>NW_027270949.1:1115000-1862500 GCF_040938485.1 Diadema antillarum
TATCCAAGCAACTTTATGTTTAATGAGTTTGGCACAAATGAATGAGATTCCAGACCATTCGTCTCTAAAGTTAAAGAGGCAGTTGAGAAGTCATCCAGTCATGATTGAGAAACATCTGGTTCCTATGTCTGACTGTTTATCCCTCTGTTATTTTCCATATAAGCCATCCAGGTAGGATGGTTACCATTCAAATACCTAGATCTTGTATTCATTCTGGTTTGTAAAAGTTTAAACAAAACATATTTTAACATATTTTCTCCTGACTCTGTAACATTGCGTCTGTTCTTTTTAGGGCAAAGAGTTAAACATGAGTACTCTATGTAGGCAAGTGGATTAATTGCAAACTACACTTATAGATTGACGATCAAATCTGTCTAGCCTATAAGGATACTGTGAGAATTACACAGAAAAAAAAGATACGATGATGATGATAATTATTATAATTACTATTACTACTACTGCTACTACACTCACTTTCATTTCACAATCATTCAGAGAACATATGAATTAGGCTGCAGAGTTAATCAATACCCAATATTGAATGCCCATTTGAGAATTTTAAAGTCTGCTTAATTTGATACTTCATGCAACTCCATGTACCATAACTAATTTAGAATAGGCATAGCATACAATAAGTCATGATACAGCAAGAATGTCTTGAAAATAATCTATTAAATCTTTAGGACCTTTCAAGCAATGTTGGCTAAAAGTGTTTGCTTTCATGCCATAATTATGAACACATCACACTTCAATCATAATTCTAATTAAAGAGACATGATTCTGCTTGTTCTCCCCCACAAATAAAATATTTTGCCAAAATTCACTCCTTTATTAGTTTTCAGCCAACGTAAAATTTCTGCTTTAATATCTTGATGTTCTTTTGGTGGTGTAATACACGTATGTTAGAAAGTCATTTTGCAAATAAAAATCATTGTTGCCACTTTTCCTAGAGTTCCTTTGTATGGAGGGATTATTTTTATTTGATCACGTGGGTTCTTGACTGATGCAGGCACACTCACCCACATCAAGTGTCCAATACTGTAAAACATGACATATTCGCAGCACGAAATTTTCGCGAATTGGAGCCGACGGCCTTTTTCGTGGCATGAAATTTTCGCGATTTGCCACTGGTGTTCAATGCATATAGTGTAGACAAGAAATTTTGCGTGCATTTTAATTTCGCGAATCTTGGCGCTCGCGAAATTCGCGAAATTAAAATGCACGGGAGCATTCCTCGTTTTACAGTATATTATGCTAATCAAAGATGTATTGGAGTGGATTAAGTTTAACCCATTGAGGACAGACTGATTTTTGCTACAACATGCATTTCCCATAGGCACCTGCCCGAGTATACTTGGGACTAGTCTTCAACGGGTTAAGTTTGAAAAACAATAAAGAATATCTATGTGGATACTGGTAGAAGAGCGATCCTTTTGGCATGGATTTGAATTGAATGGTATGACGTTAGATGTAACATTAACTTGCTTTATGTTATACGCGAGTCTGTTTATGCATAATCACGCTAAAGGGGCGCTACATTGAGGGCTGTTTATCAATCCATCACCTTGCACAGGAAAGTTACTTTTGGTTGTTCAAAAAGTGTGTGAAATTATTAAATGTGGCTCCTAGTTTAAGGAACAAGATGGTTGTCATGACAACAGGAGGTCATTTAAGATTGTTATGCCTCCGCAACGAAGTGGCCGGAGGCATTATGTTTTCGGGTCGTCCGTCCGTCCGTCCGTCCGTCCGTCCGTCCGTCCGTACGTCCGTACGTCCGTCCGTCCCGTTTTGTTTTTGTCGATATCTCAAGAACCGTGAGGTGGTTTTACATCAAACTTGGTATGAGGGTATATCCTTGGGAGATAATACTTTGTGTGGATTTTAGGGTCACAGGGTCAAAGGTCAAAGGTCACAGGTTATTTTGTGAAAAAAAAAAATTAATTTCATGTTTTTCTCCATATCTCGCAAATGGTTCAAGGTATCTTCATGGAACTTTATATGCTTGTACCGATGGGCAGTGATTATCTAGGGAAGTTGGGGGTCATGGGTCAAAGGTCAGGGGGTCAAAGGTCAAGGTCAACTCCTCAAAATATCACTACTTTCCTTATATTTATGCAATGAATGAGGGTTGTTTTTTTTTTTTAACTTGATGTATACATGTATTACCCAATATATATTCTGTGGGAAGTTTCTTGCCAAAAGGTCAAAGGTCAAAGGTCAAGTGAAAGTGCTGAATTGCACTTTTTCCTCCATATCTCAAAAGTAACTCAAGGTATCATCATGAAACTTACATATTTATGCATGTTCAACCTAACAGTGATTCTCTTTGGAACTGTGAGGTCAAAGGTCAAAGGCCAGGTTTAGATAATGCTATTTTCCCATTTGATACTGAAATTATACTTTTTCTCAATACCTTGTAAAATTACTCCATGCACAAACTTATAAAAGGGTCAAAAGTCAAGTAAAAATCATCAGTTCCCCAAATACTTGCACTTTGACATTTTAATCATTCATCCAATTGAACCTAGTTCTAGGAAAGTGAACATTAAGCACATTTGTGTCAAACCTGTCATTTTGATATTTTGCCAATTGTTTGAAACTGTCATCACACATTGTCAAGACATTGTACTATAGACCTATTAGGAGAACCATGCATTATGGCGGAGGCATATCAGTCGCCGTAGCGATATATCTAGTTTTTGAAATATATCATGAATTACAAAGTGTTGGCCTCTCAGTAAAAATAAAAAGATTGGTGTGACCTACCAAGAAGATAAAATTACCAATTTGATACATAGCATGTGATTCTTATGTCCACTCTTTCAAACAAGTGATGAAACATGTTCTTCAACATTCTTTTTGAACAATGAGACTATGAATGGATGTTCACTGTTTTAAACACAATATTATTTTGCCATTAAGTTTCGTTGTAGTTCAATAGAGACACTTCAATACTTTTTCTTTCCTGTGAGCAAGTCTGATGTGTTAATCATGGACAGATGATTCACAGTGTTTCCTAATGATGTTGGTATTTGTTTCCATGTGGCCATCCTCAAATTGGCAACACTTTGATTTTCGGAAGAATCATCTGTAGAGATACTAGAATAGTTACTAATCGATTCACTTGTTGGCTTACAAGAAAGAACATGACTGATGCACACTGATTTGCAGAGTCTAGCAAGCCTCATCAGATTTATGCAATGGTGTCTGCGTACCAAGTGGTATGGTAGGATTTTACCTGTGTGAAAATTGGGCGAGAATTTTGTAGCCCAGAGACTCAAACTGGAGCACTTCGTTTCCGTTTCAGAAGTCACATTGCAACAATATCACCTGTCACAATAATTGCAGTCAGCTTGGAACCTAGCAGTAGGGTAACCCTTCATTCACTTCCAAGTGCTTTCTTTGTTACTATAGTAACTGCAAGTATGGTACATTTTGTCCAGAAAAAAAGAGGGTGCACTTATACCCCTTTCTCTGTGCCAGGGGCTTTGGAGTGTGTACAGCCCTATTGGGTTTTCTATTCCAGTCGACACTCAAAATCACACAGAGGTTAATGGTCTACAACTTTAAGGAAGTAAACACCGGTAATGTGTACTTATGCCATAGAAGTATGCTATTCTATTAAAATGTCACATGGGATTTTTTGAATAAAAGAGAAGAAGAAAATGATGAACGGCAAAATATTTTGCTTATTTACGGAGAACTAACTGGATATTGGAAACGGAGAATTAACTGGATATTGGAGTTTCCAAAACTAGCATTTTGGGAAGTGGGAGAAAGCTACTTATTTCGTTTTTGTGTTGCATAATGTTGATGACGATACTGATATTTGTCAGGAACAAGAGTGTAGTCAGAATTTGTCTCTTACTTCACGAGTTTCTTGTACATACCAAAAAAGGATAAAGAAATGTGATTGTTCTGCAAGGTATCTTGGCATGTTATGCTCTTTAATTTCTCATGATTTCCCGCAATGTACGTTGACTGATATTCGTGTTTGATTGAAGAGATTTAATTTTTCCCTCTAACGAGAATCGAATGCTACTGATATAATGGCATATTTTCAGACGCTCACCAGAGAGAAAATGGAAAGAAATAAACATTATGTTTGACATGAAAGAAATGCATTATGTGTAGGATTTTGTGTCCGTTTTTATTGCCCAAGGTATCATAACACTACGGTAATTAATAACAAATTCCAAAGTACAACCTGAAGTATAGGGTATTCAATTTTATGCAACTGAAAAGATTATAGATACCCAATGTATATCGTCTGCTAATCATGCGCTATTCGCTAAAAAGTATAATTCCACCTGTGTTGAACATGGAAATACAGTACCAGACGTAACCATTCTGAATTGGGAGGAAAGAATCTGAATTTTGACCATTCACGGCTCTTATTTCAGTAGGAGTTTCGTAGTTTTCTTGATGATTTTACTACAGTGCAATCCCGTTATAATGAACACGGTTATAATGAAATTCCGATTACAACGAGGGAGAAATTCAGGCCGCAACATCATCTGCTCTATGTTCTTTATTATTTATTTGTCCGGTTATAACGAAATTTCATTATAACGAAAGAAAACTGCCGGTCCCGAGGATTTTGTGATAACGGGAGTCCACTGTACGTACTCCTATGGGAACTGCTCTTTCTTTCCTGCTTTTGAGCCAAATCATCTCTATCATTCCGTCAAAAAGATGGAGGGGGGGGGGGGGGGGTTCTGAAATACACTTTGCACATTTGTATTGTCTAATCTAGGCTTGCTCACTACATGACGCCTCTAACCACCCGATACTCCATAGGCACTTCGCCTAACTCGCAGTTCTCAATTCACCTTGTCCTGAATAATACATGTAGTTGCTGTTTCATGGCCTCAACTTGGCCCACGCCCAATGAAGTACAACATGTTTTATAAAACAAATATTGGACAGTCTCTGTCCGTGCAAGAGATGTAGATTTTACATTCTGTTTTATAGAGGAGACCGAGTTTCGCCTCGTTTTCAAGAGCGTATTGTCTTTTCCATGGTGTGAAATCTTGTACAAACGTCCCGAAATTATAACTCTCATAACCTCACACAATCACGGCTACTGACGGTTGACAACGTAGTGTGACAAGGGTGAATCTACGTTGTATGGGCGATGAGCTGTGTCACAAACATGTTCCGCTCTGAACTGAAAAAAAAAATCAATTTTGTACAATATTCAAACACTACTCACAATGGGGGGAAGGAGGGAGGGGGTTGTTTAATGTTTCTACTCTAATTCGATGATGCTAGTTCGGTTCGTGGTAAAGCGATGCATCAATCTAGCCGGCTGGGGAATCTCAGGGAAATGACACGTCACAATAGATTTCATGACACTCTTGAAGACCGGATGCTTGGTGGCGTAGATGAAAGGGTTGACGCACGAGTTGCACAGCACGATTGCGGATGCGTAGGGAATGAAAGGATCACTATCGTTGTAAAAGAGGCAGATGGTAAACGGCGCGAGACAAACGACGAATACGCAGACGACGATGAACATGTTTGTGGTGATCTGAATTTGGCGCTGCTTCATGCTTGGAGCTTGTGACTTCGGCCGGCCTGCGAAAGACATTCTCGACTCAGTCCTTTGGTCCTTGCTCATCTTGACAGGTTTACATGTACGGGTAGTGGGTCTACGAGCCTGATCTTGGTCTATGGTGACACCAACCGTGCTTGATGCTTCACGAACTGGCATCGCACGTTCCGTCTGTCTGTCTTTGGGCTCACGCACGGTGTCGCTGTGATATGAGACAGGGAAAGAGAGAGAGAGAGAGAGAGATGGGAGAGAGAGAGGGAGAGAGACAGAGAGAGAGAGAGAGAGAGAGAGAGCAACTTAAAGCAAAAGAAATAGATAGAAAAGCAGTGAAAGTGACTAGAAAACACATCTAAGTGTTACACCTGTCGGTTGACTTTGTGACCTGACCTGATATTTGAAGTTCCCCTTACGAAAAAGTCCTGTGGTACTCCTGTGGTAATTACCACAGGACGGTACCACAGGACAGTACCACAGGACAGTACCACAGGACAGTACCACAGGAATTGTCCTGTGGTATTTTGGGACATACCACAGGACAGTACCACAGGAATTCCTGTGGTATTTTGGGACGTACCACAGGGCAGTACCACAGGAAAGTACCACAGGACCGGTACCACAGAACAGTACCACAGGACAGTACCACAGGAAGTCCTGTGGTATTTTGGGACGTACCACAGGGCAGTACCACAGGAAATCCTGTGGTATTTTGGGACGTACCACAGGGCAGTACCACAGGACTAGTACCACAGAACAGTACCACAGGAACTGTCCTGTGGTATTTTGGGACATTACCACAGGACAGTACCACAGGTCGATCATTACCACGCAGCATTACCACAGGGCAGTACCACACAGCATTTCCATGGTACCACAGGAGAGTACCACACGGGATAGATCGAAAAAAAAATCTGGGAGAATTTTAGCCACATATCAAGGAATATTCCTGATAGGTGAGTGATGGATTTCAGGACAAACATGGCCCTACTTAATAACCTGTCCTACTCCTAACATATAACCTCAAACGAGAGTCTAATGGCCAAGTGCCAATGTAGTCCTATAATAGATCTATATAGTCATATTCTATTCCTAGGTAGCCATCAACCGTATCAGTACATATATATATGGCCGTCTATCCGTAAAGCATCAAGGCATGGTTACTAACTCGATTATACTTTATCATCAAGATATGAAATTACACTTTCATAACAATATCTATGATATTGGGAATAACATAACATAATTAGACAATCTTTCATAAAGTTCAAAGTAAGTTCCATGATTAATACTTTGACTTTTTAAGTCATATATGTATTTTCTAAAATCTAGAGTGCTCTTTATGAATATTCATGAGCTATGTAAAAATTTGTACCACAGGAGTACCACAGGAGTACCACAGGAGTACCACAGGAGTACCGTACCACAGAAGTCCTTATGAAATTTCTCATGCTTTACATCAGCACTTTCACTAAATAGGTAATACTGTAGGAGTATAGGACGGGATAAGTAATGGCAAATCAATTGTTATAATTCACAGCATAACTCATCTATCAATTAATTGAAGAATATTAATATGTGCTTTTCTGTTTGTATTTTTATAATAAATTTCAGTAGATTCTGCCTTACAATTTTCCTGTGTGGTACTCCTGTGTGGTACTGCTGTTTGATATTCTCCTGATGTGATAGTCCTCTGGTATAAAATGTTAAGAAAAAAAAGAATATCCTGTAGCATTTTTCTGTGGTACTTACGAAATTAATTTGCTGTGTGGTACTTCTGTGTGGAATAGCACCACATTGTGATTTTCCTGTGGGATTTTGGACAATTCCTGTGGTACTCTCCTGTGGTATACATCGAAAATTACCACAGGAATTCCTGTCGTACTGTCCTGTGGTACGTCCCAAAACTCCACTGGACAATTCGTATCGTACTGTCCTGTGGTACGTCCCAAAATACCACAGGACAAGTCGTGTGGTACTGTCCTGTGGTACTATCCTGTGGTACTGTCCTGTGGTACTGCCCTGTGGTACTGTCCTGTGGTACGTCCCAAAATACCACAGGACAATTCCTGTGGTACTGTCCTGTGGTATGTCCCAAAATACCACAGGACAAGTCGTGTGGTACTGTCCTGTGGTACTATCCTGTGGTACTGTCCTGTGGTACTGCCCTGTGGTACGTCCCAAAATACCACAGGACAAGTCGTGTGGTACTGTCCTGTGGTACTATCCTGTGGTACTTTCCTGTGGTACTGTCCTGTGGTACTGCCCTGTGGTACTGTCCAGTGGTACGTCCCAAAATACCACAGGACAAGTCGTGAGGTACTGTCCTGTGGTAATATCCTGTGGTACTGTCCTGTGGTACTGTCCTGTGGTACGTCCCAAAATACCACAGGACATTTTCCTGTGGCACTGTCCTGTGGTATGTCCCAAAATACCACAGGACAGGTCGTGTGGTACTGTCCTGTGGTACTATCCTGTGGTACTTTCCTGTGGTACTGCCCTGCGGTACTGTCCTGTGGTACTATCCTGTGGTACTTTCCTGTGGTACTGTCCTGTGGTACTGCCCTGTGGTACGTCCCAAAATACCACAGGACAAGTCGCGTGGTACTGTCCTGTGGTACTGCTCTGTGGTACGTCCCAAAATACCACAGGACAAGTCATGTGGTACTGTCCTGTGGTACTATCCTGTGGTACTTTCCTGTGGTACTGTCCTGTCGTACTGCTCTGTGGTACTGTCCTGTGGTACTGCCCTGTGGTACTGTCCTGTGGTACGTCCCAGAATACCACAGGACAAGTCGTGAGGTACTGTCCTGTGGTACTATCCTGTGGTACTGTCCTGTGGTACTGTCCTGTGGTATGTCCCAAAATACCACAGGACAATTCCTGTGGTACTGTCCTGTGGTACTATCCTGTGGTACTTTCCTGTGGTACTGTCCTGTGGAACTGCCCTGTGGTACTGTCCTGTGGTTCGTCCTAAAATACCACAGAACAAGTCGTGTGGTACTGTCCTGTGGTACTATCCTGTGGTACTTTCCTGTTGTACTCCTGTGGTACTGTCGTGTGGTATACGTCCCAAAATACCACAGGACAATTTGTGTGTATACTGTCTTGTGGTACTGTCCTGCGGTACTTTCCTGTGGTAATGTCCTGTGGTACTGCCCTGTGGTACATCCCAGAGTACCACACGAGCCTGTGACACAGTACCACACAGTTCCTGCGTTAACATATATTTGTGTGGTACATTGTGTGGTACCAACCAGTACCACAGGGAGTACCACATGAGCCTGTAAAACAGTACCACACAGTTCCTGTGGTAACATTTATTTATGTGGTACATTGTGTGGTACTGACAAGTACTACAGGGAGTACCCTACAAGCCTGTGGTACAGTACCACACAGTTCCTGTGGTAACATTACAAGTGTGTGGTACATTGTGTGGTACCGACAAGTACCACAGGGAGTACCACAGGACTTTTTTGTTAGGGCTGTCCTGTGGTATACGTCCCAAAATACCACAGGACAGCTCCTGTGTTACTGTCCTGTGGTACGTCCCAAAATACCACAGGACAATTCGTGTGGTACTGTTTTTTGGTACTGTCCTGTGGTACTTTCATGTGGTAATGTCTTGAGGTACTGCCCTGTGGTACATCCCAGAGTACCACACGAGCCTGTGACACAGTACCACACAGTTTCTGTGTTAACATATATGTGTGTGGTACATTGTTTGGTAATGACCAGTACCACAGGGAGTACCACATGAGCCTGTAAAACAGTACCACACAGTTCCTGTGGTAACATTTATTTATGTGGTACATTGTGTGGTACTGACAATTACTACAGGGAGTACCCTACAAGCCTGTGGTACAGTACCACACAGTTCCTGTGGTAACATTACAAGTGTGTGGTACATTTGTGTGGTACCGACAAGTACCACAGGGAGTACCACAGGACTTTTTTGTTAGGGAGGTAATGGTTCGGTACAGAAAGCCATTAGCTTCACGGAACACAGGACGTGACAGGATTACCTACAAACTGTTGAAAAATACATAAGTTCTCTCATTTCCCTAACAGTCTTTCGAACGTCAGTCTCATTTGATTTGAAAATAATACAACTGATTCTCGTTCTCGATTTCTCTAATTGGCATTTAAATCTTATCAGTCAGTCCTTCAAATGGGACGTAGAAGTCTCGTGTTCGGTGGCTTTCTTTAAAGGACGTAATTACTTCCTTATTTTCCTTATTGATTATCTTTAATAGAATAAATCAAAACAACATATAAAACCGAACCATAATCAGCGTTGTGCTACCTACCCGCGTCCAAACACGTCAGAAATTGACTCCACACTAATTAAGATGGTAACATATATATGTATTACGTCACATCAAATTTGCATCACTACATGACGTCACCAGGGACGTCACATATTTGATACCCGACGTATTTTTTTTTTCTGTACTAAGCACAAAACCCTAGATGGCATTTGCGTAAATGCTACTTTCACTAGTTGAAAAAACAAAAAACACCTTTTTTCAATACAATATGGAATTCAGTCAAACAGACTTCAAATTTGATTTGATTTTATACACAATATTAAATCAACTTTTATAACTTGTCATATTTTTCTTGTAAATCTTACCTCCCTGAGTATCGAAACCCTATTTTGTGACAAAAAGGACACCTAGATGACAATAGGAAAAACAAAACAAAACGAAACAAAACAAAACAGAACTCCCCTTCGACTATGCCTATGTCTAAAATCAGACCATTTTCGATTTTTTTTTCCTACGTTTGTGCGTAGCAAATCATTATGAAGACTACCTCCGCCCATGAATGGAACTGACGCATTGTTCTGATAAACAAATGACTTTTGCTCAATTAATAAGTAGCACCATCGCTTTAATTAACTACCCCTGCAAGTATGAAGCGTGTTTATAACGTCATAAAAGCAAGCAACTATAAAAGACTGTGTTCTCACTTGATTAGAAAAACTCTGACATTAAAGCGCTATTCAAACAAGAGACTATGGGGTGTTATAGTTTGGCATTGTTATATACAAGCATATACACCATGCGTTTGCCTTCCATTGTTGGTGCAGTTTGGCCTTTGATACTTTTGTTGGTAGGAAAGGTACGCCATTCATCGGAATTTTGATTAAGCTGAGATTATTTTAATCTTCAAAAGTGAAATAAAGTATATTCAAAGCAACCGACAGAGTAATTTTAACAACATTTTAATGACTTTGTGAGCTTAGTCCTTAATCCCAACAGGCCAAGTTTTTCGCTGTTGCTATCATTATTTTTAACTGTGAGTAGTATGTACAATTCATGTTATCTTACCATTTTTAAAAGTGAATATACAGTTCAATCATTTTTTTTTTCTTCTTCAAGTGGTTGTCATACTGTAGGCACCTCATTTTGTTTTATCTGCATTACCACCTTGGGCATACGTTTCTAATCGTGGTATACTTTGGTATTTGTATATCCCATTATTATGGACCACTTTACGCATCTTACCTTGTCGTATTGCTGGGGTTACCATGGTAACCCTTCCTGGTATCCATGGCAGACGTATGACCGTCCATCACTTTGATGTGCCGACGAACGAAGCAAAAGATGCGACCATAGCAGAAAGAGATGATGGTGAGCGGTATGGGAAATATTCCGACCGCCTGGACGAGTTGGTACACGCCGTCCTTTGGATGATCACTGCTCTGACTGCACGAGCGATACTTCCTGTTGTACCCCAAGCGCCCGACACCGATCACGGGCAGAAATATAGCAAAGAAGAAAGCGACGACCCAGATCAATGTTATCCATATGATGAGATTAATCGTAGTGAAGGTCTTCCGATAGGTGGCGTATCCCTTGGTAACGAGGATGAAGCGGTTGATGGAGGCTGACGCGAGGGAGTAGAGACTTGTGCCGACGCAAAGATACATGATCGCTGCAGCGGCGGTGCAGATCCATGGGTCAAGAGGCCAGGTGTCTCCTTCGCTGAGCAGAGCGACAGCCGTCCACGGCACCGTGATCGACGTCAGGAAGTCCGCTACGGCCAGATTGACCACGAAGACGTTGGTGATTGTTCGCAGTTTTCTGGAGGCGATGACGGCGGCAATGACGATGGCATTTCCCAGACTGCCGACCACGGATACGATAATGAACATGATGGCAAGGACGAGTCTCTGGGCTGGGTCGTTGAACTCAAACTCGGTGGTAGAAAACGTTTCGTTTTCCTGTACTGACGTCATCGTGGGAGGCTCTCACGTCTTTTGTTTAACGGTTTTCGTTGCTATCTTGAAAGAACCAAATTGCACCGACAGACGTCGCATGGATTTCCGGAGAAACATGCATCCATCAAAATGATAAGTGTTGAGAAGAACAGGCGTTTATAATCAACTGACCAACTTTTAGCATTGTTTAGACGAACATAGAGACCAATAAAAATATCACTACTAGAGTATATGCAGCAAAATACAGGTACACTGAAATGCAAAGATTAGAAGATTTATAACTCGAACACCGTCGTCCCTTGCTGCACGATCTAACGAAATTAGTTGCAACGATGGTCGCGACCTTACGATTAGAGTTTGTCCGTTTGTGCACACCAGAATTTGGTACAAAATCACGAAAAGTGAAAGGACTGAAATTTCTCAAACATTTTCAAGAATAACAAATACCTGTTTATGTTTTTTGATTTGCTGAGTATCAGTCAATACTATTCAGTTGATGAGGCTGTCCCGCAGAACTGGAAAAGCGACCAATTTCGAATGCTGAAAATCATCGTGTTCAATCAAACGTAGGAGAAATTATAATCAGTTTTTCGTGAAGAAGACCTTTTGCAAAGAGAGAGTTGTTGGAGGTCGAGAGCATCGATTCTCATCGCTCTACCACCAATAGCAGACAGGGAACGTAATAACTCATCAATAGGTCCGTCTAATTACAGTATCCAAACAAAAGTACTGTCGTTGTTTGCTTATGTGGTCGAGAGAGTTTCTTAAATAGTTCATCAACTCAATATTTGCAAATTCACTTCGACCTTAAATGTAATTATGTCTTTGATTTAAGAACAAATCGTCGGGGTGGTACTCTAATTTGATGCCCCTTAGAGTGTTGGAATATTGGGATGCAAATTAAATGACGTGCTGATCTAGACTTAGCCTGGAAATTCAGACCCCTTAATAAACTGATTTGACGATGGCTATCGATATATCTTATAAAGGGAGTGTATAGAGCACACTATGTACCATAACTATACACAGAAAGAATCTATTCGTAATAATTCCACAGGACTGAGTTATTTGAGTTACCTCTTTAATATAGTGTGCGCAGACAAGTGGCAGAGCTCGCTTTTCGCGATTCGTTTGGTTTGGAAGTAGGGAAATTTCCTAAATGGACAATAAAATAGAATTAAGCTAAACTGAACTTCCTAGTTTAAGGTGACACTTCTGCAGACGTGGAGTTATTGTTCCTGAGAGTTGACTTGAAACATTGGGAAGCAAGACTGATAAGAACATAACTGTGAGGAATCTAATTGAAGTCTATCATAGGTCTATATTAAACACAAACTGCGAGGAGTGATGATAATGTGGGGTGTATGATGATAGTGTGGACTCGTAATTAGCCGGGTGGATCGGGGGGGGGGGGGGGGGCGTAGAACAGCTCTGAAATAGCATTAGATATGCTCTTCTTCTAAGAAGTGACGATCAATATAACATTTAGCGAAATATCAAGATTATGATATCTGTTATGAGAGGTACATTTCTTAATTCCATAACGATTGCGTGTCTGTGGAATTTGACTAACAGGACTTTGGATGACATAGATTATGATTTATTCTATTTACCTACTGAGTGGATTGAGTTTGTATTCATTACTTATATCTATCTGTTACTGCCTATCTATCTACCCATTCTTCCATTATATCTATCTAGGCCTATTTGTTCATTCATTCTTCTGTTCATTGTTGATTCATTATTCCTTCATACATTAATTCACCCATGTAATCATCAATTTCGAAATATTCTACTACTAGGCAATTAGTAACCTGTGTGCTTGGTTTTTAATGGAACTGAGATTAATCAAGATAATATGAAAACAACACAAACAAAACACAGTTAAAGTGAGACACTTCTGAATATTGCATAAAGCAATACTCGATCTGTATAGAGTCGACGAAGGACGAAGATGTTCTCAGTGATTGCTCCGTGTAAGAAAGAGGCCGATGAATGAAAGAAAGAGGCAGATACATGTATATCGATGACTGGGGGCGGTGAGAAGGAAAGAGGAGATGACTAGAGTGAAAGAGACCCGCGCTGAGGAGTTGAAAATATGAGACAATGGAATGTAGAGAGGATCAGAGAGAAAAGATTAAAGAAGAGTTAGAATGAATTAGAAATTGGCACAAGAAATGACAAGAAATGAGGCTTTATGAAAGCGAGGAGAGGATAAATGTAAGGTGACGTCTCTGGCTGAAATACGTGTTTAACCATCGAGGTCACGACTTTCATATAATATGAGGATAGATAACCGATCGCTGACGAATGAACCGCAGACACAAGCTTGCTCGCAAAATTGTTAACGTTAGTCAAGAGTATATCTATACAGAGTAGATATTTGTGATATATTGTATTTTGAAAAGAAACCACTATTGCGTATAAATGTCGTTAATCTCATTTGACTACCAGCTCTCTTGAAAATCGAAAGGTTGCAAGCCTATCCGATCTGAGAGGTATAGGCCTACTAGCCGGGAGAAGCAATTTGCAAAGCGTCTTGTATTCAAATCGAATTGAGGTAATAAAACACAAAGGGATGGAACTCACACCAATGGGCTGTACGACTCTAGATAGGTTTATGTTCTCATATTGGCTGCTGTGCAGAACCGAATAACAAGACCTATATGATCTGTTGATGTATATACAGAAGCGAGCCGAACAAACAAGGGAGATAGTAGAAAAGGGAGATAATGGAAGCACGGAATACCTTGTCCAAAGAATGGAATATAGCTTCCCAGAAATTATAATAATGTGGCGCAAGGTCAGAGATCTTTTGAAACTGAAAACTATCAAACTAACAAAAGAAGTAAGTGCCCCATGACATCATGTCGCCCTATGTCTGTATGCGGTTCACCTTCATGGGCATCATGGTGAATAGTGGAAGTGTACACAAGTGCAAGTGAAAATTCCCCGTTTCGGAGTGGACGTTTCATAAATCAGCACTGTGAATTGCGGTGATCGTGCCTTGACCAGCGTATACGTGCTGATTCACGGCGCTCTTGGTTACAATGGGGAATACCCGCTGGCCGTATTCGGACCACATACTGCACGTGTGGAAAAAACAAAACAAAACAAAACAAAACAATTACAAAGCGAGTACTGCTGAAGATAGTGCAATTGACTTTTTAGCGCCCTACCCCGTTATTACGCGATCATTAACATGCTATAAAGGGTTTAGAAATATCAACTATATATTGGAAATCAATAATATTCATAAAAGCATACAGTCATAATGACGTCAAGCAATATAAAGAGTTGTGGAACGGCAACAGTTTCTGAAAGTTGTGTTAAAGAGATAAGAAAACCGCAGGCTGTGGCGAAGTGTCGAAATACACTACGTGATGTCTCTTGGTCGGGGATTTCCCTCTGTGGCAGCCTATTGCACATTGCACAGCGACCGACCGTGGGTGCCCGAGTATAAATGCAGCTGCGTTATTCACGCAAGAGGCACTCGAGTCCCTGTGCTGAACTATCAGTGTATTCACCAGGAAGTGAGGGAGATACATGTACTTAGCTCAGTGTTCATGCCCGTTAACTCCTTGGACAAAGCCGTGTTTTCCCCATGACTGCTCTGCTAGCTGACTGTAGAACATATTATTATCCTTCTATAACAGCTTGTGTATTCATAAGCCAGTTAGCAATAGATCGTGCAGTGTAGAGAGCTCTCCTGTACATTGTTCTACACGAGGGACGAGAAAAGGTGCGTATCTATACCTGTTCACTTCATACAATGACTGCGTTAATTGTGACATTATATAGGCATATGATACTCAGTCATATTATGTGATATGTTTGTACATAGTACGTAGATATAGGCCTACACCTACAATCTTTCTATATATACCTGTATCTGTCTATATGTGCATATTATATGCCACATGCTTCTAAATTTTAGTACACTATTAAATTTTATGTGCATTCTGATGCCTTAATGGTGGTGCGGTATGTAAATGTTAGCTGCGTGGCACGTATAAGCAGCGAAGTATATCATAGTCTGAATCTTTCTTAATTTTTCTCACAGTGTACGTGTGTATCGTCATTACCCCCCCCCCCCCCCCCCCCGAGCCGCAGGTCAACTCTATGATGAGATTTTAGTAAGCATCATCGTCAATGCATTACGACGTTGGCAATACGTGGTGTATAATAAAATCTGTAGCTCCTAATATAGTGACTATTTTGAAATATATCTGTGTATCTCCATGTATACATGCCTAACAAGCCATAATCATTTGTATGCCTAATGTCAAATATACCTGAGAGCTGAGCTTGTGTGTGAATAATATGCACACCCACCCCCATACACGCACACATGAAAATGGTGATCGTCTATGTTGGTCAACACAGTCTTCTTTTCATGATTGTATTTCTTTTTCTGATGGCATAGATTGATATGTTAGCAGATCTTTCATTCCAAATATGCATCAAATAAAGTCACATATTTTAGAAACGTCCGGAAGGGAGACCATCAGAAAAATATTCTATTCCGTATCTATTGTTGGCTTTCTATAGTGCCACTTACATTATGTCATCTGACCATAATATATAAGAGGCTGAATGTCTTTTACAGTTACCATGCTGCAAGTTTGATGTCGTCACAAGTCCCCAGAAAGTCTTTTCTTGATGAAGATCGGAATCATTTCAAATACAGTGTATTTGGTACTTACGAATCCAAATTTTATGTCACCAAGAGGGTGTTGCAACAAAGTTGCAATCAATTGCAAATTGCAATGCTCACTTCCTGAAACGGGAACTTGCGATCGATTGCAATATTCCAAAGTTTGCAGTAGATATTTGCAATTGATTGCAGCTCGACTTTCTTGCAACAAGACATATTCCTACTAAAGTCAAACAGTCCACGAGCACCCCAATATAAGATATGATTATGACATTGTGTTTACTAATTTCTTAACAGGATCACAGCTTTCATCTCTCAGGCAATGCCGACTGCAGTATACATCTTAATTTCAGCAATTTGTCTTCTTGGTAAGATTCATTTTCATTATTAATCATTCTATGTCCTCATTTTGTCGGCAGAATATCAATTTTTGTCTGTACAGATCCATGAATCAGTTTAATCCTCTTTCTTACTCATATATCCCTCCTCGGTTTTATAGTTTTCTACAAGATAAACACAAGATAATGTGTCATTGTGTTGGACTATCGTAACATACATGCATTGGTATTTTTTTCTCGATATAACATAGGAGAATTGCTTTGTCGCACATGATCATCCCGGTCAATCAATCGCAAGTTTACTACAATGAAAGCAAGATATTATTCAGAGGGGTCAAGGTTCAGCTAGGTGTGAGTTTCTTCAATTTGTCTCCCTTTACAAATGGAATTTGTTAAGATCGCACCTGGCAACTGCTGATCTGTAACTTAACAAACATGTCGGGGGAAAAAGGAACCAGTGGGACTCGAACCTGTCATCTACTGCTTTCCGGGCAGCGACACTACCACCAAGCTGTCCCTGGTTGCCGGCAGTGACACGATGAACACGAAACGTAATACCAATTTGTAGAGGAGACAAATTGAAGAAACTCACACCTGAAGCTTACTACAACTTATTATCATAATAGCACCGTTATTCCGGTCGGCTCCAGTGCACCTCTCTCCCTCCCTTTTTATTATACGACGATTGCATGGTATATTATGTCCTACATTAACCACAATGCTCCTGTGGGTGTATACTTTGGCAAGAACGTTTGTCTGTTCCTGTTGTTTTGTTGAGTGTCTTAACTCTTTGATATGAAATTTTCAAATCCGCATAAACTTTTACATAGGCACACAAGGAATTCATAGGCACCATAAGTTACTTTGTATGCTTGTTTTCCTCCTTTCTCCAGTGTCTATTCAACCACAGCAAACGATGGCTCTCGACCCAAAGCTTATCGCCACCATTTCCGGTATCGTGAAGACACTAGCCAACGAGGAAGGACAGGTGAGGTGGAGAAACGATACATTCAGATAAGTGACCGTGCATCACAAAACGAATAAAAAGTCGCACACACTCATTTTATGTGAAGACTGAAAATAGGTCAAATTTGTCAACCTAGCCCCTGTGCACACTCTTCACTTTTAACTATAATAACTCCTGAAAGGATAATGCTACTGCTTTGGAAGTTGGCATTAATCATGAACAGAATGGGATCATAAAGCTTGCTTAATTTCAGCTTAATCTGATAATCCTTTCATTGTTGTTACTCCGGTGGTTTACATCCTGTTTTGTGTACCATTCATCGCACAGCTAGCACGGCTTGGTAAAAATTATTCAGAGCCCCTTTTCTTAGTTCACACTTTCCCTGAGTGTGTGCTTTCTTTCCACTATTTAGATAGGTTTAAAGAGTCCATTTGATATGCGTTATTAATCATTTTAAAGCTTAAAGTCTGCTATTTCAGAATAAGCTATCAAATAAAAATCCATATCTGACGACTTTTTGTTTGTTACTAAGAGAAAGAGACGGGGGGGGGGGGGGCAGACGGTCTGTTAACAGGGCTTTAATGCATGCATACATGTGCATTCTGAAAGTACAGGTTTGCAGGTAGTGATAATCAAATTTATTATGCGTTATTAAGTTATATTTATTGTACAATGATTATACGTCACCTGCTCATGATTTCATTTTCGTTTTGCCATTATTGTTTCTTGAGTATTTTTGATTCACTGAGTCTTTTCTACCAGTCTCTGTGTTTATGTAGAACATGGTGTGACCTGAAACTATCGCAAAAAGAGTCACTAAGAAATTAGAACGATATTTTACTTTACACTTGCCTGTGTTCTCTTGATTTTGAAAACTATACTTTACAGATGTGAATAGATCACGACCGTAGCCATTTCCAGTCTAGACCGTCTGAAAGAGTTGAATTTGTGTATATAGAGTATACCTTAACCCATTCTGTACGGGAACCTGGTGGTCTGCGTATTAAGTCTATGAGGCATTTCAGAATTCAGAATGGAATGGGTTAAAAGGAGACCTCCGGATGATTTTCAGATTTTTACATTTGAACATCGATAAATTACTTATACCGAGTACAGAGTTTCAGAATTTGTAGCGACTGGGATGAGGAATAATAATGTATTAAAGATTTATAACAAATTGCAATGAACAAGTATGATGACATGGCAGCCTCACCATAAGAATGCATGAGTTGGGGCTCAAGGAAATAGAACAAAAGAAGAAGGTATACATACATTCTACACAGGTGACTTTGTCAATCAAGTGGTATTGTAATGGAAAGATTCTCGCTATCGCCAATGACGTAAAAAGTACCCGGATGTGGCTTTCTCGTCAAGATTTAGTTCACTTGGTAGCAAGGGCACTTCCGGCGCGGGGCATAATTTGCACAACGCTAGCGTGCGCGTACGTGTACCTTACCTATAGCGCAGCGCCGACCACGGATACTAGTACATGTACTAGTACAGTAGGCCGCTGTACTGCCTGAGCCAGCGAGTGGCCAGGCCTGTCATACTCGTACACTGTAGTCCCCGCCGCGCGCCGCCGGCGGCCGGCCTTTCTTGCTATAGCTAGCATGCATGCACCACTCACCATGCAGCGCATAAGCTAACACATACCGGTACGGCGTACATCACAGATCAGTCATCTCTGCATACGCTGAAAATATGCTGGAAAATATTCACCCACCTGGATATACAGTATATCGTCATGGAATGCCCATCTTTTTTCTTTATTTGTTCTCTGTCGAAATGTCGCGAACACAATCGGGAACGAACAGTGATCTCGAACTTATCCTGTCTCCAAAGCAATTTCTTCCAAGTAAGTACGTACAATGTACGTAGGCGCACTGTGCTAGGGCTACTACCTAATGCTACTACCACTACTAGTAAGTCGCGCGTGCACGTACTGCGCTGTGGAGTCACCCGCAAACTTCACCCACGCTGCCACGTCACGTCTCGCATGCCAGTAAGGGTCCTATTTCTGCAGATTTTTTTCATTTATTGTCGTGCGAACAACACATGGCAGCTTCGCAGCAACAACCAATAGTTGTAGTAACAGCAATTTCTTAAGAATGGAGAAATTTCAAATCATATTAAAGCTGTAATTCAAGTCGAGAAAACCGGAAGTACACGTAGAATACAGTCGGTTGTGTGTGTAAATCGCATTAGTCACGTATCACGCGCGTACGAACGGAAGTGACTTTGCTACCGGACTATCCCATAATGCACCGTAAATGACGCTTAAATCAACATCCGGGTACCTTTTACGTCATTGGCGATAGCGAGAATTGCACTGCTACATTTCTGAAATACGTGAGGCTCCTATGTCATCAACACTGGTCAGTGTAATTCGTTTAAGATTTTCAGATTATTGATTTCTCTGCTCAAAGACCACAATAAATTCCACAAATCTATACATGGAGCTGTCGATTTATGTACTACATGCAGTGAAATTATGAAAATCATCTGGAATGCCCCTTTAATATTGTAGAGATGTAAATGTGTATACGATGATTTAGGCATTTAAGGTCGCAAACTTCAGTTTCTCTCACCTCTTTGCATGATGTAACAGTGGAGGGTCCAGAGGGGGCGCATCAGGCGCCCCCCTCTTTAGTTTTAAAACAAAAGAAATAAAAAGAAAAATGGGGAAGGGGTCCCCCCCCCCCCCCCCCCCCTTGATTAGGATTTTTTTTTAAGTCGCCTCCTCTTTACGAAATTCCTGGATCCGGCCCTGCAATAATGTATGTATTTATATCGATCTGTAGTCTACATAATTATCTATTCGAAATATGCATTGTATAATATTATTTCATGTTTCACGTTTTGTTTCCTATCTGTCTGTTAACACAGTTCGAAATCAAAGGAAGGGTTGTGAAATACAAGGCTGAGGGCAGAGTGCACAGTTTCAAGGAGCCTTGGGTATACGACGGTACGGCCTGGGATATCATGAGTGGGATCAGCGAAAAGGCGAGGCACTATAAGAGCAAGCAGGGTGCGATAGAGCACGCCGTGGTGAGGTTGATGGAGCGACTGAAGAGGGACAATATCATCAAAGATGAACTTTAAGAAACTTCAGTATAGTGATGTCTTTCTACACTTTAACCAACGAAGTTTGGAGGCAGCGAAAGATTTCCATCAAGCATGTGTTCTTATTCTTGGCTGAAATACACCACCATTTCTTATTCGTTTTTAAAGGCGTGGACAATAATACACGAACATGACTGTGAAGATCAGAAAACAGGGTCAAGTTTATTCTACTCTCGTTCTCTTTGAGGCTTTTTTATATATAGCGGCAAAGTGCTTCTCACAATACGAGATCCAGAGTATCACAAGATCGAAATTATTGCGAGATCGCAAGGATCGCCCTTCTAGTTGCGTCCGTACGTGAGTAGTGTCAGGTTTCGTATTTTTTTGTGTGTGTCACTGCCGCTTTGAAATTCTCCCTTTCACGAGGGCAACTCGCATTAAATGGCTGATGATTCACGATGAACCCAGTAGGTCTCTGGGAAAAGAACATTCTGAACTTCCGTAAACATGGACATTTATTCTATCAGGCAAGAAGATCTTGGTGAAAAAAACAACAACAAAATGACAGCAGGAAAAAAGGAAGGCAAGCCAGGAAGGAAAGGTTTCTGTTATCCAGATCTTTCTGTGTTGTTATCATACACAATACCACAGTAATAAAAGGACGGAGGTAGACAGAGCTCGTAAAAACAATCGCTGAGTACTGTCAAATACGGGACAACTATAGTTGACAACGGTAATGATGGGATGGATCTTCGTTGTTTTTTTGTTTTTTTGTATAATGCTTGTCTATATATTTCGTATGTCTGTGTCTACAAAGAGGTGATATCATAGAGGGGCCCTAAATAATGTGAAGGCGGCTCGTTGCCGTCAACTACATTAATATAGGAGAGAAAAAAACCTGACAACATGATTTTGGTAATTTGCCAGATGGTGATTTCGGTAACCAAAAAGGATGAAATTTGGTGATTTTTGAAGTTGTTTGGTGACAAAATTTTGGCCTGGTAACCAAATCAAAATTTAGTGATTTTAGGGTTTTTTTAATGACTTTGAGACCAATGAATAATAATCACACTATCTGAAAACGAAAACGCATTTTGCCAAAAGGTTTCCCCTATATTTCCTGTAGAAACATAACATGTGCCCCTTTTTTGTCACTCAACACACACAAACACTCATATCGTACACATTTTGCATTGTGTGTGTGACTACAGCGCGCCGATTGCACTCGCGACTCGCGCAGAGTGTTTGATAAAGGTTTATTGACATCATTTTGTCTTGAAATTGAAGTCTTACCTACGCTTTTCTTTGGTGATTTCTGATGGCTTTTGGTGGTCTTTCACATGCCTTTTGGTGATTTTGGTCTCTTAGGACCTGGCAAAAGTGTCAGTAGTACCTACACTTTAGCTGTTAACGATTTGGTCAAATTTTTTGATATTGGAGAATAAAGCCACTAGTAGTTTCATGTTAATTGTCTGGTAATTAGTTCCTCTCTGTACAATGTGCAATATACAATAATAATAGTGAGGTTAAAGTGTCACACATTGTTAGTCAATAATGAGTTATTAATGAGCAGTAAGGGTGATTAAAAAGCGATATTTATGTTTATACATGTATAAGCATTCATTACACGTATCATTACATATTACGGAAGGTGCAAAAATAACTACAGCTGTATGCTATGATGGTCAATATTGCACAACGCTTTGATAACTACTTCTAAGCTGAATTATGAACAATAATAATAAAGGATACTTTACACTTATTTCAGCGGAGTACGTCTTTCATTTTTTTTTCAGTTTGTGTCTCTTTGTATGACTTTCTCTCTCCTTCACTCTCTGTCTCTCTTTCCCGCTTTCTCCTCTCTTCTGCCCAAATTGTTTCCTCAGTTTCGCAGAAGCAAACCTTTCACTTTTGTCTATAGTTAAAGGGATGCTATAGTTTTTGTTGAGATGTGGATCCAAGTTTCATTTTTTTTTTGCCAGATAATTATATACCATTCACATGAAATATTAAAGAGCATATAATTCTAGCAGAACTTAAAAGTTTATTTGATAAAAATCGGTTTGAAATTGCTGAGATATCCGAAAACAAAGGTGGGAATAAAAAATGGGATCCACCTTTTATTAGGATCACATTGTTTTACCTTGTTTTTGGATATCATGTATTTTCATCAAATAAATTTCAAATTCCTCATAGAATTATATGCTCTTTAATATTTTACATGAGTGGTTTCTAATTATCTGGCAAAAAGTTAAAACCTGGATCCTCATCTCAACCTAAGCAATACAATCCCTTTACGTTTTCATAACAAGCTACAGGCTAAACTAAAGAAGTGAGAACTTTATAGAGCGAAACCACGCAGAGGCACACAGAAATTCAAAGACCTCTAGTAAGGATTATCCATTCATGGATAATCCTTTAAGCGTTTGCATTTATCATCAAATCATTCCAACAACAATACTCACAACGTCGATAAAAAACAAAATGAAATTATTTTGCGACGACAAAGTAATGCTTTATTAACCTTTTTTATCCAATGAATTCACTGAATTGATTTTCTGAATACGAATTCTAGTACTATGAAATAAAGTATTCACAAATGTCAAATGTATAAAACAAATACAGTGTAGTCCATTCTTAGTTAAGTAATGTAATGTTTAAACATGATATCGTATTCATCTCAACAAGTAGGGACAAGTAACCACGGTAACATTTCGTCATTCAGTATTTGCCATAAAATACTGTGATCACATTTACATAAGATTTAATCTAGTTAAGTTGCAAAACAGGCTACAAGCTCAAAGAATGAAAACTCTGCACAATGAAAACATACAGAGGCACACGGAAATTCAAGCATCTATTTATTTCCTTAAGGGATCGTCCTTTGAATGTCTGCGCTATCATCAAATCATGATATCCACACCGTTATTCACGAAGTCGATAGAAAAGAAAAAAAAGGACCTTGTAATTTTGCAACGACACAATTGTTTTATTCACCCTTTTTACAATGTTTTACCCAATAGATTCTTGTAATAGATTAAAAAAAAAAAATCTGTTTCTCTACAATAAAAGATTCATCAAGATTAAATGCAAAAATAGTAGATTTTCAGTAATATAAACTGATTTTCAAAACATGATCTCGCATTCGCATCTCAATGGATATGATTGTTGACAAATTTCATTAATTTGTCATTCAATCTTTGCTATGCAATATGGTGCTCACTTTTTTTTTTCTCAATATTATATTTTCAAAAGCTATGATGTTGACTTTGAAATGACTACGAAAGGCCGGATGGTTGTTGGGAAGGGGTGCATCGTTGAGACTTCATGCAGCACTACACCGTAACCGCAGCTTACAGTCATCGATGTTGGGAACACTGTAACGGGACATTCAAGTTGACGCCAGATTCTCGCTTAAATACTGACTCATATCTGCCGCTATCATGCCAGATGAAAGATTTTAACCAGCACACAGCATGTAAGAGCTTAAAAGATTATGTCGGTGTTGTTTTAAATTAAGGACTTTGTGGAGTTAAAATAGATGAGCACCACTTCATTGACACAAACTCAGGTTCTCATATAAAGGTTGGTATGTATCGGTTAAAGATTTGGAATTGTTGCCTTCACGGCAAATATAAACATGAGACAAGACCTGGTTCATGCTGCTATGGGGTCCGACTTAAAAATGAAGCGCCCCCAACGGTGGTCTCATGTTCGACTGAAAATCACACTTCTATCAATGTTTGAATAATTAGATTTGAAGTTAAAAGTGACCACCAAGGTGGACTTGTGCCCAAGTGTTCAGCCTGTATGGACTGTAAGGACTGACTCGATGTTATGTTATGTTTTGTTTGTTTATGTTATGTTATGTTTTAGCGTTTTGGTATTGCTTATTTGTGAGATCGAATTTTGGTGTAAAATGCGCAATAATATAACACAGAGCGTTGGTTATCGAAACAATAGTATATTTCTTTGTTAGATATACATATTGTACGTGAGAGTGTGTGTAATAGTGGAATGAGAGTTAGAAGAGAGAGAGAGAGAAAGAGAGAGAGAAAGAGAGAGAGAGAAAGAGAGAGAGAAAGAGAGAGAGAGGGGGGAGAAAGAGGGGAGAGATGTGCAATTATCAGATGCTATTTTCGTATATACAATGCTCATACAATGTATGTAATGCGAATCATTGATTGACTGATTTGATGTAATGCGCTGTGTATAGATTGCATGTATTCTGATATGGGAGTTTATGTATATTACGAAGAGAAGATTGTGAGGATTTTTTTTAAAATCAAATTGATTATCCTTGTTGAGTAAAATGTGTTGATTTGAGTTTTATGATTATTTGATTATTTTTGTTTATCTGACTGTCTTTTACTATTTTTGATAAACTGATTATTTTTGTTGCGTAAAATGTGTTGATTTGAGCCGTATGACAACACAACATCTGTATTAATTAATAAGTATAAATGACCGGTATACATAATTAACATAAACTCATTGTTTGTTTGTTTTTTGATAATCATTGAGAATAGTAATATATTATATTTTTAATATTTGATTTTGTTTGGTATTATAGGTTATTGTGCAATGGTTCTGATGAATAAGATTGATCCTTTGTTATTTTAATGTATTCTTTTTTTCATTGCTACATTGTATTTTGTGAGTATTTTTAATATATACATGGCCATTTGTCAACAATGTCTGTAATTCAGCCTCCGGGCTGCGAAAGATATTGACTAATAAAACACCATTTCAATTTCAATTCAATTCAATCAATTCGAGATTCAGAGATGAGCAATTCAAGGTGGGTATGATTTAGGCTTAAAGGTGGACCTGTAGCCAAATCAAACATATTGATGAAAATGAGATCAGTACAATTAAATGTAAAATGTGTCAACAGCGACTGATCTGAGACAAGATATGAGCTAGGGCACAAAGGTGGAGGTGTGCATGCAGAAGGAACTTTGTCGAAAGATTAGCTATAACTGAATGCAAGCCTTTGCTTTGAGTACTGGAGGGCATTTATGCTCATATGAAGAATTTACACAGCTGAAAAAAAAAAAGGAGACGTAGAACCCTGCTGACTTTAATATGGGTGTGGAATCAAATTAAACTCACATGCTGTTGGACAGATGGAATTCAGGCTTCTAAGTTGATAAAGATTTTAAACCAGGTGGTGACCTCCCTGGTTAAGCTGAATGGTGAATACAGACCTAGTGGATGGATCGAAATCACCAGTAAATCGGAGATGGAGAATGGACTAAGAGTTAAGATGGAGTTAAGATTTGGACATTGTATTGTGTCGGACGAAAGCACATTATTAAAAGTAGAGGTGACAAGTGCCCGATGCTAGACGGCCAAATGTGCCTCAGTCATGCAGATTATATCATTTCAGCAATTCTACCAAATGAAGTTTAGATGAATAATGTACGAGAAAGAAAGAGTTGCATTATGAATAGATTAGAAAGAAATTGCCTGATATGGACATACAATAAGTATTGACGACAAATGAAAACAATGTTCACCCATTTGAATTTGGAATACATAATTTATCATCCAAAATTCGACTCATAACAAAAGTTTTGTCACCAGCAAGGTTATTTTGTGTGTTCATGAGTCTTGTTAGGTATGGCTATGAGCTTTTCCCATATTGCTCAGTTTTACATTTGTACATGAAATGAAATAACACATGTATTCCAAACTCATTTACATTTGAACATGAAATGAGATAACACTTGCCCTCGATATGCATGCGAGATCAATATCATGTTTTGTCTTCGTATGCATAGAGTACACAATTGTGATAATATCCCCTTGAACTTTGAGCGATGTCTTCCATAATTTAAACACACACACACACACACACACACACACATAGACAAACAGAAGATACATTGTAACAGGTTCTCTTTGTCAGAGCAGGGAGGTACCTCCCTGGTCAGAGCGAGCTCGATAATTACAGACTCATCCACACCATGCGAAGAGACTATACAGTTTACAGGCGTGGTACCGCTGAACGATGCTGTCGATTGAAAGGGAACGTTGCCATGAACGACTCTGACCCTCTAATAGATTTATTCTAATATTGCTGCAACTGCCTCCCGTTACCTGTCCTCATTTCCTTCTACTTAAACTAATTCCGTTTTTGACCAAAGTTGACTACTGAATACTTGCACTTGGATAGAATGGAAATAAGCAACGACCTTGTGTTTCTACTGACATTTTCTACCTTCGTGTTCTATGGGTCTTTAGCTAAAGGTATGTATACGTATCTTTTATGAAACACTGCGTTTGTATCAGTACATCGATTTCAACCCCATTCGCCATAAACGTTTAAGTCACTATATAGGTAAAAAAACCAAAGAAATTAATGTGTAATGTCTATGCACACACATACACACACACACACACACACAAACACACACGCAATCTGTCCTCACATTTTGATATATTGTAGTTATAGGAAAGGGATGGGTTTCGTTGAACTGCCATTTAACCCAGGTCATTCGACCATGCCCCTGATAATTTATCTTACAAAGCCAATTTTCAGTGGAATCGAAGGAACAGCATGGAGGGCACATACAGTATGTTTTGTTGATTAAAAGAAAAAATGCATTTACAATGCAAACACATGACATGTGCATTATATAGAAGGGAGTAAAGAATTGATTTTTACAACTGTGCTTTGTCCATTAACATTCATTGGCAAATAGATTGTGACGGAACGAATGCCATGATCAATGTGCTTTTCCTCTCTCCTTCCCTTTCGTCTAAAGTATCGATGTATATATATATATTTTAAATGATATATTTTTTGTTTATTTTGATTTAGAAGCTAAATGGTATTGGAATACAGAGTCACCGCAGTAGCCACTAGGTTTAAAATGTATTGTCTGAAATCTATGCTCTGTTTTACTATAATGTATGCGCATTTGCATGCCTTAAAAAAAAAAAAAAACCGACAGTAAAGCTGAGATAGAAATTTTACAATCCAATTTCATTGTTTCGGCATTCAATTTAATATTATAAACATCCAATTTCGTAAAATACGCCCACGCATTGAAATATCATTATTCAAAATCATTTTCCGTCGTTAGAATTAACTAATGCGATTTCGCATATTCGCATTCTAAATTATTGAATGCAAATACATTTTCGGCAATGGCCATTTAAGTTTACGTCAAAGCCTTTTATTACAGAGTTTGGCCAACCCTGTTATGAGTTTTTCGATCTACGGACGCCATTGTTTGCCCACCAAAGAGGTTCTACAATATGTAATAGAGTAAGCGCTCACCATTCAGTGCGTATAAATGAAAACGGGGCCAATTGAACAGTGACGGGCGCGCACGAAAGAGGTCGACTACCAGAAACGTGTGGTACCTTCGCGAAAGCCCGACTTCTCGACCTCTTTGCTAATGGCGGCGGGTCGTTCAATTGGCCCTGCTTCTATAATTATGCGAGCGCGCACTCTATTACATATAGAACCTTTTTTGGCGGGCACAAAATGGCGCCTGTGTTTAAGTTGGCCAAACTCTGTAGTAGAAGGCTCTGGTTTACGTCTCAATCTGTCGCCAGCTCATGTCGTACATTAAAATTTGCATAACGACAAACAAGCTCTAACAGGAGCATTCAATTCAAATCTGCACGTGATATCCATTGCAAAATTACATTACTTGTACTGAAGACGGTTACATGATAATGTGAATCAGAAATGGTGAAAACAAATAAAACAAACATCACCAATACAATATGACAATCAAAATAAAGAGAGAAATGGAAAAATAAAGATTAAAAACACAGTATGGAATACAGTGGTAAAGATTACACACACACACACATACACACACACACACACACACACACACACACAAAGAATGCGATGATTATGATGAAAAGAACAATTTATATTGAAGTTCATATAAGATCTTGAGCAAAATAAAGATGTTGATCTTCCAGATAAAATTAAAGATAAAAAAGAAAAGTCACATTCAATGAAAATGGACAAAATCACTGTTGCTTAAGCGTATGTTTATTTCGGAACTGAACGTTCACTTGTAAACATCGATCGCTCAAAAACAAAAATTAAATTTGAAATGCTTATCCAGCCCACCGCAATAATTGAGTGCATAAATTTGGAATTTCAAAACAAGAAATTAAATGCTTAAATCCGATTTGAGATTTGTGACGTTGATTAAGCATGCTTAAATGCATTTAATGCAACTATTTAATGTTGGAATTATATCATCATTACTGTTGTTGCATAATAATGTTCAGACTCGCTTAGTGTATTTATTTTTGTATATATTTTGGCAATCAAAGAACTGGTACGAAGATTGAATAATTTGAAGTATTTATATGCAGAAGTTTATATAGAAATATGTTTGTTAGTATTTGTCCTTCAACTGAAGTGCAATATATGTGCTTACATCTGTATGTCCATTTTGTTTGAATTGTCTGTTTTTATATTTATCCAGACGCATACAGCTTCGTTCCCTTTCTTTCCTCCCTTTCCCCCATCTACTCACTCCTCTTCTCCTTTATCCTTACATTCCTCCTGCTCTCTCTTTGTGCCTCCCTTTTCTTCTCCCCTAGCCTTTGTTTTCTTTGTTCTCCTGTCTCCCCCTCACTCTGTTCCTGTCTCAGCCTCACACTACATGTAGCATCTTCTATCTCTCAACATTCCTCATTCCAAGCCTCCTCCCTTATCCTTCTATACCCTTTTTATTAGCTTAAAGGGTTGTGATACGTCACTAATGGAGGATATAAGATACATGTATGTAAAACGGGTTTGTTTGTGTTTTTCACTCAACTCTGTTTTTGTTCCAATATACAAGTAATTTATATACTGAATGTCCTTCCACTACTGATGTACCGATGATTTGTTTTGTTGTTGTCGTAATGGTTGTATTTTGTTCGTGTGTTGTATACAAATGTATGTAAGTTATTTTGTCTCACTGTATTTTTATCGACGTAAATCAGACACAATTCAGCCGTTCGGCTGCGAAGTTTGATCAATAAACCATTTCATTCATTCATTCCATTCATTAAAAACGAATTCTACAGCACTAAACTAGAAATCTTCGACCACAATAGTTAACCCACTCCACTGTTCTTCAAACATACGAAATTGTAATGCAATTGAAATGAAAATGGACGACAATTTATTCTACGAAATTGAGAGGGAAAACTACTACTTAATTCAACAAAAAGTTACTTCCGCCTTAAAGTGAGTGAAGTATAGATTTGCTCAGTTGATCTGAAACATAATGTAGTATACATGTCCATGTGCTGCTGTGTACGTACTAAAGAGCTTTAATCAAAAACTGGAATAAGGATACTTTGCACCCGCTAACCATTATTGCATTGATATATTTATAGATATCAAACCATTGAATGAAAGTTTATGTTAAACATACAATAATGATTTAACGATAGTGTCCATATGAAAAGATACATGATCTATGTTTCAGGACGGTGATGTTTTTTTCTCCTTCTTTTTAATTCCAAAGGTCATATCATATTATAGATACCAATAAGTCAACATAATTTGTACTAAAGGATATCACACATGTTGTCATACCATGGTATTGTCGTTCAAAGTCTTGTCGCTGTTCGGTGGGTAGAGGGTGAAGATAAAGGTATAAACATGTGGGTATATAGGATGTATTATGTAGGCCTATGTATGTAATGGTAAAGCTGGTGATAATGAAATAAAGGATGACAGTTGTAGATGTGAGTAAAATGGTGTACATTATGATAGAATGTAGGATTCAGATAAGAGTCAAATTGTTACTAAGAGATGATGGTGTAGATAAAAGTGAATGGCGTAAATGAGGCTGAGAGTGTAAATAATCCGGGAAGGGGGGTCTAGCTGTCACAATGCTTGTAAAATGCTACAGTACATAGATGGGGATGACACTGAAGATAACAGTTGAGTGGGTAAAGACGAATATCAATGGTGAAAGTTCGTGGTGATTGATAATAATTATGAGTTTGAGTAATGAATGATAGAATTCTATACGTGTCATATGTCTTTATCTTATTTTACCCATACTTGAATAAAATCTTTTCAAAAGGGCTAAATCGACAATTCGTTCTCTGGCATCCGCATTATAAAGGAAAGCACGTGTAAAAACCTGAATTCTAGCATGTTTTAACTTTGAGTCCAGGAGACCGGTCCCTTGAAGTAACTTCCCTTAAAGAACAAAATCACCACCTGGGAAATCACCTTAAATCACATGGTACATCTCAGAAAAAAAGAAAATGGCATAAAAATTCCCAAGGAGAAGCGACAAGACATATTCGGGATAGCTACCGTACTACGTGGGGGCTAAGCACTCCATCAAGAGTAGGGAATGTACATTAAAGGCAAGAAATATTTGGTTTCCCTATGGCACTTCGTAAGTGGCTCTAATAATAATACTGAGGGCGAAGGTAGGACCTACAATATACTGTAATGTGTATATTAATGTATGTTATTGTGTAGTGTGGTTATACCTTCTCAGGTAAAGGATATGTAGGGCCTGTGAAGATGGAGTTATGCACTTGAGTTTACAGCATACAATTTATAATTCTGTCGAAAAAAAGGTGTTTTACTCACTGTGCCTATCTTTACTGATACAGTATCTAAATACCTTCGGCAAGGGGAGTACCGGGTAATTTATGAAAAATGCCAATACGTTCAGCATATAAAGCAGCGCTAAAATTTTAGATGTCCCAAAGAACTAAGGCATCGTCAATCCCAGCAATTACAATAATATCTATAAAATATAGATATGTGATAATAAGCTTATTATCGTTGATGCTCTCAACTTTTTAATCATGATCTTTGATTATTCTTGAGGGAGCTGTTTACCATTTGTTACAAGTTGAAGTCCAAACTCTACGTGTGGATTCAAAGTATTTATCATTGATAGAAAGAAGACTAATCGCATCTCTTTGTTCAGAGAAACAACAAGAAATCATGGATATGGGATTCATAGAAAAAAGATATCACGCATTGAAGAAAAAAAAGAAGATAATGATATAAAACTCTTAATCTTGTTTATAAAAATCTAACAAATCTAGCCATACATGTCATAATCTTTAACCTCCTCACCCATCTATCCATCTATCTCCTCAGGAGTAGGAGCCATCCCTGTCGTTCAGTGGAAAGGGGAAAATATTAGTCTGCCGTGCAACATTCAAGGGGAGCCTTATATTGTGAACTGGGTCGAAGGGAACATCTCGAATCCTCTCCAATGAAGAACAAGGCTGCATTTTTAAATGGGAACTTCCAGAGCAAGGAGAAACGGTTTGGCATTGACAAGAATTTTAATCTCGTTATCACGGAGTTGGAAGTGGCGGATGAGGGTCACTACCATTGCCAAGTTCTTCTGAAGACTTTCGAGGATTACTTGAATTCCATCTTTCTTACAGTAAATGGTATGTATATCCTACACCAAGTATTATTGCCGTTGGATTTTAGATGCCTGTAATAACCTGAGGAAGGTCCGGAAAAGAGGTCAAACTTGAATCAGCAATTAGACAGTGGTGATTGTTCACACACACACACACACACACACACACACACACACACACACATACACAAAACAAGGAGGGGGAGATGATACGTCATTGGAGCCTGTATGAAAGCGACCGTTTATGTTACGTACACCTGTCATTCTCAAATACCAGAAACATTTTAATGGATCCACCAGGTTCTCGTAGACAAAAGTGTCGAGATAATCTTCATATCTAGTCAACAGGATTTTCTGCTTCATTTTCCTTTAAATGCTAACCTCCAAATTAAATACATTTGTTAACCTGCCTTCTTTCATTTTTTTACAGGTACTTTCCACATCTTAAGTTGGCTCGGCTCCAATTTTCAGAATATTTACGCTAGAAAGTATCTGTATATCATTATGTATACATGCTAGTCATAAGATTTTATTGAATTAATATGCAATTAGTATTAAAATTTTCAAATTCATCTGATACGTTTACAGCTTAAAGAAAAGATAAGACAACACGTCAATGGGGAACCACTCAGGATAAAGTAAATCATATGATCAGACTGAATTAAGGTACATGTATTGGGAGTGTAAATGCAGAAGACTATCGTCCAATAACATGTAACATGAAGATACGACAGCTTTGAAAGAGAAGAAAAAAAAATGGGCAAAACATAAATCTTGTATACTTATCGAAAATAAAAGAATAAGCAAGAAAAAAACACAGTAACATTCTGGCATCACATTGCAAAGACGAAAGTTGTATCTAGACACTTGCATAAACAGAGAATAAGGTGAGTGAGGTGAGATCTGGTTCAAGTGGAGGAGCCCAGCAGGCAATTGAGGAGCTTTTTCTTTTAATTTGATTTTTTTTTTGATATGGTAATAGTATGACATTATGAATACTGTAATCATACATAGTCAACATCATTATATTAGGATTTTGAATGTCATATCATTGTATTCGACTTTGTCTTCTGATCAAACCGAGCAAGAGGTACGAAATTTTAAATTTTCTTGAATAAGAGCATTGATTATTGTAGTGCATTATGTTTGTAGAGCCGTATGAGTCATTTGTATTTGCTTACTTCCACGGTGAATCACCTTGATATCTTCATTTTTCTGCTATGTTTATATCTAAATGAGATTGGAAGGCAATTAGCGGGATACTCAATGGAATATTGCATGAGTTAGGGCCACTGTTTGGCTGTAAACGATTGCAATTTTCACTCGTCTGAGCATGGCACACTTTTTTTTTCTTAATCGGCATTGTATGTCTTCAACATTTAGATGATGACTGGCGGGGGAGGAACATACCGAATGTTCCACCCGAAGGGTTTGAAATGCTATAGTGAGGGAGGTTATGAGGTGGTTACTTACAGCCTCCGGAAATAGCATTTCAGACCCTAAGGGTGGAACGTTTGGTACATGTTTCCGACGACAAAAGTCATCATCTGTTATATTATACGCTGGGTGAGTCAAATACATCATGTACAAAACACCAAATGTACGTCAAATACGTCAACGACAACCACTAGCACAACGCACTCGATCGCTCGCTCGCACAAAGCCAAATTCACTGTGCGCGTGCGGTCCTAGGCCTTCTGTCATTTATTACTTGAAAATGTTTTCCCATGGGAGAAAATTACAAGAATGTTCGCCCATGGGCGAACATAACGAATGTAGGCCTACCTCCATCATGACTGCGTTTAGCCAATCACTAACCGGTATTTGACTAACCCATTTTTAATATAACGTGATAGCAGCTCCACGATGATGTCACATCACGCTATGTAGACCAACCAGCGGACATGATTTTTATGAAGTATAGATCGAGTTAAATGGTCACTATAATTATCCCTCTCACTTCTGGCAGCCAAGGTGACAGAACATATCATCGAGCAGTGTGTCAGAGAGACTCATGGTTCAAATCCATGTACCATCCAAACGTCAAGGGAAGCACCAACTGTTAGTCTTGACTGCAGAATCGCGGGTTTTAAACCAAATGTGTCGCTCGTGTGGAGCAAATCAGGTCAAGAACTTCCTCCAGTGAGGTCCAACCAGCTCACTTTGCCTGACGGGACTTACGAAAGAGTCGAGACAATAAACGTTACAGCGACTTACGACACGGACCTAAACTTCACGTGTACTGCTTCAGGTGTTTCCGTGGAGAGAGCTTCGTCCAAGTTTATTACCGTTTTATCTTTAAATGGTAAGTGATAAGGAACCACGTATATCCGCTTATTATAATTATGCTCCTTTACACCGACATTGTACGTTATGTCACGATTTGAAGTATCCATCCATTCAATCATGAAAGTACTATTTTCCAAACTGTTATTTATGTATTAATACATTGTAGAAGGCAATAAGAATAGAATAAAATGAAAAGAAAAAAAATGGCACCCTTCTTTTATTACCTAAATCAGCGATGGTGCATGTGAATAGTTGCATCATCTTTTAAGGAGATGAACATGCACCAAGAGGTATCATGTAGCAAATCATCTTTTTGCAACTGATTGACAAATTTTCCCACATCGACGTTTAAATAAGCACTGAATTGATCAGTGTTTTAGTAGTAGCCATGATAAAAGATCATGAGCGTACATACTCGAGCAGGATTGGAACCTACGACCTTCTGATCACCGGACAGGCGTCATCTCCCGTAGACAACCGAGCTTTCTCCCAACAGCAAGTGTTGGTTCTAATCCTTATAGCATGAAACAGGTATTGCTTTATTACTCGAATTCGTGAAATTCTTCCGTCAAAATGTTTTCATTGCAACTGATTGAAAAATTTTATGTCGATGTGGAGCAATTTATCAATCAGTTGCAATGAAAACATCTCGACGGAAGAATTTCATGAATTTGAAAAATCATCTTTTCTTTAGACGACTTATATCGTAAAGACCAATGATTACTCAAAATGAAGCAACATTTGATTTTGATTTGATTTGATTTATTGGTTTCTGTATCATCATTGTACATATACACATTCATGTACAAACATAAATATGATAATATTTTCTTGTTCATTGCCTGTGTACAATGTACAGCATAAGTACAACAAAACATACTACAATGAATAATACAGAGGGGCTACAGCATAAGCGTAGTTTGATTTCCGTGCAGCCCCCGTAGCATAACATAATATTATAATGTACATCGGAAGGAGAATAGGAGGGAGGGATGACTTGCATAGAGATAGGATAGTTGAAAGGAGAAAGGGAAGGGAGAGGCTTGTCTGCTTTCACTAAATGTTTATACAAAATAAAATCACCTGTATCACTGATTAGCAAGACATGACAAAATATTTCTTCAACGAGGTACAGGTGGACAGTTGATACAGGTCATGGTCGGTTACATAATCATTATTACATAATAGATTAATTGTGTCGATATTTGTACGAAAGAATTTCGTGTATATAACAATGACAATGAAATTACTGATATTCAGATAACAACATCGTTTTTACAGCCTTCCTAAAAGAATACGTGGACTTTAAACTTCGAATTTCAGAATTTTTTCAATTTCAATTCAATTTCATTTGGTTATTTCAATGTGTCTAAATGATGAAGTAAGAGGTGTGTGCATCTATCTTCTCTGGTTGATTCATCATAGTGCTAGTTAGATATGTGTTATCAAATCGGAAAAATCTCCTGCCAGGTTATTTTTGTACGACTTTTTTAACATCATGTATAATCTATATATGCGTTGATAGTTTTTCAAATGATTTTTTTTTAAAGAACCGAAGTAGAGGGAAACGAAGTAACTAAGAGTACAAATGTTAGTTTGATCGTTACCTCTATAATACTAGAAACATCTTAAGTCGCAGAATATTTGCTTTTGTTTGAAAGTTGTAACCTTTTCAACCCGATTTTACCTTCGTATATGTTCGCTCGTGAAATAGTCCGTGTGCCGTGCTTTCCTTTATGCAGTCGGTTTTAAGATGCAGATTCATACATTTTGTGAAGTACCAGCTATCTAATGTACCTTAACCCCTACGTACGGTGCTTACAATACGCATATCGATATAAGATATTACTCAGAAGTTTTCATGTTCATCATCAATATCAAACATTAGTATTTTGTTTGTATTGTCTTTGCGACAGACCAAAAAGACGTTCCAGGTCCAAACATAATCGCACTCGGAATCGGACTAACGGTGTTCTTCGTGGTTCTGATAACAGTTCTTTTTTTCGGTGTTGGAAAACTTTTGCAGACATACAGACCAGAACTCCTGCCTGATGGTATTGTGTTGTATTTTGTCTGAGATGCTTCTTACTCATTTAGGATTTTTCCCACATCTTGATATCCCTTTTATGCTTGGCTACTTAATTAACGTTAGAAATCACTGAAGAATTGATGATAAAATCTATTCCTCATTTTTAGCTTCAGTTGAAGGTACACTATGTACAATTTGACCTGACGTGTGCTTTTTTTCATATATACAATTTCGTCTATTCAAAGAAATAATATGTTGAATTAGTACAAAGTTCTAATTTGCTGTGTTTTCTTGCTCTTCCTTATCCCTGCTGGGAAGAACACAGTGTCCTACAGAGTAGAAACACGGTGTAAACACAGTGTGAAATATCTTCACGCTGTTAAAATTTGAGCGTTTTAACAGTGTGAACACAATGTGAATCATCAATTCACAGTGAGAAACAAAGCTGTACTATGTGAACGCTCTGTGAAAACCACACCACATTGTGAAATCATCTTGACACTGTTAAATTTGAGCGTTTTCACATGGTCGACTATGTTTGAACACACTGTGGACACACTGGGGGACACTGTTTTTTTTCAGTAAGGATGCTCGAGTGACCGCAGAGCTTAGACAGAGAAAATCTGATGGTGCAAAATGCTTTTGAAAGAAATAGTTATTCATTATCATTCTAGATTCGTGACCAAATTGCCTCCGTAATTATTGTTTCCGTATAGTTATGCCGTGACCTGACTTATATTGAGCGGAGTAGACCTTGTGTGTATGTATGTGTATGTGTGTGCGTGTACGTGTGTGTGTGTGTGTGTGTGTGTGTGTGTGTGCGTGTGTGTGTGTAGGCCTACAGCGAGTCAGGATTTAGACCTTGCAAAGAAAAAACTACGGTCGAATCAGTGAGAGATCATTGATCAATTGTACCCTCATCTCAATTACATCCAAGAGTTATATTAACAAGGATTCCTCTTTATACCCCGTTCCCACTACTGATCAGATCAACTCGAGCAAGCGAGATCAATCCCGATCACCTATTTTTTACCCCGTTTCCACTGCCGATCAGATCAACTCGATCAAGCGAGATCAATCCCGATCACATATTTTTACCAGAGCAATCCCGACCAAATGCTCGATCGTCCTTCAACACGATTCCTTCCCGACCGCTATTCGATCTTTTACGATCCACATCCGACCATTCTCGACATCTCCAGAATCTCTCCTCGACTACCACATAGATCTCTATTCGAACATCTCGATCTACACACAATCAATACACGATCGCTACACGGTCAATACTCGATTTCTACTAGACTTCTTAGACCAGCTCGACATGACTCGATCTGTGTGAGATCTTGCATCGAACGGGTCGGCAGGTTCGTACAGTGATTGGGTGAAGGAATAATTTGTTACAGTATTCGTTTGGTTATATGAGACAACTCAGTATTTATGCTTGAAAACGGCGTGGCCAAAAAGAGTGCTATAAAACTGACTGTTAATTGCAAAGGCATGAATGAACGAAAGTAATGATTATCTTTAGTATAGGTTTTACCGGCCAATTTCGCACTTTTGTCAGTCCATTTGATGAAAGGTTCATTCAATTTACCGAAAATCCTCATCACTGCACATTCTGTCATTCAAAATTGCAAGTTATACGTTCAATTTAGCATTCCGATCAATGAGATTTGCACATGTGGCTTTCGAATTCGTAAAACGGGCATTCAAATTGGCACGTGCTCTTCAGTCATTCAAATTTGCCAGCACTGGCGAAAGGGGTATATTTCAGTCATTCAATTTCGCGTATGGGCAGACAAATTTCTAACATGTTCATTGAAATTAACGTCATGTTATTCTTTTTTTGAAAAGGTGATAACATTTAAGCGCGTATTTCTATGTGACTTATTGTTTCATCCACGCGCTGTTAAGCAGTAAAAGTATCGTATGTTTTACCATATCATAATTAACTCGAGTTTGCCGTTCTGTAACGCTCCTTTTCTTTCATACATGACATTTTAGGCCTACATGTACCAATACTCTAGTTTAACTTCATCTTCTTACAGTCATGACGGCACAAGTTAGATACAGACGTATTTCTCAAAGGGACAGAAAAAGAATTATAGGAATATTTGATGATCATAACCTTGACTTCCTATCCTGGCCGACACACGGAATAAAGCGCTCAAGGTAACGGCGAGATGAGTTGTGGCCATGCACATGGTGCACTATCTTCGGACTTGAAGAGTCATTAAGCACATTAAAGAAAAAAAAAATGTTGCCAAAATCTCTGAAATGAGTACGAAAATATGAAATGTAATGACGCTTGGAAAACAATAACAATGTTAAGAAAATAAAGAAAGAAGCAAACCATAAACATGCGTGCTAAATTAACTGCAAAAGATGTTAAATTGATTGCCCAAAAATGAATTGGAATGAACGAGAGCAGCATGTCCGCGATCACGTGACTATATCATTCTAAACTGAATGAACGAATAACCAAATGGTGCTGCTTGTTTTACGAATTTCAAATGAAAAATTGTTAATTAGAATGAGGCTAAAGGTAATTTGAATGCTCCAAAATGAATTTGAATGAAGAGATCATAAAATTGAACTACCGAACATGTCATCTATGGTATATTTTGCTAAATTGAATGCAGCAATTAGGAATTGGACTGACAAAAGTGCGAAATTGGCCGGGGAAACCTATAGTTGATAGAAGAACACTTCCTATTTTGAAACCACAATCATCAATTCTCGCGCAGGCGTTTCGATTTTATAGTCATTTTTCCTGAAAAAACGATGACAAAGACTGATCACTACTGTTTGTGAGCCAAAAAAGGTACAAAAATGCATTCAGTTGTATTCATTCATTTTATCCGTTTTCAGTAGCTATTTTTGACGCATTCGTTATCAGTTTTTACGGCTTCACTATCTCTCAGTCAAGTAGGATATCAGTGCCAAAAGTTACAGATTTTGTAAATCACACATTTTCATGGAGATCAAAGCGCCTGCACGAAGATTGATTATCATTGTGTCAAATAAAATTTGAGGTGTTTTTTTTCTATTGAATAATGTAACGATTTCATTCAGTCGCTCATATCTTTTTAAATAAGAGACAGTTTTGTAGCACTCTGTGTGCCGGGACACTATGTATAATATAATAGGTTTGTTCATATTCATTCGATATTTGCAGTGGATGTGAAGAATAGCAAACCTAAGTTTGATGTTTCATTAAAAAAAAAAAAAAATGTCACACCGCCACGCTTCGTAAGTGCATTACATATGGGTGGGCTGAAATTAATTTGGTCTAAAATGAAACATAGGCCTATATGCCCATAAATGCACCATTATATAGAGTTGAAAAAACTGTTCTACACCCCTAATGAGTCGTGTTATCTTTGTCATTATTGTTCTCATTATTAAAGAATGAAAAAGTGAATGAAATATATGTATGTATTCATTGATAAAGTATAGGCCCAAGAATGTGTAAACGAAAATACACGTATCATATCAATTTCTAAATTCATGAAGTGTGCTGATATGTGGAACAGAGTACATTATTATGAAAATAAAACAATATAACATTTTACACTAGCAAGAAATGATGAAAATCTTGGTTGTTTATTTTTTTGTTCGTCAACTCATCCCAGCCAATCGATATCAATTTGGACTTCAAGCAATGTACATACAACTCTCAATAAAAAAAAACCTTATTAAGCGAAGCAAAAGTGTAACATCTACGTAAATAAAAGTAAAGTAAGTCACTGAGCATTTATGAATATACGTTACAACTACTGTTTTAACACGTCAGCGTAAGAAATAGATTTTATATCAACGTAACCAACTTCAACTTTGAAACAGACAAGCTAGCAAAAGAATTCTAGAAACATTTCTCAGTTTATAAGTAAAGTAAATAATCTAGAAAATTTCCTTTCACGTTACAGTCATATTGCCAGAATACCGAATTTTTCTCAGTTTCAGTTGTGTCTTCTTTTTTTCTTCTGGTATTTTTGTCTGGAGAGTCTAGTCATTCTGCCATGTCTGCTGTTTAGGGTTTGTTGTCTTTTCTCTCTTCGTGGCCCTATTCTTTTCTTCAGTGGGCCAGGAGTGGCTGAAGATACTGACGACATTTAACTTTTTAACGTGGCCAAGGACTGCGTATATTTTTTCTTAATACCTGAACAATAAGTGAGTGCTAAGAAAGTACGTCTGCACCTGCTGCTACCACTGTCAAAAAGTGCTCGGTATTTGATCGAGTGCCGGTCGAAGCATGATCGAGTTTAGTCGAATATCAGTCGATAGCAGTCCTGTATCGGTCGTGTAGTGGTCGATTTATTCATGAAACTGATGAATCCTGGATCGAGATGATCTGAAATCAATCATGTAGCATTCGAGTATAACTCGAGATGATCGGGAACTGAGCTCGGGGAAAAATCCGTCCCGACCACACTAGATTTCGATACGACCGATTCCCGATCAGCTCGATCTCTTCTCGATCACTACCGAGCTGTTCAGTCAGTCGTCACGGCGTGCGAATCTCGCACAGAGCGCGGAGGACGTATGCACGCTCGAAGCGGTCATGAATACATAATTAGCTGTGCAGTGTTCTTTTTAAACTATCGTTGTGCAGCCCACGCATAGCATTTACAGCTCATTTTTACATTAAATGAAAGAAGAAAGCTCAAGGTCTAATTTAATGACAATGATTTGATAATACTGGAAAGAGAATTAGGGCAAAAATACGAGTAATTTCACGCGTTGAAAATATAAAATTTAAACCCGAAAGAAGTGGGTCAGTTCTTAACCACCTTGCATCTCTTTCAAACTAAATATGTAGGATACTTGATTGTCTTATTTTCAAAATATGGAAAAATCAAGTCACTCTATCTTTTATACCTCATGGGATCCAGCAAATTACAACAGTATGTCACATCGCTCTTTTTTCGAAATCGTCCATTAGCGCCTTCGTACAATGCTGGATCGTGATTGGTCACAAACGACGGTCGCATGATGTCATCACATCGTCTGCTACTGTGTTGTTGTTTTTTTTACTTCCTGTGTCGGGTCTCGAAGACTGAAACTCGGCTTAAACGTGTATATAATAGGTTTATTCTGTCATATTCTGTCAAAATTTCGTAGATAATTATTTAAGGATTCGTTATCGCCACTTTGTGTTCGTACGGATTTGTCATTTGTTTGACTACTTGCAGATACGAGCACGTCAGCAGTTTCACACGTTGTAAAAAAAAACAAAAAAAAAAAAAACATTTGGGTTCAGTCCCGTATACTAATATTTGTGTTACGATGTATCTCATGCCTTTTCTTTTTTGAAATGTTCCATTGTGATTTTCTTTTCATGTTTAGTTTTACATCAAGTTGTCTTGCAAGTTACGGTTTAATAAATAAAATAACCTTGTGTCTGTTTTTTTTTTCTCCTTGGACATTCTTACTCCTTCAAATTATATTTCTGGTTTTGATGATATGTCCGCTAGATTATGATTTATCCTTTTATTCTTTTATTTTAATTGTTTGTTTTTTTAACTGGAACTTGGAAGCTGCAGCTGGGGACTACTGGTGATTTGCATGAATAATCTGATGAACTATTAATCATGCCACGTGTTTTATTATTATTATTTTTATTATTATTATTTTATTATTGTTATTATTATATTATTATTATTGCTATTATTATTATTATTCTAGAGCCCGAAGGCCAGGATTCATGAAATACTTTCAAGGACACACCAAGCTTCGCGCCATATGTAGGAAAAATCTTGACTTCGACGATCGCAACTTCCGGTGCAAGTCTCTTTTTAGTCAGTTTTTGAACGAATTTTTAAGTAACTTACAGATATTGCATCTCTTCGATTTTTAAAACAAGTATCGGTACATGCTTCCTCTGCAGAATTTAAAAAAAATATATAGAATATGAAAAGTTTTATACCAGCCAGGATCCAGCAAAATAGAGGTTTATGTTTCGAATACATCAAAACTACGAGCAAAATATAAGGTAAATCTAACGAGAGATTAAACATTGAAAATATTTTTAAGTATGGACAAATTTTATATCAAAATGAAGAGTACGAAACGGGTAATTGGACTCACCCCACCATGTCGAAATCGTATACACTAGCGATAACTGCATGGCAACTGTATTGGAGCTTGTACAGAGTCTCGCAAAATTCCGTGAAACCTCAAATTCGCGAGACGGTCATGCGCATCGAGTAAACACTGGCACACGGAACCTCATTATGCCTAATTTGCATACGGCGTGACGACTGACTGTGTTGGTGTTCGGGCTTCCTATTCGAATATTTTGGACATGTCCAAAATCATCGTGAAGGAAGCGGGAGCGATGCCGATCAAGGTAGATCGTCGACCCCGAATACCAATGCCGAGCGAGCCCGACCAGGCTAAAAAAGCTTGATCGGGATTTATAGAGTTGATCTGATCGGCAGTGAGAATGCACCATTATGTAACAAGAGTATGCCCTATAATTATAGGCTTAATTCACACAGTGGCAACGTGTTTTTTTCTTAAAACTCGTTTGAAAGAATTACTACAAACATACGTATAGCTTTTCATTAAGAGAATAAATCTAATGCATGCGACTTTCTTACAGTTTCACAATGTGACATACATGTATCATAAATGGAAAGGTTTCAATATGGCTGTCCTGGGGGTTGATTATACTATTTGTAACATATTTCTAAAAATATCTATCAAATCATTTGTCTTTTTTTTTTTCATTCACAGCGCGGCTATCCTTTTTGTTGCGAAGCTGTTTTCATTAGTTCCTTGATTATGTAATCAACCTAAATTACTTCTTATATGGAAATACGACTTAGTATTGAGCAAAGTTTCCATGGTAAGAAATCAAATTAAAGAAATAGCTCAACAATTATACAATCGACGCGCTGCCGAAACGGGTTTGTCTTTGGACTACGTTCAGAACACACAATATGCCAAAGCTATTTACCCTTCAATTTTACAGCAGATGTTATTGCAAGTGAGGATATTTGGTTTTGCGAAATGCATCAACTTCTAACAAAATCCTCTCTGCCTTTCATACGAAAGTAAAAACAAAATGGAGGAATAAATAACAAACCATTTGAATTTTCACAAAAATTAATTTCGGTTACTATAAACTTACTGTAGAATAATTTTCAGACATATTAAATGTTGATAACTGCAGGGGAAAAAAGAAACCAAAAGAAGAGAAGAAAAAAGAAACGTTAGGAATACAGAGGATTGATGATTCGCACAGGTGCCTACAGAGAATAGATTGTCAAGAGCATTCCCTTTTCATGAATAGGTATTATATAGGATCTTAATTAATGTCGCATTTTTGTTTATCTAATCTCATAAAATGTGTAAACATTTTAACCTTCTAACATTTCTAAATATTCGTAGGTTTGACACCAATTCCATGCTGGAAGAAGCCAGACAAGCATGAAGCTGTTCCGTCCATGGATCCGTTGGATCCTTTGGATCCGTTGGATCCATTGGAGCCTTTGGATTCGTTGGATCCGTTGGATCCTCTGGATCCGTTGGATCCATTGGAGCCTTTGGATTCGTTGGATCCGTTGGATCCTTTGGATCCGTTGGGTCCTTTGGATCCGTGTAAGGGTAAGAAGAAGCACTTCTGGCATTTGTTTTTAAATTCATGCGTCGAAACTTACGTATTCTATTGCATGTGCGCTGAAGAGTACAAATCAACTCTCACTAATTGATTTGCCTTTGTTTTGCTTTATTGTCACACACCGATTTGTTCATGAGCATACAGAATTTTAGGAAAAATCTTGTGGAAGCTGGAAAAAAAAAAATCCCACTAGAAACACAGCTGTCATGACTGTTTAGAGATACGGAATACGAACAGAACGTAAACGTGTATTGTGTTTCTGTATTGTTATGCTTTCATACAAGCGCAAGTGATCATGAAGAACATTTGAAAAGGCATTTCATTCTCCTGTGCCAATATGTAAGTATATCTAAAAAAGAAAATAATGTCATAAATACCGGAAGATTCACGTATAGTGTAAAGCTAGTGTATTATCAATATACACATATAATATATATATATATATATATATATATATATATATATATATATATATATATATATATATATATATATATATATATATATATATATATATATTGTATATATATCAAGGCGATAAATACCAAACCCATGCAATGTCTCATTTTTTCTTCATGTTTCTTCGCAAAGTCGAAGAGCGGGAAAAGCTTCGAGCCAGTATACGTGACTACACACCGGGGGACGCTTCAGGATGCATCCTTGACCACCTAGAACGAGTCAATATCAATCTATTCGGTCAGATGGGAGCAGGAAAATCTGCTTTCATTAACTCCATTTTCTTTGCCTACACTGGTAAGTGCTCAACTTTGAGATTATAGTTTCATGGTCACACATGACTTTTTGTATTCTTGAAGAATTCATGAAGGATAATTCCACTTCAATTCAAAGTATTGTAAAGGGGGATGACAATTTGGATAGATGAGGTTAAATTATTTGCATTGTATGCATGACCCTTGTCCGAGCAACTGGTGAGAAGGGATTAAATGTTCTTTTTTTTTTTTGCTGTGAAAACAAAATGAAAATGAGAACGTGCAGATCATTGTGACAAGACCTAACTGTCTTTTCGTAGGCCTGCATGATGGAGACAGTGAACAGGGATTTTCTGAAGATTTTACTCGAAGATTTTGGAGTGATCCCTGACGTCACTCCGAAATGAGTGAAAATGAACATCACTCCAATTTCACTCGAAATTCACTCTTTTTTGTATTCACTCTTTTAAGAGTGAATATTTTCACTCGATTTTTTTTAGAGAGTAATTTCATATAGCAACCAAATATACTCTAATGTGAACATGCCTTTTCCTTTTTTTTTCCTTTTTTTTTACAGGAATCCACAAGATCAAAGCACCTGAAGGAGATGCCGAGACCGTAGGAGGAAAAACTGTACAGCGCAGTGGGCATCCGTTGACTAACCACATAGACCTGCACGACAATCGAGGAATGCAGAACTGGCACTTAACTGAACTAGACCGGATTAAAGATGAAATCAGTACGATGAACTGACTCAGTCTATTCAGAAGATGGGAAAAAGGGGGAAAGGGATGAGAGAGAGTATGGGGGAGGGGGAGGGGGAGGGGGAGGACGGAGTGAGTAAAATAGCCAATAAGAGGGCTGCTTCTCCCCTTCTTACACAGTAGACATTGCATTCATCTTTGAAAATTAAATGTTATCTTTACCCAGCTGGAAAGAACACATTGTCCCACAGTGTAAAACACAATGTGAGATACAGTATGAAAACATTGTAAGCACCGTGTGAAATCTATTTTCTGTTAAATTCAAGCGTTTTGACATTTGTGAACCACCTATTCACAGTATAAAACAGAACATTATGTGAACTCTCTGCGAAAAACCACCCCACACTGTGAAATCATCTATACACTGTTAAATGTATAGATTTATAATGTTAAATTCGAGCGTTTTCACATAGTCGACTATGTTACCACATTGTGAACACACTGTCAGTAGAACACTGCGTTCTTTCAATTAGCTAAGTTTGATCACGGTTGAGGGATGATTCAAGCAGCACCATGTACAATTGCATAAAAGCAGTAGCAATAATGTTATTCTTCCTTTTATCTATTAGTTATATGACGCCGAGGATCATCCGAAAGTCTCCGAAAGGTTGTTCACATTTCCAACGCTGTCAATAGCTGGTATTTTATTGTTCGCCCAGCCGAGGGATGAAATTAGAGATGCAATCGCTGATATTCGATACACTTGATTGACAATTTGGAAAAAAAAAGACATCGCATACTTCATCTCATCAATCATAGTAAGACGATGCTTAAACACAACAATTATGCCAGCATGGTGTCGTTCAATTACAGTGAACGATGTGTGCTATTTTGTTTGGTTTATTTTCAGAGGGTTGTAGAAGCATAGACACGAAGAAAAAAATAAAGAAAGTCAAATCTCGAGAATGTCATGCTGCCGTCTTTGTATATAATTGCACGTGAGTATCCTTCATTTTTTCCCCCTTTGAGCACCTCGTAATCACGCTTTTCGTTGTCATTCGTATGACGCTGTAGGCTTCTTCCATCCTCTTTTTTTTATACGAATAATGTAGTTTATTGTTTCCTCAGTGTTCTTACATCGGTTTTTGTTTCTTCACACTATGTTCAATTCTTTCAGCTCACTTGTGTCTATATTCCATCACTTTTCCTTCTATGTTCACATATTTCCGCTCTTTTCAAACCACTTTGTCGTTATGTCCCTATCCTTTCTTTTTTTTTATGCCTCCGCCACTTAGTGGTGCCAGACGCATTATGTTTTCGGGTTGTCCGTCCGTCCGTCCTTCCATCCTTCCGTCCGTCCGTAATCAATTTTGTGGGCAGCGTAACTAAAAAACCTACTGAGGTATCTTAATGAAACTTGGCATGCATGTGTAAGGGAAAGAGGTTGGGCCTATCAACTTTTGGGTTTACATGCTCAAGGTCAAAGGTCAAAAGGTCAAGGTCAAATCTCTTGATCTTCTTGAAACTTTGTATATATAATTATATATATATATATATATACAGCGTGTCCCAGAAAAAACGAAACCGGGTTTCCATGCAACTTTTTACTATCGAAATCATACATTTTCTTTACGAGCTATACATCAATGGAAAGATAAACTTTTCTTCTTTTATTTGATGTACAACTTAATGTTCATTGTTCATGCATGACTGAGTTAGAACAATGAAAAGTGGTGCTACCATATTTTCATTTGCACGCGCAAATGGTGACTTTAAGTGAATTTTTCAGACTTTTAACGTTACGGTTTCGAAAAACAAAGTTCTTAACCCAAATATTCATATTTTCTTCTTTCATATGAGACCTTACGAGTCAAATATGAATAACGCATGCCTGAGAAAAATCTGTATGAAAGCATGCTTCATTTCTGGCAATTCTACGGATAGTCGAAAAAAACAAGCATTCAGCTCTCCCGACATCGCATTAGACAATGGGCTCATCTGCACCATTGAATTCACACAAAATAACCGAAGTGCTACAGTGAATGTTGTGGGGGGGGGGGGGGGGTATTTACAGAGGATGCTGTATGAGACGAACAGCCCTTTGTTGTCATTCATTAAGAATAAGCTATGAGACATAACCAATAATTAAAGACTAATATCGTGAGTACTCTCAGGCTGCACGCAGTCCAATGGCTACGTGAAATCATAAAACAATGATACACATTCTGATGATTTTATACCTCAAACTTATTTCACTGTTTTCATTCCTCTATATATTTCCCTCACGCGTGGTTAGTCCTTCATCAGTGACAGGGTTTTGAAGTTTTTGAAGGGGGAGGGGAAGCAGAAAGAGAGGGTTCTTCACTTTATTTATCACTGAACTTGCTTTGTACATTTCAAAGGTACAAGTGCAGGACAAAAAGTCGTCTTCTGTTTTGTTCTGTTTTGTGTGTGTGTGGGGGGGGGGGGGCTCGGGCTCGGAAGGCTTTTTCAGTTACTTTTCTCCCCCTTCACATTCCGCTGATGAACACCCTTGCTCTGTGGTTGGATCATGTGCTAATTTACGACCCCATTCCGAACTGTCTCTAACATCCCCTTTTAACCCCTCTCTTCACGTTTGTGTAAATTCATTGAAGCATGAAGGCCATTGTTATTTGCCAAGTCGGGCAGGCGTCGGGAAAGCTAACTGACTCCTTACTTGCTATCCATCTTTCCGAGTAAAATGGAAGCATATTTTCAAATTAGGTTTCCTCGAGTAGGCGTAGATCATTTTTTACGCATGAGATGTCATTTGAAAGGTAAAAGAATGGATATTAAGGTCATGATTTCATTTTTTACAAAGGATAGCAGAAAAAGCCTAAAAAACTCATCCAAAGTCGCCATTTGCTCGTGCAAATGAAAATTTAGTAGTATTACTTTCTATTGTTCTAACTCAGCCATGCATGAATTATGAACAATGAGTTGTGCATCAAATGAAAGAAGAGAAATAAATCTTTCCATTCATGCATATCTCATAAAACAAATATATGATTATGATCCCCAAAAATTGCAATGAAACTCGGTTTCGTTTTTTCTGGGACACGCTGTATATATATGCCAGCCAATTCAGATTCCTCGTGAGAGTTTCAGTCATGAGGTCAAAGGTCAAGTGAAAATGTTAATTTTTTTTCTCCATATCTTGGAAATGGTCTAAGGTATCTTCATGGAACGTAGTGTATATGCATGGACTGACTGGCAGTGATTATCTAGGGAATTTGGGGGTCATTAGGTCAAAGGTCAGGGGTCAAATGTCAAGATCAACTCTTCCAAATTTGACTATTTCCTTCACATTTATGCAATAACTGCAGGATTTTTTTTAATTTGGTGCATACATGTATTACCCAATAGAGATCCCTGGGAAGTCTTTTTGCCAAGAAGGTCAAAGTTCAAAAGGTCAAAGATCAAGTGAAAGTGCTGAACACCACCTCTTCCTCGATATCTGGAAGTGTCTTCAGTTGTCTTGAAACTTAGTACATCTTTATGCGTGTTTTACCTGACAGTGACTCTCTTATATGAATTCTAGGGTTTTAGGGTCAAAGGTCAAGGGTCAAGGGCCATATGAAAATGGTAACAATTTACTATTCAATACAGAAACTGCAATTTTTCTCCATAACTTGAAAATTACTGAATGCATAAACTTATGAAAGGGTCAAAGTCAAGTAAAAGCCCTCAAATCCTCAAATACATACTCTCCCATTCATCCACTTAAACCTATGCAGGTCAAGGAAGGTGAACATTCAATACATTTGTGACAAACATGTTATTTTAATATTTTACCAATTATGTGAAACTGTCGTCACACATTGTCCACATGTACTATAAATCTATCAGGAGTACCATGCATCATGGCGGAGGCATACCAGTCGCCATATCGACATTTCTAGTTCGTGTCTGTTTTAGGTACACCTGAACACTGCGCTAGAGCATAGTACTTTGGCCGATGATTTACTCCCACTAGAGATTCACCCAACACACACATTTTTTGAGATTTATTCATTTCTGACTGGTCATGTATATATATTTCTGTATAGCCATTTCATCACTCTACGTCCCCTGTTTATCATGGCTAAACACTATCTAAATTTCGCCAACTCAGAAAAAAAAACACGCTATGAACAAAGACCCTTTTTTTTTCAACCCAATTACCGACATGATTATATCAACCGCATGATACAAACAGACCGCACATCCAACTGGACCCCATGGAAGACCAGCTTAGTGTAGCTGAATATGGGCTATCCAGCCATCTTCACAGATGGAAAATGAACAACAACAACAACAACAACCTGCATTTCTGGTGCACTACTACTCTCAGAACACTCTTATCCTGAATTCTGAAATAAGTAATTGGCGGAACCAGTCTCTACCTGGAGCTTCCATCCATATGATAACTCTCTAAGCAGCGTGCTACTTCACTCGATTTCTTTGCAGCTGGCGTCAACATATCGCAGTATGAGTTTCGTTCTTGCTGCACCCACTCCAAGTGGCTCAACTCAAATACATTGTATTTCCAAACACACGCCTAACCTCAATGAACATTGGAACAAGAAAATAGACAACCTTTTGAACATTTCCCCGTTCATAAGTAGCTACGTGTGTATACACATTTTGAAATGGTTCATCATGAACACAAGTACCACCTCTCTTATCAACTATCCTTCCCTTCTTCAGTCCACCTGCTGAAATTATTCACTTGACTGCTACAAACCAACTCGAGCAGCTGCTTCAGTAGCCATTCTATGCCATGATGAGGTCGCTTATAGCCAGTTACTTTACATCACCCTGTCGTATAATCAGAACACCGGGTTGCCTGACATACATTCGCTATCTCCACAAAGCACAATGTATTGAACATGTGCATGCTTATTAAAGGGTTTATCTTCCCTTTTCAACCATCACCACCTTTATTCTTCAATACCGTAACAATCATCATCAGATATCATCATTATCCTCATCATCATCTTTAACATGAATGATTTAATGATTTCAAAACGCATCATCATGCAGATTATCTCGCTGAGCTGGTCGTGTGTTGATTTCTAATTTGGTGAGTAAAGCCGATGGCTTCGCTTAAGCAGATCAATACGGATGAAGACCTTTTTGCAAGAAAAGTGTTTGGATTTAGGCCTTTTCAAAAAGAAAAACGTGGATTTCATTTGCACATGGCTAACGTCTATCTAGATATCTTAAAAGTTACTGAATGCTTAAAACATGAATGAACAAAGGCATTAGTGTGCTCTTCACATACACCAGCACACAGCCAAACACACACACATTATATATACATCATTGAAAACATTGATATTTTCCTGTCACTTTTATTGCAGGAAAAGGGTGCATATCCGTTGAGGATGAAAATGCTAGAGACATAAACATTCATTTGTTTGAAATTGCATTAAAAATCTCATTCAGGAAAAAAAAGGTGTTGATCGTTTGCGCATTCGGAATGATTGTCTATGACATTATTTTACTATTTTTTTTTTTTTTACTGATTTAGTGATTTTACTGATTATACAGTATATGGCAATTACAAAGGCCGTGTCACACCTTTCCGGGCAAGCCTTGCGTGCGACTTGCAAAGAACAATTTTTACTACCCGGAGGTCTCCGGAATGAGCCGCACATGGCAGTACCTAGCACGTATCTCACCCGTAGTCACCCAAAGGTGTGCACGCAAATCTTTTTACCCGCAACCATGTTTAGGCCCTGTCACACCTTTCCTGGCAAGCTACGCCGGCTTGTTGCGTCTAGGGATTTTCCAGCATACCGGAAATTTCTGAGGGCGAACAAGGATTTGGCCTAGTCAGTGCACGTGTCTTACGTGCTGGACGCGTTCTACTTAAATTCTACTTGCGGGTATACTGTGTGACCTTTGAACCAGTCGCGTGGGGGCTGATAACTCAGTGAAGGAATTCCTCTGAAGGAATGGCCACGAAATGTCATTACCTTGGCTGCATACGGGGACTGCCAAGTACCTGCGCGGGAGTTGCTTGCGAAGTGCTACCGCTAAGGGCCTCCTACTGGAGTTCTGCGTGGACCTCTCCGGGCATCCCCGCGGCTCACCCGGAAAAAGTTTTGGTCATGCTCAAAACTTGTTGCGGTTAAATCGGACTTGCTTGCGTGAGCACCTTCGGGCAACTACAGGCAAGATACACGCTAGGTACTGTCAGGTGCGGACCAACTGCGGAGAGCTCCGGGTACCAAATTTGTTTCCCCGCAAGTCAAACCGCAAAACTTCCCCAGATACGGTATGACAAGGCCTTGAGCATGCTCAAAACTTGTTCCGAGTGAGTCGTGGGGATTCGCTCGCAGACGTACACGCAGAACACCAGTAGGAGACCCTTACCAGCAGCACCTCGCAGGCAACTCCCGCGCAGGTACTTCTCAGTACCCATAAGTCGCTCGTAACAGAAAACGGATCGGTTTCAATGCTATCACGCAGGTAACGCGGAATGCACGCAAGTAGAAGTTAAGTAGCACGCGTCTAGTAGGTAAGAAACAAGTGAGAAAATTGCAAACATTCTTGTTCGCCACAAGCCCGTGTAGCTTGCCCGGAAAGGTATGACACGGCCTTAAATTTTGCCTGTGTAACTTCATTGGTTAAGTGAAGAAATCTTCGAAGCCAATAGTTTATACCTTTAATACTTGCACAGCATTCTGCTTCTTCCTCATTGTTTGGGGTGTTTTAATAATTCTTGATGATCAACTTTATTCTAATTTGCAGGCAAATAGGCAGCGAGGAAGATGACTTTTACAAATTCATCAATAAATTCTTCCAAGAAGTGATGTTAATTCATGGTAAGTTTGCTTTATGTTGTCACTCACCCGTTTCTGACAAACTTTTGACGTACCTTTTAATATGGTTAGGCACATAATTGTATTTATTATTTAAAATGTTACAGGAAAATGATGTCATTGCTGGACTACGATAAAAAGAATCCGATGATTTGGAAATTTTATTTCCTTTTCTGTTTTTTTTTTCTTTTTTTGAGAGGTAGGACTTTACAGGGTTCAGGGGAAAATATAAATATGTGATATGTATTTTTATGTAGTATTAAATTTTAGTGATTGGGTTATGAATATGCCAAACTTGAAATGAGAAATAGATTTAATCAGCAAAAGGCACATTAACAAGATAGAAGGAAATTTCAGTGGACTTACGCAATGTAATTATTCAATTAATTCTGTCTTAATTCGTATTTGAAGGTCGACAATGACAAACAACCTGCGAGTTCAATGGGAAGATCGTTCCAGTATTTCGGCCCTGTATACATCATTGCTTTTTTTCGCAAAAATGGTTCGGGTACGTGGAAGGTGATAAGCGTCACGTTGGCGGATGGGATAATTATGAATAGAATAATTTCTTTTGAACATATGCAAAAAGATATCAGCAAGATAATTTTTGGATAATTTATATATGAATATCCCAAAATTGTAATGAAACAAAAAATTAAACACAAAAAATGAATTGAATTGAATTGAATTGTTTGATCATCTGTAACTTTTGCATAGGGAATCATGTCCAAACAGCTGAAGATAGGTATGATTAAAGGGATGTATTCCCAAACTCTCCATTATTTGTCAAATGCATACCTTGCATCAAAGACACTCCATTTTGTTGGATGGAATTACATACGAATGAATTGAATTGAATACTTCTGCGACTCAGAAGCAATGGATAGTTATCCTTTATGATAATGTCACATCCATTTTCACCCTTTTTTCTCCTGTTTTTCTCTTAATCTGCCATTCATTTAATATGCATATTATATGTAGGCCCTATATATGTATGTATATATACAAATGTACATATGTGACCCTGCATCACAAAACAAACACAAAGTCGCCAGACATGATATATTAGTTAAGAGCATATTCTGAAAGAGCACACTTTAAGCTTTGAAATGATGAATAACTCAAATTAAATGTGACCGTGCATCACAGAACGAACAAAAAGTCGCAAACCATGATTTTACCTGAGGACTCAAAAAGGTGAAATGGGTCAACCAAGTCAATATTGAGTTTTTCATATTTTCTGAAATAACTACACTTCTTCTACATTATTCTTAAGTTTGGGATCATAAAATGAATGGGAAAGTGCATTTTGAGCAGTTTTTTTACAACTCTTTTTTTTGTAGAGTAGTGAGATCAGGTATGGCTTAGAGGTCCCTTTTCATTTCTTGATAACCCTTTGCACACTCTTCACTTTCAAGTTTGATAACTTTTGAAGGGATAAGGCTACTGGCTTGAAAGTTAGCATTAATCATGGACAGAATGAGTTGATAGAGCATGCTCAATTCAACCTAATCTGATAATCCTTTCCCTGTTGTTGCCCCAGTGGTTTACATCCTGTTTTTTGTCCAGTTCATTGCACAGCTACACCGGTTTGGTAAAGATTAAGCGCTTGAATAGACAGATAGGTCCTGTACTTCAGAGCCTCTTTTCTCAATTCACACTTTTCCAGAGTGTGTGCTTTCTTTCCAATATTTAGATAGGGTAGGAGAGTTCATTTCAATTGAGCTATACATCATTTTAAAACTTCGAGTCTGCTCGTTCAGAATCTGTCATTACCTAAAAATCCATGTCTGGCGACTTTTAGTTTGTTTTGTGATGCAGGGTCACAAAGACTCTCCTAACCCATCTAAATATTTGCGACATATTTGCTAAATGCGCCAAAAAACAAACAGGATGTAAACCATAGGAGTAACAACAATGAAAGGACTGTCAGATTAAACTGAAATTGAGCATGCCTTATAAACACATACTGTTCGCAATTAATGCCAACTTTCAACGCAGTAGCATAATCCTTTCTAAAGTTATTAGAGTTGAAAGTGAAGAGTGTGTACAAGGTTAAAAAGGGATTCTAAAACCTCATCTAATCACACCACTCTACCAAACAAATGTTCGAAATAAACTGTTACAAAAATACCCCTTCCTGCCGGTTTTATGATCCCAAATTTTAGCATGATGTAGAAGAAAACTTGCTCTTTCAGAAAATATGCAAAAGTCAAGATCTGCTAGGCTGACGCATTTCACCTAATTTCAGTTCTCACACAAAATCAGTGTGTGCTTCTTTTTCTTCGTTTTGTGATGCACGGTCACATACATATTCTATTATTCATTTATTTATTTATTTGTTTATTCATTTATTTATTTATTTATTTATTTATTTATTCATTCATTCATTCATTTACTTATTCATTGATTTATAAAGATTCATATCCACACCCTTTTGATGTATAGTCAGTTTAGCAGTCCCTTATTATCTCCACTCTGAATGTCTATCTCAATTGCACACAGTGTCGCCTCCGCTGATCGTCATAACCCACGAGGATGAATGCAAAGAACGTGGGAAGGCGACTATTATAGTTGATACTTTGAAACGCTTCGTCCCCTACAAAAATATATTCTTCGTAGAAAATTACACAGAGGAAAATCATAAGGAGAACGTCGATAAGGACATCAAGTTGCTGCAGTTTCTGTGGACGACTTTAGAATCTTGCGATCAGAATGCCTACAACCTTGAAGTTAAAGAGCAGGAGATTATTGTCGAGGAGACCGAGAAGTCCGGGGGGTCCGAGGAGTCCGAGCCAGACAACAGGCCACCGCCACAATCAGAAACCCCAAAACGAAAAGATGACAGCTGGTGCAGTGTCATGTAGTTAATCCAGGTTTAACACTTTTTACTTACCCTGATAGTTTTTTTTTCCTTTCTGTCTGTCTTTCTTTCTTTTTCGAGATACAACTCTATTGCAACACACTAATGCCTGACAATACAGGTAGCTTAAAGCAATCTCTGCACAGCTATTAGTTAAACTATGAGTCATCGCTATTCTTTTCACTACATGTACTATGAAGTCAAGAAGAAAACAGTGTTACCCTTTGAATCACGAGGTTTTATATTTTCATACTAATAAAAAAAAGAACAATTCACAAAACAATCAATTTACATGCAACCCTGAAGAAGTCTTTGAGATCCTGTTGCGGTAAGAAGTCTTCGCCGATTTGTTCAACCTCTCTCTTGAGGACTGAAATGTGTTTATTTCTTGATTCCACCCTGAAGAAACAAGAGTGAATTTATCACACGTTGAGAGATTATCCAGCGAAACATCCGCCTTTCTTTTTTGATACACCGATAGAATATTCTTTCTTGGTCCACTTATGGTGGGTTAATCTGAAGCTACTCAATGTGTTGTATTTGAAGTGCACGCCGCGATATTATATACTCGCGCATTTGATTTTGCTAAAAAGACATGTACAACTCTATAGATTCTATAGTACACGTATATACTTCGCCTCGAAAGATTCTTGTTAGCACTATATGGGCAGATGTGACTGCAGTATAACAATATTCTCTGTGGGACGCATCTCCGAACTTCATAGCACTATTGAAAGCGACAAGGCCCGTAGTTTTATCTAAAAACTCGAGACGTTGCGTGGTTCACGTGGAGGGTTTCCACAATAATTGTACGAACCATGGTTCGTGATGTCACAATCATTTTATATGTCACAAAGTGACCGTCTACGATGCCGTGCGCGATGTCAGATTTGCCTTATGACTAATTCGAATACAGCATCGTACTATTTGCAAAATGTTATCCTCAAAAGTGAATGCATTTTCTGTTAAGTATATTTTCGAATGTCAAACATACCAACGTTCTGAAATAGTTTTTTTCAAAAAAGACTTTTTTTCAGCATCAAGCCCCTACTCTACCCCTACATTCGATCGATCTCCAAACATCAACTGAGGTGGCACCACTGCCGACACTTCATGGAGGGCGCCCTAACCAGTCGTCGCTACCACGCTCGCCATTTGTGACACCTCAGCTATTTGGAAATATGTCAATGGAAAAAAGGAGAAGAAGTCTGAATGATGATTTGATGCAATGGAAGAGTTTTTATAATCATGTACATTATGTAAAAAAAAACAAAAAAAAGCACACGTAATTATGTAGTGCAAAATACGTTTTGTAATAGGAGGAGGAATACAGTAGTGTATTCCCTAATTTTTGTGCCTGTTGTTCAGGTTACATGTACATACTTTAGTTGGTACTTAGTATAATAAGACTCGGGTTCTGAGAAACTGCCATCGAGTGGGATCACCTTGGTAGACACGTGACCTCGCCGACAACACACGAAAGATAATGAGTGTCTCACGTGTGTTGTTGATTTTTCATTCCACATGGAAGGGAAATTTCATGTCAAGAACATCTAATCGAACCGTGCTTCCAGATGTCTGATAACTTAACCTAGTGTCACTCAAAGTTGTAGAACGTGTGAGCTAGTCCAGCTTGAATTGAGTTACCAATGACTGTTGTTGTTTTAGTATTCAAAATTACTAGCCGAGAAAGGAGAATAAAATATTCAGCGGCATAAGCCAGAATAGTTAGGAGTGCTTGAGGATATGCTGTCGAAATTTTGTGGTTGAATGCTCCAGCCTCCCACAGGGAGGATTCGTTGCAAGGTACAGGATTCCGCTGAGACATTTGGCTGCAAGGTGCGAGCCTATTCATTGTTTTTTAATGCATGTCGTGTATGATATGTTGTTCCCAGTCTTGGGTATTTTGTACCTTTTTTAGCACTGCATGCATCGCGTAGGGCTCTGAAAGAAACACAACAACTAGCATATATGAAATACTTTTGTATCAAAGCTAAGTGGGGAAGTAAGGATTGCCATTAGTTCTTTTGTGGAGCACTAGTCATATTGAAGATTGAGTGAAATTTCACTTCAAAGAGTGCGGTGATTACCTCCAGGTCCGTTTCAAATCAATATTCTTGCAACTTTCGATGATTTTATAATTCCGTGTTGTTGTTTTTTTTACTATTATTTCAAATAACTTATCCTTTAAATTGAAAGTTAGCTGGCTATTAAAAATCAAGATGGGATGGAACGTAAGCACTGTATCTTTTAAAGACATTTAAAGCCTTATTTTACCGAGTACGGTAATCAGTAAAATTGATTGATTGCCCCCCCCCTTTTTTTTTTTTTGCCATAATCGCAGTGACGTGCGACGGGGAAAAATGACATAACTGCATAAAGAGAAAAGATAGGGCTGCTATTACTATTTCCTGTTCTGTGATCACATATGGTTGAATGTGACAGTTTAGTAAAATATGCGATGATTTATTTTTTGGTAGTGTTTTTAAATTTTGTTGTTGTTGTTGTTGTTGCAATGATAAGATTATTATTATTATTATTATTATCTCAGTAAAGCTTCACTTGTATGTATACTTACAAAATACTTTTAAAGTTGAATACGTTCTGAATTACTCAAGAGACCATAATTATTGTATGTTTTTGGATGTACCCAATGCACTAACTCTTGTGACGTAATGATTCTGAAGTCAAAATGATTGTAGCGTCCTCGCAGAAATATTAGCGAGCTTTATATTTGCGACGCGAACGCTAAGATGACGCTAATGGGGGGGGGGGGGGGGGGGAGCATTTATGTTCTGCACATGCACTAGAGAGCTGTTTCAATTTTTCAACCCTGGAGGCTGCGGCGTCGTCTTAACAAAGCGTTTGCGTCGCAGATGTAAACCTCGCTACTGTATCCATACGAAGGTAGAACTCTTAAAAAGCAGTTTAATCCTCTGTGCGTTACCATCAAAGTCTACAGGGGAATTATTCTCAACTGCTTATTTTTCCGCGAAGAAATTATTAAACATTGAAAATCTGAAGAACGACTCCCATAAGTGTGATACTTATTACGAGAAAAATGAAAAGAATGCTCGATGTGCGTTATAGTGTGCACGCTTTGCTTTTGTAATACCTTGTAGTACACAGATTCAGTACCGTCATTATACAGTGTAGATTGTATTTTATTAAACGCGTGATGCCTGTTTACAAAACAATTGGATAAAGAAGTCACATTTGTGGTGGTGTACTATGCTCTTGATATAGATTTAGGACAAAGCGAACAGATGTAATGTAAATGCCAGACATTATGAATCCCATATGTGATTTTGCTTTTGAGTGTATATATTGAACTAACATACACGCGTATGTGTGTCTCTGTGTCTCTCTGCGTGTGTGTGCGTGTGTGCGTGTGTGTGTGTGTGTGTGTATGTGTGTTTCTTCATTGCCGTGAGACATGATGACAAATAGAAAAACAAATGTTTTCGTGTTATGGAATCTCATTGTGTGTGAACTTCTTTGATTTCTCTAGGATTTTGTTTTCGTTTTGATAACTGAAATTAACCAGTATAATTTTAAGGTAGAACGATACGATGGTAGAAAACAAAACAAAATCAGATTTTTATCATTCAAGACGTTTATGATTACGCAAAACTGAAATGGTTTAGAAGTAGGTGGCAGCAGTGCTATGGAACGGCGTAAATCCGTACTGAGGAGTGGGAGGGGGGGGGGGGGGGGGGGGGGTGATTGGCGATAGTCACCCACACCACGATTAAAAGCCCATAACCGGACCGGCGCAGCCCGGGGGGGGGGGGGGGGGGACCTTGCCCCCCCCCCCCCCCCTCCACACACACACACTTTACAGGGATCAAATGTCCCACTCTTTTCCATGCAAAGTGGGAGGGAAGTGGCAGCAAAATTATGACGAATTTTTGTTCTTGTTTTTGCTTGTTTGTTTTTTCTTGTCAGCCGACTTTCGGCGGAAAATCAGACCTTAAAAGCATGAAGACTTTTTTGTTGTTGTTTCTCTTGTCTTTTGATATTCTTTCTTCTTGACTGACAGGCGATTTTGCACCCCCCCCCCCCAATCCCTTTCAAAAACGTAGCGCAGCCCGGAATAATGCCCAAATAAATTCAATAAAATGCTAATAAGGATATCCATTTCTTGAATAACGTAGTAGATATTTTTCTGTAGCTATTAATTGTATTCTTCAATTTTCTTGATTTAAGTCAGTGAAGCAATCATCACAGGGGCATCGTTCCGTTTGAATGATGGGGGTAGGGGAGGGACTTTGAGTTTGAATATCTGTGCGAGGGAGCGGAGCGGCCTGGGGGAGGGTGTGGGAGGGGGTATGCCCCTCCCACACGAGGAAAATTTGGCATTTTCAGACCTCAAATTCAGCGATCTGGTGCACACTTTTGATGAAATTTGCGATTTCTTCCTATAAAAAAACAAGTAAGAAAAAGAAATATTCATAGATAATTGAATGACTACATCGTGGTATTTCAGCTCTTGCTCCGCCTGTGCACGTCACCTCCCTGGCCTGTGCGACATCACTGTGAAGGCCTACTAAATAGTGGGGCCTATCACCGGTGTAGCCATAACAGGATTTGATCTCATAACAAGGGGGAGCGGTTAGATGCGAGGGAGAGATGCGAGCGAGGGGGGAGGGTGTGGGAGGAAAACTTTTTGCACATTGATGTTGTAAATGGTGCAATTTGATTCTTTTTTTTGCGTGTTCTATCGACTTGAAACTGTCCAACATGTTTAAGGTATATCAATTTTATGTAGATTATCATTGAACAATTTTGCCTATAAAATGGTATCATTTAGAGAAACTTCTTGTGTTAATTCTGACACTGAAGATCATGAACGCGATCATGAATTTTGACATTGTACAGTCCAAAAGCGGCCGTTTGTAGCTATATATTTTTTTTTCGCTTTCGAAATTAAGGGGGCGCACCGGGCGCATTTACTGGCAATTTAATACTGGCAGCAACATCAGGAGAATGACATAACGATTAAATGCGAGCGAGCGAAGCGAGCGAGCTTGAAAATTTTGACATTTTACAGTCCCAAAACTGCCGTTTGTAGCTACATTTTTCGCTTTGAAAATTAAGGGGGGGGGGGGACACCGGGCGCAACTGCTGGCAAATACCCGGCAGCAACATCAGGAGAATAGCATAGCGATTAAATGCGAGCGAGCGAAGCAAGCGAGCTTGAAAATTTTGACATTGTACAGTCCCAAAACGACAGTTGGTAGCTATATTTTTTCGCTTAGGAAATTAAGAGGGGGGGGGGGGGGTGGGGGCGCACCGGACGCAACTGCTGACAATTACTGGCAGCAACATCAGGAGAATGACATAACGAATAAATGCGAGCGAGCTTGAAAATTTCACAGTCCAAAAACTGCCGTTTGTAGCTATATCTTTTTCGCTTTGAAAAATAAGGGGGTGCGGCGCACCGGGCGCAACTGCTGGCAATTACAGGCAGCAACATCAGGAGAATGACATAACGATTAAATGCGAGCAGGGAGGTGTTTCTCTTCCCACCTCCCTGATGCGAGCGAGCTTGAAAATTTTGACATCTTACAGTCCCAAAACTGCCGTTTGTAGCTGTATTTTTTCGCTTTGAAAAATAAGGGGGGGGGGGCGCACCGGGCGCAACTGCTGGTAATTACCCGGCAGCAACATCAGGAGAATGGCATGACGATTCAATGCGAGCGAGCAAAGCGAGCGAGCTTGAAAATTTTGACATTTTACAGTCCAAAAACTGCCGTTTGTAGCTGTACTTTTTTCGCTTTGGAAATTAATGGATGGGGCGCATCGGGCGCAACTGCTGGCAATTACTGGCAGCAACAAATATCTCGTAGACACATTTATGATGTAATCTGTTGAAATTTCAATCCCAGAAGTGTATACTATTTTTTTTAGGGGGGGGGGGGGAATCCTGTGTTAATTGAAAGTACATGTATCTACATATCTCCTCCCACCCAAGGAACATTTGCATTTCTTTAGACCTGGTGCACACTTTGGATGAAACATTTTGAAATCTGTCAATCTAAAGTGTATTAAGTAGAAATGATTGAACGGGGAGGGTATGGGAGGGGTTAGGCCTATCCCCCTCTTACGCGAGGGAGATTTTGTATTTTCAGAATTGAAATTCAGCCATCTTTGGGTGAAATATTTAGACAGTCTTCTATCAAAAAAAGTAAGAACATTTCCACATATCGGGAGTTACGAGGAGGAGCAAAATGATCTGTTTGTCCCCAATACTTTTATGGGGGAACCATCCCCCTCCCCCTCCACCGACGCCTCTGCATATGACGGAGCTTTTGTAAGGGAAAGATCTGCTGCACATTCTTTGATAAATATAAGGAAATAAAACGTCAATCTCAAAAGTGTACAAAGTCTATCGAAAGGGACCCAGTAGCTTTTGCATATTTATTATTGCAATTCAGCGATCCGGTGCATAATTCTGGCGGTAGTTGTCCAATTTTCCATAAAGAAAGTTCGAGATTTGTCCTCATCTCGGGAATTGCTTTGGGGACAAAATGATTTGTCTCCCCCAACTTCATCCATTGCACACGATTGAACTTTTAAAGCGCTCGGTTTCGCGCGCTTGCGCTTTTTTTTTCGGAGGGGGGGGGGGATATAATGGTACTTGGCAGAATAAGGACCGTATATAGGCGGAGATTGAAAACTTGAAAGTTCATCTCGTATTGAAGGAAATTTTACCTTTTAACTTCAGTTACCTCACAGAAATTGATTAAGCAAACCGTACTTTAATTGAAGACAACCCAACGTTTACTAACTATAAATCTCGCAACATAGGCCTACATATCAGAGCACTTCTGAAGCCCAGGTCTATCAGATGTTAACATACTGTACATGTAGCCTTTGAAAGTTCAAACATAATTGGGCATGATGCCGACAATTTTCTTTTGTATATTTTATTACCAATTAAACACCATTCATATTTGCAGAAATCAAAATGAGTTCAGCCCTTCCTTTTCGTAGAGATAGTTCTATTTATTTTGCTCACCTTTTTTTCCATCTTTGTCAAGTTAATGGCTTCATATCTGGCCCCTACTAAGCACAATGACATGATAAGCAACGTTATTTTCCAACAACATAACAGGCTCATAAATACAGTTGTAAAATTCATTCTGGATCACGGCACACTTCAGGTTTTATACATTCTTACCAACGTGTGAAAATGATTTGGTAAGGTACAATATCCGTTTCAGTACTCAATTCCAAGTAGGTCCTATTCACTGGAAAAAAAAAGTGAAAATCTTTTCGTACTATTCTCGCAAACTGTGAGAATGTCTTGCCTTTTCTGTGGGATTGTTTAATTAGGGATTAAAGAATCCATTTTTCTGTTCGTGAGATGAATGTTGCATATCAATAAAATTGGCTGCGAATAAACTTGTCTTATTAATCTATTGATGTATGTTTGTTAACAGGTGAACTTTCTTGTGTATTTTGCACATCTCCCATGAAAACAAAAAGAAATCTGGTTAATAGGTCTGGACCATTTTAATCTAAAGCAATGTTCATTAGATTAAAGGAGGTACTTGCATATGGCAAAATATGAGAATCGACACCCGTTCCTTCTGTTTTTTCTGGAGGCAAACGAATTATATTAACTGAGCAAAATCACTGCCAATATGGAGAAGGTAAATGTGTTGCAATTCCTACGACTGAAACTCGTACAAGGCTGTTAACGAACTCGTTTGTTATCTAGATCTTTGGGTAACTCATGCGGAGCTCGACGTGAGTCGTATCGCGCTCGGCATGGTGCACTCGTTCACGCCTACGTCCATGGCCCTACAGACTGTGTTGCATCAAGGAGGTGGGAAGAGCACCTCCCTGGTTGCATGCAGCTGGTTGGTGTTTGGTGTGGCTACTATAGTAGTTCAACATCCGAAGCATGCATTACGGTCGCTATTGCTCTACATGCATTGGCGTGCGAGAGAAATACGCGAGCGCTGCTAGCACTGTTCAGCGGTATGCTCTCGTCACGAGGCGGGCGTGCGAACGTCATGGCTCATGCATACAGTCTGTAGCCTATAACCTTGGTGGGGATGCAGCTGGTCTGATGCGACGAGACTGCGAACTGTGGATGCGCGCGAATACACCGCCTATGATCCAGTTGTTTGTCGTTGTTTTTTTTTTTTCAATGGGTGGCAGTCTTCTTACACGAAAAAAAAAAAAAAAACTGCCACCGATCGTGGCGCCTTTAGCGGACGCGGTAGATGCGTCCACTGTTCGTAGTCTTGCCTCATCAAATGTATCGCTTGGCAAAGACAATTGTGACCGTGCACCTCAAAACGAACATAAAGTCGCACACACTGATTTTGCGCGAGGACTGAAAATAAGTGAAATGGGTCAACGTAGCCGAACTTGACTTTTTCATATTTTCTTAAAGAGTGGGTCTTCTTTTACATTATGCAAAATTTGGTATCATAAAACGGGCAGGAAATTGTGTTTTTTAGCAGTTTATCTCGAACATAATTGGTAGAATAGTGTGATTAGGTGTGTCTTTAGAATCCCTTTTTCATTTCTTAAAAACCTTGTCCACACTCTTCACTTTCAACTCTAATAACTTTTGAAAGGATAGTGCTATTGCTTTGAAAGTTGGCATCAATTATGGACAAAATGTCTTAATGAGGCAAGCTTAATTTCAGTTTAATCTGGTAATCCCTTCATTTTTGTTTCTCTGGTGGTTTACTTCCTATTTTTTGTCCCATTCATCGCACAGCCAGCACGGTTTGGTAAAGATTAAGCGCTTGAATTAGACACTACTTCAGAGCCTCTTTTCTCAGTTCACACTTTTCCTGAGTTTGTGCTTTCTTTCCAATATTTAGATAGGTTAGGACAGTCCATTTGATTTGAGTTATACATCATTTTAAAGCTTAAAGTCTGCTCTTTCAGAATATAGTCTTAACTTAAAATACATGTCTGGCGACTTTTTGTTTGTTTTGAGGTGCAGGGTCACAATTATCTCGCTGCATCATACGTTTAAAGACAATAACTGCATTCTCCGCCTAGATTATAGGCTATGCAATAATCCATCATGCTGAAATCAATATCACCACATTTCTTTTTGTGTTTTTTTTTCCTACATCTTTTTCTTGGGAAAATTTCAGGGGGGATATTTGTACAGGCCATCCCCCCTCCTTCAAAAGTGTGTGTGTGTGTGTGTGTGTGGGGGGGGGGGGGGATTATACCCCCCCCCCCCCCCGGATTTACGCCCATGGTGCTATGTCAAGCCTTGTCAAACGCGTTTGACATAGCTGGTGTCTAATAAAGTAAGCCCACCAAATTATGTAAATGAAATAATAAAGAAAGAAACAATATATATATATGTATATATATCGTGTTATCGAATGAGACGTATTCATCAATAATGAAAATAAGTAATTTAGTTGCCTTTCATCTTAGTTGTCTTTTTTGATGACCTAATATCACTTTCAGATAGACTGGACTTGCGAAATCACGGAGAGAAGAGTTAAGTTTTCTGATTCATCCGAAACACTTCTTTAGTTCAAGTATTTACCCGAGGATTGGGCCGTATGCATAAAAACTGGCAGTTGCTTGTGCTAGCCTTTGTATTTTGTCTCCCACGTTAAATCTTAAAACCTGTCTACAGTGACCATAGACCCATACGGAGCCGAAGTGAGGGAGGGAAATCAAACAACATTACTATCAATTTCAAAAACAAAACAAACAAAAAAAGAAATACATAAAAATGAGATTAATTTTCTGCTTAATTTGCAGAAAATGATTCTTATATATATATTTTTTTGCTTGTTTCGTTCTTGAAATTCATAGTAATGTTGTTTAATTTCCCTCTCCACTTCTCCTCTTGGTGGAGCCAGTGCAGCTTATGGGTTGCATGCCCCTTGTCATGAATATGCATTTATGCAAAGTGGGTGTGGCCTGTTCGGCCCACGTAGAAGAGAAGAGGCTGGATCGAGTCTGGGACGATACTGTGTGAAGCGAATGAAGAATACAGTTTTCTTGTTACTTTAAGTCTGATGTCATGGTTGTGGTGATTTGTTTGTTGTCAGAATTTGTGACGTGTTGTTGTGCCACCAGGATTTCTCTCCTCTTCGTAACAGCTGATACCCAATCTTGAGGTCGATATAGTTCAAGTCCCATGGCCAATGGCAGGAAACTGTACCCTGGATAGGACACGATCTTTCCTGAAGCACGCTACCGAGGGGACCCTTAAAGGGATGGTATGATAGTTTGGGGCGAGATGGGGAGTCAGATGTTAACTCGTCGTGAGATGATTAGAAACCACTTACATGAAACATTAATGCACATACATATACTAAAAGGAATTGAAACTGTATTTGATGACAATCGATTTGGAAATAGCTGAGATTTCCAAAACCAAAGTAGTCGTAATAATAATAGTACTAATAAAAGGACGTGGGACCAAGCTTTTCATTACTACCGCTTTATTATATTCATTTTTTTTTATATTCAGCCATTTCAAAGACGATTGTTCTCAAATAATGTTTAAATTCCTCTTAGAAATGTGTAATCATTTATATTTCATGTAGTGGTTTCTAATTATTTCGAAAAAAAAGTTAAAACCTGACTCCCCATCTCAACCAAACCTATACCATTCCTTTAATGTCCAGACCTATAGGTCCCATTGTTGCTTGCTTGCTTGTTTGCTGCTGCATTCAATTATGCATGCTCCATCAATAAATTGGAAAGATTTTAATCCCAGTCCCCATGTGCAGCTTCAAGTAAATTGTAAAATACACAATGTTGCGTGCAACCTTTTCTATTATTACCTATATACCTCCTTATTTGATTATCACTCCCTTCACACGCAAGGTTGAGCTTCCAACTTACAAGTAGAGGTCAAAGTACACAAGACTTGAGTATTGTATGGATACCAATGACAAATACACGAGAAGGACGAATTAAAAAAAAGAAGCTAGATGAATAATATTGTAAACACAGCTCAGTATCAAATCCCCAGATCATTGGGTTTTCATTATCAGTTGACATTGGCGGTGATAAGGGTTTGTTTGGGTGGCGCAGTTGTTGCTTTTTTTCTACTCCTTTATGAGAAAAAAAATAACATGACAGCAGGAGAGTTCCACGTCACGTAAGCCTACTGTGTAAGGGTTGGAGTGTTCAGCGGAACAATCAGAATACAACGGGGCTATTGGACGCAGGTCTGTTCACGGTCTGCCGACAAAAGGTGTTTTCCACTGAAGCGGGAGCATTATTTGACCTCGTTTCTACACGTTTTAACTTTATTCGAAGTAGTAAGACTTGTGGGGCTCACGAAAGGCAGGAGTGTGTTTAAAACATGGCTTCCCCAAATGCTCAGGATATCATTCTCTTCGCGATCGTCGTAGTTCTGACCAAATGGCTCTTCGGATTGCTTCGAAGCTTTTGGCAGAGCAAGAAACTCTTTTCTTCCCTTCCACCCGGGCCACCAGGTTTACCCGTCTTGGGAAATTTAGCGCTGGTCAAAACAGACATGCGTGGGGTGTTCAGTCGACTGGCGGTGGAATACGGCGGGATGTTCTCATTCCGTGTCGGACCGATACCAGTGGTAGTGGTATGCGACGTGGAGGCGGTGAATGAAGCCTTTCTCGTACAGGGAGACTCGTTCGAAGATCGCCTGATGCCGCCCCTTTTGCGTTACGCTATTGGTTCGAAAGGTATACACTAAAAAGATTTATGTTATTGGTCTTCTTGAGGAAGGATGGGGGGGGGGGGGGTGGGTGATTTCTGTTTCGATTGACTATTTCGTAGGCATAGAGGGGAAAAACTGGGTTGCTTAACAGGGTCCAAATCTACTAACGAAAATTTATTACACGCACACACACACACACACACACAAAACTATTTGTATGATATTCCGATGGAATCCCATTTTCTTTGCTAATTTTTCCACTAATAGATTATATTGATTTCTGGTTATATTTCCTCTGTTGCGTCTGTTACAAATTATATTTGACACAAATTCCTGAATCTCAACTTTGACATAAACGTATCTCTCGATTGTCGGTTCAGGCTGACGCATTCTATTTTTTCTTCTTCTTCTTCTTCTTCTTCTTCTTTTTTTTTACCATGTGGATTCTTCTGGGGGGGAGCAAAGTTGTAGCGGTACAGAGGTTGCCACGAATGAATGAATGATGAATGAATGAATGAATTCAGAATAAATAAATAAATAAATTAATAAATAAATAAACAAATAAATAAATAAATGAGTGAATGTATGCATGAATGAATGAATGCATAAATGAATTAATGAATGCATAATTAAATTAATGTTCTTCACAGGGAGTTTTGCCTTCGACAACGGACCTGTCTGGAAAGCGCGCCGTCGCTTCGGGCTGAGTGCAATGAGAAACCTGGGAATGGGCAAAAGCAGCATGGAGCGACGAATCACAGAAGAGGCCAGAATATTGTGTGAGAGGTTCGAGAACAACCAGTCGATGACCTTTAACCCCAAAGGTCTCATTACCAACGCAGTGGCAAACGTCATCTGCAGCATCAGCTTCGGATCGAGGTGGGTCTTGTCCGGGGACTTCGGATGAAAAAGGATTGTAGGAGTAGGTCCACCTTTGGATGTGTGTACATCCGCCTGAAAACTTCAACTTAGAGAAGAAGGGAGGGGAGGGGGAGGAGTTGGGTAAGGAGAGCATTACCCCTTGACCTTGTATCACGATCGTATCAACCTATAACACCCTCTCCCCTTTATCTATTTATCAAGTGCGTGATATGCGTGATATGATAGGGTCTAAAGAGTAAATTTTACTCTTTGGCAGAGATTTCGTAGCAACCTTGGTAATGCCCAGTTTTCGTATACCTCTTTTGTTCAGTTGGTGTTTGATAGCAGACTCTTTTAACTCGCTTTACTTTCCAATCTCTCAGGTTCGACTACGACGACCCGGTGTTCCAAGGCTTCGTGGTGAAAATCCACCAGGCTGTATCGTCAATCTCGTTCTTCTCCCTCGGCAACGCACTGCCCTTTCTCTTCGACTCACCCCTGTATTCCGACTTCCGCTACCTCGTCGACTTCATGCGTAGTATGGTGCAGCGCATCGTCGGTGAACATCGAAAGACGCTGGACGAGCACGATATCCGCGACATCATCGATCTCTACATCTTGGAGATTCGTCGGCAACAGAAGTGCGGCGAAGAGATCGTGTTCGATGACGACAGGGTGTGGCGAGGTATCTTTGACCTGTTTGCAGCCGGAACAGGCACCACGAGTGCCACTCTTCTATGGGCCTTACTCTTCTTGGCGAAATTCCCCGACGTAATGAAAGAGGTGAGTTGGTAAACTAGTGGGACTCACAGGTACATATTATGCGTCTAGGTGATCAATAAGCACTGTGAAAGATCAAAAAAGCGTACATGAACAAATTAAAAAAAAATGTAGTACAACTAGTTGATTCCAAACCATACATTTCTATCTCAGTTTCCTTATACCATTTTCTCATTCTTCTGCTCCCTTTCTCCCTCTCCCTCCATCTCAACTTCTTTCTCTTTACATCTATTTTTCTGTTTTCCATCCTGCCTCCTCTCTCTCTCACAATCTATCTCCCTCCTTCTTTCTTACTCTTTCTTTAACTCGGCTTCCTTTACTCTTTCACGTCTCTTTATTTTCTATATTCCTAGAGATGAGTGTCATCGTCTTTTCTTTTAAGTTAAAAGCAGAAGACTGAACCATAATTGCATAACGTTTATAGTAGAACTAGTCACCGCATCAGTCATACTTTTCGTTGCCTTGTCAACCGCTAGGTCCAAGATGAGGTTGACCGCGTCGTTGGTGATCATCGATCTCCTTCGATGTCGGATCAAGACGCCATGCCTGTGACGATGGCCACGATTATGGAGATTCAGCGATTTCGACACGTGGCTCCCCTTGGGGTGCCGAGAAGAACCAACAAGGAGGCGACCATCAAGGGATACCGCATCCCGAAAGGAACAGGTAGACAGCAACAGTACCGATCATCAATTTACGTTGCTCTCTGTAACCATGGTAACGATTGTACTGTTTGTTTAATTAGTAAGGGCTTCTTCAACACTCAATCACCATCAGCAACTCTCTTGTGAATTATGTCGACGGCTTTGTGAGGTAACTATCCTCTAAAGATATTTGATTAAATGGCTACTTAATAGAACTGAATATCGGTAGATCACGTCATTGGCCAAGGTGACTGCTCTACCGACGATGTTTCTCTTGATTCAGGTGTTAAAATGAACATTATACAATGCTCTATTGATGTCAGTGCCATTGCTTTTGACAGAGCAGTGCCGACAAGGTAAAGGACCAGAATATTGAGCTTGATCATAATATCATTATAATCTTAACATCAAGAAAGTGAGGATTTGATATCGCCTTGGGATAACAATGTCATGGCTAATGGCTTTAACAATGGACAGGCCCATTTATCATTTATCATGGGAATCGCTGGGCCAAAGTTCTTACAGAATATATAGCAGGCCTTCTTGTTTTGGAAAGAACGCAACACAAGCATAATTTGCGTCATGTGGTTTTTACATTGTACTATACAAAGATTCAACTGTACTTCCTTCGATGCTCTTCTTTCCTTTAGATGTACTCCCACTTCTTTTTTCTTTCCTTTTTTGTTCTTCTTTACTCATTTCCCGCACTCTTTGTAGTCGTAAGCTCGTCACCCTTTCATTCCCATTTTCTCTGAGGCATCCACATAGTACATGCATAGTCTTTTGTGTTGAAATCTCCCTTTTTTCGCAAAATGTATGAATAATCTCATCAGGTGCGAGTTTCTTCAATTTGTCTCCCTCTACAATTAAAGTGTTCCATGATTGTTGTCTCACTGCCGGCAACCAGGGACAGCCTGGTGGTAGTGTCGCTGCCCGGAAAGCAGTAGATGACAGGTTCGAGTCCCACTGGTTCTTTTTTTTTTCGACATGTTTGTTAATTTACAGATCAGCAGTTGCGATCTTAACAAATTTCATTTGTAGATGGAGACAAATTGAAGAAACTCACACCTGAACCTTCAACCCTCTGAATGATATCTTTCTTTCATTTAATGTATAAATAAAGTTTGTATAGAATTACAATGGTTTGTTTTTTCTTGTACTGATCATAGACATGAACATAACGTTATTCGTTGCTTTCTGTGTATCTTTCGATAAAATGTCCAATTTCACACATTACTTTGCATAATCTCGTCGGAAAAAAAGAATGTATGTGAGAAATGTACTAATTCTAGAAATGAGATTTCTCTTCATCCCTGATGAATTGCGTATTAAAGCTAAGGAGTCATCATCTTATCTTTTATTTTGGATTTCCCCCTTAGCTGTGATGATGAACCTGTGGGAGCTGATGATGAGTCCGAAGTACTGGGACCAACCGGAAGAGTTCCGTCCTTCTCGATTCCTCAGCGAAGATGGAAAGACCGTACGAAAGCCAGATGCCTTCATTCCGTTTGGCATCGGTGAGCGACACACTCAGTCTTATGTCCTATAAATGGGAACACTATGTACAGAATGATACTTGGTATCATGGTCAAGACACATGTTGATATCTGTAACTCTCTCGCTCCTTTACTAACGTGTGTCTAAGCATCCACATAATGCAGACAAATGATAGGCATGTTACTTGCACCAGAGCCTGTGGTATACAAACACGTAGGGGGGGGGGGGGGGCAAATAGACAGACGGAAGAAAGCGAGAGACGGAGAAATAGAGAAAGGAAGAACATCAATACTTTCTAGTCTGGCTTCCAGACGCTCTCCCTGTATTTTGAATAATAACGCCCCCTAGCGACGAAAGAACTAGCAGGTTGAGTTGAATGGTCCTGTGGCGCCGCGGAGGGCTATGTCTAAAACTGTTGTCAGAGTGTGGGAATCAGACAAGTAGTTTCGCCTGTAGGGTTATGTTATGGTAAGTTATGGGCAAAGTAGTCAGAAAAATGTTTGTCTCCCAAAAGGTTTTAAATGTAAATGATGGACATTGCAATTAGTCGCAATCAATGACTCAATAGCAAGAAGTCGAGACACAAGTATAGTAAATGCTAGGAATAATAATCCTATTTTCCATCTCCGCTTTAACAGGAAGTCGGATCTGCTTGGGGCAGCTGTTGGCTAAGATGGAACTCTTCCTCTTCTTGACAAACATCCTCCAGCGCTTCACCTTGGAGCTAGCGGACGAAAGCCTTGACGTGAGCCTGGACGGGCGGGCTGGAATCGCTCTGGTCCCCGGTGATTACAAGCTTAAGCTCAAGCAGCGTTAGTCCACGTTTGGTCCTCAATTTGTGGTCATGTTTTCAGAATTTTATAACATTGAACCTATCGAATATGACTGTAAAATCTCAAACGGTAGCGGCGCTATTTACTTAATTGAGTACCTGAATATAAGAACGACCCAAGTCCAAATTTGGCTATCGTGTTTGAAAGCCTTTTACGTAGTCATGCAAATACAGATAATCATTCAAGTGACTGTTTTATATTCAAATTTGAATAAATAACACCCCAATAACCGAAAACACTTAAGGGAGTAGGGAATTTTTTATCAATTTCCATTTTCCTAAATTTTCTCTAATGGACTTGGGTCGTTCTTATATTCATACACTCAATTCTCTACTATGTGTCGACAACGCTGGTGTTGGCAGAGTAGGCTTTATCTGATCGTAGATAAAAAACAAAACAAAACATTGAACACTATCTCTATCTCGAAACTGCTGTAGTTCTGTAGATTTTCTCAGCAATTGTTACGCGTTGGGGAAAAGAAATGAAGGGGTCGGTGCATTATAGTGTTAACCCACACTTTCGTGAAAAATGAGTTACATGCATTTACACCATCCTGAACCACTGCTCTATAATCCCTAAAAATGTCATCTTGAAATTTAAGCAATAAATGGGTTTTTAATGCAGGCATCTTTTTGCCCCGAAAATTAATCACATCTTATAGGCAGGAATATAATGCTAAGCTACACTTTTCAAGATGGCGACCTCCATGGTAGCAGACAGAAGGGTGTCATAAAAATATCTAAATCCGAACAGTGAGGAAACTTCTTCATCTACAAAAATGAGTGATTCTGATTCATAACATAACTTGTACTCTTCTGCCAGTTATGAAAACGGAGATGAGATAAACATTAATGAAATTTAAAGCATTTAATGAGTATTTTTTGTTAATTTTTGTACTGCTGGGGTTAGCACTATTTTCATGCTAATTCTACTGATCATGACATTTTTCGCCAGTTTTTGTTTTTGTTGTACTTATCAGGAAAATACCATGACACAATCACTGGTTTTAGGAGTATTTTAGCATTGTTCATTGTGACCTATAAGAAAATTAATCAACATTCATGGTCTGTCCCAGCACCTTAAAGTTTCATTAGTGGGTTAGCACTTTATTCATGCTGACATTTCGCTTCACAAGGAAAGCTTCCTCAAAATAATTCAGTAGTTAAATAACTGATGGAATATATTCAAAATATAAATCTTTATTTGTTATGTGTGTGTTTGTATTGTCTCTAACTTCATGATTTTTTTCCCGATGCAAGTGTGATCTGAAAACGTTCATATGGGTATTAAAAAAAATATGCGGATAGCTGGATGTTTGGACATGTGCCTTATCTGTTAGTAATTCTTACAGAGTTAGATCACTAGTGAAACAACATTTGAAATTGTCATTGATTAATTTGTTACTTCTTTTGAATAAAATGCAATTTTGCTATGCTTTCACAGCCATATTTAGGGCATAGACAGAAAATGGATGAAAACAAAATGCATTCTTAATATCGATTAATTTACCTCAAATTTTCAAACAAAATCCTGCCGCTGTCAATACAGCTGTGCTTCCCTGTAGTTTCTTACATAACCGAGACACGATACATACAGGTTTAACATCCTTTGAAAGGATGTTACATTTATGATACAACTGCAAACATTATTTTTCAAATCTAACGCTGTCGTATAAAATTCACAGTTCCACGTTGTTGATACCTCTATATGGTTTCTCAATTTAAATCAATAAACGTTGAAAGCAATCAAAGTAGAATTTAAAGCATCAACGCTGATAGTATAGTGTTGTAATTTAATTGTGAGTCAATAGCTCCTTTTTTTTTCCAATACTGCATTTACCCTTTAAACTCGGTATTTATCATGCATTTTTATGAAGAAGTCTCCATGTTGGAAAGAAAATGTATTTGCTGTATTCTGTTACAAATTTCAGAGTTATTTTTTTTTCACAGGGTTGTTTTCAAGATTAATTTACAAAAAAGAAAGTTTCCTTCAAATTAATTTGGAGATGTGTGATTGATAAAACTATTGAAAGCATATAGATTTTTCACTTTTTCGTGTATGTTTTTGTCACCGTAACACCTTTGACATGAGAACATTTTTATCTTGTTCCTATGATCTTCATGATCCAAATGTAGTCTGAAAACGCATATGGGGTAAAATGTATGTGCATAAACACACCAACTTGGTATAATACGTAGCCTATTTTCGTCTTATTCGGCACATTGTATTTCAGCATGTATGGTCTGTCCGAATATACGAAATCTATAAGTGTTCAAACTTCCAAAGATATTTTTTCCCAATTTTAACATGGATTTTTGGCCATTAAGAGTTAGTCATTCATTATGTGATAAGAACCTTCCTGCATAATTTCACACAGCCTGCATTTACCAACGAACATGGAAGAGGATTTATTGAGGCATGTACAGTCATAATTCTCATGCAACACTATTTTTTTGGTAAATTCGTTGTCATACAAACAAGGATTTTAGAATACTATTGGTGATTTTGATACCCTAAACAAGAAAACCAATCTAGCTATTAAAACAAGGCCTTAATGTCTACTTTATGGTATTTTATTCCCTTTAACAAAAGACATGATAATCCCTGGAATAATGTTGATATGTACCATTTTACTTTATTTTCTCTGATCTAGATACTCTAAATCTAAAATGCGTTATATGCATAATGCTGAAGAAGGGACTCTTTCCCTGCTTTTAGGCACACGGAAGATGTAAAAACCTCAATGAGATATAACCCCTCCCCCCTCCCAACAAATCATATTATTATTTTGTATGACACTGAATGCTTAGTCTTTTAAAACTTGAATTGTTGAAATTGTTTAATATCCACATTTCAAGATGTCTTTATGCGTATATGAGTGATTCTGTGCGCGTGTGTGCGTCTGAAATATATGCAAAGTTTGTCTTCACAATTCACACAGATTATACAATACAGACAGTTAAAAACAAGTATATCTTATTTTCATTTCACGTCACGAAGAAGGGGAACTCAAATATTACATTAATTTTCTATTTTTAGCGAAGAGATATTGATATTTTGTGAGTTTTCAAAAAATAAAGAGTATTTGTATACACGACGGATTTGGCTGCATTAAAGTGCTAAGCCACAAATTCAAAATGTGACTTGAAAAATCCTCTTGAATCTACCAAAATATCAGTGTAGTAAATTTCCCCAAGACACTATTCAATCTTGAGTATGTAAAGGCTCATATACGAAAAAATTGGCCTTGTCGAGTCATTAACCTGATTTATGGATTTTTTCAAACTTTCGAAAGCGGATATCTCAAAATGAACATTGTGTGGGTTAGCACTATAATGCACCGACCCCTTCAAATATGAAGTTATAGCTCCAAAAATGTATTTCCAGCGTGAGGTGACAATGTTTTCAGTCATGATCAGATGATAAAAGGGGGAAACATGATATGTGATTACCCCATTTGCTCTGTCGTTCGTGCTGCACAGAAACTCTGCGTTTAATACCGGAAGTTCAAAAGCAGACACCGGAAGTGTGACCCCACTTGACCTCTGCGTGTTCATTATCTTCAATCATGGACCTACAACAAACAGGTCCATGCTTCAACGCAGCATCCGGCTAGTATTTACGAACCCGACCAGTAGCGACGAAATGTTTACCATATGCGATAGGGTGAATGACTCGAATTTACATATGCTGACTACTTTAATACTATAAATTTTCTGTTTGAGTTGAACCCCTGCCGGTCTTATTTACAACATGCCAGACTGCAGAGAGAGAGAGAGAGAGAGAGAGATAGGTGGACAGGGAGAGGTGAGAGAGAGGAAGGGAAGGGGATCTTAGGCATATTTGACGAGGACCAAGTATATATAATGCACTCACTATATCAGACATGGCGCTTGTCTACTCATTTTCCCATGAAAATAGATCACGTGAAATATCAACATGCAGAAATACAGAAAGATGTGGAAATACAATATCCTAACATGATGATGATGATCCACAGCATTTGTACATAGGGCCATTGATCTGTCATACAAACATTCAAAGGCGCAGACTCCTCCAAGAGAATTAGCAATTGAATGCCTGGTGAAAAATGTTAGTTTTGAGTGAGGCTTTCAAGTGATACAGTTTGTCAATTTCACGGAGAAAAGATGGGAGGGAGTTACATAGGCGAGGAGCAAACAAATAAAGTAAAGTTTCCAGATAATAGATTGGACAGTTTTCTAACCAAATACAATATTTTGAATCCTGATCAGTATGGGTTCAGAAAATCACATTCAACTGACCTGGCGCTTGCACAATTGTATGATCGAGTATCAAATGCCTTAGCTGACCGAAAGCATGTTATTGGTGTCTTTATGGACTTAAGCAAGGCATTTGATACTCTTGACCATTCTATTTTGCTATCAAAGCTACATTTTTATGGTATAAGAGGAACTGCTCTGAAACTGATCGCTAGTTATTTAAATGATCGAAAGCAATTCACATGTTTTGATTTCTGTAATTCGGATACATTGTTGATCAAATGCGGTGTACCACAAGGGTCCATTCTTGGGCCATTATTGTTTTTGTTATATGTTAATGATTTACCTAATGCATCAAGTTTATTACAGTACGTTATTTTTGCTGATGATACCAATGTATTTCTCTCAAATTCAGATTTTCAATGTCTTATTAGATCTTTAAATAATGAATTACCAAAATTGTCTCAGTGGTTCAAAAGTAATATCTTATCTTTGAATCTAAAGAAAACAAATTATATGCACTTCAAACATCCAAGGAAAGTGATTTGTAGTGACACTGAATGTATTCTAAAAATAGATGGCATTCCTCTTGAGAGGACAACATCCACTAAATTTCTTGGAATTGTATTTAATGAAACTCTTACTTGGAATGATCATGTGAAATATATTTCACCTCCTATTGCTCGTAATGTTGGAATATTATGTAAACTCAGACATTGTTTATCTTTTGATATCTTGATTATGCTTTATAATGCACTCATCCTACCATACATTTCTTATTGTAATATGATATGGGCAAACTCGGTGTCTGCTAACAATACTATATTAAAATTGCAAAAGAAAGTTATTCGTATATGTGCAAATGCTGGTTATAATGATCACACGGATCCCCTTTTCTTCTGCTTCAAGATCTTAAAGGTGAACGACATCCACACTTTACAAAATGCACTTTTGATGTTCCGCTTTAATACTGACTTATTACCCTCTTCATTTATTGATATGTTCCAGCTGAACTCAGAAATCCATTCTTATCCTACAAGGCAAGCAATGGATGTACACTTGAGTAACCCTAAAACACTCCTAGCACACAAATCAGTAAGACATACTGGCCCAGATATCTGGAATAGACTTCCACTTGAATTACGTAACATTAAGTCTATTCATTCATTTAAAAAAGCAGTAAAGAAAATGTTGATTTCACAGTACCGGTGATACCTTCTGTAGAAACACTTGATGACTCATTCTCTGTTCATTGTTGTATCTATTATGTTTGTTTCTCTCCGAGTCTCTGCACGTGCGGATGCACCTGCAGTATACTGTCCTCCTCTGATCCACTGGGATTCATTCCTTCTCTGTTGTTCATAATTCATGTTATGTCGGGCGAATCATGGTTCACTATAACGTCATGCCCTGAAAGGGCACGTAGAAATTTATGCTGTGTATGTAGATGATTGCTTTTTGTCTTCCTCTCTTTTTCTCTCTTTCTCATTCAATGTAACTTTTACAAGACAAAAGCAACACTTATTATGTGAATACATCACTGTAATTTATTAGTATAAATACAGTATGTGCATGTATGTATGTGTCTAGGTATAGAGGTATGTCGAGTTGATCTGGCGATAGACTAGTATCCGGAGGTTTTTATCATCTCCTCCCCTTCCTTTCTTCTTCTCTCTCTCTCTCTCTCTCTCTCTCTCTCTCTCCCTCTCCCTAACCCGTATTCCACGAGCATCATGTTGGACCCTCTTGTTTTTCTTCACTATAATGTTATTTGTTATCGGTTGCCAAACAGTCAAGCGTTGTGCTTATTATTGGCAATCGTTCTGTATGCAAATTATTAACATGTTACTCATGTAATTATACTACAGATGTATTGCATAATTGATGAAAATGATGAAAATTGTATAAAGTATACTACCGGTATTTTGTACTTTGTTAATGAAATTGCAGAAAATTGATGTATTTGAAAAAAAAATGGCATACAGAGAATAAATAAATCAAATCAAATCAAATCAAATCAGATTGTGTGGTCATATTATTGAGGTCGATGGAATTATACCAGTCACAGCCTATACTGTTTTACAGTCGTCCCTGAGGTAAGAAACCCAGCTTTGATTGCCAACAACGTGGTGTGATAATTATCAAGATAAGAGTGGAAACTATCACAGACACATGTCTGCACACACACACACACACACACACACACACACACACACATACCCCCCCCCACACACACTCATATATATATATATATATATATATATATATATATATATATATACATATAACGAAGAATAACCGGTAATGCAATATTTCGCCAATATATAAGAAAGAATGAGTTTATTGAGCAACTCAAATTTTGGGTGGCTTCCATCCACCATCTTCAGGAGTCTCGACGCGGAATGTTAATGCCAAAACATAAATTGAACATGAGTTGCTCAATAAACTCATTCTTTCTTATATATTGGCGAAATATTGCATTACCGGTTTATTTTTCGTTACATTGGAGCCAATACGTGAATTCGCAAATATATATATATATATATATATATATATATATATATATATATATATTAGATAATACATTATATATGCAGGCGTCATAATTATGTATATTGAACAGTACAAGACGCATATACACACACAACACAAAACTCATACACCTCGTACACACCGTATACATGGTATAAAAGTTCATTCTACGTAGAAAAGCATGTTTGCATGTTTCCTTGTTATGGCTTCATACCGTCATGCCTTTTACAGTTATCTTTTGATTTCCATGTTGCTACAAAACGTTGCCAATACTGAGCTTATTACTAGTATTTTGTTCACTATCTGTAAATAAAAAGCATTGCAAAAACAAAAATGTTAATCTGTTTTGTGTTGTTCCTTGTGTGATTTATATTATTTGGCTAGACAACCAGGAGACTCCTTGCCTGATGAGGTTCTTATTAATTTAGAACATAAATCTGAAACACAAAATACTTTTACAAAGCTGATAATATAGCGATAATATCACGTGATAGAAAGTTTGTGGCCTTCCCAGGAGCTAGACACCCGTGAGTCACACGGCCCACGAGCTAGCCATTCAAAAAAGTGCACGAGTCACACAGCCCAGAGCCAGAGACTAATGAAACAAGCCTACCAGCTAGAGTGGGCAAATAAGGCCCATGGATTCAACACTATATGCCATAATCGCAGTGACGTGCGACTGGAAAAAAATGACCTAACTGCATAAAGAGAAAAGATAGGGCTGCTATTACTATTTCCTGTTCTGTGATTACATATGGTTGAATGTGACAGTTTAGTAAAATATGCGATGATTTATTTTTTGGTAGTGTTTTTAAATTTTATTGTTGTTGTTGCAATGATAAGTATAAAGTATTATCTCAGTAAAGCTTCATTTGTATGTATACTTACAAAATACTTTATACAAAGTTGAATACGTTCTGAATTACTCAAGAGACCATGATTATTGTATGTTTTTGGATGTACCCAATGCCGTAATGATTCTGAAGTCAAAATGATTGTAGCGTCCTCGCAGAAATATTAGCGAGCTTTATATTTGCGACGCGAACGCTAAGATGACGCTAATGGGGGGCATTTATGTTCTGCACATGCACAAGAGAGCTGTTTCAATTTTTCAACCCTGGAGGCTGCGGCGTCGTCTTAACGAAGCGTTCGCGTCGCAGATGTAAACCTCGCTACTGTATCCATACGAAGGTAGAACTCTTAAAAAGCAGTTTAATCCTCTGTGCGTTACCATCAAAGTCTACAGGGGAATTATTCTCAACTACTTATTTTTCCGCGAAGAAAATTAAACATTGAAAATCTGAAGAACGACTCCCATAAGTGTGATACTTATTACGAGAAAAATTAAAAGAATGCTCGATGTGCGTTATAGTGTGCACGCTTTGCTTTTGTAATACCTTGTAGTACACAGATTCAGTACCGTCATTATAGATTGTATTTTATCAAACCAGTGATGCCTGTTTACAAAACAATTGGATAAAGAAGTCACATTTGTGGTGGTGTACTATGCTCTTGATATAGATTTAAGACAAAGCGAACAGATGTAATGTAAATGCCAGACATTATGAATCCCGTATATGATTTTGCTTTTGATTGTATTATTTAACTAATATATGTGTGTCTCTGTGTGTGTGTGTGTGTGTGTGTGTGTGTGTGTGTGTGTGTGTGTGTCTGTGTGTGTGTGTTTCTTCATTGCCGTGAGACATGATGACAAATAGAAAAACAAATGTTTTCTTGTTCTAGAATTTCATTGTGTGTGAACTTCTTTGATTTCTCTAGGATTTTGTTTTCGTTTTAATAACTAAAATTAGCCAGTATACTTTTAAGGTAGAACGATATAATGGTAGAAAACAAAACAAAATCAGATTTTCATCATTAAGACGTTTATGATTATGCAAAATTCAAATGATTTAGAAGTAGGTGGCAGCAGTGCTATGTCAAACGTGTTTGACATAGCTGATGTTAAATAAAGTAAGCCCATCAAATTATGTAAACAAATAAAGAAAATAAATAAAAAAACATATATATCGTGTTATCGAATGAGACGTGTTCATCAGTAATGAAAATAAGTAATTTAGTTGCCTTTCATCTTAGTTGTCATTTTTGATGACCTTATATCACATTCTGATCGACTGGACTTTCGAAATGAAATGAAATGAAATCACGGAGAGAACAGTTTTATGATTCATCCGAGACACTTCTTTAATTCAGCTAGACTGTCTAGCTGGCAAACATCTACCCGAGCATTGGGCCGTATGCATGAAAACTGGCAATTGCTTGTGCTATATAGCCTTTTGCTTGTCTGACGCCTCAAGCGGTCATCTACAATGCATTTTGTCTCCCAAGTTGAATCTTAAAACCTGTCTATAATGACCATAATATGGACCCATACAGAGCCGTAGTGAGGGAGGTAAATTATATAACAATACTATCAATTTCAAAATAAAACAAAACAATAAAAAAAAAGAAATGCAAAAAAATGAGAGTAATCTTCTGCTTAAAGGACAAGTTCACCTTCATAAACATAAGGATTGAGAGAATGTAGCAATATTAGTAGAACACAACATTGAAAGTTTGAGGAAAATCAGACAATCCGTTCAAAGGTTATGAATTTTTGAAGTTTTTGTGCAGTAACCGCTGGATGAGAAGACTACTGCAGTGTATGAATAACTTGTGAGTCACATGCGTACAACAATATAAGGAAAATATAAAGAGAATTTCACAAAATTTCATCTTTTGAAAAAAATACACATTCCCCTGACTCATTACCGATATATGTTACGGGTAATATTATTCCCCCTGCCTTTAGAAAGAGGCAAGTCAAGTGCTCTTTTATTATGCGAAAAAAGTGAAAATATGTTGAATTTTCTTTTACATTTTCTTTATACTGTTGTACGCATATGACTCACAAGCTGTAGTAGTCTCCTCATCCAGCGGTTCCAACACAAAGATTTTAAAAATTCATAACTTTTGCATCGATTGTCCAATTTTCCTCAAACTTTCACTGATGTTTTCTACTAATATTGTTGCATTCTCTCAATCCTTATGTTTATGAAGGTGAACTTGTCCTTTAATATGCAGAAAATGATTTTTATTTTTGCATTTTTTTGCTTGTTTCGTTCTTGAAATTCATAGTAAAGTTATTTGATTTCCCTCCCTCACATCTCCTCTTGGTGGAGACACTGCGACTCATCGTTGTTAATGCCCCGTTTCATTAATATGCATTTGTGTGGCCTGTTGGGCCCAGGTAGGAGAGAAGAGGCTGGATCGAGTCTGGGACGATGCTGTGTTAAGCGAAGGAAGAATACAGTTTTCTTGTTACTTTAAGTCTGTTATCATGGTGGTGGTGATTTGTTTGTTGTCAGAATGTGTGACATGTTGTTATGCCACCAGGATTTCTCTCAATAGCTGATTCCCGATCTTGAGGTCGCTATAGTTCAAGTCCCATGGCCAATGGCAGGAAACTGTACCCTGGATAGGACACGATCTTTCCTGAAGCACGCTACCGAGGGGACCCTTAAAGGGATGGTATGATAGTTTGGGGCGAGATGGGGAGTCAGATTTTAACTTTTCGTGAGATGATTACAAACCACTTTTATGAAACATTGATAAACATACATATTACTAAGAGGGATTTAACCAGTATCATTACTTTTATGACAATCGATTTGGAAATAGCTGAGATTTCCAAAACCAAAGTAGTCATAATAAAAGGACGTGGGACCGCTTTGTTTTATTTATTTATTCATTTTTTTATATTCAGCCATTTCAAAACGATTGTCCTCAAAAAAACGTTTTTTCATTTAGTGGTTTCTAATTATTTCGCAAAAAATAAAGTTAAAACCTGACTCCCCTATGCATCTCAACCAAACCTATACCATTCCTTTAATGTCCAGCCCTATCGGTCCCATTGTTGCTTGCTTGCTTGTTTGCTGCTGCATTCAATTATGCATGCTCCATCAATGAATTGGAAAGATTTTAACCCCAGTCCTCATATGCAGCTTCAAAATTGTAAAATACACAATGTTGCGTGCAACCTGTTCTGTTACATACCTCCTTATTTGATTATCACTCCCTTCACACGCAAGGTTGAGCTTCCAACTTACAAGTAGAGGTCAAAGTACACACGACTTGAGTATTGTATGGATACCAATGACAAATACACGAGAAGGACGAATTAAAAAAAAGAAGCTAGATGAATAATATTGTAAACACAGCTCAGTATCAAATCCCCAGATCATTGGGTTTTCATTATCAGTTGACATTGGCGGTGATAAGGGTTTGTTTGGGTGGTGCAGTTGTTGCTATTTTTTTTTCTACTCGTTTATGAGAAAAAGATGACAGCAGGAAAGTTCCACGTCACGTAAGCCTACTGTGTAAGGGTTGGAGCGTTCAGCGGAACGATCGGAATACAATGGGGCAAATTGGACGCAGGTCTGTTCACGGTCTGCCGACAAAAGGTGTTGACCCCTGAAGCTGAAGCTTTACATGACCTCGTTTCTGAACGTTTTCACTTCATTCGAAGTCGCTAGACTTGTGGGGCTCACGAAAGGCAGGAGAGTGTTTACAATATGGCTTCCCCAAATGCTCAGGATATCATTTTCTTCGCGATCGTTGGAGTTCTGACCAAATGGCTCGTTGGATTGCTTCGAAACTTTTGGCAGAGCAAGGAGCTCTTTTCTTCCCTACCACCCGGGCCGCCAGGTTTACCCGTCTTGGGAAACTTAGCGATGGTCCAAACCGACATGCGTGGGGTGTTCAGTCGACTGGCGCTGGAATACGGCGGGGTGTTCTCATTCCGTGTCGGACCGATCCCAGTGGTAGTGGTATGCGACGTGGAGGCGGTGAATGAAGCCTTTCTCGTACAGGGAGACTCGTTCGAAGATCGCCTGATGCCGCCCCTTTTGCGTTACGCCATTGGTTCAAAAGGTACATACGAATAAGATGTATGTTATTAGCCTTCTTTAGTAAGGAGGGAGGGGGGTCGTTTATGGTCTAAGCGTGTCGTCGTGACTTTAATCTCTATTTTGAATGGCTTTTTTTGTAGGCATGAATGAGAAAAACCCTGTCAGTTAACGTGTTATTACAGGATAACTTAACAGGGGTCCAAATCTACTAACGAAAATGTATCAAACAAAATATATTTGATAAAAATTGCTGTATCTCAACTTTGACATGTACAATATATCCCTCGCTTGCCGGTTCAGGCTGACGCAATTTTGATTTCTTTTTACTCGTGCATTCTTCTGGGGGAGCAAAGCTGTGAAGATACAGAGGTTGCCACGAATGAATGAATGGATGGATGAATGAATGAATGAATGATGAATTAATTAGAATTAATAATTACTTAAATGAATGGATGAATGATTAATGGAGCTCAATGTTCTTCACAGGGAGTTTTGCCTTCGACAACGGACCTGTTTGGAAAGCGCGCCGTCGCTTCGGGCTGAGTGCAATGAGAAACCTGGGAATGGGCAAAAGCAGCATGGAGCGACGAATTACAGAAGAGGCCAGAATATTGTGCGAAAGGTTCGAAAACAACCAGACCTTTAACCCCAAAGGTCTCATCACCAACGCAGTGGCGAACGTCATCTGTAGCATCAGCTTCGGATCGAGGTGGGTCTTGTCCGAGAACTTCGAAAAAAAAAAGATCATTGGAGTAGGTCCACCATTGAATGTGTGCACACCCGCCTGAAATCTTCAACTTGAAGAAGAAGAGAGGGGAGAGGGAGGGGTTGGGAAGGGAGAGCATTACCCCTTGACCTTATATCACGATCGTGTAAACCTATTATATAACACCGTCCCTCTCCCTTTATTTATTCATCAAGTGCGTGATATGCGTATTGTATTGTATTGTATTGTATTTATTCAGACAAATCAAAAACAACATGTCTAGGGGTGCAAAAAAAGGTACGAATACCCATGCATGTCTGCACCCCTGGAGTACATCATCACAAAATTAAACAAATTAAAAATTATGACTGGAACATTGAAATACAAAAATCTAAATACATATAGGTACAAATATAATACAGTTATTGTAAAATGACAATGAAATCAAACTCTGGCCTTCTGAACAGCAATATATTGCACAAAAAATGGGTAACCAGGATAAAATGTAAATAAGTGATATCGCAAGAGAGGAATAATCATCTAAGACAACAAACCATATTGCAGGGTATACTAGCGGAATATTAAAACATGGACGAATACATAAAAAAAAAAAAAGTCTATATCATAGTATATGCACATTAATATTGCACCGGACAAAGTAAGGTTAAAATTCATCAAATGAGACTTATATGATATACATGATACATTGTAGAATGAATTCACATACATAAAAACTGTCTTAATAAATATTTAAAGCGAGAAAGAGATGTACTGGCTACAATGTTACTTGGCAATGAATTCCATTCTTGTGAAGTCTTGAGATAAAAAGAACATTTTAAATAATCAGTTCTTGCAAACGGGATATATACTTTCTTATTATGATCATTTCTACCAAATCTGTTCTCTCGTGTAATTCTTTGTTGTCCAGTATTCACTATATCATTTATCATTTTGTAAAACATTATAAGTCTGAAATACTTACGTCTTGTAATTAATTTCGAGAAATGTATCTTTTGCAACAACGTATCATAACCTGTTTCCCAGTCACGAAACAATAATCTAACAAACCTCTTCTGAACACGCTCATGTATGTTAATGTGAGATAATCTGTATGGATCCCATGCAGCAGCACAATATTCTAAACATGGACGTATAAGAGAATTATATAAACTGATTAAAACATGTGAGGGACAATGTAAAAAATTCCTTTTTATGACACCAATAATTTTATTACATTTAACATACGTTTCATTACAATGATCGTTCCAGTTGAGTGTTTTATTGATAATTATTCCTAGATATTTTTCTGAATGAGTTATACTTAATTTCTTTTCACATAAAACATAATCATAATCATATTTTGTTCTTTTCCGTGACATTTTCATAATCTTACATTTATTAACATTAAAGTCAAGATGCCATGTCTTAGACCATTTACCCAAAGCATCAAGATCTCCTTGTAAATCGTCACAGTCTTCAAGTGAATTAATACACCTATACAAAATGCAATCGTCTGCATAAAGACGAATATTGGAAGATATATCATTAGTAATATCATTTATGAAACATAAAAACAAAATCGGACCAAGGATGGTTCCCTGCGGGACACCAGACTTAACATCAACCCAGTCGGCACATTCCCCGTTGAGCACAACCCTCTGCTCTCTATGTTCTAGAAAATTCATGATCCATTTCAAATTGGAGTTTACTACACCGTACCTTTGTAATTTAATTTCTAAAAGACTGTGCGGAACACTATCAAACGCCTTGGCGAAATCTAAAAAGACGATATCCACTTGGGAGCCTGAGTCCATCGCACTTGACCAATCGTGAATAGCTTCGATCAATTGTGTCTCACATGAGCGCTTTTCACGGAAACCGTGCTGACCGTCACACAATATATTGTTCACTGACAGGTGATTAACAAGTCGACGACATACAATCTTTTCAAGTAATTTGCACACAATAGAAGTCATAGAAATTGGACGATAATTATTTGGGTCGTTTTTCTCACCTTTCTTAAATATAGGGCAAATGTTAGCTCTTCGCCAGTCAACGGGCAGCTTTCCCGAGGACAAAGATTCATTGAATAATTTACATAAGGAACTGGCTAATTGTTCAGACCCTTCTTTCAATATTTTTGCTGGCAAGCCGTCTGGTCCTTGGGATTTACTGACATCAATATTCTGTAATAATTTCCGCACTTCAGCGACATCACAAACAATATTTTCCATGACTGGAACACAAGAAAACAAATCGTTCAGTCGGGGATGAGTGATATGCGTGATATGATAGGGTCAAAACAATACATTTAACTCTTTAGCAGAGATTTCGCAGCAACCCTGGTAATGCGCAGTTTTCGGATATCTCTTTTGTTTAACTACAGACTCTCCTGACTCGCTTTACTTTCCGATCTCTCAGGTTCGACTACGACGACCCGGTGTTCCAAGGTTTTGTAGTAAAAGTCCATCAAGCTGTGTCTTCAATCTCATTTTTCTCCCTCGGCAACGCACTGCCCTTTCTCTTCTACTCGCCCCTGTATTCCGACTTCCGCTACCTCGTCGACTTCATGAGAAGTATGGTCCAGCGCATCGTCGGTGAACATCGTAAGACGCTGGACGAGCACGATGTCCGCGACATCATCGATCTCTACATCTTGGAGATTCGTCGGCAGCAGAAGTGCGGGGAGGAGATCGTGTTCGATGACGACAGGGTGTGGCGAGGTATCTTTGACCTGTTTGCAGCCGGAACAGGCACGACGAGTGCCACTCTTCTCTGGGCCTTTCTCTTCTTGGTGAAATTCCCCGACGCAATGAAACAGGTGACTTGTTAAACTAATGGGACATATACATTAGGCCTATCTACAATGTATGTGATTATAAATTATCACCACGAAAAATCAAAGTAGCGTACATGAACAAATAAAACAACAATGTAGTAGTTGGTTTCAAACCTTACATTATTACGGTTTCCTTACAATATTCTCATATTTCTCTGTTGCCTTTCTCCCTCCCCCTCCGTTTCAACTTTTTTTCTCTTCACGGCCATTTTATGCTTTCCTACCTGCTCAAACATAGACTTGTTGCCCCATCCTGCCCCCCCTCTATCTTACTCTTTATCTCCCTCGTACTGTCTTGCTCTTTCTTTAACTCGGTTCCTCTACTCTTTCTCGTCTCTTTATTTTATGTATTCCTAGAGAGAAGAGAGCGTCACCGTTTTTCTTTTGAGGTAAAAACAGAAGACTGAACGATAATTGCATGACGGTTATAGTAGAACTAGTCACCGCATCAACCATACATTTTTTTTTTTGCCTTGACAACAACTAGGTCCAAGATGAGGTTGACCGCGTCGTCGGTGATCATCGATCTCCGTCGATGTCGGATCAAGACGCCATGCCTGTGACGATGGCTACGATTATGGAGATTCAGCGATTTCGACACGTGGCTCCCCTTGGGGTGCCGAGAAGAACCAACAAGGAGGCCACCATCAAGGGATACCGCATCCCGAAAGGAACAGGTATACGGCAACAGTACCGAGCATCAATTTACGTTGTTATCTGCAACCATGGTAACGATTGTACCGTTTGTTTAATCAGTAAGGGCTTCTTCAACTCTCAAACACCATCAGCAACTCTCTTGTGAATTATGTCGACGGCTTTGTGAGGTAACTATCCTCTAAAAATGTTTGATTAAATGGCTCCTTTATAGAAGTGAATATCGGTAGCTCACGTTCATCTTTGGCCATGGTGACTGCTCTACCCACGATGTTTCTCTTCACTCAGGTGTTAAAATGAACATTATTCGACAATGCTCTATTGATGTCAGTGCCATTGCTTCAGACAGAGCAGTGCCGACAAGGCAAAGGACCAGTAGAGTATTGGATATGATCATAGTATCATAATAATCTTAACACCAAGAAAGTGAGGATTTGATATCTTGCCTTGGGATAACAATGTCATGGCTAATGGCTTTAACAATTGACAGGCCCATTAATCAGTAATCATGGGAATCGCTTGGTCAAAATTCTTACACAGTACACCGCAGGTTTTCTTGCTTTGGAAAGAACGCAACACAAACATGATCTGCGTCATATGGTTTTTACACTGTACTCTACACAGATCCAAATGTACTTCCGTCAATGCACTCCTTTCCTTTAAATGTAATCCCACTTCCCTTTTCTTTCCTTCGTTTTGTTCCCTCTTTTCTCATTTTCCGCACTCTTTGTACAATTGTAGTTGTACGCTCTTCACCTCCTCTTCCCCCTTCCCTCTGAGGCACCCACACAGTACAAGCATAGTCTTTTGAGTTGGAACCTTCTTTCTTTTTGCAGAATGTATAAACATGTTTGCATAGAAATATAATCGTTATGTTTTTTCTTGTACTGAACATAGACATGAACATGTTGTTATTCGTTGCTTCCTATGTATCATACGATTAAATTTCCAATTTCACATATTACCTTGTACAATCCTGGTGGAAAAAAGGAAAAAAGTTGAATCTGAGAAACGTCCAAATTCTAGAAATGAGATTTCTCTTCAGCTCCGATGAACTGCGTATTAAAGCGAAGGAATCATCATCTTATCTTTTATTTTGGATTCCCCTCAGCTGTGATGATGAACCTGTGGGAGCTGATGATGAGCCCGAAGTACTGGGACAAGCCGGAAGAGTTCCGTCCTTCTCGATTCCTCAGCGAAGATGGAAAGACCGTACGAAAGCCAGATGCCTTCATTCCGTTTGGCATCGGTAAGCGACACACTCAGTCTTATGTCCTATAAATGGGAACACTGTGTACAGAATAATACTTGGTATCATGGTCAAGACACATGTTGATATCTGTAACTCTCTCGCTCCTTTACTAACGTGTGTCTAAGCATCCACATAATGCAGACAAATGATAGGCATGTTACTTGCACCAGAGCCTGTGGTATACAAACACGTAGGGGGAGGGGTCAAATAGACAGACGGAAGAAAGCGAGAGCTGGGGAAACAGAGAAAGGAAGAACATCAATACTTTCTAGTCTGGCTTCCAGACGATCTCCCTGTATTAATTTGAATATTAACGCCCCCTAGCGACGAAAGAACTAGCAGGTTGAGTTTTTTTTTAAAATTATTATTATTCACGTTCCATATTCCACATTTCGTACAAGTTTTATATTCCATTTGATTTGAAGCAGAAATGTTTTTCACACAATAGTCAGTTTGAACCAATAATACACAAATATATAAGGACATATAATTAACGTGTAATATGAGGAACCCACTAAAAAGCAAAGCTTGTAGGATGTTGGTTCCAAAAATATAACATAGGGTTCTAGCACAGTATATCAAAGTCAGAGGTGACCTACCATGCAAAATTCAAAATATCGAGAATATTACAATGTTTACGGGATGTACAAAGTATAGTATATAATGTTTTATGATTAACTTATGGTATAAATGCTTAAAAAAGTAGCAAGTTAATCAAACTGGTGAGGTCATCCGAGCGAGGCATCATTTAAGTATATGCAAAAAAAAAATAAAAAAAATTAAGCGATTACGGCGAAATAATTACACATAGGATTTTAGAAAATTGGCTTTGAGATTTTTCTTAAAGGAGCTTAAAGAACTTGAGTGCAACCGAACCGAATCTAACTCATTCCAGAAAGAAGGGCCGGTAGATGTAATTATTGTCTTAAGGGCTAAAACTGTACGAACAGGAGAAAAATGATAGGATTCACTGTGTCTTGTAGGGTAAGTATGAATATCACTGTTTTTCACAAACATTGAGGAAAATATACTAGGAAGGTCACCAGTATTCAACTTATACATGAAAATTCCAACATGATATAAATACAAATCAGAAATTTTTAACAATTTACAAGTACTTGAAACAAACAATTCATCAGTATGATCAAAAAATTGTGCTCGATTTATAATCCGCAAGTTGAATGGTCCTGTGGCGCCGCGGAGGGCTATGTCTAAAACTGTTGTCAAAGGGTGTGGGAAACAGACAAGTCGTTTCGCTTGTAGGGTTATGTTATGGTAAGTTAAGGGCAAAGTAGTCAGAAAAATGCTTGTCTCACAAAAGGTTTTAAATGTAAATGATGGACATTGCAATTAGTCGCAATCAGTGTCTCAATAGCAAGAAGTCGAGACACTAGTTTAGTAAATGCTAGGAAAAATAATCCTATTTTCCATCCCCGCTTTAACAGGAAGTCGGATCTGCTTGGGACAGCTGTTGGCTAAGATGGAACTCTTCCTCTTCTTGACAAACATCCTCCAGCGCTTCACCTTGGAGCTAGCGGACGAAAGCCTTGACGTGAGCCTGGACGGGCGGGCTGGAATCGCTCTGGTCCCCGTTGATTACAAGCTTAAGCTCAAGCAGCGTTAGTCCACGTCTGGTCCTCAATTTCTGGTCATGTTTTCAGAATTTTATAAAATTCAACCTATCGGATATGACTGTAAAATCTCAAACGGTGGCGGCGCTATTTACTTAATACTCTACTATTATGTGTCGACAACGCTGGTGTTGACAGAGTAGGCTTTATCTGATCGTAGATAAAAACAAACAAAACATGGAACACTATCTCTATCTCGAAATTGCTGTAGTTTTGTAGATTTTCTCAGCAATTGTTACGCGTTGGGGAAAAGAAATATGACGTTATAGCTCCGAAAATGTATTTCCAGCGTGAGGTGACAATGTTTTCAGTCATGATCAGATGATAAAAGGGGGAAACATGAAATGTGATTACCCCATTGGCTCTGTCGTTCGTGTTGCACAGAAACTCCGCGTTTAATACCGGAAGTGCAAAAGCAGACACCGGAAGTGTGACCCCACTTGACCTCTGCGTGTTCATGATCTTCAACGCAGCATCCGGCTAGTGTTTACGAACCCGACCAGTAGCGACGAAATGTTTACCATATGCGATAGGGTGAATGACTCGAATTTACATATGCTGACTACTTTAATACTATAAATTTTCTGTTTGAGTTGAACCCCTGCCGGTCTTATTTAAAACAATACAGACTGCAGAGAGAGAGAGAGAGAGAGAGAGAGAGAGAGGTGGACAGGGGAAGGTGAGAGAGAGGGAGGGAAGGCGGGTTCTTAAGGGATAGGCATATTGGACGAGGACAAAATGTACTCACTATATCAGACAACATGGCGCTTGTCTCCTCATTTTCCCATGAAAATAGATCACGCGCAATATCAACATGCAGAAATACAGAAAGATGTGAAAATACAATATCCTAACATGATGATGATGATCCACAGCATTTGTATATAGCGCCATTGATCAGTCATAGAAACATTCAAAGGCGCAGACTCGACTCCTCCAAGAGAATTAGCAATTGAATGCCTGGTGAAAAATGTGAGTTTTGAGTGAGGCTTTCAAGTGATACAGTTTGTCAATTTCACGGAGAAAAGATGGGAGGGAGTTACATTGCCGAGAAGCAAACAAATAAAGTAAAGTTTCCAGATTGTGTGGTCATATTATTATAGTCAATGGAATTATACCAGTCACAGCCTATATTGTTCTACAGTCGTCCCTGAGGTAAGAAACCCAGCTTTGATTGCCAACAAAGTGGCATGATAATTATCAAGATAAGAGTGGAAACTATCACAGACACATGTCTGCACACACACACACACACACACACACACACACACATACACACACACACACACATACCCCCCCACACACACACACATAACGAAGAATAACCGGTAATGCAATATTTCGCCAATATATAAGAAAGAAATGAGTTCATTGAGCAACTCAAATTTTCGGTGGCTTCCATCCACCTTCTTCAGGAGTCTCGACGCGGAATGTCAATGCCAAAACATAAATTGAATATGAGTTGCTCAATAAACTCATTCTTTCTTATATATTGGCGAAATATTGCATTACCGGTTTATTCTTCGTTACATTGGAGCCAATACGTGAATTCGCAACATATATATATATATATATATATATATATATATATATATATATATTAGATAATACATTATATATGCAGGCGTCATAATTATGTACATTGAACAGTATAAGACGCATATACACACACAACACAAAACTCATACAACTTGTACACACCGTATACATGGTATAAAAGTTCATTCTACGTAGAAAAGCATGTTTGCATCCTTGTTATGGTTTCATACCATTATGCCTTTTACAGTTATCTTTTGATTTCTATGTTGCTACAAAACTTTGCCAATACTGAGCTTATTACTAGTATTTTATTCGCTATCCGTAAATAAAAAGCATTGCAAAAACAAAAATGTTAATGTGTTTTGTGTTGTTCCTTGTGTGATTTATATTATTTGGCTAGACGACCAGGAGACTCCTTGCCTGATGAGGTTCTTATTTAGAACATAAATCTGAAACACAAAATACTTATTACAAAGCTGATAATATAGCGATAATATCACGTGATAGAAAGTTTGTGGCCTTCCCAGGAGCTAGACACCCGTGAGTCACACGGCCCACGAGCTAGCCATTCAAAAAAGTGCACGAGTCATACAGCCCAGAGCCAGAGACTAATGAAACAAGCCCACCAGCTAGAGTGGGCAAATAAGGCCCATGGATTCAACACTATATAGTGGAAACTAAGGCCCATTAGCTCGGCACTTTAGGCAAAGTGATACACGTAGTGGTCGGGGACCTTTTTTGTATAGTGTCGAGCTCGTGGGCCCTATTTTACTTGTGTCTAGATCGTGAGCCTTATTTGCCTGTGTCTAACTAGTAGACCGTAAAGCTCGTGTGCCTAATTTCTTAATGTCGAGCTCGTGGGCCTTGTCCACTTAGTGTTTAGCTCTTAAACTGACACTCGTGGGCTCTGTGACTCGTGGGTGTTGAGCTCGTCACGTGCAAACGAAATTTTCGTAACGCTTGCTGGTCCAAGATATTGTGAGATATTAAAGGGTAACCAACGTAACCGACGGATATTCAAGACAGAGATATGTTTATAAAACAGATGTGTTCACATTCAACAATGTATGTTTATAGTGTAAAAATTGCCGATTTCAATGGGCCCTGGGATATATGCTTAACTCCCGAACTTATTCCTGGCGTTTTTTGGCCAGTAACACTCCTACGTACAAGGTCTGCTAATACTATAACATACATCCAACTGCACTCACCGATACAGATCCATACACAAGTGTTTATGCACACGATAAACATGTCTCAATGTGTGTACGTATGACCAACATACCATATACATTTTGCTCCCGCAATTGTGAAGGTGAGAGAGGATATCCCTCTGACCCTAGTTCATAACATCTTTCCGCAGGAAATTGTCTGCTAAAGTCAGACTTTGAGCATATGAGGACCTAGTTATATCATCCACCATTTCGCCCCATTGTGTTTTGATGACTTAAACTTTTTCGAGGGCAGTGAATCCAAATCTGGATAAACTATTGCATCCTTTAGGAATGGGAGATATTTAAGATGACCGCCAAAATGGCAGTCAAAATATCAAATTCTCATGTATGCCCTACAGTGTATTACCTCATATAACAACGAATAACTGAAAAAAAAATGATGATGTTTTACCCTATTTGAGGGTGATGACTCAATGTGGAGTTGATGCTAACGATTTCTTCTTTGGGAGCTTGGGACATTCAAGATGGCCAAAAATGGCCTAAAAAACGAAATTTTCAAATACTTTCTCAATGGGATGGGTATTGGTTTGGGTGAGAATTCAGCTTCTATCTCCATGAGATACTTACAAACCGCTTTATGAAATTCGAAAAAGCATATAATAAGAGGAACTCAGTGTGTATTTGATAAGCCTTTTCATAACTAGATCTTTTGAGATGGCTGCGAAAACGTTAAATCCTAATTTTCGATTATGTTTCCTTATAAGTGGTGAAGAATTGAGCAACAAATGTCTCCTTATGATAAAGTATAGAAAAAATAATGTCTTAAGTAATACAGGGGAGTGAGCACGATGTCAAAACTAATGATTCGAATTTGTATTATTTTCAGGTGCGGCGGCGGGAACATGTCAAATCATCAAAAATTATATCTGAAGTAGCCACATTGATGATCTTTACTGAGATATCCAATTACATGTGTTTATCTCGTAGTACATTGTCACGCGTATTCAAAAGATTGATTATGATACATATATCTGTGAGATGAAAGTCTGACACGTACGAACTCAGAGATAATATGATTAATGATTATTACATGCCAAAAAGACAAAAATATTGCTTGAAATATAAGAACCCTCAAGATGGCTATTAAGATGTGAAGTGAGCTTTTATCGTCTAGATCCTGTGACACGTGGGGGAAAAAGATTTTCATTTAAAAAACCAAGTACTGACGACTGGGCAACAGATCTATAATATAATGAGATTGTTTTTATATTCGAATTCGGATTTGGTGAAAATGACTGCCGATATAACCACTTATTTGTTGATTTGAATTAGAGTATTTCAAGGTGTGGAAATTTATTTGAGATTTTGCACTCCGTAGACCTACCTCTAACCAGAGAGAGCTATTCCTGCTTAATATATCAGTATTTTGTGCAAATATACTTTCATGCGGAGATTATTTAGCAAGTGGATTCAAACGAATCGTTAAGCCGCCTAAATCAATCCCCTTTAGTTCATGCTGTTTTATTTCAGCTCCCATTTTTATTATCCATGATTCCGGATGATTAAGCCTTGTACCTCTCACATAGCTCAAGTTTTTCAAGAAATTATATTCATGTAATTCATGATGCTCATGAACATTGAGCAAATGGGTGCATTTAGAGTTTGGTCGCGGGGATTTCCGTTTTTTGGTAGCTATTTTGTGGTCATCTTGAATATCCTTAAACCCTCACGGAGACAAGAATTGAGTCAACAAGACTGGTATCTCCCTTCTGGAAAGAACACAGTGTCCCACAGTGTGTTCACAGTGTGTTCACATAGTCTTCTTTGTGAAATGCTCTAATTTAAAAGCGTGAAGATTATTGCAGACGGTGATGTGGTTTTCAGAGAGTGTTCACATATAGAAATGCTTTATTTCACTTTGTGAATTGATGACTCACATTGTGTGCACACTGTTAGAACGCTCGAATGTAACAGTGGGGAGAGACTTCACACTGTGTTTCTCACACTATGGGACACTGTGTTCTTTCCAGTAGGGTCATCACCCTCGAAGTAGGCTAACCATCAAATCATTGTCTTCTCTTTGGTACTAAATTAACTGATGAGGAAATTCTAATATTTAATTTGAGTTTTTTGGCTGCAATCATGGACATCTCAGAAACCCTCGGAGATGCAAGACTTCACTGATAAAATTGTTTCAAATGGTTGTAATTTATGCATTTTTATTTGTTGCTTATAACTGATGCTTATGGTTGCAGTGACTTGTGATTTCATTAATTTTCATCACTTCACGGTATAATGGTGGAATTCACCGTGCATACAGTAGCTGTTGCTAGGTCGACTAAGACCCCGTGTACAGTGCGAGGCTCGGCCGCGGCCGCGGGCCGAGCCTACCTTCATTTCGGAGTAAACGCGCAAAAGGCCAAATGCGAGGCCGAAATCGCATTTGGCAACGCTGTGGAGGTGGTCTCGGCCGCGGCCGAGCCGCGGCCGAGCCCGGCCTTTTCTCAGTGTAAACGCAAACTGGGCCAAATGCGCGGCCAAGTTTAGTCTGGCTTTCAAACCCTCTGCCTGTACTATTTCACTATTCAGGATATTAACCCCCTCAACGTCGAAAACTAGTATAGTTAAAGGTGGTTTTATCCTGCAAAGAATGTTTTTTTCCTTCGGCAAAGGCCTTTGCCACGGAATTCAGTTGGCAAAGGGTCTGAAAACCAGACAATACCAAATTGCGTTTGTTTACAAGCAGAGCGCCACTACGACAAAATATTGAAAGGTTTGAATCAAAAGCGCGGCCGAGCCACTAGGCCGAGCCCGGCAGTGTAAACGGACAAAATTACGCGGTTCGGCACCGCAATTGAGGCTGGGCTCGGCCTCGGCTCGGCCTCGGCTCGGCCGCGGCTCGGTCCCGGCTCGGCCGCGGCTCGGTCCAGCCCCGCACTGTTAACGGGGTCTAAGGCAAACCTCTGGCTGAATGGGGGTTAGGGTTGAGGTTGGTAAGGGGGTGGTGATTATATGTTTATATGACTTGAGGTCCACATTGTATGGTATGAACTTCGGATCACCCAACTGATTACTTTTTGTTTCGATTAATAATTCATTATTGCTGATTGCATATTGTGAGCATACAAAAAGGATGAATATTTTGTTATGCAAACTAATATGGATATCAAATAAAGATTCTCAAAAAAGAGTGTCCGTGTGTGTTTTGTTGTCTTCGTGTGTGTGCGTGTGTGTGTGCGTGTGTGTCTGTGTGTGTGTGTGTGTGTGCCCGCGCGCGTCCGTATGTCTTGATATCTGTCGAGGAAGAACATTGCAGAAACCTCGGAGATTTATCTTCTTTTTTTTTTATAAAGCTGGCAATTTGGCAGTGTAGGTTACCTTGCTTCCAGCTCGATCCACCACTGAACTGATACTCGATTAACAGGTGTGGTGGCTCAGTGGTTAAGGTCACACACTCTCAATATTGACGTTCATGGTTCGCGTCACATGAAGGCAGTTGTTGTGCTGTCGGATATAATATTTCCATTGTTTCGTCATTCAGACAGTCTCCTGGCTTTTGCTTTTATTTTTTTTTCACATGTTTATTTTCTTTGATATTTAAAAGAAATGAATTGAAAATCTGGACTGGAAACTCCGATTTCATTTTGATTTTTCAATGCTGTAACTTTTTGCTTTTAGTTATTGTCATTCAAATCTCTCAACTTTTCACTTAATTACTGTTCTGCCATTAAACTCCTAGTGATCTGATACGATACGGAGACACACTAGGCTGCGTCTTCAACATTGATTGAAATTTACGTGCTGCATATGAAACAGTCGTAACGTCAGTTCACCGAAATGCTTTGTATTGAATATCATCTACCCTATACTTGATATTGACGGTAATGAGGAATCGTTTGTATGACATTCCATTCCGTCTCCACAAAGATAAACAAAAGCTGGATAAGTTCTACGCCATACACGGAGCAATATATCTAATCAATTTTCACGCTCTATTCAAAAGATTGTGACCCGTGGACAAGTGAAAAGCTTTGGCTTATATTGTTCGATTGTTTTGATATTATGCATGGAACCATGACGTCAAATGATATTCCGCATATCATTCTCTTTGTCATCGTTGTAGTTCTGAGCAAATGGCTCATTGGACTGTTTCGAAGCTTTTGGCAGGGCAAGAAACAGCTTTCTTACCTTCCGCCCGGTCCGCCAGGTTTACCCTTCTTGGGAAACTTAGCGCTGGTCCGGACCGACATGCGTGTCGTGTTCAGTCGGCTGGCGGCGGAGTACGGTGGGGTGTTCTCTCTCCGTGTCGGACCGATCCCAGTGGTAGTAGTATGCGACGTGGAGGCGGTGAATGAAGCTTTTCTAGTACAGGGAGACGCGTTCGAAGATCGTCTGATGCCGCCCCTTCTGCATTACGCTATTGGGACTAAAGGTATGAAAGACAACAAGCAAATTTTCCATGTTTAATATGGGGAGAGGGTTGTCTAAAATAGACATTATCGGAACCGTGACAATCATCTCTCTGACATGTCTGGTGTGATTGGAAATTTCGAAGGCAATACTTAGGTAATAGGTAATAAAATGGTAGTTAAGATCAATTTAATTTCAATTCAATAGTTTATTTATTTCCATCATCAAAAAGAAAAGAAAAGAAAAGAAAAAACAGTGTTCTACTCAAAAAGCCAAGCTTGTAAGACGTGGAACACTGGAACAAAACAACAAGAGCACCAATCAAATCAATAAAACATTCATTTTCAATTCTTCTATATACTATTGTACATTTACTAATAGATATATGATGCTGATACTGAATGCTGAACAATACTTAGTAGGATTTTAGAATGCAAACATATAAACTATATAACATATCACATTTGTGGCACAGACACTATGGGGCCAGGTATGCCAGGAAAATTGAACGGAAAGGAAGATATGCAATCGGCCACAAAAAAAAAAAAATATGACGACAACAACAACAACAATAATACAAAACACAGAAATAACAGATATTGAGGAAATGCACTCAGACAGATACTGGACAACGAAGAACAAGGAAAGAGGAGCAGGGAAGAATAGAGAAGGAAAAGGAGAGGGATGGAAACGGTCTGTGGACACACTACAAAATCTCAAGGACAAATGAAACATGACGGGCTTTTTCATTAAACAGAATTAACTGGTATGATAGAAAACAAATATTTTTAAGTTTATACTTAAATGTAATTAACTTTACAGATTCTTTTAAATCATTATCTAGATAATGATTTAATAAGATAAGCCTAACATAGTTCCCATTTCACCGCAAACTTAATATTCATTATGACAATACTTATTGAAATAGTAACATGAATATTTACAACAGGGCTCACATCAAGAAATTGGCATATCAGACGATTTTCAAAATTTCACATCCTTTAGTACATAAATCAACAGCTCCATGTATAGATTTGTGGAATTTATTGTGGTCCTCGAGAAGAGAAACCATTATACTTCCAAAAACCCAAAGCAAATTAGACTGAACGAAGATGATAATATAGGAGCCTCACCTATTTCAGAAATGTAGTAATGTAATTTCATGACAATACCATGTGCTTAACAAGTTCACCTGTGTAGAATTTATGCATGCCTTCTTTTTTTTTTGCGACTGAGCCCCTACTTGTGCATTTTTGTTGTGAGGCTGCCATGTTATCATCTTTGTTCATTGTGATTTGTTATAAATTTGGAAAACACTCCTATTCCTCATCCCAATTACTGCAAATTCTGAAACTATGCACCCAGTGTAACAATTTATAGTAAAAAAAATTATATGTAAAAGTATGAAAATCATCTGGGGCTCTCCTTTAACCATCTGAGTACCAAATTAGTCTCTTCTCATTATGCAGCCCTGCATCACAAAACCAACAAAAAGTCGCCAGTTGAGGGCAGAGTATAAAAGAGCAGACCCAAAGCTTTAAAATGATGTATAACTCAATTCAAAAGAGCCCCCTAACTTACCTAAATCTTGGGGAAAAAAAAGTACACTCGGGAAAAGTGTGAACTGAGAAAAGAGACTCTGAAGTACAGGGTCTATTCAAGCGCTTAATCTTGCACGAGGCCACACTAGCTGTGCGGTGAAAGGGACAAAACACAGGATATCAACGGGAGCAACAACAATGAAGGAATTATCAGATTAAGCTGAAATTGGGCATGTTCTATCAACACATTCTGTCAATGATTGATGCGAACTTACAAAGCAGCAGCGTTATAGTTTCGAAAGTTATTAGACTTCAAAGTGGAGAGTGTACAAAGGATTTTAAGAATGAAAAGGGGCCTCTATCCGTGTGATACTCTCCCCGCAAAAGGGGTTGTAGAAAAACCGCTGAAACACACTTTCCCATTCGTGTTATGATCTCAAACTAAAGGATAATGTAGGAGAAGGATAGCTCTTTCGGAAAATATGAAAAAAATCAAGATTGCCTTACTTAACCCATTTTGCCTGTTTCGAGTTTTTACGTAAAATCAAGGGGTGCAACTTTGTGTTTGTTTTGTGGTGCACGGTCGTCACATACTACAGGGTTGTGTGTGAAATTTGTGCATATTTTTGACTCATTGGCAGAGAAAGGATTATAGCAGCATCATGGATATGGCCTGAGGTGACAATACAGGTCATTAGGTGAACTAAACAAATACATCACAGAACATGTATGGCAGTAGAACATGGAAGGAATGGAGGTCTGTAGAATAGATCAGGAAATGATCATTTGTGCTACAGTGGCCTGTGATTGAGACATTGTACAGAAACAATACAATGGGCCTGTATCGCGCTGACTGCGGTAAGAATCAAACTAAACAAACCTGTTCAAAATAATTATATTCTTTGCAAAGAAATTGTTTTTTTAAACAAAGTTAGGAAAAGCCTCCTTACCATTGAGGTTGTACGTCAGCAAAGATGTGTTATTGGAAATATAATTTCATTTGAATTGGAGTATATTGAATAAATCGTTATCCAGCATTTCTCAAGCATACGGACACCCGAAGAATCATTCTGCACACATTCGTTTTAAGAGCACTTTTTGTACGTTATCCTTTTGTTACTTTTTACCAGATACATACGCACACACGCACGCACGCACACACACACGATATATATATATATATATATATATATATATATATATATATATATATATATATATAGTTGAGACAATGTAGATAACAGAAGATGTCGCATGACACCGGCAGAGTTGTGAAACTTTCGACCGTGGTCTTCCTCAGCTTTAATGTCTGTTTGTGAAACGAAATATATATTTTTTAGCATAACAAATCTGAAGTCATTAACACAATATATTGAATATAAATTGAGCATGGGTTAATAGTTACATGACATACTTGGCAATATTTTTTGGCACTTTGCAACACATTCAACAATGTATAACTGCAAATGAGTGTATAGTGAGTAGATATAGCATACAAACATATCATACAATAAAAATTATCAAACATATATCATAAATAATGTAATTACCTGCTAAGCAGACGTTTGCGTTGCCTGGATGTCTTGTGGCTGTCTTGTGGCGGGATGTGAGTGATCATGTGATATTGGGGGAAGGTTTGTGTGCTTAGCAGGTAATTACATTATTTAGTTTATTTATGATATATGTTTGATAATTTTTATTGTATGATATGTTTGTATGCTATATCTACTCACTATACACTCATTTACAGTTATACATTGTTGAATGTGTTGCAAAGTGCCAAAAAATATTGCCAAGTATGTCATGTAACTATTAACCCATGCTCAATTTATGTTCAATATATTGTGTTAATGACTTCAGATTTGTTATGCTCAAAAATATATATTTCGTTTCACAAACAGACATTAAAGCTGAGGAAGACCACGGTCGAAAGCTTCACAACTTTGCCGGTTTCATGCGACATCTTCTGTTATCTACATTGTCTCAACTATAATTTCACTTAAGATGACAGAGGCGTGCGGTAGGAATATCAGCATCATCACACTATATATATATATATATATATATATATATATATATATATATATATATATAAATTTATATATCACAAATTGTTGCGTTACGTTTATTTGAACTTCAAAATTCGCATTAGTAAAATGAAAACGACTATACAAAATTTAACGGGACATAAGTCAGGACACCATTAGAACCAAATCTGCTTATGATCTGGCCCTTTTAACACAATTATTAAATTGTAGGGCCTACCAATTCTGAGTAAACTTAAGAAATCATACAGATATGTGGCCAAAGCACACACACGTACACACAAATTCACACGCACACCTTCTTATATGAGAGAATGAGAGTGGAAAAGAGAAGGAAACAAGATAAAGACATATCACAAGATGGAACAAGTTTAGAAGGTTATACAAAAAAATAAATATCAGAGTGGAATCTGATTATGTATATAGCTTTTAAACTTTAAAATTGCACAAATTTTGTGCATGAGCTTCTCCGAAATATTTACGAAATTTGATGATAAAGCAAAAATGATTCTTTTTACATAATAATCATCCTTAGTGTAACTTTAGCAACTTTCAGTTCATCGGGTACTTACAATGAAATTACTACAAGTTTTATTGAAAGACAGAATTCCATGATCAGTTTCAACCTTTTACCAAGCAAATTCGTTGAAGTGGGGATTCAAATTAAAAAAGATACCATTCGTTTCGTGTCCATTGGTCATACAATTTAACTCAAACAACAATTAATTTCGCGATTTCGCTACTTTTGTTTTCGTGTGATCAAAAAGAATATTTAGGACAATTCCTGTTACAGCACGCAATGTTGTTTTTGAGCGATCAAAAGTATTACTAGGTAAACAGTTTCTTTAATATACGGAGGAATTTGACATTTTCGCAATCAAATTAAAAAGTCACAGCCGGTCACTTTGTCACGTGCATTTATTTTTCGTTTTTAGGGAGTTTTTACTTTATTCATTCAATTACAATCACTGTGTACGATATACCCGCTTGGATACAACACACATTTCCATCTACATTACATGCAGGATATACACAAAAAAGTGTGAAAAGATTTCACACCGTGTTTACAGTTTTCATATTATTTTCACATTGTGTTCACAATGTGTTTTCCACACTGTTGGACACTGTATTATTTCCTGGGGGGATTGCAGCCTGTTGGTGTATTTTTTTTTTCAAAGGTTGATATGAAAGAAGTTTAATTTGTGTTCTTCACATCCTCAAAAATGAATACACTACAACTGCTTGAAAGACGTTAAGTCGATGTTATTCACAGGGAGTTTTGCCTTTGACAACGGACCTGTCTGGAAAGCACGCCGTCGCTTCGGGCTGAGTGCAATGAGAAACCTGGGAATGGGCAAAAGCAGCATGGAGCGACGAATTACTGACGAGGCCAGAATATTGTGCGAAAGCCTAAAAAACAACCGGTTGGGGACCTTTAACCCCATTGGTCTCACCACCAACGCAGTAGCGAACGTCATCTGTAGCATCAGCTTCGGAGAAAGGTGGGTCTTTTAAGGACTTTGAAGACGAATAAAGGCGTATAGACCCAGGCGCTTTTGGTAGAAGACAACGTTACCCCGCCCCCTCCCCCCAAACACACACACACACACACACACACACACACACACACACAAAGAAATAATCACAAAACTCATTTCGAGCAGAGATCGGAGGGAAGGGGGAGGGATGGTGTTAAGGAGCATTGTCTCCCTGACCCAACCGGAAGCACTTCCCCTGAAACCTCTCTAACCCTATAGTCACCCTCTCCTTCCCTTTATAATTTCAGTCTCGCTTTAAAATATTCCACGTTCACTTTATTCATAGAAGTCTGCCCATTTACAATACCAGCTCAGCATGTAATGTGTTTATACATTAAGAAAGAAATGTTTTTGGAAAAACTTATCAAGCAACTAATCAAGCACATGATTTACCTGGTATAACCAGGGAATTGGTATAACAGGACACAACAATAATTCATACATAACTCCATCTCAGCCTGCATCCCTTTCAAGAAGGTTGGAAGTCGTCACTAATTTCCTGAGAACTATCATAGTAAGTGTGAAGTTTAACAGAAAGGTTAATTACCATTCCTTCCTCAAACCTGAGTTCGCTGGCTGGCGTTTAGAATAAATGCGAATTCTCGTAGCTTGCTTTTTCCCCCATCTATCAGGTTCGATTACGACGACCCGGTATTTCAAAGCTTCGTAGCCAACGTCCACAAGACTGTATCGTCAATCTCGTTCTTCTCCCTCGGCAACGCGCTGCCCTTTCTCTTCTACTCACCCCTGTATTCCGACTTCCGCTATCTCATCGACTTCATGAAGGACACGGTGCAGCGCATCGTCGGCGAACATCGTAAGACGCTCGACGAGCACGATGTCCGCGACATCATCGATCTCTACATCTTGGAGATTCATCGACAGCAGAAGTGCGGCGAGGAGATCGTTTTCGATAAGGACAGGGCGTGGCGGGGCATTTTTGATCTGATTGCAGCCGGCACAGGCACGAGCGCCACTCTTCTCTGGGCCTTCCTTTTACTTGCAAAATTTCCCGACACAATGAAACAGGTGCGTAATACGTGTCATGATTATGTATGTATATATCGTATCCATAATGATGATAATCACATGTGTACAACATCATGTCAATAAACGCTATCACATGGATCTCCTGGGCTGTCACATGGAATGAGCTGAGACACAAAATACAAGGAAAATATAGTTATAACAAGCTCATGTCCTAGTGTGTCATAGAAATATGACAAAATAGCATCTGAATGTAGTTTACGCGATGCAGCAATATACAAACTTCATAATTACCTATTCAACACCATAAAAGGTCAATTTGCGTACATAGAAAGTAACATTTTTGAAATGATTCCGAAACATTTATGTCTATCTCAAATATAATGTTAGGTTGTTGTTTTACTATCTTATCTCTCTTACTATCTCACTCTCTCTTCTCTCTCTCTCTCTCTCTCCCGCCATTTAGATTTCAATATGTTTCATCCGAGCTTTGTTACTCTCTCTCTCTCTGCTCCCTCCTTGCCCTTCAGCTCTGCTTATTCCGCTCTTTGAAACTTAATCTCATTTTCTATATTCATTTCATTTCATTTAGCACCATATCCATCTCTCTACCTGTCATAAAATGTAGCCTATGTACAAGAGGGAGAGACAGAGACAGAGAGAGAGAGAGAGAGAGAGAGAAAGCGTTATTTGATTTTTTTTCCTTATAAATCAAAGCGGAATACGTAACATTAGTGACATGATAATATCTGTAGGTTACCTACACTGTAACAGAAAATGTCACCGCACTCTTTTGTTGTTGTTGTTGTTGTTGTTGGATTGACAACCATGAGGTCCAAGATGAGATTGACCGTGTTGTCGGTGATCATCGATCTCCGTCGATGTCGGATCAAGACGCTATGCCTGTGACGATGGCCACGATTATGGAGATTCAGCGATTTCGACACGTGGCTCCCCTTGGGGTGCCGAGAAGAACCAACAAGGAGGCCACCATCAAGGGATACCGCATCCCGAAAGGAACAGGTATACGGCAACAGGTGCACAGAGAATCAGTCTATAGTCCACATTGTACATTGTAACGAACACTTTTTGTTTATAATATGGGACTACGTTAAAAACATAGCTATTGCTGTCAGCGACTCTTTGAGAAAATTGCTCTCTGGAATATTTTGGTAAGAGATTTCTGGCTATTTTAGGTCTTCTAACAGAAGACAATAGAAGACAAATACAAAAGACAAATACAGAAGACAATACAAAAGACAAACGGAGTGTTGAAGGAAATAAAAGCATCATTACACTCAAAACATAAAGAAAGTGAGGATTAATTGCCTTGCCTAGGAATAATGTGCCATGAATAATTGGAAGTTAACAATGGAACAGCCCATTCATTACATTATAATGGAAATCGCCAGGTCAAAGTTCTTACAGAATAGGGCCTACACAACAGGCCCTTTGTTTTGGAAAGAGTGAGACACAAACATAACCAATGTCATGATTTTTACTTTGTACATATATACCAAACTAGATTCACCTCTTAATCCTAAATGCCCGGATGCAATAACGATGTATGGAGTACCTTAAGTGTACAGGGACCAAGACAATGAAAAAGAGCAAATTAACTGAAGAAAATTCTGTACATGTCTGTATATATATGAAAGGTAATAGCAGATGTTCTTGAAAGTAGAGTTCTCCTCAGTCAAGATGAATTACCTATACACCAGATCGAAGGAATTCAACTAAACCAGCCATGATGGCAATACTTCACTGGAAAAAAGATTCGTATTAGGTTTAACACCACTGATGTTAAGTCTGAGACAAACCCGCGAGTTAATACAGGACAAAACCCACAGGTGTAGAACGTATCTTGTGATGGCGTTGAAAAGTGTTCACCTGGCACTTCGATCGTGGTGTTAATTTGACACTATACGACATGTAGCTGGTAATTATTTAACAGTGACACTACATAGTGTGAATGTGACATGGCTGATATTAATTTCAGTGATAGAACACCCACCCAATGTGAATAAGAATACACACCCTCTGGTGTATACTGTGGTTTAAATGTGTTCACATTTTTTCTCAAATATTAGATACATTATCGGGAAGTTTGTCTTGTTCAAGTTCAAAATCAGCAAGAAGAACGGGAACTATATTAAAGTGACACCCGTGTGTGTTCATGTAACACCACAAAATGAGGTTGCAAGCACCGGAAATTCAAAACCAGCTCGGTGTTTGGTATTCAACACTCTACTTTTTGCAGTGTTTGCTTTTTATTGTATGTTTTCACCATCCCTCAGCTGTGATAATGGACCTGTGGGAGCTGATGATGAGCCCGAAGTACTGGGACCAACCGGAAGAGTTCCGTCCTTCTCGATTCCTCAGCGAAGATGGAAAGACCGTACTGGAACCAGAAGCCTTCATACCTTTTGGTATCGGTGAGTGACATCTATTGGCGCAGTCAGACTGGCTTAAGATCAAGAATATTAAGTTCGCGATCTTCTAAAAATCTCGAAGTTTTGCCAGTGCGACCGAAAACCTTTCGCGAAACATCCCGCGAAACTTCTCGCGAAACTTTTCACTCCAACTAGGTATATTTCCCTCACCCCCGCCAAATTGTCTTCTTTCTTGCGCGCGCGTACCAATGACCAAAACTTCTTGATAAAAATTTTGCTGCCAGAGTGTGACTGCACGACAAAAGATCGCAAAGATTTGGCGATCATTAACTTCTAGATATTTTGCCAGTCTGACCGCACCTTACATTTCTTTTTCCGTTGCGTCAATACATGATGTATATGCCCCACTATACCAACCACAAAAAGTGAGGAAACTCGCCTTTGATCGACTATATCTGAGCCCCTGTTGAGTGTGGGGTCATTGCTCTGCATCCAGACGGACACTTTCATCACCCTTTACCGAAACTTCCTTCCGAACTTTCGAAACAACACCAATATGTTATGTCCTGCGTTAAGAATATAATATCAAGAATAAGGATATACATGTACTAATCTACAGCGTACTGATTTTATCAAGAACGGCATTTTCCTATCTTCTTCTTAACAGGGAGTCGGATCTGCTTGGGGCAGCTGTTGGCTAAGATGGAACTCTTCCTCTTCTTGACAAACATCCTCCAGCGCTTCAACTTGGAGCTAGCGGACGAAAGCCTTGACGTGAGCCTGGAAGGGCGGGCAGGATTTGCCCTGGCCCCCCTTGATTTCAAGCTCAGTTTCAAGCAGCGCTAGTCCGTGGTATGGTCCGTAACATGCTATCCTCATGCTTACGGCTTTACACAATCGCAAAATAGATGTTGATCTGTTACCACGTCTTGCCGGCAACAACAACGACAAGAACAACAACAACAGCAAAAAACACACCTAAAATAAACCTGAAAGATTATCTATACACACGAATGAACTTCAAAAGAAAAGAATAAGAAATGATCTTTCATTGATATAATATTCAACGGGGTCATCCAAAAAAAAAAAAAAACCCGACACTCGAGTCATACGCCCTACTCGTACCACATTGAAATAACGTTCGCCGTACATGAGTCCAACACTAGACATGAAGACAAAAATGGCCCACGAGACTGACACTGCGTATGTATCAAACCCCTTGATATGTCGGTGTTGATCGTAGGCTCTTTTTGCGTATTGTCAAGTTGTTTAGTCACAAGAATAATTTCTTCACATCGAAACAGCTACATTTATTGTACAGGTCACATCAGGACAGCCAACAACACAGCACAAGACACACACGCTCAAGCACACTGACACACAGCACAAATGCGTGAAAACCCTGAAGCCCTGATTTTGCTTAGAAAAACGTAATTTTATTTGCATAACGATTGTAGTTACCACATAAATATGCCTATTAGAATTTCCTTAATCCTGGGAAGTAGATGTAATACTAATGAGCCTATAGATTATATTTTCATTACATGTAGATAAAAAGAACAACCAAAACATTTATGCTAATCTAATTAGTTTGCTTGCTTTTGCCTGCATATTTACATACATCAGTTAACAAAGGTGTTAGCTGTCCATTATAGGTAAATTTTGGATATAAAAGACATTTATTTTTGCAGATTGTTTATCAAGTGATTCACCTCTAATAAATTTCGTTTTTGATAAACTCACTCTTTTCCACTGCCATATAGGATCCCTAGTTACCTTTTTTTGTCATCCTTTCTATGTATAGTGTATTGTTTTTCTTATGACTTTATACTTGCATTCGTGCATACATAAGACGTTATGAGTTGTATATCTTCGTCATATTGTTAAAGCAATATACAATTCGTCCAAATGTATACTTTGAATTACAGGCATTACCTTTTGTTGGACGAAAACAAAGTATGATTGAACTGAATCGAGTTGATCTATAAAGCTATTAATCCTACTTGACTTGATAACAATTGCAAGTACAACCCTTTTTATGAACTTTACAAAGAGCTCATGAAATGCAAAATACTTGTTACAAAGATGATAATACCAGAACATATTTCTTCACAAGGTAATTAGCTCTTTCTGTTATTTAATTCAAACCTTGCTACTACGATTTAATTAGATTTGACTATTTCGTTCGCTTGTTTCTTTGCATAAAGTTCCTCGTTTACTTGGGCATGAAAAAAAAGAAACACGCACTTTTTGTAATGAGGCACTTTTGTTCGCAGGTTTCACTTGTTTTTGGAAGAAATATTTTGGCAATAGCCAAATGGTAATTATGTGATAAAAACCTAAAATGGCATAAAATTATAATATAGGTTTTTATCACCTCATAACCACTTTCATGGGTGGCTATTGCCAAAATCTGTAAAACTATTCATGTTGCTGCTCGTGACAAGTCTAGCTTCAAAAATCATGCAAAAAAAAAAGACGCCAAGTACAAATGATTAATCAATATTCCGAACAAAGAGGATGCTTTCATGGAAGGGCTACTTTCAAATTGAGCAACCCATATTAACCATCTTTGCAATAGTGTGTTCAATTTGCTTTTTCGATGGACTGTGTGCTCTGTGGTTCCATAGCTCCAACTATTTACAAGTTACTGACTCTTGTTCGAACTAAAGTATCACTGCAAAGATAATGAGAAGGCAAAATTCGATGTAAAAACCTATCATTGTAGAATTTTAGTGATGTACTATATGCTGCATGATATAATTACATAGTAATCATAAGTGATCATGTGCCGTCATTATATTATTGAATAGTTTTTAATCATCCTTCTTCTTACCTAAAATGTGTTGTGTACAATTTGCTTTTCCAATGGACTGTGTGCTGTATGATTCCATAGCTCCAACTATTTACAAGTTACCGACTCTTGTTCGAACTTAAACATCACTGCAAAGATTTAACGAAAAGGCAAAATTCGATGTAAAATCCTATCATTGTAGAATTGTAGTGATTATGCTGCATGATATCATTACATAGTAATCATAAGTGATCATGTGTCGTCTTTTTGTATTGTTGAATAGTTTTTAATCCTCCTTCTTACTTAAAATATGTTGTTTTGGGGGTTAAAAGAACGCACTACGAATATGCAATTAGCAATGCCTTACATCTTAATGTATTTATATGTAATGAGTGCATTATATTTCATTCTGACGTTTTTCACTAGCAAGACTAGTCGAGATGTTCTTATACATAATGATTTGGTGCTGGTTCTGTTATATGTATCGATTTCCTTGTTTCTATGTTGCTGTTTTTTGGTTTTGCTTTTACGTCTTGAATCATTTATGTATATACAAAATATGTTTTCTTTCATTTAGTTACAGTAAAGTTTTTGCATTTTTTAACTCACTGTTTTGTATTATTTATGTTTTGATTTTTTTACCTTCGTTTTGTTAGAATACAGAGCTCTCAAAAGGCTACCCTGTTTTTTGATAAACCGGAATGAATACATAGATCATAGATAAATAAATAAATGAATACTTAATTTCCAAACTCACCTTTGCCTTTTGTAGCTATGTCCATTGTAGTGATACCTCGTCTAAAACAAAACGACTATAACAATTACGTGCATCCCGATGCAAGCACCCAGGCAAAATCCAATCAGATTTGTAATGTCATGATTATTCACATACATGTATCGATGTGTGCACGTATTGTTATAACATGAACTAACCCATGAATTCTACGCTATTGCATTATACAGGAAGTATGTATGTACCCTTTGACCATGATTTATATTATCATCTTTCCGCCGGAAACGGGAAGGAATGTGAAAGAAATCATCAAAATTTGTAGAGATATTTACAATTTCTATATTATTAGTTTCAGGAGTCTTTCTGCGCAGGCAGCCGTTATTTCGATGTAGGAGGCGCAAGAGAGAATGATCGTATGTAGGTGTGTGTGTGTGTATGTGTGTGTATACGCGCGCGTGTTTGTGTTTGAGTGTGTGTGTATGTTGATATCTGTCGAGGAACACTTTTCAAGAATTAAGCGTCAATAGATTGTAACGACCTCCTTTTCTTTATTCTTACTGGAGGTGAAGATTCAACTTTGCAGTTTACAAATTGCACATTTTGCTCCGTGCTCCTTGAGAGTTTGATGATGTGACTCACCATTAGACTCTCAAGTTCGAGGTCTATAGTTCGAGTCCCTGTATGCACAGTAGTGATGAATATGCCGTAGGATATGACAAGTTATACTCATCACCTGGTTGTATTTAGACAATCACTTGGCCATTTGCTTTTCAACATTACATTTTGTGTCGCTTCCTTGATTTATAAAACAAAACAAAACTAAAAACAAACAAACCCCCACACACACAAGCAAACAATTACAATGAATTTAATACCGACTCAAAACCCTATTCGATTCTGGTATTACAGTGTGTATGACACCCATGTCGCTAACTTTATTTTATTATTGTTATTCCAAACTCCCTATGCGCATCACCATATCATTAACCTGTCATTCACCTGTAAATAGTCTGGTACGATACACGCCATGGATTTCAAAGTACACCCGATCAGATTCAAGAGGTAAGACGCACCAGTACACACACGCACGCATCCAGATAACCACGAGCTATCAATACGCAAGCTGAATAAATATGATGCTTTTATATAGTCACAGTAGTAGAATCGATCAGTTCACCGATTCGATGCGTTTTAATTATCATCTTCTTGAAAATGACTCTGATAGGGTATTGTTTGGATAATACACTATTCGGTCTTTGCTGTTGCAGTGTTGGGGATAAAAAGAAACAGCGATATGGAAGCTTGATGTCACGCACTGCGCAAGATACGAATAGGCTAACTCGCGAATAAAGGAACGAAGTAAATTCCCCGCAACCTGATCCAGTTGTATTCATGGGCTGTCGTTAAAAGGTGTTGACCCCTGCACTGCCCTGGGAGGTCCTGACCTAGAACTTGAATGTTTTGATATTAGTCGTACTACTACACGACGTGTAGACTTGTGAGGCACGCAGAGTGATAACTTGTATGAAAATGGCGTCGTTCATTGTGCAGGATGTCATTTTCTTCGTGATCGTTGCAGTTCTTGCCAAATGGTTCATTGGATTGCTTCGAAGCTTTTGGCAGGGCGAGGAACACCTTTCTCCCCTACCACCCGGGCCGCCAGGTTTACCCGTCTTAGGAAACTTAGCATTGCTCCGGACTGACATGCGTGGGGTGTTTAGTCGATTGGCGGCGAAGTACGGCGGGGTGTTCTCATTCCGTGTCGGACCGATACCAGTGGTAGTGGTATGCGACGTGGAGGCGGTGAATGAAGCCTTTCTCGTACAGGGAGAAGCGTTCGCAGATCGCGCGCTACCACCCCTCCTGCGTTACGCCATTGGTTCTAAAGGTATACCACGGAATCTTTGTTAGTTTGTGATGTGTAGGTGTGTGTGTGTGGGGGGGGGGGGGGGGGTGGGGTGGAAGGTGTACCTCTACATAGTGTTTTTTCTTGTGTTAAGGGGCAATGTTTTCAAAACTCATTTTTGAACACTGGATGTATGGTAACGTCTCAAGAAGAATTATCCTCGAGCTAGATTACAGTGCATTCCTTGGCTGATACCGACACACACAAAGAGTCTGTATCTTTTATAGTGATTAATATCATTATTCTATATCGAGGCGGTTTTTTAAATTCTTAAAATGCGGGTCAAAAATCGGTCGTTTTATGTTTTTCTCAGGGACCTTTACCTTTGACAACGGGCCTGAGTGGAGAGCACGCCGTCGCTTCGGGCTGAGTGCAATGAGAAACCTGGGAATGGGTAAAAGCAGCATGGAGCGACGAATTACAGACGAGGCCAGAATATTGTGCGAAAGCTTCGAAAACAACAAGTCGGTGACCTTTGACCCCAAAGAGCTCGTCACCAAAGCAGTGACGAACGTCATCTGTAGCATGAGCTTCGGGTCGAGGTGGGTCTTGGACAAGGAAAGTAAAGATAGGGGAGAAGAGATTGGGATAAGAATCAAGATGTACACAAGGTCAAGGGAAGGAGACCTGGCATCAAGGTCTTGCTTTCATAAAACGTACTAATGGTTACTAGCTATCTCCTTACAAAAATAGGTTTATATGCCGAGATGACATATTTCTTTTAATTCCCGTGTGAAAGGGGCGTGGAACCAGTGTGTGTGTGTGGGGGGGGGGGGGGGAAGCTGCGGCTCCCAGCTCCCCCTTCCTCACATACAAACTTTTTTCTGAAAAAAAGAATAGGCGAAACATATCACAATAAAATACATGAACCCATAATAGCGTTCGGCTCCACACTTTGAATACTCTCTGTGACCTCTAATATGATCATGTAATTTTGTACGTGCAAATTTACCTTTGTGCCCTGATTCGTATCATGCATTTTACATTTGTATGACGTGAACAGCATGTACCATTGATGTATAACGATTTATAGCAGACCAGTGTTTTCTAAGTGGACATTGACGACTAGCGAACAGCATTAAGACAAAGGCGACAAATGGCTCGTGTGGATGATATTAAAGCTAGCCGCTCACATATTAAAAACCGAAACTTTAAAGAAAGGATTTTGAGGTAAACAATAAGATGATACAGTAGCCTCAATGGTCCATGGCATAACACTTTTTATCATAATAATCTTATTGCTAGGAGCACAAAGAATTATGAATAAAAGGTAGAAATGACCGAAGACAAAAACAAGCAAGCGTAAAGACTTTTCACACACTTGGTTGTGCTAATGGGAGTATTAATCCAAACTCTCAACTGTGAATGTGCATGCATGTATCTCGCATTACCTTTTCCTTCCTCAGGTTTGAATACGACGATCCATTGTTCGAAAACTTCGTAACGAAAGTCCACCAAGCTGTGTCTACCATTTCGTTTTTCTCCCCCGGAAATGCCATACCTTTTCTCTTCCATTCTCCCCTGTACTCCGACTTCCGCTACGTTGTCGAGTTCATTACGGACACGGTAAAGCGCATCATGGGAGAACATCGCCAGACTCTTGATGAGCACGATGTGCGCGACCTCATCGATCTCTTCATCTTGGAGATTCGTCGGCAGCAGAAGTGCGGCGAGGAGATCGTGTTCGAAGACGACCTGGCTTGGCGAGCCATCTTTGACCTATTTGCTGCGGGCTCGACCACAACGAGTGCCGCTCTTCTTTGGGCCCTTCTTTTCCTGACGAAATTTCCCGACACAATGAAACAGGTGCGTTTACAGCGTACAGATATGATTTCCGCAAATGCGGAAGCATATAAATCTTTTCATTTTGTGTTTTTTGGCCGTGTTGACATTAATTTTAATGCTTTGGAAGGAGAGTTTTATGTAAAAAAAAAAATCGCACTTATCTTTTCTCAAGACATATCAGCGCCATGTTAACTTAACTGTGTCTGTTAATGAATATAAGATCGGAACGGTGTGAGAACAGTTTAAAGAAACATAAATGAATAAGAAATTTGACATGAGAAAATGATACATTGTCTTTGATGCAGGAATGTTCAAACTATTGGAATGGCTTTAAAACAATATCCAATAATTACGTTACTGGAATGATCACAAGAACCAACACTACCCATACAGCATGCAGATGAATTCTGTTTATCGAAACTTTTTCTTTGAACAATAGGTCCAAGATGAGATTGACCGCGTTGTTGGTGATCATCGATCTCCGTCGATGTCGGATCAAGATGCCATGCCTGTGACGATGGCTACGATTATGGAGATTCAGCGATTTCGAAACGTGGCTCCCCTTGGGGTGCCGAGAAGAACCAACAAGGAGGCCACCATCAAGGGATACCGTATCCCGAAAGGGACAGGTACAAACATCATCAGAGTACCAATCTACCAAGTTTCTATGGAACTGGTATCTAACGAGCAATTGTTCTACCTCCTCCAGAAAGCGTGTAGGACGATATTTGCTTTAAATATTTCAAAGTAAGTTAAGGTATGTCTACTTTTTGTAAAGAATGAACAATAATGAGCGTCATTACAGACATTATGAATTCCCTTTTCATGAAATTTAATTTCACGAACTTCATTTCCGTTAATTCCAATTCATGAATTCCATGAACAACGATTCACAATGCATTCGCTTCTGGTATTAGTACTAGAGGTTCGGGTTAGAGGTTTATCTGCTCTGAATAAGCTGCCTACCAAGACTAATGGGTTCATTTTATCCTAAGATAATAATATACATTTGTCAGATCTTAATTTTGGATTTTCTCTCAGCTGTGATAATGAACCTGTGGGAGCTGATGATGAGCCCGAAGTATTGGGATAAGCCGGAAGACTTCCGTCCTTCCCGATTCCTCAGCGAAGATGGAAAGACCGTACGAAAGCCAGATGCCTTCATTCCGTTCGGCATCGGTGAGCGACGCACTCCGAATGATATTCTTAGCTTAGGATGATCATGATGACGACGACGATAATGATGATGATGATGATGATGATGATGATTATTATTATTATCATTATCATTGTTGTTTCATATCATCATTATTCATTTGTGTAATTATTATCTATTATTGTTATTATCCCTTCATAACTATTATTATTCATTTCTGTAATATCCATACGCACATGCCTACACACATGGCATAATAGTAAACGATAGGTGACGTAGGAGACAAGTTATAAAACATTTAGAATAAGAAGCTCTCAAAATAAAAAAAGAAATGAGAAGATATAACTTATTAAATCAAGTGACCTACATAATATAGCTTATATTTTACATATTACTCTCGCATATAAATGTAACTTTAATACAACCCCCAACCACTTCCCTATCATTATGCCCTATTTGCCTTCACAGGAAATCGGATCTGCATGGGCCAGCTTTTGGCCAAGATGGAACTGTTCCTGTTCTTGACCAACATCCTCCAGCGTTTTACCGTCCGTCCGGCAGACGATAGTCGTGATGTGAGCCTGGACGGGCAGGCTGGAATCGGTCTCGTCCCCGATGACTTCAACATCAAAATCCAGCTGCGCTAACTATTTTTGTTTTTGTCTTGTTTATACAATAGTCATGATCTCCTGCTCGTGATATCGGAAAGCGCTGTGTGTCTAGCTTTTGCTTTGACAACGGCTGTTGTCTGACGCATGCACATTGCTACTTTTTATTCTTTGTCAGTTTGTAAGGATACATTGTGCTTGAACTGTATATATTAATGCATCATGTCATGAAAAAATGAAGAATTTATTAACCTATGGTGCTTCAAAGCAGCCGCTGGTAAGCTTTAGGTCGTGATTCAGCAGTACAGCTGTGGTATCGTCTATTTCAATCTATAACATTGATGAAATCAGTATTAACCCGTTGAGGACGGTTTGATTTTGCTACAACACGCATTTCCCATAGACACCTGCCCGAGTATACTCGGGACTCGTCCTCAACGGGTTGTACCTATAAATACATGTACCTATAATTATTTACTTTGTAAATTTCCGTTTTAGCCGTAATCTTTGAACGATGAGGAACATGAGTAAGTCTAAACATTGATTTTTTTTTTCAACAACAACATCTGTTTATTAAAGAATTTAGTGAAGCTGAGTCGGTGTGGCACTATATAGATGGTTTACTTCAAGAGGTAGAAGCACTCGGAGAGCGCAAACCTCCGCGAATGCACGGCCTACGGGGGGTCATACGAGACTATTCATCCACCATTCCACAGCAACATATAATCCTGAATCCTCATTTTTTAGTATTCGCGAGCTGTATAGGATTTACCATTCGTAATAAGATCATGACTACTAGTATAGAAAGTTTCGTCTTTCTCAAAGTGATTTTTCACTGCATTGTGTATTTGATTGTTATTTCTGTGATATCGTCAGTACACCATAATGAAACAAATAACAATAACATTATTAAAATCAACAACTTTATGTAATATAGTAAACCATATCCAGTGAAAGAATATGAGACTATCGTTATCGAGTTAATAGTGATTAGTACTGTTCCACGCTTATGCTGACAATATCTTACAAATGTACCATTAAATCGCATGGCAATTTCGAGGTAGTTATTATTGAGCCAATAATATCATTCCTGCTATAGCTTTTGTAGGCAGTTTGCTACTGGCCTGTTTGTTTATAAGAAATCACATACTTAAGTGCTTAATCTGGTTCGTGCCAATACAGTTTTTTTTTTCCTGTCTTGCCTACCAACTTGTTTGTCGCATTTACAATTATTCGATTTCATTACACTTTTGTCGAATCAACTGTGGCATTATTATCTATTGTTTCTTCACCGCGTGCATTAATATACAAATGATGCACAGGATAGAGTGCGTTAGTGGAGATGTAGCGCATCTCCACTAACGCCACGAAATAATCCTGTGCATCATTTGTTTTATAAAAGGGTCGAAAACTAACAGCATTTTTCACGTACCTTTGTGGGTCAATACCAGTCAGCTACATGTACAGTAGCACTCGTCGATGTTCATCCCAAACATTTACGCACGTCGCACTCGGAAATCCCGCACATATAAGTACTGTAGGTATAAGAGTATACGTACGCCACACATGTTATGCACACAAGAAAGGCCGGCCGGCAGCCCGAACTAGAAGTTGTTTACAGGATTGACAGCGCGTATAGTAGCGCGCGACGCACTTGTAACAACTGATTGAGTGCGCATTGCTAGTGTCAACATTGTGACGTCAGGCCGTGCATGTTAGTGAGAAATTAATGCAGGCACACGTGACACATTTCAGCGCTTCCAATTGGCTACATTCTTGACCCATTTTATAACACATAATCGATGAGTTCCACATTATCGAATAATATGTAACAGACCCAACATGGTGATAAAGTTATGATAACGTTGTGATATCATACTCTATTATTATTGCAAATGCATACATATGTATTGTTATAATGTTGTAAAATCAACCAGGGAATTTACGTATTGAGCTGATGCTATAATATGATTGATATCATGTGCATGCCTATCTGCCTTCAATTCAAGCATATCAAGTTTTTCTTGATGTATAGTGCCGCTTCTACAGTATAATAAATGTATACATGCATAAACATGTTACGTAATATATATATATATATATATATATATATATATATACTATATATATACCCGCTATCTGTAATCAGTATACATATTACACAGAATGAATATAATTCAATATAAATATTGTATACGTTATTTGCACATTTTGATTGTACATCGTTGATACAAAGCCTAACGTTATACATGTATTAATTGTCTTTGCACATAGTAGTAATGAGGGAGTTAATTGATTGGACATTAAAAGCGCTTTAGAATCCATACACATTCCACCCTGCTACGTCTTGCTGTTTCCTGAGCTTCTGTTGCTTGCTTTTAATGCTGAAATTAAAACATCGATCCCAAAATCTAACAGGATTTGGCCACAACTGTTTTTTATTTTTGTCATGATTAGGCGTACATGGTATGACTTGGATGGCCACAGAGTTGGAAAAGGAATAGAGCGTTTGTGTCTGATATGTATAATGAAATTCTTTTTCAGCTCATTTCAGCTCATGAAGCGACAGAAACAATCCACAGCTGTTGAACCCTGGTTATGGTATCGAAACAAAATTTAACGTATCTATATACAGAATGTGGAGAAATCAATTGTCATCGAATATGTAATCAAAATAATGACAAATATCAAGAGTTTGATCCCAAAACCGTTTATGCGCCATATCTAAACATTTTAAAGTGAATTCATCATCAGATATAGAACAAAATTAAATCTTCCAATGATACCTGACTTGTTACAAAGCAAGGAATACATTATACTCTAAGTTATTATCAAATATCCAATACATTCCTTATTTGCTTTGTATTCAACTATTTGATCTCAATCAAACAAAAATGGATACGACTCCATTTGCGATCAAACCCTTCACTTTTATGCAAACTTTAAAGCATACAATACACATCGCTGTTATTCCACCATGACACGGGAGAGTAATTCCAGCCGATCTGCCTATTCTGTTGGTTTTTTTTTTCTCCATGATTTTTGTTTTGTTTTCTCCATGATTTTTGTTTTGTTTTGCTTTGCTTACGGTCACGTGGAAAGCGGATTGGTGCACTCACTGAAGAGCCGCGTTTCGCCGCTCCCCGTTAAAAAGTCCACCAAGATAACGACACACACGGGACGAGAGACAGCATCGAGTGGTTGAACCCAAGTGTGACGTAGTGGATCGACCAGCAGTCACGGCGGTAGCCCCGCGAGCTGTCTCAGACCGGCGGCAGATCTATTTTCATCATCGCTTCGATTAATCACACTTGTTACTTAAAGCTGGCTGTAAACAATTTTAGAATAGATATCAAAGAAGATTTACGTTGGCGCGTTATAGGTAGGTGGCAATATTTCATCAGCTATACGCTAAACGTCTGTCTACTTAATCGTACATCTGAGACGTCAACTATTCTGACCAACTCCTAGGAAGATTTGTGTGATCGTCTCATTCTTTTCAAGGCGCTCATCCCGAAGAAATCTGTCAGGGTGAGTTTTGCTGTGGGATAGGTGTAATCATCATCATCATTATCACCACCATCATCATCATCATCACCATCATTCTCATCATCATCACCACCTCCACCACCACCATCATCATTGTCATAATCATCTTCACCACCATAATCATCATCACCATCATCATCAATACCACCACCAGCGCCATCATCATCATAATCACCACTATCACACCATTATCATCATCATCATCATCATCATCATCATCCTATGTCTGTTTCCATGTTTAAATGTTGCTTTGATTATGCTATGATTGTCGCTTTGCCGCTTTTGCGAGGTAGTTTATCCAGTTCCAGTTAGGTCTGTACCTGGTGTTTGGTGGAAATGACCTTTAAGATGTCAGCTCTTTCGAATGTCTTTGCGAAGAGAGTAACTATAGAACCTAGATGATACTGGAACGCCACAGTCAAAAGACATTGTTTCAATTTAGAAAATACTTATTCAGAATATATTGCTTACAAAGACTTCAAACTATCAATAGAGCTGCAATCAAAAGTTTTGGAAAAAAAAATTACATCCCACCACCTCTGAACTACAACAATAGTATTTGTCATACAGACACGGAGGTGTTAACGCCTTGATTGGTAGAACCTTTTTATCACATTTTGCTTTTCAAAGGCAAATCAAACTACAGTCGTGATTGGACGAGAGCTTGTAGTTTCTTAAAATAATTTGTCTGTACATTTTGACTTTGATAGTAATACTGTTCTTGTAGATAGACATTGAGTTATTGCCTTTAGAATATCATTGTTAATGTTAACGGTTCATTATCCTGAAGGCTCGTTATTCCGGAGGTTAGTTTATCTGAAAATGACATAAAATATTTCACTCTGAAGGTTTGTTTACCCTAATTTGAGGGGAAAAATGGTTCGTTATTCTAAAAATTCGTTACTCCGAAAACGAAATAAGATTGGGATTTTTGAAGTTCGTTATGATGCACTTTATTTCTTACGGATTAATCAACCTTATTTCGTATTAACTAACTTCGGGAAAACGACCATCACCCGGCGGAGAGAAAAGTGTGAGATAAATTGTATGCATGACTTAGAACGTGGAAATAAAGTCACCCTCTGCACCAAAAATAGCCATGGAACCACTGTAGGCGACAAATACAACAATTATCTAGAGGCACGTCGACCTTTTTAACCATCATATGCATTTTCCTAAGGGGAAGGTCGCTTTAAACTGAAGTTAACACTACCTATTTCAATCTTCTGTTTGGACAAAACATATAGTTAATGATAACTTCTATAGTTTCCAACAGCTTTAGGAACCAACGGTAATCAAGGTAATCGCCACGATCTAGAGTGAAGGTTAGATTTTGATGATGTGATAACATCGTCTTAAAATCAAAAATTTGTTCGTAAAATGTACAACAAAAATCATATTTGGTTAAAAATTTAGCAATTAATAACATTTAAATTTCCTTTTCAAACATCATCATTAGGGAGTAGTAACTACTAACTTTTTGGAGGCGAAGGATGTTCTTTTTTTTCCTTTGACTTTTATTAGCCTTTCCTGAATCAAGAAGAACATTGAGTGTAGTTTACCCACGACTATAGTGATGTAGTTCAACGTGCATTCTGTTGCACATGATCTAGAATATGAAAATCTCTAGCCATTTGCAATAGACGTTGATGGAGTACAAATATAGTAACAAAGAAACAAATCAAAAACAAAAACGAACAAACCAGTGAAATTTTCAATTAAAACAGCCTGAAATAGGAAGTATATATCTTTTTAGAGGATTTCAAAAGGAATTTTTAAACTTTACTTGTTTTTTAGAAGTAGTGATATCAGTCTTATGATATGAAAATTAGATGATGCTACTGCCTCACAAGAAAACTATTCTTCAAAAACATGACGAAATTTTTCCTTTTCTGTAACAGACTTCTAAGTTCTCTTCTAGAAAGTTGCAAAATGAATTTTTGATGTGATAGTCACAAGAGTTTGACAAATACTCCAGCTACAAGATGGTCCGTGAGGTAATAACATCCCTATTATACATTCTTTACCCCCTGCGTGCTACATTAATTACCTGTCCGCTACATTAATTACCTGTCCGTAGGATTGTGTGTGAAACCTGTGCACTTTTCTGACTCAATGGTTTGAAAGGGTTAAATGGAGCAAATGTGATCGTGACCTACTCGATGTATTTCTGAAAAAGGATGTTTAAAATTTCATATTTCTAAAGCTGTCAAATTAAGATTTTCATCATTCTTTGCACGATTCTGTTGAATTTTTAAATTAATCGACTATTTTAATCAACGTTAAGTTTCATTGGTGTCGAATTTCTCTTTAGAGTTTTTCTTCACGTGCCATTAAGGAAAGAGAGAAGGAAAAAGAGAGAAAAGTGAGGTAAAAATAAGATGAGAGTAAATTTAAAAGTTTAAGATTGCAAATAAGTCCGCACCAGCAGAATGACGGCAAGTTAAAGATATTACATGGCGTCTAGTATTTATATAAGATAATCTGCAAAGTAAACCTTATCTATTCATTTCACATTCCTTGTATTGTGAGGTCTGCGTTTTACAGAAGATAATTATATCAAAACAAAAATGTTCATGATTTTTGCACTAATATGACTTCTCTACCTTTATCGACTTCGAATCTGAAAGGATTCTCTGTTGATCATAGAAGACATTTGTCAACAACAACAAAAAATGAAAGGAGAGGGTCTACCCTGCTGGAAAGAACATGATTCCACAATATAAAACACAGTGTGGACACAGTGTGAATACAGTGTGAAATCTCTTCACACTGTTAAATTTGAATGCTTAAATAGTGTGAACGCAACGTGAGTCATCAATTCACAGTGTGAAACAAAGCATGTGAACACTTCGTGAAAGCCACACCGCATTCACACTGCTGAATTCGAGCGTTTTCACGTAGTCGACTATTTGAACACACTGTGAGACACTGCGTTCTTTCCAGTAGTGTTTACATTGGAAAAGTAACATCTCACGTCAACATGAACGACATGACGAACAAGCTTAGACTCCAACCATTAATTCTTTTTATTTAAGGCACTTAAAATGTGTACTCCTTAACCTTAACTTATCAGTCTGTATGCAGTCATTGTATCTCTATGATGTTCGTTCTCATCAGAGCTCATTGCAATTTTCTTGATTTCTATACAAAGTGTAAACTACTTAGAGAGACAATCATTAAGAACTCACTCTGTTGTCCTGACGTTCATGTAAAATCAAATAAACAGACCGGTTTAGAAATTCCATCGTAATTAGGCGTAGATTTGATTTAATAGAATTTACATTATCAATAACATAGAATCAAAATCGTTCCACAAAACAGTGAAATTGTTCATACTTTATAGCAATAGTAAATAAAATAAGTTGATATGGCATTTCACCATTCGTTTCTAATTGACCTTCACACATCATAGATTTCTCTTTAAAACGAATAAAGTCAGAGAGAAATGTCTCTTTGAAATCTAATTATTGTAAGATTATCTGAACAAAAAAAAAAAAGAAACATAAGATTGCAATTAAAGATTTTTATCACTATAGTCTCCCTCTGTGCAACGTATTTGTAATGCTGATGCTGATCTATTATTTAACAAACATGTCGAAATAAAAGATCATCATAGATCAGCAAACGCGATCTTACAAATACATTTGTGCGGGCAACACAAGTGATAAGACTCTTTCATTGCATACTTAACCCCTGTACTAGGCCTATATTAATCTCTCGTTTTCATTTTAACATAACTTTGTTATAATTCTATGAAGATGCCGATAAGGAGAGTTTTATCTTATGTCGAGGTTTCCTGAAACCCATGCCATTTTCTTTGTTTGAGTTTGTGTATGTATGTGTGTGTGTGTTTGACTGTCTGTCTGTCTGTCTGTGGGTGAGTCTTTTTAAGTTAGCCTGCAGTAAAGATACGTTTTACTTGAAGTAATTCAGAGTCTTTTTTATCAAACCTTTTGAATCATGTCACAGATGTCGGAGGCTTGCTACATCTGCATGGCCTCAGTCTTCTAGCGGTGTAAATAAATCGTATACCTAAGCCAAACCCGACATCACTCTATCATTCTCACGTATTAGCACTTCCTTTGTATTTCACAGATGTTACACGGCCTGCACGTAAGCTTCCTGGTTGTCATAGCTACATGTTTCGCGACGGGTAAGTGAAATTATATTGATCATTGAACCGGCAGAACACGTGCCTATCTTATGTCACGCAATTTAGAATAGTAATGATGATGATGATGATAATGATAACAATAATAATAATAATAATAATAATAATAATAATAATAATAATAATGATAATAATACTACTACTACTACTAATAATAATAATAATAATAAAATATCCTACTAAAATGTACCAGTCTCGATCATGTGCCCAGTGAAGGAATTCTTGACTACTGCCGAGTCTCTTCGTAGGTCTCTCTCTCTCTCTCTCTCTCTATATATATATATATATATATATATATCTCCCTCGATAATCATTTGACGCTCATTTCTGTTAATAACGCTTCCATCAAGATAAAACAAGAATTAGTGGTGGAAGTCTGCTTTATACCTTTCTCATTTTGTCGATGGCAATCTTGAACTTTCTGTTCAAGATTGAGAAACAATATGCGATGATAATTGATCTACTCTCTAAAAAAAAAATCGAGTGAAGATATTCACCCTTGAAGGAGTGAATAACAAAAACTAGTGAGCTAAGAGTGAAATTGGAGTGAATTTTGAGTGAAAATGTTCATTTTTACTCATTTTAGAGTGATGTCAGGGATCACTCCAAGTGAATTTTGAGTGAAAACGTTCAGTTTCACTCATTTTGGAGTGACCTCAGGGATCACTTGAAGATTTTGGAATGATCCCTGAGGTCACTCTAAAATGAGTGAAAATGAACACTTTCACTCAAAATTCACTCCAATTTCACTCTTAATTCACTCTTTTCTGTTATGTACTTCTTCAAGAGTGAACAGTTTTACTCGATTTTTAGGGGGTACTGTGAACCAGTATATCGTTTCAATAATGTAGGAAAAAACCTGTATTCATAATCATTTTTTTTTCACTACATATCACAGCATAGATATTTTCATGACCGTTCTTTAGAAAACTATAATAGAAAGAAAAAAAGATGGCAATATCAATAATTTATAATTAATATTTTCCTGCATTTTTGACATTTCATTTTATTTGTTTAGAACAAAGCATGAACCTGCAGCATGATACATTTCAAAGTGGCTCGTTTATCATGAGGAAAATTCTATAGTGCAATGAAATACAATCATTCAATGTGAAATTTATAGTATGAAAGAAGCTTTGTTGGAAATAATTGTATAATTATCTTGCTAAAGTCATCGCATTTTGTCATTCTGTATTGTGACACAGCAGAGGGAAGGACCATTTCTTTTCATCTTGTTTAGTTACATGTGGTAAAATATGATTCAACCTGGCCAAGTCCTCCATGAACCGTACTATGGATATACAAGCAAGTCATGTATATGTTACAAAGCACAAGTTTATGTATAAAGTGTTTACAGTGTACATTAGTGTACCATTAGAATAATGAATGAAACAGAAGATAACCTTCCGAGTATACTTAATGAAAGTACTTCTAGAAAACATTAATTTAAATATACATACGTTTTATTATCATAAAACTGTTTATTAATACTTATCAAGAAACACATTTTTTAGCTTATGCCTAAAGCTATTCAAGCTCTGAGCTTGTTTTAGTGATCTATCAAAGGAATTCCAAAGCTTAGGACCAGTAAACATGAAATTTCTGTCAGCAAAACTAGTTCTATTTTTAGGAAGATGATAATCATTCGCATACCTTGTTGAGCAATTATGTATAACATTATTTTTTCGAAACATTTCCTTAAATACAGCAGGAGTAGCGTTAATTTCTACATTGTACATAAAACAACCCAGCTGAAGACGATATAAATCAGTAATCTTAAGAATACGGTTTTCTTTAAACAAAACATCAGTGTGTGATCTATAAGCGGTATTGCATATCAAACGCATCGCTCTTTTCTGCAAGAGAAGCACCCTGTCCATTTTAGTTTGTATTGGATTTCCCCATGCCATTACGCCATAATTAAGGTAAGGAAGAATAAGAGTTGAATATAACATAAGAAGCACTGACTTGGGGAGAATCCGTTTAACGTGGTTAATGATGCCAATATTTCTTGAAACTATCTTACAAATATTATCAATATGACAATTCCAAGTTAGCTTATTGTCAATTGTAATACCGAGAAATTTTGTAGTCTTGACTTCTTTAATAACAGAATTATCAAATATCACTTGGTCAGGAAGTTGTTTAACAGAGTTACTGAATAACATGTAATTGTTTTTTTGTTTATTTAAAGATAATTTATTTGCCTTTATCCAATTTGTTACATGTGTTAGTTCTACATTTAAAACTTCTACTAACTTATTAGGATCACTGTGAGTATAGAATACGTTTGAATCATCAGCAAAAATGATAAAAGAGAGAACACTCGAAGAACATCGAATGTCATTTACATAAATAGAGAATAGCAGTGGACCAAGAAGGCTTCCTTGGGGAACTCCACACGTGATTGGTACAGTAGACGAATTATATCCATCAATGGTAACAAATTGCTTTCTTCCAGAAAGATAACTTTCGAACCATTCCAGAGCCTTACCTCTAATACCATAATGCGCAAGTTTGTATAACAGAATGTCGTGATTTATAGTATCGAATGCTTTAGAAAAATCTAAGAACAAACCGATAGTATGACAGGATTTTTCGATTGAAGCTGAAATGGTATTTATTAAACTTAGAATGGCATGAGTTGTGTTATGTTTTTCTCTAAAGCCAAATTGGGAGTCAGATATGATGTTGTGAGATTCAAGGAAGGTAGTTGTCCTTGAATGAACAATTTTCTCTCGAAGATTTTTGATAACGAAGTTAACAAAGATATTGGGCGATAGTTACTGATACATAATTTGTCTCCTTTCTTGAATATTGGAGTCACCTTTGCGAGTTTCATTTTAGATGGTACTTGACCAGATTGTAGTGAAAGGTTATATAAAAACAATAAAGGATCTGCTATACAATGTATAATGTCTTTGATAACGACATTGCCAATGTCATCATAGCCAGGGGCTTTGTTTGCTTTGAGCTGAAGTACAATTTTGATTAATTCTTGCCTGTCAATTGGCTTGAAAAAAATTGAGTGGTCGTTTGGTGAGGAAAGAAATTCGTAAAATGATTTATCACTTGGAGTAATAGTTTGTGCTAAGTTTGAACCTATCTTTGAAAAGTATGAGTTAAAGATCTCGGCAATTTCAGACTTGTCCTCAATGATAGTATTATCAACTTGAACTCTAGAAATGGGATTTACAGCCCTCCCTCTATTCAAAACGGTATTTATTACTTTCCAAGTGTTCTTGATATCACATTTGAATTGACTCAATTGGTCCGCAAAGTATTTCTTTTAGCTAATCTGAGTGTATTGGTAAGAATATTTTTGAACGAAATATATTTCATTCGAGAGGTTTCGTCACGGTTTTTTATAAAATTAACATATAAAGTACTCTTGCGATTTATTGAGCGTAAGAGTGTTTTGGAAACCCATGGTTGCTTGGGGATTCGTTTGTAATCCTGTGTACGACATTTCCTTAAGGGAATGCATGCATCTAGGCAATTATTCAAAAGATAAAGAAAGTTATCATATGCTTGGTCAATATTTTCATTTGCGTCATACACAATTGACCAGTCCACAGATTGAAGTTTTTCTTGAACGAGAGCGATATTTTCAGGGGTGAATTTACGACGAAATACATGCCTTCGAATTGTACTATGACTCCTTGGTCCAATATCAAAGAGACAAAATATCATAAAATGGTCTGATATATCGCTCACCACTATGCCAGATTTTGGAAAAGGTTTAAAGTTCGCAAAAATATTATCAATAAGAGTAGCAGAATGACCAGTAATTCTTGTTGGTTTAGAAATAAGAGGCAGAAATGAGGCTTGTAAAATGTTATCAAGGAAGTTATCACAGGCAGCATTACTGCTTGACAAAAGATTTATATTGAAATCACCCATGATGATGCAATCCTTGTTGTGGAATGCACCGTTTCGACAAATATTGTTCATAATATTCAAAAAATCATCATAATTAGATTGAGGAGGTCTGTATATAACTCCAAGCAGGATGTTTTTGCCCTTACAGACAGAAATTTCAATAAATAATGAGTAATTTCAATAATAATAATATAAAACATACAAAAAACAAACAAACAAACAACCACCAGACAAAATTCGCCCTACGATAAGAGTAGTTAGCACGTTCACATCCTCTTTAGTTACTATTTGTCAGCTTCACCTTTTTGTGATAAGAACGTATACTTTCAAAATACTTTTTCCCCCTCTGATATTTAAAGCTGCTTGTCCTTGTTTCTCAGCTTTTTTTATTCATCTGTCTTTTCCCTTCCTTGTCCCTGACGTTGGGCTAGGTATCACCACGTACAGGATGAATAATTCTTATCTCGTCGCAGTTGACTCTCAATATTGACACGTAGTAGGAAAATTTCCTGTCTGTATAAATGGGTTTAAATATTGGTTGCTGATAAACACCCTTTCCATGGCTTGTATTTCAAAAAGAAACAAAGAAAAACAAATAAAGCGTGACTATATTCACTCTTGGCGGGAGAGAGTCTGTTTTTTGTTTATTTTCTGAGTTTACTTCTCTTCTCTCTCTCTCCCTCCCTCTCCCTATCTCTCTCTCTCTCTCTATCTATTTATCTCTCTCCCTCTCTTTCTGTGTATTATCTTTAATGCAGTTTTGAACCTTATAGAGGGACCTTTATTGCACCTCTTTAAAGGGTTCAAAATTGTAATCTAGACAGGGGTTCAAATTTTGAGGGAAAAGGGGTGCTTCTATTGCATCCTGCCTAGAGATTCAATTTTGAACCCTATTATTATTATAATGTGTAGATAAAGCCTATGACCGGCCTATGTTTTCGGTTCCGTATTTTTGTCTGCATATCTGTTTGTGTTTTTTTGTGCATAAGATAATTTGAGAACGGATGAGCGAATTTCCACCTAACTTGCAGGGTATGTTCTTAAAGAATTAAGAAAAAAATAAATTTGGGGTTCGTGAGATCAAAGGTCAAAGAAAATTATCATGGGTCATAACAAACATAAAATAAGCTTATTCCCAAATCTTTTGACTCGAGAACGGATGATCAAATTTTCACCAAACTTGCAGGATGTGTTCGTAATGAAGTAAGCAAACAATAAATATGGGGGCATGAGGTTAAAGGTCATGAGGTCATAAAGGACATAGAATACGATTAATCATCTAATAAAAACTGAAGAATGAGTGATCCCATTTTCACTAAATGTAAAGTGTATGGATTCCGCTATATAGGGTCGACTTTCGTTATAAAGAAGTCCTCGGGACCGGCAATTTCTTTCGTTATATCGGAATTCCGTTACAACCAAACTTAAATTATAAACAATGAAAAACAACAACAGCAGCAACAACAACAACAACAAAATGAGTGGACAGTGTTGGGGTCTGAACTTTTTGCTTCGTTGTAACCAGAATTTCAAGTTCGTTTTAATCGTGTTTGTTATAACGGGAGTGAACTGTGCCGCTTTGTTCGTGTTGAAGATACCAGCAACAAAACGACGGTATTTCAATCATGGCTCCTTGCCGAAGGGCTGCTCTCTCAGGCCCGAATTCACGAAGGTGGCACAATTGAAACCATGGTTTAAACCATGGGCAAAGACCGTATTTTTTTTTATGGGACGCCAAGATTCGCATGGCCTATTTCGTAACGAAATCAGTTATTTCGTCGATTTCGTCGACGAAATGGTCATTTCGTTACGAAATGTTAACATTACGTCAACGAAATGTTAACATTACGTCAACGAAATGTTAACATTAAGTCAACGAAATGGTCATTTGACTGATTTCGTAACGAAATAGGGCATGCGACACTTGGCGCCCCATAAAAAACAACGGTTTTGTCCATGGTTTAAACCAGGGTTTCAATTGTACCACCTTCGTGAATTCGGGTCTCAGAGTGCTATTATCTTCTTGTTAAATTGAGAGAACTAGTCTTGCACTGTAGACCTTTTTAACACAAGGGCTGTTAAAAAGAAACCCAGTGAGCATGTCATTCCCTTACAACTTACCATATAGTTTGTTCATACAATTTCCAGTTTTTCATTCAATTATACCCGAGGCTCAAATCCTCGTATATCTAACTGATCACTATTCTGAAGTTATTCAACCAGGAATACCATCATGTTTCACACTTCAATGACAGAAACATTGAATTGCGTCTTTTGTACACGATCAATGGAAAATAAGCTATGAGGGTATGACATGGTTAGCTCACTCATTTGCATATCCACTGTACAAGACTGTTTTGCAGAAATTAGCAAAACTTCAAAATGTCATAACTTTCTATTTTTCATCTGACGTCAGCTAGATTTTTAGCGTTGAACGGGTTAGATTTTACTCTTTTTTATCAGACTAACTTACATTTGGGGTGGATATCCTCTTTAAGACCTTGGTTAATGGCGGTTCGTCAATCTGCCATACATTGCCTGGGATCGTGTTAACACCATGTTCAAGTCCTAGTCACCCGTCAACCCCCCTCCCCCCCCCCCCCCCCCCCCCCCCACAAAAAACAGGTGTTTAATTTTCGTCGCTGTCTCGGCGGTTTGAAATAGCGCTCGCGACGCCGCTCGCCATATATACAAGAACGTCGACGTCCGTAATAGCATGTTACACCGCCTTTATTGTAACGTCACACTGTCCCGGAAGTGAGAAAGAAATGTCACACGATAAAGGAAGTGTTCAAATTCGGTTCTGATCGCATAAACATCAGACAATTCTTAAGAGCATCTTGAGCCATCGTATGAATTTCTCAGTCTCCAGCATCCACCTCGTGAGTGGTGGCAAAATGTTTGGGTAGCCATTGTGTTTCCTTCATATGTCCTTCGGGTATAAACTTCTGGATAATTCTGACGTCACACTGTCCTAAAATTGCCGAAAGATTGCCACATATAAAAAGTTATATGGACTTTTAAATTTAGCACGAAATTATCCCCGAACTTGGTTTCAAGCCGATTAAAAGCCCAAGCAACTACAATCTTTTGTTAGCAGCCTGAGAACTCCGTCGGCGGTTTTTTATTGCTTCATCGTTATGGTGGGTCGCAGTTAATGTAAGACACTGTATTGGTAAGAAATATTTCGTCTTCCAAATAAAACTGGTGATTACGAGGAGCAGCTACAGTTGAGTCTCCATCTATTTGCTGTTTTTCTTTCCATATACCACCGAGAGACTTTGTGTTTTCGCCGCTATTTTCTTTGTCGTCGATCTACTGGCAATCTCTCCCTATTCCAATTAATATGAAGTGACGGCTTACCACAGGAGAACTAGTTGCCAAGATGGTTACGGTCTCAACTACACACTTCCGATGCTTCGACGGTGTCTGGTAGAAACAGTTGACGGTGTAGACGTGCAGACGATCCCGAAAATCCGGCGCAGACACACCGGCCAAGTCAACTGTGACAGACACGCCAGCCTAGCACGACGGACTATATTTCGTATTTGTAGCATCCCAGGTACGCAAAGATTCTACCACACTATAAAGACTTGGTTACATAAAAACATATTACCAAATATTGTTCTCTTTATCTAGGTAACCATTTTTATTACCCCAGCATTTCCTTACACCCATTTTGCACCTCAGTTGAAAGGAACATAGTGGAATCAAATACCCCCTCCTAAAAAAAACCCAACAACAACAACTGCAACAGCAACAACAACAACAGCAACAGCAGCAGCAACAACAACAACAACAAAAGGAATGTGTCGTCCAAGAACGTAAATTTTGGCAGGATTCAAACTTAGCACCTCCATGTAAAAGTCTGAAGACTAAGCCACGCTATACTATAGAAAGTGCGCCAATTTTATCATGGTTTGTTCCTGTTACTCGTTGTAGTAGAGCCGTAACACTTTTCATACTACTCATCAAGTGAATATACCTTTCTGATCTCAGTTTGTGTGAGTGTATGGTGTATGCGGAATGTTATCCTCTGTGTGCTTTGAGAGCCTATTGGCAGGGATTGGCACAGACAACCTCAAAGCACTGTATGCACCGTCCCAAGTCCATGGCACTGAACGGGTTAATAAACACCTAATACCTGAAGAATAAAGAAATAAAAAGAACAAAAACAGAAATATACATGTAGAAGTGATAGGGAAATGTACAACTACATGTACACACTTTGAACAAACACACAGGCACGCACCACACAGACATTTAAGTGATTTCACATTCATTATTTCGAAACACGTCTGTCCGTTGCCATAGCAATCCTGTCGTGTTTACTCTGAAAAAAAATGTTCGAGGCACGTCTCGTGTAGTTTCGACACGTGTCAAGGGACGCACCATTGCATGGGCATATGGCTGGGGAAGTGTGAGTTTGTGCGTGTGTGTGGGGGGGGGGGGGGCAGGGGGATGGGGCCGCCGAAAATCCATAATGTCGTTAATATAGTTTTAATCTCTCTGTGATCCATTTATTTCTATCATTTGGTATTTTAAGGATTATGTTGCATCATGTTTATGATGATGTTATTGGTACATTCTGTAACAAGCCTCTAACTTTCGCTAAATGGTACCTGTTACATTTTGTGAACATTTTACTGTATATCCAAACGATTTTCATTACTAAATAGATGAATAAATTGAATTGAATTAAATAAATTTCGTCAATAAAGAGTTAAATGTAGCAACAGTAATACCTCCACAACCACCGCCACCGCCACTGCCAATAATAAGATTTAATTCCTTTTTCATATTGTCTGATTCCTCTCAGATTGCTTTCGGAATCCGTGTATCAATGGCTACTGTGAGGAGACTGTGTCTAGTTACACCTGTCACTGTCCACCGGGGTTCACAGGGGTGCGCTGTGATACCCGTAAGTTTCTGACTTTAATAATCTTGATCTTTAATTCTCAACAAAGTGATTGGTATACCGTGTATACAGGCATCAGTTTATACAAGAAGATTGTGTGTATACCTGCCTGTAACAGCCAATTTCGTATAGCTTTGGATGGCCGCTGCAGATAGGTTTGATCGTATTTTTGTATGTATTTGAATATGCATGATGCTTGGAAAGACACTGGGTTTGTCTCTCTTGTGCATTAATGATTTTCTCTCGTGGCTAGTTCCTTACACTAACAATCATTATCGAAGGTTGTTGTATGACGCAAAGAGTGAATAGGTGAATAGGATGTTTGTATCCAGCTTAGAACTCATCGAAAAAATGATGAAATCTGAAAATGGGTGAAGATATGAAAAACTGTTTCAAATGATTATCAACACTCAGCACTTGATGCGACTGAGGGGCTTTCTGCTGGCAAGATGATCACATCGGAGCCGTCTTCAACCTCAAGCGGCGCCACAAACCAAAGTTTGTCACACCTAGCAAGACCAAGCAGAGAATGTCCCACGGAGAAAGGTAAATTCATGTATGGTTATAATGATAATGACAACTGTTGTAGTAATAATGTAGAAGCTTTTTTTTTTTGTAAAACAGCTGTAGTTATGATCACGATTCTGAAAATGATAGAAGTAATATTAGCGGAAGACCACGTTACTATACTGTCAATAACCAATAACTACCATTATCATTATGATCAATGTTGCCATTAGTTGTGGTAGTCGTCTGTTCAGCTTTGTACAGTACCAATTTTCGTGAGCTGCATGTAATACATATGTACCCCCCCAAAAAAAAACAAACAAAAACAAAACAAAACTACAACCGGATTTTAGCATTGATAACTTCCAATATGATTAAACTGACTGCATGCTATTTCAGGGTCTTAAAATATAACATCTAAGCTCTATTTTGCAGGAAGCCCCATTCAATGTGGTTAATCGGTCACAGAGAAGTATGGATTGTTGTAGAGCACGTTATCGGGCTAATTCTTCCAAGTTTAGCACTTGAATGCTCTCGGAACTGCATAATATTATTAATGTGTCAACACAATGGACAAAACTTGGAGGGAAGGGATTCCTGACATGCTCTACAAAAATCCTCTTTTGTCTTTGACCACCAAAGCAAATCGAATGGGGTTTTCTGTAGGATGTGTGTAATAAGTTTAACTTTCATACCCTGAAATTGTATTTGGATTGATTCACTGGTTTGAAAGGTATCGTTGCAGAGGGTTCCGTTGTATTCTCCCTTTCTTTTTCTTTTTTCTTTTTTTTTCTTTTTTTTTGTTGGGGGGGGGGGGACATCACGGTATAATGGGAAGGGAGTAAAAGTTGAGAATAGAAAGGAGTTAACGACTTCAGAATGATACGTGTACGATGAGCTTACAGACAAAAAGACACGCATACACATATGCCGAAAACCATACACATAAACACACAAACCCACAGACACACATCTCCATGGATACATAAACAGACTGTTATTACAATAAACATAACCTCTATCATTTCTGTTGATAGTAGTGAGAATTAGTCAAGACGTTCTATTCAGAGTGTATAATGATTAGACCCATAATCTCCATACAGTACTTTCTTTAGTTTTTTATTTGGGGGGGGGGGGGGTAGTCTCCTCACTAAAATTGGCAACTGTAGTTGTATTTTCATTGCATATCAAACATTGGGGAAAGACTATGTGGACTGGTTTCTCATTAATAGACCGTTTCTGTAAGTTATATGGGTGTTTATTTTCAAAACGCATAGTAAAGAAGCATTTCAGTCAGGAATTTACAAGGCGTTGCCTCGTCCGGCATCGTGGAGCTTTAAAGAGGAAATCCAGTCCAAATATAAGTTAGCCTGATAAAAAAGTTAAATTTTACGAGTGCAAAGATACAAATTGGACTGAAATCGCATGAAAAATAACGAAGGTATGAAATTTTGAAGTTTTGATAATTTCTCCAAAACAGTTCTTGTACAGTGGGTGTGAATATGCAAATGAGTGAACTAACCATGTCATACCGTCACAATTTTACAATGATCGTGTCAAAAAAAAATAATGGCGAAAATGTAATGTTTCTGTCAGTGAAATCTGAAACATGACGTTATTCCTGGTTGAATAACTTCAAAATAGTGATCAATTAGAGACTCGGGCATAATTGTGTTTGAATGAAAAACAGTAAATTTCAAAATGTTATGTATGATCTGTACGGTAAGTTGTAAGGGAATGACATGCTCCATTTGCCATTTGCATAAATTTTCATATTGACGGTTCAAGAACTGTTTCCCCCATGAATAGCGAAACTTCAATATATCATAACTTCATTATATCTCACCCGATTTCGATCAAATGTACACCGTTGAACTCGTAATATTTTACTCTTCTTATCAGACTAACCTATATTTGGACTGAATTTCCCCTTTAAGGTTAATAAAGGAAACCAAAACCCAAAGAGAAATATGGATTAAGTAAAAGCAGAAACATTAGTAGAACACATAAGTGAAAGTTGGAGGAAAATCGAACAATCGATGCAAAGGTTATGAATTTAAAAAGTTTTGGTTTTGGAGCCACTGGATAGGGAGACTACTTGAGTTTGTGACATCATGTATGGACAACAATATCCAAAGAAAATGATGTAAAGAAAATTCAACATGCTTTCACTTTCCTGGCTTAATGAAAGAACACTTGTCTATAAACCGCTTTTAGAAAGCAGGGGAAATGACTTCCACCCTTAACATGGTAAGTATTAAGTTGATGGAATGTGTAATTTTCATGAAAAGTGAATTTTTGTCGAATTCTCTTTTTTTATATATTGTTGTCCACACATGAATTCTAGTAGTCTCTTTATCCAGTCATTAAAACGCCAAGACTTTCACTGACGTTATCTACTAATGTTGCTCTTTAGGTTTTGGTTTTTGTTTTTAAGGGCAACTTTTGTGAACAAAGCATGCATATGATCTGAATGCATTACAGAACTGGTATATTGTTAACAATCCAAAAATACAGATATTTATCAGTCTGAGAGAGAATAACTGGCAATACATAAGCCTTAGAATGTGTTCCTGATCCAAAGATCACTTATACATGTACAGTAAACGATTTATAGAGCGGTTTTTTTTTTTTTTTTTACAATTCTTCAACAAAAATCAAAGCGGAATGTGGCTAAATGGCGGAATATAACTTAAAATGAATTCTGATGAAATATGATAACTGCACTAAAAAAGATAAACATTGTGTTAAACAGAAACTGCGACAAATTACTGAAAGGTGTTTGTTTGTTTGTTTGTTTGTTTGTTCATTTTTTGAGAGCTGAGCAGTTACAAAAGGTTCAACTTCAACAGCAACAGATTACTAAAAGGTGTTTGTTTGTTTGTTTGTTTGTTTGGGTTTTTTTTAGAGAGAGCTGAGGAGTAATACAAGTTTCAACTTTGTCTAATTTGATAAAATACAGCGTCAAACGTATCTTGCCAACCAGGCTGGCGACCTTTCTGCAATTCGTGCTACAAGTTGTTCGATATCAAACTACCCTGGTCAAAGGCAAAAGTTGTATGCAGAGAATTTGGGAGCTCCTCAAACTTAGCCAGCATCCATTCAGACGAAGAACAGAGATTTATCGAGAATGGTAAGCCTCTATTTTGTGCGCAAATTAAGATGAATATAATGCCACAAGGCCTGTCGGCGTAGTGTCCATATCATGATACTGATGCCAGTGTATACTATGTGTTTAAAGGACAAGTTCACCTTCATAGATATGTGGGTTGAGTGAATGCAGCAATATTGGTAGAGCACATCATTGAGAGTTTGAGGAAAATCGGACAATCGCTTCAAAAGTCACTCAAGGCTGGATGAGAAGACTACTATAGCTTGTGATGTCACATGAGTACACCTATATAAGGAAAGAATGAAGGAAATTCAACATATTTTCACTTTTCTCGCATAACAAAAGAACACTTGACTTCTCTCTTTCAGAAGGCAGGGGTGATAATATTAACCTTAACATATGTCAGTAACAAGTCGAAGAAATGTGCACTTTATTCAAAAAGTAAAGTAAAAGTGAAATTCTCTTTTTATTTTCTTTATATGGTTGTGCGCATATGACATCATACACTGTAGTAGTCTTCTCATCCAGCGGTGACTACGCAGACATTTTAAAATTAATAGCTTTTGAACGGATTGTCCAATTTTCCCCAAACTTTCACTGTGTTCTACTAATATTGCTGCGTTCACTCAATCCACATGTATATGAAGGTGGACTTGTCCTTTAAGTCGTGGGTATCAAAGGGAAACGAAACCCAATACATGTGCATTGAGTAAATGCACATACAATATCACTAGAACGCATTGGTGGTTTAAGTTTGACGAAAATAGGACAGCCCCTTGAAAAGTTAGCCATTTTTGAAGTTGCGGTGCTTTCATCGCTGGATGAGAGGACCACTACAGTTCGTAACGTCACATATACGGAAAAGGAAATGAAAAAAAAAATGTAAAGAGAACTCCCTAAAGTTTTGTCTTATGAAAAGACACACATGCCTTTAACTTTTTACTGACATACGTAGGTAAAGACTAATATTATTCCCTCTGCTTTCTGACACACGTAAGTCAAGCGCTTCGTCATCCTAGAAAAGTGAAAATATGTTGACTTTCTCTTCATATATTTCTTTATATCATTGTCCATACGTCATGCAATGCTGTAGTCTTCTAATCCAACTATGGCTGCACCAAAAGTGTAAGAATCTATCATTTTGAACGGGGTTGCGAAATTTTCCTCAAACTTTCACAAGCACACTTAAAAAAACCCAAAACTAACAAACACACACACACACACACACATACATACACACAATATCGCTCAAAGTCAATGATGCAGCGATTTCATGTAAAGCATACAGACTAAAATTTATCTAAACACTTATACGTCAGGACGTGATGGGACGTCAAACGCTACTCAGTGATTATACGTTGCCTGACTAGATCCCTTTAAAGGAAACCCAAACCCCAAGAGAAATGTGGCTTGAGTAAAAGCAGCAACATTAGTAGAGCACATTAGTGAAAGTTTGAGGGAAATCCGACAATCGATACAAAAGTTATTAATTTTTAAAGTTTTGGTGTTGTATATAATGAATGGATAAGGAGACTACCAGAGTTCATGACGTCATGTGTGGACAACAATGTAAAAAGAAAATAAAAGAATTGCACACACACACAAAAATCATTTTTTCATGAAAATTACACGTTCCATCAACTTGATACAAGCATAATATGTTAAAGGTAGTATTGAGAATCCCTTGCTTTCTGAAAGTAGTTAGTGAAGTGCTCTTTCAGAAAAGTGAAAGCATGTTGAATTTTCTTTATATTGTTGTCCACATGTGATGTCATAAACTCAAGTAGTCTCCTTAGCCAGTGGTTTCATCACCAAAACATTTAGAATTCATAACATTTGCATCGATTGTCCGATTTTCCTCAAACTTTCACTGATATGTTCTACTAATCTTTGACGCAATCCTGCTCTACATTGCTCTTTGGGTTTGGGTTTCCTTTCCTATTATCTCAGGGCCGGCACACTGTTTTCAAAAGTGTGGGGGCCCACCTCCGGGTTTCATGAGCTAACAAGCAAAAAAAAAAAAAAAAAAAAAAAAAAAAAAAAGGTCCTCAGCTCATCTCTCCCCGTCCACTTCCGGGTTACTTCAGCTAACAAGCAAAAACAAAAAAAAGCAACCAAAAAAAAGGTCCTCAGCTCATTCTCTCCCCTCCCATTGTAGTGCCTCTTACGTACTTCCGGGTTTAAAAAAGTGTGGGGGCCCAAAGTGATGACACCTTATGTATTCCTTTGTATGGTGCACAAAAAGTGGGGGGCCCGAGCCCCCACGGCCCCCACGGCTGCGCCTCCCCTGTCATACCTCATCTTCTCTACATGGCGGATCGATTTGAAGTGTGTTTAACCTCTAGTTTCAGCGTTTTGCTTCCATTATATCATTTTCACACTTATTCTCATACTTTGAATTCGTTATGAACTTTATTGTAGATAATACTCGTATTCATATTCATGACATTTTTCCGTAGAGATGTTTTCATTGCAACTGATTGACAAATTGCCCTACATCGACGTAAATAAGCACTGAATTGATCAGTGTATTAGTAGTAGCCATGATAAAAAATCATGGGCATACATCCTCAAGCAGGATTCGAACCCACCTGCTCGAGTATGTACGCCCATGATTTTTTATCATGGCTACTACTAATACACTGATCAATTCAGTGCTTATTTACGTCGATGTGTATAGGGCAATTTGACAATAAGTTGCAATTCTCATATTCTCGTGTACTTACTCGTCAGCCTTTTGGGGTTTTTTTTACTTTGTTCTTATTCTTTTTCTTCTTCTCCTCCTCCTCCTCCTCTTTCTCCACCTTCTCCGCCTTCTTCTCTTTCATCTTTTCTCTTCTTTTACTTCTTTTACCCTCTGTACCTTGCTTATTTAAGCTTTTATCTAGTAACTTCTTTCGTATGTTGTGTCCTATCTCCATTGCGAGGTGAATTCACATTGGCATTTCTTTCCTGGAATCGTAATAACAAGCTTTGCTTCGGCAATTCAGTTCAATTCTATTCAGTTGATTTATTTTAATTCTTCTTCTTCCAACAAACCATAACACAGAATAAATCACAAATTAATACATTCGACTTTGGAAAGGATAAATGATACAGATAAAGATATGCATGCATGATGGCAAAAATATAAAGTTATGCTTCAGTTGAGAAAAACAAAGAATTGAGAGGTCCACTAAAATGCAAGCTTGTATAATTACTGTGAACCTCTCAAAAATATCGTATGAAATACTGAATCGCAAATATTTAGCACAAATATAATGTAAGACAGGACGGAACAAAACAGGAGAAACACAACAACATGACACGACTTGACAGGATGGAGAGAATGGAGGGATGGAAGGAGAGAAAGAAAGAAAGAAAAGAGAATGCCTACACGCTGAACAGGCTGGGGAAACGGAAGAGGGAATTGTAGTTCCTTAGTATTTCTCATCTTAGAGAGTAGTCTTTTAATATGTAGATCTTGTATGCTGGCACACTTTCTAGCCATGAACCACTGTATATTCCTTTCTGTAAATATCTTGTTTGTTTGTCCTTTTTTCAGTAAATTATGATGTATTACGTCGTTGTAAATTGCAACATCAAAATAAACGTGCTGGAACTGCTCCACTGAGTCACGAGTGTAAGATCGTAAGATTTTTATCGTTTTATTCAAATCAATTAAAAAAACGAAGTCACTTGCCTCAACTTGTTTTTCCCGTTCTTTAGTTAAGGAATTGTGTAACTGTGCAAATTATAGTGTATTAATTATAGTCTCTATGGAAATGGATGATAAGGCTCCATCTATTGGAAGTCAACCCTGCCTTGTGATACTAGGTGTTTCAAAAAACATTTCCCACTTTTGATCATTAATAATTCTGAAACTGTTCATCCGATAAAATTGTCATTAATATGAGTAATAGCTGAATAGTGTACAATTTTGTTGAAGGTAATTTAAATGTGAAAGCATAAATCAGTTTCATTGAATCTAAGATTGATTTTGAAGTAAGGTTTCAGATTTTGGTCAAATTTTAACCCTCTGTACAAAAATGAACTTTACACAGAAACCAATGATGTGTATGTGAGTGTGTGCTGACAATGGCCCTGAACAATGGACATGCCTGAACCACCTGTTCACTAGGCGTCAGTCTCGCGTTCCCTGGCACATGAATGCTTAATCAATAATTCATGTTGATTGCCCTGGGCACTGCTAGTCTGAATTCATGCACGGTAAAGGGTAAAATGCATGCACATGGAAAAAGTAAGCACATGTTTCCACGTGCTTGCCAACACCACATTTCATTCCAGCTGGCAATCATTTTCAAATTTTGCTTCACATATCACTAAATTTGGGATATAATTACGCATAAATGATCTAAAGTTCCTCATTTTTATACAACTGTCTACTAATTTAATAGTCTGACAAATTTTCGCTCTTTCGATAAAAAGAGACGATTCTTGGTAAAGAGGTCAGCAGCATTTATCATTGGGACGATTTGTTTACCAGTAGATTTGTTTAAGGCTCTATATACACAAGTGTATACCTTAATTGATTTTCTTTGCTTCCTGTCACCATGTTTACGATAGAACAGAAGGTATTCATTGTAATTTCTTTTTTCAGAAGTAGGCAGAGCACTGTCGCGACTCAAAGACAGTATCGGCAGGTGTTTGACTTTACACAGATACTGCCAGAGGCTGAATAAAGACTAGTTGTGACAGTGGAATTTCTCATGAATAAATAATGAAGCATTCAAACCCTGGCCATTGTTCAGGACCATTGTCAGGGTGTTAACCACACACTCCCATACACACCCATTGACCCCTGTGCAAAGTGAGATTTTGTACAGAGGGTTGAAAATTGAGCAAAATCTGGAACCTAACTGTGAAATTAATCATGGATTTCATGAAACTGATTTATGTTTTCATATTTAAACCACCTTCAACCAAATTGTACAGTATTCAGCTATCACTCATATCAATGTCAGTGTTATCTGATATATAGTTTATGAATTATCAAGAATCAAAAGTGGGAAATGTTTTTTGAAACACCTAGTAGTTATGTAGGCAGGGTAATATCGTTGGACAGGGTTCACAATTTCCAGAGCGCAGTGATCTTGTATTTGTTAACTGTACTCATAGAAGAAAGAAACACATGTACAGAATCAAAAACCAAACCTAACCTATTAAACCAAATATACCCATACAATGTTGACGACATTTTGTGATGGCAGTCATAGCAATGGCAAATGGTATCGGCAAAGTCAGGGATGAGAGCGGTGATTACAAGAAATACAACATTGTACAATGTACCCAATAACTTGTCATTAAAAAAAAAAGTGAACTAGCTTTGATATAGAGAGTTTCAAGTGGACATCATCAGCATCTTTCATCTGACCCAAAAAACGAAAAACTGTGTAATTGGGTCTCGTAGCCGGGCAGTTAGGGCAGTTAGTTCTTGTTATAAAATGGGTTCAAGAATGTAGCCAATAGGAAGCGCTGAAATGAGACACACCTCCTTCCTTTACTTCAGTACAACTGCACTGCCTGTAATCCTATGGTAGATTGCCGATCGTCTGTGCGCGCGGCGGCTCCTTTGATGAATTGCATGCATACGCGTACGCGCTGTCAATCCTGTAAACAACTTCTAGTTCGGGCTGCCGGCCGGCCGGCCTTGTCTTCCCTTGTGCATAACATATGTGGCGTACGTACGTATACTGTACTATACGTACACTTTGTACAGTACAGTAGACCAAGCGTTATGGGACCGGACGCGTACATGGAGTCACTTTGAAGAGCAAATCCAACGATTTAGCAGGTTAATTCTCACGCCGTTTTCAGAGTATGTTGTCTAGTAGGCCTATATGAGGAGTCTATATCAAGTCTTTAAGGTAAAGGGTGCATATTCTATGTAAAATAAGTAAGTTTTCATGCGGGTGTCCGGAAACCCAACCCCCCATTATACTTATACTGTATGTGCGGGACTTCCGCGAGTGCGACGTGCGTAAAAGTTTGGGACGAACATCTTCGGACGTCTTGACCCACAAAGGTACGTGAAAAACGCTGAAAAATGATGTTAGTTTTCGAATTTTCGACCCATTTTATAAAACAAATGATGCACAGGATTATTTCGTGGCGTTAGTGTAGGCGTAGCTCACTCTCGGGTATTTACAATGTAGTGCAACATGCACTCGGCTTCGCCTCGTGCATGTTTCACAATTGTAAATACCCTCGAGTGCACTACGCCTACACTAACGCACTCTATCCTGTGCATCATTTGTATATTACCATCTGATTATCTGGCTTTTTATGCAGAAATGCGTGCAAGAGATACGGAGGTAGCGTGGATTGGTTTGAATGACAGAAACCAAGAGGGCGTTTTCGAATGGAGCGACGGAACTAACTCTAATAGTGTGAGTATACCTCTTATTACATGCTTCCCCATTCCCCCATCCCAGGATCGCAGTCCTTCATTAGCTTATACCGTTCACATTTACCCAATTAAAGCTTTAAAAAAAAGCTCGAATTTTAAAACGCGATAATTCGTGTGTGAAGAGACAGGCACACACGCAACACACAAACTAGCAATAGGTATGATACTAAATAGGTATGCACAATAATAGTTAGTCATCGGGATCCTCATGGCAATGCTGAAATCGACCCCGCTTGATTATCATTCTTTGAAACATCACGAGAATTTGCTCTGACCGTCGGGTGTGACTGTGTGAGCTGTAGGCGAAGACATGAGATTTTTTTGTTTGTTGCTGTTGTTGTTGTTTTTCGTCTCATAATGCAACTCGTAAGAGTAGGTCCGCACACTCGGACGCTCGTGGTCATGTTCAGGTCATTCTTGGTATTTTTTTTTTCAAATATTTTTCCCGCGTGTGGGAAAGGTGGAAGACAGGTTTCCAACATTTGTATACAGTTAGTATATGTGACATGTACACGCATTGTAGTCATAATACATCTGCAAGTAGGGCAACCCCTGCAGGGCGCTCCTTGTACACAGTTATACCGAACGCTTTGCGTTTGGGCTGGTCGCAGTTACAAGTAGGGCTACTTAAACATGAATGTGTATACGACATGCACACGTGTGTTTCATGCACTACACAGTGCATAATTATATAATTCTGATCGAGTTGTAGCACGGTAAGCATTTCGCTAGTGCTTTACAATTACTGAATGCATCGTCGACGATCACTGAACGTTAGCCATGAATAATGACCGGCATGGCTGCAATGCAGAAAACACGTTGAATCACCGGCTCGGCTGCAGCTCCATGTGGGATGTGTGGCCGCTATAGACAGGTCTAGAATTGGTGGCAGCGCGCTGGCCGCGTAAGACAGGTGGCCGATTTACACAGGGTCTTAATGTGGCTTTTTTCGGAGGGGGTGGGAGGGGGGGGGGGGGGGGTGGGTTAGCGGCTGCATAGGGCCGTTGGCCCCAGCCTGTAGACAGGTGGTCACTAAGACAGGTTTGACGGTATATAAACGTGCCTGCCTATAACGGGCATAGCCACTGCACCCAGAGGATTCGAACTGCGCACAACGTGATTGATAATCCTTGGTCAGTACATCTTTTCTTTGCCACTGCGCGCAATGCTTTTTGCCTGTTCTTTTCAAAAAGATTTAGAATGTGGTTATTATGTCATGACCCATTTTCCTTGAAAAAAAGTACAAGCGACCTCTGTTTCGCGAGGGGAAAAAATGACACTACGACTGTAAATGTAATGCGCTTCTGTCTAGGTTTGTGTGCGTGTGTGCGTGTGTCTGTCTGTCTTTCTGTCTGTCGGTGTATGAATTCTAACAGGGAAGTTAACTGCGCGCATGAGAGTGAGTCCTTGGAAATTTTTTACTTTACTATTGCCTTTTCTTTGAAACCCGTGCAATTGTGTGAGGTAATGGATAGACTTTGGGCTTATTTATGATATGCCATGAGTCTTCTCTCTGATTGTTATTGATACGCAAAATTTCCTTTTAGCCAGAGGAATCAATTTCATTATCATGTGCAATTTTATTGACATTAATTTTTCATATCAAGATTACATAGCCTGCGAAGCTTGAATTCGATTCCACTTATGGTATGGTTGTTAGTTCTCATGAAAAGATGTTGGAATGACAAACAGGAAAAGCGATTATATCAGATTACTAATATGAAAGAGAATCAAAACAGCGAACGTTTATTCGTACCTTAGTGTTTTCAATTAACTGTTTAAGGACGATCAAAAGAACATGACTTGCTTTATAAAAAAAAAAAAAGTATTACGTGACGGTGCATCACAAAACCTACAAAAAAAATCGCACATCCTGATTTTACATGAGGACTCAAACGAGGTGAAACAGGTCAACGTGATCAATCAAGTTTTTCATATCTTTTGAATGAGCAATAATTATTATCATTTTTTTATATATTCTATATACTTATGGTTCATAAAACATGACAAATTATGTTTAAGAAGTTTTTTCTACATTTTGGGGGGTAAAATAGTGGGATTAAGTATGTCTTTAGAGGCCTCTTTTCATTTCTTTAAAGTCCTTTACACACTCCTTATTTTCTACTCTAATAACTATTGAAAGGATGACGTTACTGCATTAGTCATAAATATGTGTTTATAAAGCATGATTAATTTCAGCTTAATCTGATAATCCCTTTATTGTTGTTGTTGCCATTATGGTTTGCATCCTGTGTTTTGTTCCATTCATTGCACGGTTATAGCACCGCTTGGTTTAAAAGATTAAACGCATGAATAGACCCCGTACTTCAGAGCCTCTTTTCTCGGTAGGCCCCAACACTTTTCATGAGTATGTGCTTTCTCTCAACAATTATAATGTGTTATATAGGAGAGTCCGTTTGACTTAAGTTATACATAATTTATTTCAAAGCTTAAAGTCTGCTCTGTAGGAATCTGCCCTAAAACTAAAAATCTATGTCTGGCGACTTTTTGTTGATTTTCTGATGCATAGTAACAAATGTCACGAATTATAATCATCATCATCAACAAGAGATGCCTTACTTTAATAACACTTATATGGCATCACTCCCAGGAATTGGTTCGGAGGAAATAACACCAGCGGGCACATACCCGTAGGCACTACCTCTGGACGGAGTAGGCCCATATACTTCACCGTTACTTTGCGTTCTTTGCCGCAGACAATGACCAGTAACGTATAATAGTACTTCCACTTCAAATTGTTCCCTCAAACAATCTAGTCTGAAACGTCGGGTTCGTTAGGGGACTGGTACAATGTTATACATGTTTTGTACCATAAGTATACATTCTCCAGAAAATCACAATTTAATATTCAACTTTATTGATTGATTCCCGTTTCCGTTTGTTTCCTGACTGTTTATGATTTATTTTTCAAATTTCATTTAGATTTTCATTCAATTCTTTTTTTTTCTGGAGTAGCTGCTCTGAGAATGCTAAACATAGTGATTTGTAAAGCATTAGGTCGCACATCATTTCTACTGTTGAACAGTGGAGCACTACAGTGCATGTACCGCACTAAACGGTGTATCGCATAAATTTTCCCTCTAGAATATGCGGAAGTTAACAATACCAGCACACACACTTTTTATATTTCAGGCCTATAACACTCCCACAACCACACACATTTTGTAGCTGACTATTGACACTCCAATCTACAGTTGCTACATGGGCCAAGGATTCCATATAGTTATACTTCGAAACTTTTATAGATAAACAGATGTAACAGTAGGTTAGGTTAGGTTCCAACTATAGTTTGCATCTTTAAAAAAAGAATCTAAAGAGAGTACCCGGTATCAAACAAGAAACAATAAGCTAAACCCCAAACTAAATCAATACCATAACAATACATGCAGAATATTATATTTGAGTGAAATTGCAACATATAAATGCAGTACCCATTCCCTCCAGAAAACATATGCAAAAGCAAGAGAGAAATAAATGTTTGAAATATGTGTGTGTTTCTTTAAATCAATTAGATCTATACCATACTGGAAATAATGATAATAATGATAATACTAATTATATTATTAATAATAACCATAATGATGACGATGATGATGATGATGATGATGATAATAATAATATCAATAATAATAATAACAATGATGATAATAATAATTATACTGGCAACACAGCTTAGTGACGTCATACAATCTGCGAGCCTAGTGCGCCAGTAGAGTGTGCAATACTGATGTGATTGGCACTACTTTCTAACCATCATTTATACACTTGCCGGTGTATGATAGGTTTGCATTTAATACTATCACTTACCAGTGCTTACCAGAAGATGAAGTGCTGTGCAGTCGTTACAGTTACCCCATTGCCTGGAACTACTTATTGTTTTTACGAAAACCTCTGTCGCGATGAACATGGACAACGCAAGTTCGTCTTGGAACAATTCTGATTTCGTTCTGTGGTAGCCTCCATTTGGGGGAAAAATGTCATTCTATTCTGTAATGCTAATATCCTTTTTTGCGATTATCGTCAACGTTTTTACCATGCGCGCAATTCTTTCAAGTCGCCGCTTACGAAGCAAACAAAACATTCTCATATTCAGCTTGGCCCTATCTGATTGTCTCTCAGCTCTCGGCCGAGTTGGATGGTCTTGTGCTGTTTTCAGAGTTTATCAAGTTCAGGTTCGTCTTCGACTATTGTTATTTAAGCCTAGACCTAGCTATGACAATATCTCATTGCGTAGAAGTAAAGAATGATTTCTTGGCAAACAAGAAACAAACAAACAAAAAATAAAAGCAAATTAAAGTGAAATGAAGAATACAGATATTTGCTCGTCAACCGCTTATACAGTGGACTCCCGTTATAACGAAGTCCTCGGGACCGGCAGTTTTCTTTCGTTGTATGGAAATTTGAATATGGAAAATTGAACAAATGAATAATAACAAAAAGTAGAATTGATAATTTTGGATTCTTATTTCGTTGTAAACGTGTTCGTTATAACTGGAGTGCAATGTATCGAAATTTTGTTATAACCGAACAAATACACAATTAAAAAAACAGAGCCGACAATTTGGGGACCTGGATTTTTATTTGATTGTAACCGGAATTTCGTTGTAACCATGCTCTCTATTACGGGAGTGCGCTGTATCATTAGTAACCATGATGAAAGCAATTTTCTTATATTCTCCTGATTTGGGGGCATGTCACAAAGGTGTTTTTTCAGGCGTTGACTAAAATCTACGTTAGACAAAGTATTTTTTTTTCATATCCATTGGCGTGGATACATGAGCAATAAGTACAAAGGGCGATAATTCGTTGCGTATTTCAAAATCTTGACCTGGTCAGTTCTCTCTCATTACTCTTAAGCAGTGCTGGAGAACGAAATCAAAAAAAGAAATAAAAAGCATTTCAAGTCATGAAGCGATTACCACACGTTTGAATCCTTCCTATTTGCCTGACCAACATGAATTTCCCCATGAGAGAAGTTCAAACATTGACTCTTGCTGGTTCTCTCTTTTCAAAACCAGTATGTCATTCGAACAAAGGTCATTATGCGGCAGAAAGCTAGTCATAGTGCGATATTTTACTTCTTACTTTTCATGATCGTCACTTTCACGTCAATTAAGTACATCAGTTTCCGTAAATCCTTTATTTCATTCGTATGAGATTATGATTATGCCAATATATTCAGGACCCCAGTGACAATATCTATCGCCTCATCGTAGGTATCCAATATCTGTTCTTTCCTCAACGAGTATATCGATATTAACGACACTGAGATTAGCCATCCATCGGCTGGTTGTATTTCTCATCGACCCGCGAGGTCACGACCGCTGGGTTTACTCCAAAAACACTGATCCTTACAGTTCTTAGAGCGTGGCTCATTGTCGGACTCACTTCCCTCATTTTGGGTATGCTGACTAATATTGATGAAATTATGATTGCGTACGGTTCTCGTCTTGGTCAGTCAAGTCGCCATCTCGGCAATTTACTAAGTGGTTTATAAAACCATTACGTCATCGTCTCGAAATCTGAATCTATCAAATGCGGATGCTTCACTGAGAAATACGACCAATAAGAGAATCTTCACTACCTTTGTTTTAATTTCCATGACGACTACATTATGTTTGTGCCCTCTTAGCGTACACATGGTCTTGATGTATCCATTCTTTGCAAGGAGATTGAACGCTAAATTACGTGTCTGCCATTCTCTATAACGTTACTCAATAGCGTTCTGAATCCGGCGATCTGCTGGCTTCGACTCACGGATTTCAGACAGTGTTGCGAGGTTGGTGCGGCAGACGCAGCAGAAAAAGAAGAGAACGGCACACACTAGAAAACAATCCACCAGAAATGACATGAAAGGGGAGATTTTTTAATAGCAAAATATGTTTGGTATAAACGTTAATGTTAAAGAGTGTTATGAGTAGGTTTATTGGTGTTGAAATATATTCGTATATTTAAGATAGGGCCTCATCCACGTCAAGCTCTGCTTATGATGACGGTCCCCAGCCTGTATTGAATTCTTCTTAGTTCATAAATACAGTATGCCTTAACGTGTTGCTTTGATTCATATGTTATTACAGATTGATGTTGTTATGAAATTGACATTTGTTATACTGATTTGGATGTTCTACTCTCCTTTTTTGCATGCTCTGTATCACTTTGTTTTCATTTGTTATTGTATTTGGAGAAAGAAAATGCATAAAAAAGCCAAACCAAACCAAATGCGTATTAAACAAACATAATAGCTTCACAGTTATAATGTACACAATTAAGAGAAGGCAAAGATTAAGCGATTCCTGAACCTTGTACACCAATCATACCGCTTATAGATATATCATGTGCACATTTTCTCATTCTTTCTTTTTTCCTTTTGCTGATTTGAATATCTCCCTATGAAGATCACGAGAAAGTTGTACTTTCTGAAGCTGATCTTGAAAATCGGACATCGATCATGATTTCTCCTCTGTGGAAACTCTACGATGACGAATTTGTTCAGTTGGGAGGGGGGGGGGGGGTGAATTCGCTTATGAATAAATAATGAATGAAGTTCATGTTTATTTTACGAGTGAAATTATGACTTCAATAATCCAACTTAAGGGAAATATGATCGTATATGTCAATTGTCCTGTTGATTGACCAGTGCGATTGATTTATGATTTACTGTTATCGATGTTGAAGAGAGAGATTATTGCAGTATGCAAAATTGAAAATTAATTTGTTATTTGTGTTGGAAATATTTATATTGTATTGTTTTTGTTCATGCTATACTCAGAATGGGTTTATTCATATGTGATCTGAATTAAGGGACAAAAGTCTGTCTGTCCACACATGCAAACTAACGGTTTTCCCGTCGCGTTGCATAACTCGACTGTCAAGAAGCGTTAATTCGATTGTGTATAAACGGCTCAAAGGATTGTGAGTTACTTTGTAAGGAAATCATTACGTTTTATTCATTTATTGTCCCCGCCGAACGAGTTCGAGCAGGGGACTATGAAACGGGCTCCGTACGTGTGTGTGTCCGTGTGTCCGTCCGTCCGTCTGTCCGTCCGTGTGTCCGTGTGTCCGTGTGTGCGTCCGTGTGTGATCAAAATCTTCAATTTGCTACTTCTCTGTCATTTATAAGCCAATTTTGATTCTGTTTGCTTTATATGATAGCACTACATGGGAGCTTTGAAACTTCTACACAGAATTTCAGTCGTGACCTTTGACCTTGACCTTTGACCTATATTGTACATTTTGCTACAAAATGCTACTCCTTCGCCATTTCTAACCCGATTTCGATTCCGTTTGCTTTATGTGATGGCACTAGGTGAGGGCTTCAAAACTTCTACACAGAATTTTGACCTTTGACTTCTTTGACCTTTGACCTTGATTTTTTGACCTATATTGTACATTTTGCTACAAAATGCTACTCCTTCGCCATTTCTAACCCGATTTCGATTCCGTTTGCTTTATGTGATGGCACTAGGTGAGGGCTTCAAAACTTCTACACAGAATTTTGACCTTTGACTTCTTTGACCTTTGACCTTGATTTTTGACCTATATTGTACATTTTGCTACGAAATGCTACTCCTTCGCCATTTTTAACCCGATTTCGATTCCGTTTGCTTTATATGATGGCACTAGTTGAGGGCTTCAAAACTTCTACACAGAATTTTGACCTTTGACTTCTTTGACCTTTGACCTTGATTTTTGACCTATATTGTGCATTTTGCTACAGAATGCTACTCCTTCGCCATTTCTAACCCGATTTCGATTCCGTTTGCTTTATGTGATAGCACTAGGTGAGGGCTTCAAAACTTCTACACAGAATTTTGACCTTTGTCTTCTTTGACCTTTGACCTTGATTTTTGACCTATATTGTACATTGGCTACAAAATGCTACTCCTTCGCCATTTCTAACCCAATTTCGATTCCATTTGCTTTATGTGATGGCACTAGGTGAGGGCTTCAAAACTTCTACACAGAATTTTGACCTTTGACTTCTTTGACCTTTGACCTTGATTTTTTACCTATATTGCACATTTTGTTACAAAATGCTACTTCCGGCGGGGACATATGTTACGCACTGCGTAATTTCTACTTTTCCTTGTTTCACTTTTATAACGGAAATTGTAATTTGTGCAAGGGAAAGTCGACAGTGGCAAATCAGTGTGTGTGATGTTATCAAATACGTGTATGTCCTTACTTCTTTTTGGTATAGCTTTTGTCAGGAGGAAAGGTCTAGATATTATGTTGTCCATAGCTTAGGCCAAAAAAAAAATTGTTGCATTGGCGTAACCCGCCCGACCCTAAAAATTCCGCCGACCCCATGTTTTTTTTTTTTTTATTTTTTTTTTTTGCTATCGATATCAAATATCTTGTTGATTGCGATCGCGATCGCACAAACCCGGAAGTGGAAACGGCTCTGGGGATATCGGATGTACGAGGGAGAGATCTAGCGCCTCGCATAAGCCTTCCTTGATCAGTACGTCATCTGTTTCCAACACGGACACGTACTCTAATAAGATTTATTCAGTGTATACGTAGCATTCAGACTGCGATGTATTGTGCACAGTTTTGCCATAGGTTTCTTGTGTGGAGAACTTACACAAATCTGTATATGTGGGACTGTAATAGAGATCGCCGTGTGCGATGAAAAGATCGTACATATGGGTCAATTTGCATCTATCTTATCTAAGTCAAAATAGTAAAATATGAAGTGAAAACATTCAGGATAGGGATTTCAACATCTTTAAATTCTGTGAAGGGGTATAATTCCAGTAATATCGGCCTCATAAATGATTTGTAGAATAGATGAACACAGCACATTCGGTGCAGCAGTTGTAACTGTTTACTGAGCTGAGCACGAGTTTTACACGTAAAATGCAGGTAGCAAAAAAAAAAAAAAAAAAAAAAAAAAATCCGCCCGACCGACCCTATTTGAAAATCTCATGTTACGCCAATGCAACAATTTTTTTTTTTTGGCCTTATTGTCTTGTTTCATGAACATCCTTGAAAGATTTTGACTTCAACAGTCTTCTGGAGAAATCGATAATGGGACGATGGTACTGAAGCACAGCATTACTGAACACTTACACAGATGTGCCGTACAGCTTTATAATAATTCGTGATTCATCCGTTAATTCATGCGGCACCTTCATGTTTAATGTTGGTTATCTTTCTGTAGAAATATTTTTGCAACCGGTGGGCTTTCGCGCATTGATCCACAATTGATCTGAAGTGTAATAACTGACATTTTATGCAGTGTGTTTCTCTTCCAATTTATGGATAGTCTGATTTTACGAACTGGAACCCGGACCAACCTGATAATGGCAACTCACAGGACTGTGTCTACCTGGTTAAGAAATATCTCTCGTGGAATGACCTACTCTGCGACGTCGGACTAAAGTCCATCTGTCGTATGCCGGCTAGTAAGTCAAATCCACGTATTGCTCCTCGTAAATTGCTTATTTTCGCGAGCTATTGTTTAATTTCATTTTAATAGTTAGTCCGTTCATGCTTCATCACTTAACAACAAAGCCAAAAGCAAACATGGAATACCTCTTGCACTTCTTTTCACATAATGTTCACTTTATAGAGATGTTTCTACCCCCGAAATGATAATAATTAAAAAAAGGAAGATCCGAAGCAGAAGAACAATTAATTGAAATACCCAAAAAATAAAAAACAAGAAGTTTATAATTAAAAAAAAAACAAAACGATAATGTTAAAAGGAGGCCATTGTCTTCGTTTCAAAGGTATTATTTACTATTTCCATTTATTTACCATATATATACTAGACCTATAATGAGACACTTGTTGACACTAATCTTGGCAGCAACGGTGTCAAGTTCACGAGTTTGTATACTGGAATCTTTCATTCAAAGAACTCAGTCAGCAAAATTCCCGGATTTTTTTTATTTAAATAGAAAAAAAAAACATAATACATAAACATTGTTAGGCAGTGTCCTGCGCAATCATTCGTAGACATAACATTGCCGTCTCTCTTTCTCTCTCTCTCTCTCTCTCTCTTTGACCACTTTCTCCTCAGTTAATGACGCCTGCCCTCCCGACTGGTCCCACTTCAACTTTTCTTGTTTCTTAGTCTCCATGACGAATCGGAATTGGCACGATGCGTTGAACTACTGCAAGGAAGTCACGTCGAATACCGGCAGCCTGGCGAGTGTTCGTTCAGCTAATGAGCAGACATTTCTGTCGAATAGTGAGTAAAGAAAGAAAAAAGCTATAAACCTCACTTGATGAGTTCTCGATTTTGATTGCTTAAAATCGCGAGCGTGAATTCAAGAATGTTGCCCCGCCCAGCAGCTTTATAGTATGAAACCAACCCCGCATTATACGTCCTACATAATTGAACGCAGAATGTACCGTTTCATTCCACGAGCTTAACGCGCACACATTAAAAACACGGTCTGTGAGCCATACTCCCATGCGCGGGCCATACAACCCACGAGCCGGACACCACGGGAAAATAGACTCGCGAGCTAAACAGTATTTCTATAGGGTCGAGCTCGTGGGCCTTGTTCACTAAAATCGTGAGCTGCATGTATGGCTAGTGGGTGTCCAGCTCATTACATGCACTCGTCTTTACGTAAACGTGTATAAATGTACATGTCTGACTTCCAATGAGCGCATGAGAGTGAGGTACCCATGTGCGAACGGCCCGGATGTTGCAGACCACAATAATAATTTTGAGGTGTGAATAGGAACATTACGTTACGTGCAACAACTACAACAGCAATTACTGATTTGCATCATGACATTATGTCATCAGCAAGTGAAATTTCATTAAATTTTATTTCAGTTTGGGTGTATGAAATAGAGATATGGACTGAACATTTGCGTGGCTTCCGTAGTGCGCGAGAGATAGGCCAATTCGGCTATTGCAATGTCAAGGAGGGATAGATATATTGAGTAGCCCCTATAGGAATGTGACTTGTGAAAAAAGGGGCTTAAAGTATTAAAAACTTGCGTTTTGACTATAAAATGGAGTATATTTGTGACCAACTAAAACATCTAGAGGATATCGGGTTTGCGGTTCCCCATGTGGTAGTCCTGAAAAGGACTGTTGGAAGAGGAGATAGGAGCTAATATTTCGGTGATGAGGAAGAGGCGAGAAAGAGAGTGAATGAGAGTGGAAGTATTCTTTCGTACACACCGCGAACGCTTCCCCCGGCTACACCCAGGTCCGCATCCCGTCTACTTATTAGGGAGCTTTAGATTTTGACGCGCGGACGTTTGAAACGACGAGTGCGCTGGACGTTCTCCTCTCCCCTGCGTCGTGTAGAAAACGGTAGCTTTAGATTACCCTGGGACGCAACGTATAAAAAATAAAATCGCGCCCCCATTATGATCAGTGCATGAAGTAGATCTCTACGTTGCAAACTGTGCGGACGTAAAAATAGCCAGTACGCGTAGTGAAAAACTCAGGCGACGCAAGCTAAAAATAGATCGACTTGACGCGCGCTTCTGCGCACGCTCAGAACATGTTTTTTTTTTTTTTTTTTTTTCCTTTGAACGTCCGCGCGTCTAAAATCTAAAGCTGCATATTATACCCCGGCGCTTCCAGCATCCACTCACTCCTTGAGGACGGACAATCAAGCTTTCCATAACGTCGAGCCCTCTCTCTCTCGCCTCTCGTTCACAGTCCTTGTCAGGACTCTCAACATTCAAGGAAGAATACGTCCACTCTCACTCATTCTCTTTTTGACCTCTTCCCCATAAGTTATCTACTATCTCCTCGATCTTCCAACAGTCCTTTTCAGGACTACCACATGGTGAACAGCAAACTCAGTATCCGTTATCGACACCACCATAAAACATCTAGCACAATGCAACATTCACAGAAATTCTTCGGCTTCTTTTCATCATACTTGTATTATACCAAAGCATAAGAGATGTGATACAAACATAGAGCTGCATTCACAGCTCTATGGATACAAACGAACTTGAAAAATTGTTTCTCATTCTGCAGTTCTCATCAACTACACACATGCTGAGTTCTGGATCGGATATAACGACCTGGAAATTGAAGGAGATTTCGTCTGGAGCGACCAAACGCAAGCTGTAAGTAGTGATATATTATTCGTGATGTAATGTTTATGCATTTCTGTTTTCCCTAATTGATATATTATTGTAAAGTGCATAGGGAGCATTAATTTGTTTATAGGCTATAGAACCTTCATTATTATTGTTATCATTATTATTATTATTATCATTATTATTATTATTATTATCATTATTAATATTATTGTTATTATTATTATCATTACTATCATCATTATTGATAGTGCCTCTTATAGTCCTACATATCTTATATGGGTACTAAATTGCAACCGGACAAACATATACACACATATTTATATTTATTATATTGACAGCAAATCTTGCACATATAGACGCGGCTGGTGTTGGGTATCACCACTTTAATCATCAAGCTTTCGGGCGAAGTGCCCTTCTTCAGGATCTACACAGTTAATGACAAGAACGTACAAGCAAAATCAACCTAGGTATAAAATCATACTAAACTTAACTAACCTTATATATTATACATTTCTTATTATACTCAACATAAATCATATACCTCAATTCAGCGCATTTTATAACAAAAAACAAACCAACATACTGTTGCTAAATACAATCTCAAAACAAAACTTACTGTGTTGGTGCCCAAAAACTTGATGATTAAAGGGGTGCTACCCAACACCAGCCACGTCTATATGTGCAAGATTTGCTGTCAATAGATTTACTGTCCTTGCACCGCCCCGCCATGTTGTGGTTAAGTCCTTTGATGTCAGTATGTATATATATATATATATATATATATATATATATATATATATATATATTTATATATGTATACCTGAATATAAAAACGATCCAAGTCCAAATATGGCTATCGTCTTTGGAGACCCTTTACGAAGTCATGCAAATATAAATAACCAGTCAAATTAATGTTACATTTAAATTTGTGTAAATGATATTCCACTAGCTGAAAACCGAAACCATTAAGAAATTATTTAATGGTTTCGGTTGTTCTTATATTAAGGTAATCATATATATATGTATATATATATATATATATATATAGAGAGAGAGAGAGAGAGAGAGAGAGAGAGAGATAGAATTAAGTGACAGCTTCACAGGTTTCTTTCATTTTCATTTTGACAATGATTTCGGTAACAATCGTTTGACGTAATCATTGGTGATGACATATCGATTATCATCTACAAAACTGCTCCATTGTATGCATTATGCATTACAATATAATCACAATTCGGTCTGTATAACAACTTTTGAAGCTGCATAGCCGGTGATTGATAGAGTGGATTTGCCGAGTAATTCAAAAGACCAGGATCTAAAATGAAACAAAACTTCCCTTACGTCTTTTAGAAGGGAGGATGAGTTTTCTCTTACTTAAAATAATACGTTAATCATGAGTTGAAAAATAGTTTGCTTTAATTGAATTAAAAAATATTGACATGTAAATTTGCTGTAGGGCTCTTTCAAGAACTGGTATCAGGGTCAACCGAATAATGGAGGTGGTGAGGATTGTGTATACGTGAGGCTGAGTTTCAGAGGAAAATGGAACGACAGACACTGCGGTGCGACCTTCAAATTCATCTGCAAGATGCCACAGAGTGAGAAAAACATTGGACCAATGATGTGTTCTTAGTGATAGGACGACTAGCAATGAATTATCACCATAAAGAAACAGGGTTATCCCACGAGACCGATACTCAAAAGTCACACGGCAAAAGAGCTCGACATTAAAAAATATAACTCATGAGTCATAAAGGTAATGGGCTCAACGCTAGGCAAATAAGGCCTATGGGCCCAACTGTGGGCAAGCAAGTCCCATGCACGAGACCGACACTGCGTGCATACAAGCCCCGTGATGCCACTTGTTTACCTAGCGTCAGACTCATGGACCTTAATTTGCCAAGAGTCGAGCTCGTGGACTGTTTGACTCGTTGGCTGTATGTCTCGTGGGCCTTATGACTTCTGGGCTGTGTAACTTTTGAATTGTGTGACTCGTTGGTTGTATGACGCGTGGGAATTTTTTTTAAAATGACGTGCACCTAGTGCAGTAATGGCAACAACGTTGTAACTAACCTTTATATAACAATCATGGTCATCAGAATGATTAAATCATAGATCTCGTCTGCATTAAGCCTTCGATAATGAAATAAATATACTATCATTATCAATTTTTGTTCTAATTATAATTCTTAATGTAGTGAATTGTCAGAATAGCAAGGTTATCAACAACAATTCTCGTGAAAATGTCGTCTTCAGTGACTTAGAGTCGAGTGCAGAAAAGACTTTTCTCATGAATAAAGACGACGAAAAAAGCGATATATGAGATAGATGAGGGGATTGCTTTCATAGCAATTATAACTTGTGTCTTGCAGTATATGGAATATCACAGGCGTGTTTTGGTACTCCTAGGACGCATTGAAATAGGCGATATGGACATGCTATAGTCATCGCGTCCAGTCGGTCTTGGCAAACACTCTTAGAAAAGTTGCTTTAACAATGAGAATTATGCCTTTAAGGCCATGGAGTTTTATTTGGCTTCTTTTGAACCATTTGAATAGCAGGGTGACCGGGTCACATGGTAAGAAAGAAACAAATTTACACCGAGTATAAAATACAAATTTACATTGAGCGGTTACACTGGCTATACCCTGGTGGATAAAACGCAGTGTCCCACAGTGTGAAACACAATGTGAACATAATTATCGTGAACACAGCGTAATATCCTGAATGAGGTTCATCTGATTTGTGATTTCATAGAAATATGTTCTTTTTCACAGTCACGAAAATTACTTTGTGCCTTATAACTGGTGGCTTCTTCAGACTGCGTCGTAGATGACGGCATGATGCTGGACGTGAGGTGATATACTTGCGAGAGAATAAACTAGGTTTTATGATGCTTTGCTCCAACCGTGCTAGGTCTATTGTCACTTACGTCTGGGGAAGATGATGTGAAAACAGAGCTAAAACAAGTCATCACGGCTCTGGAAAAGTGTGGATATCCGCCATGGAGCTTCAAGAAATTCATTTTAAAAAAAGTCAGCTAAATAAGAAAACCCCCAAAGACAGATTCACGTAGAAAAAGGGATGTTGCGACACGGATTGTCGCCCCTCCACGGATTGTCGCCTCCTGCTCGGGGCGACAATCCGTGACGGGCGTTGGCGGCACGGATTGTCGGCCCCGTCACGGATTGTCGCCTGGCGACAATCCGTGACGAAGGCTGGCGGTACGGATTGTCGCCCGCCCTCGAAGCACATTTTGCTGGGTAATATCGTTCTGGACATAATCATGGAAATACTAACACATAACTTACATGGCTACATCCATGCAAACATGCCATGTAAAAAGTCATGGTGAGGTTTCAAGGAAGTGTATGTGCGCGTGCACATGATAATTTAGTGTCCGTTTGTGTGTGTGTGTGTGTGTGTGTGTGTGTGTGATGGAAGAATGTGTTTATTATGTCAGTTTTTTGCGTATGTGATTTTTAGCTGTGCGTGGGGAGGGATGCCTAGTCCTGTTGCTGGCATAAACGTTGAAATTGATTTTATCAGCAGCTTTGAATTTGATGAGTTTGTTTGGCAGATTTGTATATGAATTCGGAGCGGAGCTTGCGTGCGGGCGGATGCTGCTTTTCTGCATACGGTCCATTATGTCTTATTTATCAACATTGGGAAATCGTTTCATCAGGAAGGAATGTGGTATCGGTTCGGGTGTGCGTCGGCATGTGGGAAGGGGGTTACATTTCGTTATTGCAAAAGTTTGTTATTCTGAAGGCTCATTCGTCCGAAGGCTCATTCGTCCGAAGGCTCATTCGTCCGAAGGCTCATTCGTCCGAAGGCTCATTATTCCGAAGGTTCGTTATTCCGAATTTCATTTTTGGATCAAGGAACCTCTAGGTATAGGGAATTGTGTGTTTCGGATAAATGAAGCCTCGGAAAAAACGAAACTTCGGAATAACGAACCTTCGTGTTTGTGTGTGTGTGTGAGTGTGTGTATGTATGTATTTGGGTTGGTGAATGTGGGTGTGGGATGATTTAGGTTTTGTTTAATCAGGGGTTGGTGGGTTGGGGATTGGATTTGAAGAAGGATAGTTATAAATGGTATGACAGATGTTGGTAGGATTTAATATTTAGGATAGATGTAGGCCCTAGATTTGTTTCGGTTGGGGAGGGGAGGGGATGGTCGGGTTTTTTGATGACTGATTTCATTCTAGATTTATGTAATGTATTTGTGTTTTTTTTTAATGTATATGCCCTTGTAAGTGAGAAGGTGTTACATGATCCAAACCAATACATTCAAGGAGTATAGGTTTGGTAGGGCCCTACATGTCAAAACTTTCTCGTGAAGAAATTATTAGTAGGGTTGGTCTATAACGCCACAAAGAATAATTAGACCACCCCGAGCCCGGGGCGACAATCCGTGACGGGGCGACAATCCGTGTCGCAACAAATTTTTTGCCAACACGGATTGTCGCCTTCGAGGTCAAAAACTGGGAACTGCACAAGCGTCACGGATTGTCGCCAGGCGACAATCCGTGACGGGGCCGACAATCCGTGTCGCCAGCGCCCGTCACGGATTGTCGCCCCGAGCAGGAGGCGACAATCCGTGTAGGGGCGACAATCCGTGTCGCAACAAGGGGTCTTGTAGTTCTTCCCTACATCATCGGAGGAACTACTGAAGCTCATGTAATCAACGAGTCTTCAAGGAGTTTGGAGTCTCCACTCCTATCAAGCCACATAAAACCATCAGAAGCCTACTGGTCCACCCAAAAGACAAACGGAAAGTAGACGGCATAGCTGCAGTTGTGTCCTTATGAGATTCAATGCAATGGTTGTTCAGCTAAATACATTGGGGAGACAGGTAGACAATTTGGCATAAGAAGAGACGAGCCAAGGATGAAGTTAGAAACATCTAATCTCTAAAAGCTTTCACTCGATCTAGAAAACAGTTAGCTGACAACTTTACATCATTCACAAATCAGTCATTGGGGATCATGTTGCTATTAATAACCATTCCATCCAACGAAAAAGGGGCTGTATTCTTGCCAGAGAAGATCACCGCCCATCAAGATGAATAAGGGAGGTAATTCACATCAGGAAACCCCTAACACAAAGACCAGAGATCCGGGCCAACATTATTCTCCCGCATATATATATATATATTATGATACTATTCTTTATGTCCAGCGTTTCACATAGTCGACTTTGTGAACACATTGTAAACATACATACTGTGGGACACTACTTTCTTTCCAGCAGGGTGTACTGTCTGGTAAAGTTAGGACAGGGTATTTCAATGAGAATCAGGAATGCAGTAAAGACAAATAAATGCGTTGATAGCAATTAATGATAATAAGAATGATGATGATACCAGGAAAACAGCGTCATTGCTATAAGTGACGGAGAAAAGCTTATCACACTTCTTCCACACCACCCAAATTACGACAGGTGCAAGCTGGGTGCGTATTCGCAAACCCTGACATGTATATAGCATCTTGACCCAGAACGTATTAATGGTATGAAATAAGTCAGTTGCACTGACAACGTTCATTGCAATTAAAGCGGTCCCCGTCCGACACTCAGATTTAATATTATGAAATTGGATTCCAGACGTTTCTACTGTCCAGCAAAATTCCGTCACTCCCCTTGGGTGCGCCAAAACGACTTACAAGACAGCTCGCCTCATCTGTCAGTCCCAGAAGGGCCGATCTCTCCCGCTGCCTTACAATCAGTCCTACCTCCTGGGCCTCGCACACGATATCCGTTCGCGATGTTGGACAGACTTACCGATATGGCTGGACTGCAGTTGCTGCTGGTCTTTCAATTCGACGTCGCAATGGATGTCGACCTCTTGGCCGGACGGCAGCTGGCAATGTAGGCACCCTCCGGACGGTGATAGTTTTCCTCTCAGTATGATAAATGACACTGATATACAAGGTTAGTGACAGAGGTATATATATATATATATATATATATATGTATTTTTTTTTTTAAATCGGGGTCATCCCACAAGACCGACACCCATGAGTCATACAACCCACGAGTCCTACAGCCCACGAGTTCGACATCAGGCATATAAAGCCCATGAGATTGACACTGGTAAAAACAGCCTACGAGTTCGACAGATACAACACGGGTCTCATGGGCCTTGTTTGCTTAGTGTCGAATTCATGGGCTGTATGACTCGTGGGCTGTATGACTCGTAGGCTGTATGACTCGTGGATGTCGGTCTCGTGACGCGCACCGTTTTCACCACAATCTATAAAGCAGGATGCTAAGAAAGATTTAGATTCAATTATGCTACTTTTGTTGCACCGTGGGCGCTCTTGTCAGTATCACTGGGAACAGTTGCATCTTAATCAAAATGTGCGAACTGGTCTTAAAGGTGCAAAGTTAGAAGGTACTCTCTGTGGTACAGATGCAAGTTGAGCCTATTTTTCTCAGAGTGTAGCCTATTTCAGAGTCACTGTAGAAAATATCTCTTTGTGTAATGTTGCAAAAGCTGCACAGCATTACGCCAGTCGCGACCATTGCAATAAATATGATATTTTGGTTGTGTTGATCATAAACGGCTGGATAGCTAATCCATAATTGTCTGATACATCAAACCTGTAGCTCCATGGGACCTGAATACCCCCGCTCTCATAGATATTGTTTTCTTTAAGCGTGGATTTTTTTTACGCGTTTATCGAGGACCTACATCCTGTGTGAGTGAAATCTCATATTATCTTAAAGGGTTGATGCAGTTTTAGTTAAGATGGAGCTTCTGGTTTCCAACTTCGTGTCTGTGTTTGTGTGTGCTTGTGAGATGACGAGAAACCTCTCATGAAAATAAACGAACTTTAGAGGAATTCACAGTTATTTGATGGAAATTGGCCTAGAAATGGCTGAAATACATGAAGAGTTTGTTCGCAAAAACCGATAAGTCCATATTTGCCAAATGGAGATATTTGCGATTAAAGGTCAAGAAAAATAAAGAGAATAATAAGAAAATTTTTGCTTCTTTTGACCATAACTTCAAAAGTGTACCTTATATGTAGTGACCAATTTATAATTTAAAAGGTATTATTTTCTACTTCATGACAGAGACCTTACTTCAAAATCTTCAAAAATGGACTTATCGGTTTTTGCGAACAAACTCTTCATATATATATAAAAGCGATCCAAATAAAATATGACCGACCAAGAAATTCATTAGGATTTTTTAATTCCCCGTAGAATTGCATGCTCTTGTACACTTCATAGAGTTGTTGTTTCCTAATATGTCGCAAAGCTGAATCATCACCTCAGTTAATAAATACTATACCATCCATTTGATATTCCTTTTAAAATTCTTCAAGTGGTGGCACATTAAAAAAAATGATCATTCTTGGACACTTCTTTAATGATCAGGCATAAGTATGACTACAGCGCAAATGTCTTTCACAACTTTCGATTGGTTGATTATTAATCACTTAAAGTAGAGGTTAACCTTTTTAACAGTTAGGCCTGCGCGGTGTTAGTTTCGACAATGTATTGACTTTCAATACTTGTAAGATGGTACAGGCTGTTGTAGAAAAGATTACAATTCTAAAAATCTATATTACCTAAACAGTGCCTGCAAATTTGACACGATATATAGAAAAACTATAAAAAAAAAACCGCACCAAAGGTTATCAACTATCGCATTCATCACATGTATCCAAACTCAAAGATCAACATATGAAGAGTTTGTTTGCAAAAACCGATAAGTCCATATTTATCAAATTGAGATATTTGCGATTAAAGGTCAAGAAAAATACAGAGAATAAAAAGAAAAATTTGCTTCTTTTGACCATAACTTCAAAAATGTGCCTTTATATGTAGTGACCAATATATCATTTAAAAGGTATTATTTTGTACTTTATGACAGAGACCGTACTTCAAAATCTTCAAAAATGGACTTATCGGTTTTTGCAAACTCTTCATATTTTTATACACGTGTATCCATCGGTACATGTATGTGCAAGTGTGCTTTATATTATTGATATACTTTTGTTTACAAACATATTTGCATTTTGTCATATACATTTATTATCATTTTGCAAAATTTAATACATTATTTGGATATGGAAAATGAATTAATTCAAATGAAATGAAATGTTAATTTGTATTGAAGTTATGTCTACATTAAGTCTTCCTGAGAAGATTGAGGATAAACATTTCTGACCAATATCTTAAAGGGGATGGCTAGTTACTGATCAGCGGGAATCAGTGGGAATTCTGGGGATGAATGTTCCAATCCTTGTGGAATACATTTAAGAGTACAATATATATCTATTATTGTGAGAAAATTATTTGTTTTAGAATGGTCTGCTATTCAAGTAATGTGCAGTTCAATGTTTCCAGGTTAGCATGCCTGTACACGGGGTGATCGTTAACGGCCCGTTAACATTGAACTGCACATTACTTAAACATGAGACCATTCTAAGCAAATAATTGTCACACAACAAGATACATATAAATAAATATATATATATATATATATATATATATATATATATATATATATATATACAATGTACTCTTTAATGAATCCCACAAGGATTGGAACGTATCCCCAGCATTTCCACTGATTCCCACTGATCAGTTACTAGCCATCCCCTTTAAAAGGACAATGATATAAAACAAAGTGTTAGAAAGCATTGTAGGGGTTGTCGTTACTAAAATAATCCAGTGGCGGATCCAGATATGTTTTCAAACAAACGAAAAAAAAAAAGGGGGGGCGTGCGCCCCCTTTTAGAGAATTTTGAAAAAGGCGCCTCCCTTTTCATATGGAATTCTTGATCCCGCTCCTGTAACCAGTGGGTGTTTTGTTTGTTTGTTTGTTTGTTTATCTTTATGGGGGGGGGGTTCAAAGCGAATATGCCCTTACTTTGATGATGTTTGTCAATAAAAAGAATCTTAAAAATTGTCAGTATTCATTTCTCACTAGTTTGCAATTGATTCATATAATTTGTTGAACCTTGTAAGCTATGTTTTCGTTTTAGTTGTTGTCCCCGCCGAACGAGTTCGAGCAGGGGACTATGAAACGGGCTCCGTACGTGTGTGTGTCCGTGTGTCCGTCCGTCCGTGTGTCCGTCCGTCCGTGTGTCCGTCCGTGTGTCCGTGTGTGCGTCCGTGTGTGATCAAAATCTTCAATTTGCTACTTCTCTGTCATTTATGAGCCAATTTTGATTCTGTTTGCTTTATATGATAGCACTACATGGGAGCTTTGAAACTTCTACACAGAATTTCAGTCGTGACCTTTGACCTTGACCTTTGACCTATATTGTACATTTTGCTACAAAATGCTACTCCTTGGCCATTTCTAACCCGATTTCGATTCCGTTTGCTTTATGTGATGGCACTAGGTGAGGGCTTCAAAACTTGTACACAGAATTTTGACCTTTGACTTCTTTGACCTTTGACCTTGATTTTTTGACCTATATTGTACATTTTGCTACAAAATGCTACTCCTTCGCCATTTCTAACCCGATTTCGATTCCGTTTGCTTTATGTGATGGCACTAGGTGAGGGCTTCAAAACTTCTACACAGAATTTTGACCTTTGACTTCTTTGACCTTTGACCTTGATTTTTGACCTATATTGTACATTTTGCTACGAAATGCTACTCCTTCGCCATTTTTAACCCGATTTCGATTCCGTTTGCTTTATATGATGGCACTAGGTGAGGGCTTCAAAACTTCTACACAGAATTTTGACCTTTGACTTTTTGACCTTTGACCTTGATTTTTGACCTATATTGTGCATTTTGCTACAAAATGCTACTCCTGCGCCATTTCTAACCCGATTTCGATTCCGTTTGCTTTATGTGATAGCACTAGGTGAGGGCTTCAAAACTTCTACACAGAATTTTGACCTTTGTCTTCGTTGACCTTTGACCTTGATTTTTGACCTATATTGTACATTGGCTACAAAATGCTACTCCTTCGCCATTTCTAACCCAATTTCGATTCCATTTGCTTTATGTGATGGCACTAGGTGAGGGCTTCAAAACTTCTACACAGAATTTTGACCTTTGACTTCTTTGACCTTTGACCTTGATTTTTTACCTATATTGCACATTTTGTTACAAAATGCTACTTCCGGCGGGGACATATGTTACGCACCGCGTAATTTCTACTTTTCATTGTTGTTGTTGTTTTGAGGGGGGTCAATGGGGTCAATGATCTCTCCTTTTTTTTGTCAATGAACTCTCTTTTTTGTTTTGTTTTACAGAATGGAATAATGCCATGGATGGTAGCGGCTGCATGACAGTTCAGGGAGTCAATCAGAGCCTCGTTTTCAGAAGGGTTCCCTCGTGTTCTGGAACAGTGATCGGACGCGCAGTTTGTCGGCCTAATATTTAAAGGAAACAAACCCCAAAGAGCAATATGGATTGAGTGAAGGCAGCAACATTATTTAGAACACATCAGTGAAAGTTTGAGGAAAATCGGACTTTAAAAATTCATAACTTGCATCGATTGTCCGATTTTTCACATTGACCCACCCCCCTCCATTTTGTGTTTAGATTCCCAAGATTGACCAATCATCCGCATCCTACTAAAGTAGCTTAAGCCAGAGAGCTTCATCTGGGATAAAACTCTGCAGTAATATATTTTCTTCATTTTGATGGAGTCTTTAGAAGACCTACATGCACAAGAAAATGCATATCAAGAAATTTGATACATTACGCTTGTCATATTTCTTCGTTAAAAAGTCATTACACGACATGGACACAAAGACGTCATTACATCCGTATTAATCGCGTAATTAAATGTGTTGTATTATCTTCAATTATTTAGATTCTCAATTAATGATGCTTGTAAAAACGCAACCTAGATCACTTCTTTGCGATGACTATGCGGACTTAGTCAGTCTAAAAACATATAAGCACTACAAATAACAGAATATTTTCCATATCGTAATACTCTCTTATAACTGAAGATATTCAAGAGGTAAAATCTAACAGAGCAAACAAATGGCGAAATAATATTATTACAATTTATTCTAAGAACAGAGAGAGAGAGGGATAAAGAGTTACAAAGTGAGGTATAGAGAGACATTAATAATTCGATAGGGAATCAAAGAAAGAGAGCCAGAAGCAGAAATAACGACACGTGACAGAGGGTTGGAGACAAAGGAAGTGTGCAGATTCAATGCCCGTCACGAGCTCGACAACCACGAGTCATGCAGCCCACGAGTTATACATTCACGAGTCATGCAACCCACGAGTTATACATTCACGAGTCATGCAACCCACGAGTTATACGCTCACGAGTCATGCAACTTACGAGTTATACACTCACGAGTCATAGCCACCGAGATAGACACTAAGCTTGACATGAAGTAAGATAGACCCATGAGCTATTGTAATACAACCCCCGAGGTAGATACCATTTTTGTCCCCGCCGAACGAGTTCGAGCAGGGGACTATGAAACGGGCTCCGTACGTGTGTGTGTCTGTGTGTCCGTCCGTCCGTCCGTCCGTCTGTGCGTCCGTGTGTGATCAAAATGTTCAGTTTGTTACTTCTCTGTCATTTATGAGCCAATTTTGATTCTGTTTGCGTTATATGATAGCACTACATGGGAGCTTTGAAACTGCTACACAGAATTTCAGTTGTGACCTTTGACATTGACCTTTGACCTATATTGTACATTTTGCTTCAAAATGCTACTCCTTCGCCATTTCTAACCCGATTTCGATTGTTTGCTTTATATGATAGCACTACATGGGAGCTTTGAAACTTCTACACAGAATTTCAGTTGTGACCTTTGACCTTGACCTTTGACCTATATTGTACATTTTGCTTCAAAATGCTACTCCTTCGCCATTTCTAACCCGATTTCAATTCCGTTTGCTTTAAGTGATGGCACTAGGTGAGGGCTTCAAAACTTCTACACAGAATTTTGACCTTTGATTTCTTTGACCTCTGACCTTGATATTTGACCTGTATTGTACAATTTTCTACAAAATGCTACTCCTTCACCATTTCTAACCCGATTTCGATTCCATTTGCTTTATGTGATGGCACTAGGTGAGAGCTTCAAAACTTCTACACAGAATTTTGACCTTTGACTTCTTTGACCTTTGACCTTGATTTTTGACCTATATTGTACATTGGCTACAAACTGCTACTCCTTCGCCATTTCTAACCCGATTTCGATTCCGTTTGCTTTATGTGATGGCACTATGTGAGGGCTTCAAAACTTCTACACAGAATTTTGACCTTTGACTTCTTTGACCTTTGACCTTGATCTTTTTACCTATATTGTACATTTTGCTACTAAATGCTACTTCCGGCGGGGACATATATTACGCACCGCGTAATTTCTACTTTTCCTTGTTTTCCTACAAGTGTCGATCTCGGCGACCTTATTTGCCTATATAGTGTCGAACTCGTGGGAGTTACTTGCCTGTCATGTGTCTAGTGTCCAGCTCGTAGGCCTGTTTTACGTTTTGTCTATCTCGTGGGCATGTTTTACTTGATATCTTACTTGGTATCACAGCAAGCAAATGGCGACATAATGTTATTACATTTTATTCTATGAACAGATAATGAGAAATTAAGAGACACAAAGAGAGGTATGAAGAGAGCTCTTGGGCCTGTTTTACGCATCTACCTCATGGGCTGTATGACTCATGGGCTGTATGACTCATGGGCCGTATCACCTGTGAGATTAAATTCTGGAATGATTTATTACTAAAAGTTTATCCAGAGAGTCAACGCGCATTTTGCATAATCCATCCTTACGTTCGAGTTAACTTTCTCGGCAATGTAGATACCTTGTAGATGATGCTTATATCTTTCTTGCCATCATACTTGATGGTTATTGGAAAGATGAGAACGATGATAACTACGGAGAAGGGAAAAAAATCTGGACTTATTCAAAGTAATTTCATAATTCTAGAAGGTTGTCTTTACACTGTTCTGCGAAGTGAACTTGTGTGATACTACTGTTTGTCTTATGAAAATATTGAAAAAATTGAAAAAAAAAATTAATTTCTATTGAATTTGTGCATGTGTTTAATTAGAATAATGAAAAACTTGTTTTTATAAGTATGTACATTTTTATTAGTATGACGTCAACATTCTCCTACGTCTGCTTGATGCGATTAAACATTCAAAAATTGTATTCACTTATACGAGGTGCACTTGATCACGCCTTTAGACAAGACAATTATATGCAGTGTCAGTTTGAGTTATCTTATATACATTTTATCTTCCCATACAAAGTTCGGACCTACCAACTACAATTTTGTGTATAATTTTCGTTTATAATCATATTGCAAGCTTCCGAACTCTTGAATAGTAGAACTCCATTTCATGATTAAGTTCAGTTTGATCGAGTAACAAAACAAACGCAACAGTGAATGTCTAATCACAAACTTAAACAACAAAAAAAATCTGACTTTTCACATGCTTTCTCCGCAGGGATGATGTTGAGCACAGTCGTTCGTTGTTAAAATTAGATTCTTCTTCTTCTTCTGATTAAGTCTGCCTCCTTCAATAGACTGAAGATTCTTGCAGACTGAAATTGCTGAACAATGCAAGAGAAAGAAAATTAGTAATTGCATCCTGCATATCATACTGTTCTAGAATCATTCTAAATTGCAAGTGCATGATACTGGCCACTTTGTGAAGGGAAGGAGGTTATTGTTCCAAATTATTGGCAAATATTATTAAAAATTTTACGATGGAGTTTATGTAGCAACCAATGGAAATGTCAAATTTGCATGCTATCAAGCAAGTCATTGTTCTCGAAATTATACCAAATCTCTTTTGTTTTCGCCTGTCTAAAAAAAAGAGCACATCGGCCTATATAAAAGAACTTTGTTCTGTTTGTTGGCCTGCTATGTTTCACCAGTGTTGGAGGGGATTTCTCCAGTTTGCATGCTCAATAAACGAGATGACTAATAAACACTGTAAACTATGCTACGTTTCTTCAACTTTGTGTTTCCAGTTTTGATAATTTTGGACTATATACAGGGCAATTTCTCACCCTCTCTCTCTCTCTCCCTCCCTCTCTCTCTCTTGAGGGAAAAGTGAGAAAAGAACGAAATGGGAAGCGGATCCATAATAAAGAGTAGTACTTTGATAGGTCTGACAAACCGATTTTAATACAGGTATGGGCAGATCATAGCAAGTGAAAAATTAATAAGTCTACGGATCTCGTCTAGATAGTCTGGGATGGACTGGCATCCCTTCATCTTCATGAAAACTAACGCAGAGCACACACATTCAAACACACACACACACACACACACACACACACACACACACACACACACACAGTGGCATAGTATGGAATAGACTCTCAACTTTAAGTCAGAGGTCCCGAGTTCAAATCCAGTCAAGTATACCTACATCCCTGGACAAGAAGCTTTTACTCACGACATGGTAATGTACATACAAAAGTATTGTATAAATGGGTAACTTGACAACGCTAGGTAACAAGAATGGCAGGACCATTTGGTATAGAGCAACGGTCAACACTGAAGAGGTTATCCTGGACAAAGAATACCATAGTATTATAATGATCAATTTCTTCATTTATGTTTTTGATTATATTACATTTGTTTATAATGATTTTTCTTCAATTACAGTATATGTCTCCAAGTCTGTTGTCGCCCTCAAAAGAGTCATTATATTGCTCTGTTTAATCCAGTTTTTAGTTTGTTTGTGTTATCGTCTCAACTGAACTCCATCCATAGAAAATCAGGTCACTGCATTTGATAATTTGTATATTTTTCGATTCAGGTAATATGCACTCCTTAGTATTGGTCACTGTATAATAGTGTATCAGTCATATTAGAATTTAGCGAAATATGTCTTCTTTTTAGGGGGCAGTTGGTCTATAAGTACCTTCTAAAAGCTACATTAATAACACTAGAAATCGCTGTATGAGCCATGAGCCCATTAAACGGCGGCGATGATTTTGATTGAATTCAAAATCCACTTGATTGGAAATAACAAAAGTGTAAATGTACTTATTCTTCATTGGGAAAGTTTAATAGAACAATTTACTTAAAAAACATATAGATGTCATGTTTGGTTCATTCTTTCAATTGTTTGGTGATTTCCTTTGTATATTATTTCAAATAACACTTTAAAAATGTGCGATAAAAGTTTAAAATATGGTATGAATACATGCAAAGTGATACATGTTCCAACAAAATGAAGAAATAGATAGCACCTCAACAACCCCAAACTAAACTGGATAGGAGTCTAGAGAGGATAGTGATGAGTATAGATTACTTACAGAGTTACTATACCCTCTCCAGCTTCAATAAGCCAGTTCGTTATTAGCTCATTTAACTTTTTTTTTTCCAAGAATGACCTTTCCTAGTTGTTGCGGTTTTTTTTTTAGTTGGTTGAGCACTTCACTTGTTTATGGCATAAGCTTACCCTAGTTTTATGAAATTCTTGTTCAAAAGAATAAACTTGCATGACCAGGCAACCAAATGGTCAAATAATTAACATTCGGCCAAGCATCCATTTCATTCCCTTGCATCAAATGTATCACATCTCTATTTCTTTTTTCTGAATTCTAGGCTTTAATAGACACTCTGTTGCTGGGAGGCTGGTGGACGTGCCGTAATTATATGAATAATCATTACATCACAGATACTTATCTCAGTGAACTTAATAACCGACATGCCTGATTGGTACACCAAATGATCCCTCTTCTGCTCATGCGCAAAGTAGAGCTGCAAACTTGAGCTGCAAACTTTTTTAAAGGTACACCACAGACTCTGTGAAAGCATGTGCTTCTATGAGCCGCAGATAGAGAGAAAATTTCATCTTTTTTTTTCTTAATGTAATGTTTGCTCACTTTTTGCGTAAGTTATGCATGTGGAATGTGATTGTGACTGATGTATGGAGGGCAAGGTGGTTAATGATTTATTTCTAAGTTTTGTTGTGAATTTTAGTTCAGACGAGCTTCATATCCAAACATTCCAAAGTCATGAGCGTACACTTGGAGCAACTTAGATATTGTATCGTTAGACAGTTTCCTCAGGGCTTCGTTGAAAACTGCACTGCTATTGGTCTCATGGAAGTTATCCCGTGACGGGTATGTCACATTGGATTCTACTCCAAGCTGGCGGAGCATGTACGGTGCGTCCTCAGCCACTGTTTCCAGCTTCCCGATGAAGTCGTACTTTACCGTGCAGGGATCACACAGGCGATGCATGAAGTTAAAATGTTCGTTGGAAGACGGTCCTCCTGGACTTGTGAGGAAAAACGTGAATTCTCTCCAGCTAACATGCTTGTCTTTGGCACTAAGGTCTTCACGTGTCACATTGTCCCTGCACAGCTTAATAATCTTGTTTGCCACTTTGCTGAGGTCTCTATCCACGGGGTACTTCATCACGTCTTCGAATTTGTTCTTATACGCAGATAGCAAACGAACAAACGGGTGCCGTACATACATGAATTTTTGGTAGGTGGTGAGTATGCGCGTTCGATCAGCTCTGGAGTACTGAGTGAGATCGCGCAAATGGGTTCCTTTGCCTTCGTAGTGTATTTCCTTCAGCTGAAGATCGCTCAGTGATTGGTTGGCGCCGTCCAACACGAGCATAACACTTTTCCAGTTTGTACAGCCGACCTTTGGGATAAAACAGTAGACAAGTTTTTGTTTATCACTGACAAGGAGCTGATCGAGAGTTGTACGGCTGACGTTCACTCGCCGAAGCTCGGGATGGTCATTGCAGTAAGCGTCGATTGCACGGAGTCGCTTTTCGTTCCGCAGACGAACGAAGTCGTCAGGGTGCGCAGGCCGCGATGTCTGCGTGATGTTTGGAGAGCATTAAAAGAGAGAGAGAGAGAGAGAGAGAAAGAGTAAAAGGAATGGTGGAATGTGTTTTGATTAATAAACTCTCATCGGATCAGCAAGATTAGACTTAGCTGCTCCAAGAAGAATGAGATAAATGAAGAATGTAACGTAAAATAACCATTTCTATACATACATAATTATCCTGATCAGCTGACCATGTTGTGTTACACTTTAGACTCACATAATTGGAGAAATTAATAAATGCCACTTTGCGGTTGCAAACCTCACTTTTATCAACGGTAATGATACGTGGGCATGGACGTAGTTACTAGTATTCTTGTATTGTACTAGCAGCACCCGTGGAAATCCACGGGTCTGAGGGGTTTTACTCTTTTTTCCCCTCTCATATATACGATTTTACACATTTTTATTGATGAAATAAAAAGAACAGTTACTTGTGCTCTCTTCTACTCATGACCACCATCCCCTCACACACATTTTCACCCTCGCAGAACAAACAAACAAACAAACATTCAGGGAAAAATCACCAAAAAAACGCTTGATGAGATTCTCCGAAAGTTCTGCCCACAGATTCTTCCCGTCTGAACGGGGAGATGCTATACACTGTATGACTTTGATATTAATTATACCCCCTGTTCTTGCATCCATGCAGGCACCCGAGCGAATCCGCGGCTGGTCTCAAGGCATCGCATTTTTTTTTTTTTTCATTCCTATTTCTTTTCCCACGTTATGAGAGAAAAATATAATATTTTCGTCTTCAATCGCTCCCTCCTTTTTGTTTTTAATCACCAAAACTTGGTTCGATGTATCAGAGAACCATCCGTTTATATACTTCAGACTAAACATCATCATTATTATTATCATATTGTTATCATTATTATGCTCCTACTGTTATATTATTATTGTGATCATATAGTCATTAGGCTTTATAAGTATAAGAAACCCGTGGAAATCTACGGGTCTCAGGGCTTCGTATTCTTTCTTTAATATTTCTTCAACCACGTTATGACAGAAGAAATACACAAAGATTATTTTTGTCTTCATTTGCTCCCTCATTTCTGTTTTCATAATCAAAACTTGGGTTGATGGATCTAGAACCGCCTGTTTATCTCATTGATACTGTTTATTGTTTTTACTATCATTATAATCATTGATTATGATTATGATTATGATTATTACCATTATTATTATTTTCAGGGAGGGGAGATCATAGTCATTCGGTTTCATTGCTATTTTATATAATTCATTGACATTAGGATGACTCAAGGGAATTCAGAAAAAAAAAGTTTATCGGTCAAGGATAGTGAATCTTTTTGTCCGTCATGTCAAGGTTACTCTCAAGGTTACTTATTTCAAATAGCTTCGTTATCATTGATATTCATTTTTAAACATTAAAACAATCCAGTACCTGTTTGTGTCTCCTCTGCCCACTCTTAGTTATGGATTATAGCACCCCTCCCCATTAATTTGTATTGGCCTATTCTCTTATTATCATTATTACAGTGTAATATTGTTATTGTTATTATCATTTTTATTATTACTAACATTGTTATAATTATTATTATTTTTTTAATCATGTTCCAAATTTCACATTTCATATTCAGGTTACATATTCCATTTGATTTTGAAGTAAAATATGTTTAACACAACAGTCAATTTTAGACATAATTTCACAAATGTATAAGGACATGTAATACAATGATGTGTATGAGGAACCTACTAAAAAGCAATGCTTGTAGGATGTAGGTTCCAAAGAAATAATGTAAGCGTTTAGTGCAACATGCTAATTACGAAAGATGACGAAACACATGCGAAATTCAGTATGTCGAGATTATAATAAAATCTACGGAATGAACAAAATAGTTTATAATTTTCAAGGTAAAAACTAAAGGATTTAATGCTACATAAAATTGCAATATTGGTCAAACAAATGTAGTCAAATGTAGTCACCCGAGCGAGGCATCATTAGGGGAGAGGAGAGAGTAGAGTCATAATATAGGGATGATCAACATAGGGAGGCAGAAATGTTAATTTGTTAAGAATTGTAAAAATCTCTTTCCCCCATTTTTCTGCTCTTGATAAAAAGCTTTTCTGAAGACAGTCCTGCGCAAACTGTCCAAAACTGCTTCACTGCACTAACATACTCAATCTTGTGCTGAGCAGGACTACCCCAGTTGTGTTTTTGTTGCTATTGTGCTGAGAGAAATACAATATTTTCGTCTTCACTATACTGCTCTCTTCTTTTAGTTTTTATCACCAAACCTTGGTTTGATAGATCATAGAACCACCCGTTTATCTGCATTAGACACAGGTACATTTTATCATCATTATTATCATTATTGTTATTATTATTATTATTATTATTAATATTATTATTATTATCGTTATTATATTACCACTATAATCTCCACTATTATTTGTGGAGGGGGGGATCATATTATAGTCATTGGGTTTAATAAGTAGGCACCTGTTGGAATCCATGCATCTCAGGGCCTCGTATTTTTTCTTTAACTCTTTTCCCTCGTTATGGGAGAAAGAAGAATATTTTTGTCTTCATTTGCTCCCTCTTTTTTATTTTTATCAACAAAACTTGGTGTGATGGACCATAGAATTACCCATTTTATTTCCACTTGGAAATTCAAAAAAAAAAAAAAAGCGAGGGTTTCCTCTACGTCCGCTCATCTTATGAATATTCATGTTTACAGCAGCCCTACAGTATATGAATGGACAGCGGCGCGTGTAATCTGATATGGAAGGATACGATCGGCAAGGACAAAATTTAAGTGGATATTTAGCCGTCCTAAACAGTCTGAGTACAATGATACCCGCTTGAGAGTAAACTAAATGACGTACCTGAGCTGCATATGTATAGTATCCTGCAGTTGTGTAAAATACAATAAAATAACAGCATTCGTTGTTTTCATTAGGGCACGCCAATGCCAATGGCGAACGTCACTGTACGTAAATGCCCTTGTATGACCGCGCGCGCCGTGTATTATACGATATGAGAGTCCATCACGCGAAAGCAGATAGTGTTTCATGTAACCATCGTCAATACATACACACAGGCGCAGGTCACACACTGGCGTACCGTGCCCACCCGAGAGTACATTGTGTGCGTGCCTGCGTGTCCGCCGGAAGATGTCAAAGATTTCGCTGCACCCATCATCTTTAGTATCCCACTGTCTCTGCCAGATAAATGATACACTATCGAGAAAGTAGGAGTCCAGCGCAGGATTGGTGAATATTAAAACGCTCGGCTCTTTCGTCACGCACAAAAATGCATTATGCATGTAGCTAATTAATTTTTCTTTTTCGTCCTCGACGTCGACACGGAGGCGGAGAGGGGACGAAACCCGCGCCATTCGATGCAGGATACTCTCCTGCGGCCGACGGCACCGGTCGCAGCTGCCCGGAGCCGACGGCTCGGGAGGAGATAGACAATCCAGCAACGCCGGAATAAAACAGGAAATACATTAGGCCGCGACAACAACAACAACTTCGAGTATTATAGTATAGGACTAGCAGCACCCGTGGAAATCCACGGGTCTGAGGGGCTTAATTTTTTTTTCTCATAATACGATTTTGCACATTTTTATTGAAGAAATAAAAAGAAAAGTCTTCTCATTCTTTCGTTAATTGTACTGTCTTCTAAATGACCATCACCCTTCCCAGAAATTTTATAATACATTTTTGTAGTATATGCCAGGCGATCCGGTCCATTGGTAGGGATCATTCCCGCCACTACTTGCTTTTATTATAGAACTTGAGTTTCGAGGGGTTATTTGCACCCGTTGAAGTCCAACAGTTGTCTTGTTGCCCCTCACCCCTCCCCCCCCCTCACGCACACACACATTTCCACCTCCGCAGGGCAAAAAACAAAAACATTCAGGGAAAAATTACCAAAAACGCAAATGAGATTCCCCGAAAGTTCTGCCCACAGGTTGTTCCCGTCGAAACGGGAAGATATTAACACTATGACTTTGATTACCCCCTGCTCTTGCATCCACGCGGGCACCCGCGGGAATCCACGGCTGGTCTCAAGGCTTCGGTTTGTTTTGTGTTTTTTTTTTTCATGTTTCTTTTCCCCACGTTATGAGAGAAAAATAAGATATTTTCGTCTTCATAATTTTGCTCCCTCCTTTTTGTTTTTAATCACCAAAACTTGGCTTGATATATCATATTAATATAGAACTACATCTGCTTCAGATTGTACATTATCATAATTAATATTAGGCCTACAATTATTGCTCCTATTATTGTTATTATTATATCATTATTATTATTATCCTTATCATTATCATTATTATTATTATTATTATTATTATTATCATCATCATTGTTATTATTTGGGGAGGGGGAGATCATAGTCATCAGGTTTAATAGGCACCCGTGTGAGTAGGTTCTCACGACCTCGTATTTTTTTTCTTTAATATTTTTCCCATGTTATGGAAGAAAGAAGAATATATACATCACTGCATTCGTCTTCATTTGCTCCCTCTTTTTTTTTTTGTCACCAAAACTTGGTTTGATAGACCATAGAACCACACATTCTATTTCCACTTGCAATTTTAAAAATAGGCGGTCAGCAAAGCGAGGTTTTCCTCTACGTCCGCTCATCTTATGAATATGTATGATTACAGCAGCTCTGCAGTAAACGAATGGACACAGCTGCGCATGTAATCTGATATGTAAGGGTACGATCGGCAAATATATTTAGCCGCGTCCTAAACAGTCTGCGTACAATGACACCGGACTTGAGAGCAAACGGCGAGCAAACTAAATGACGTACCTGAGCTGCATATAGTATTCTGCAGTTGTGTAAAATACAATTACATAACCAACGTTCGTTGTTTTCATTTGGGGACGCCAATAATGGCGAACTGTACGTAAATGCCCTTGTAGTCCATATCACGCACACACAGATTCGTGTAACCATCGTCAATACATTCAGTACACGTAACAGGCGGAGGCAAAGGTACATCACAGAACTATATACACACAGTGTAGAGTGTGTATAGAGTTCTGCGAGGTACATTGTGTGTGTGCGTGCGCGTCCGCCGGAAGATGTCAGAGATTTCGCTGCACCATCATCTTTAGTATCCCCCAGTGTCTCTGCAAGCTAAAAGATGGAAGATCGAGAAAGCAGGAGGCCAGCGCAGGTTCCGTGAATATTGAAACGCTCGGCTCTTTCGTCACGCACAAAAATGCATTATGCATATAGCTAATTAATTTTTCTTTTTCGTCCTCGACGTCGACACGGAGGCGGAGAGGGGACGAAACCCGCGCCATTCGATGTAGGATACTCTCCTGCGGCCGACGGCACCGGTCGCAACTGCCCGGAGCCGACGGCTCGGGAGGAGATAGAGAAACCAGCAACGCCGAAATAAAACAGGAAATACATAAGGCCGCGACAACAACAACAACTTCGAGTATTATAGTATAGGATTCAGTAATCACAATCCGCAGTAGGCAGAAACTGTGTCTATATCATGTTGCATAGAGCTTTGATGAACCTGTGGAGCAGAATGTGTGCATATACAGCATGTGTTCTGAATAGTCTTCTTAACATCAGGTGAGCAAGACCCCCTATGATGTGGATAAGGGAGAGAACGTAACACCGATAGATACCTTGCTTATAAAGAGTACACGCCACCCCAACTGTTCAGGTATTATACTCGAAACCCCTTCCGTTAGATCTGTTCGCATTATCAGACCTTTAAAATACAATGTCTTTATCAGTTGCATTATTTCTCATTTGCGATGAAAATCATACTGAAGTATCACTTCTTACTATTATATATATATATATATATATATATAATATTATATATATAATGTCACAATAGAGGAATGCATTAAATGCCAATTGCCTTGATTTTAATTCAAAATCCGAATTTTCGGGGGCCTCCCCTTCGTCAGGGATGACAGTGCTAATGAATTTTCACAGTGAAAATTCATTAGCACTGTCATCCCTGACGAAGGGGAGGTCCCCCAAAATTCGGATTTTGAATTAAAATCAAGGCAATTGGCATTTAATGCATTCCTCTATTGTGACATTATATATATAATATTATATATATATATATATATATATATATATATATATATAACGTTGAAGTAGGAAGGAGTGGTAAGCGTAGCTGGATTTCAGCAGGTTTAATGGCCGAGCTTTCGGTCCTTTAGTGGACCTTCATCAAGGCTGCGTTAACAGACAAGATAAATTGAATAATTACACATCTATTTTATGTCATATTTGTGCATGTGCATATGAAAGTCTTTTTACCATCCACCTTTGATTTGATACAAGATATCGTTATCATCGGATCTGCTTACCAAGAAATCTGATTGCTGTAGACCATTCCACCTGTAGTCATTGTCATCAACTGTTGGTCCTAAATCGTGAACAAAATTATATTATTTAACATTAAAACCTAACATTTTTTTTTATAGCAATATATAACAAATTCATACAAAGTAACATATGCACTACAGTTTGTGTTGCCTAGCTTTTCGTGTGTATATATGGACAGATTTGATTTGTTGTTGTTTTTTTTTTGTCAAAGAAACTCTCTATGGTCGCACTGACACGGAAAGATACAGCATCTATAGATATCCAAGGCTGACATTTATTGATAAAGAAAATGTTTCAGAAAGCACAATTAAGGCACGCACTTTGCTATCAGCACTCAGTCTTCAATTATGAAGAATGATCAAACTTTAACTCTTGTTACGTTCTCTTTTTTTGGACATCGCCATGCACCATACATTTAAGTAATTCTAAGTATTTTCATTGAGTATCTGTACCTCTTTTATTAGCAAACACAGGTATTGTGTATCATTAAGAGCAGTATTATTAAAAAATAAATGTTCGAGTTATCACATCCGATTCATAATAATGTGTATGTCAGTTGTATCACAAAACATCCTATATACTACATTTGTACCAATTAGAATTTTTCAATAAAGCATAACATATAGGGAGATGTGACTATTTTCTCAATAAGCCATAACTGTAGACGGTTAAATTTAGAAACCATTTTTTTTCAACTATTGTTCACATTTCATTATTTAACAATACTTAACAGTGATTATACTGGATGAAATTTTTACCTTGGTTGCTTCTATCCATAACTAACATTTTAAACTTCTTTTGAAGCACTAAAGCTGTGTTTTTGTTTCATCTCCAAACAGTAATTACTGCCTTTACAAAAAAAACCTTTGCCTTGGTTTTAGTGAAACTTTTATCTTGCAAAATATGTATTTTATGGGTAATAAATACACTTATATACCACTGTATACCATTTATATACATACATATTATATATATATATATATATATATATATATATATATATATAAAGATATGTGTGTGTGAATAATTCTAAAGATAGAAATAAACAATAGATAAAACAATAGCGTTAAAGTTGGCAAACGTGAATAATATCGCTTATATTTGAAGACCTGAATATAAGAACGACCCAAGTCCAATTTTTGGCCAAATTCAGTTTGACATGGGAAATTGTAGCTTATGCATGGACTCATCTTGTGTATAAATGATAAATCCTAATTACCCCCGGAAGTGCCTGAAATGAATGAGTTAAATCTCATATTAATTTAAGAATGAAGGACTTGGGTCATTCTTACATTCATATAATAGCGCCCTCTCTCATCCTTCTCTCATCTCTATAGCAGAATATCATGTACCTATATGAATCAACGAACGACCCAAGTCCATATGAATCAAAGAACGACCCCAGTCCACCACACAAAATGGCCTCTCCACAATTAATGTAAATGTTAATTGTCATAATAATATCTGTTCTAATTTGTATATACAATGTTGCCTTCCCATCACAGTTAAATAGAATATTATTGGACAAATAAAAAAGATATGAAGGTTTTTTTTTAGTTTACTCGAAATGGTCTTCCATGGACTTGGGTTGTTCTTATATTCATATACTCATTTGTATACTGCGTAAATTTAATGTATATCTGTAATATACAGTCAGAAACGCACAAACGTCAAACACCTGCTAGTAAATCACAATATCCACACAAGTGGCTGTTCTACCACAACTTTCATTTAGCACAGCTGTACGATTCTTTCACAGGAGTGTTCTTGAAGAGTCACACAATATTATGTTACATACAGTTACCTTTCTGAGGTTTCTGAGGAGTCAGTGACGTCTCTAGCTCAGACAGTCCGGTCACTTTAAGGGCTGCATACAGAATGGACGATACGAGTATCATGGAGAAACACCAGCGAAGCGACGATCTCATTGTTACGTCATACGTACGATCCTGTGGATTTTGACTATACGGTCTGTGAAAAACAAGACAAAAAAAAACAAGAAGAAAAAAAGAGCGTTTGCGTCTGCGTGTAACGAATGATATACACCTGTGATGTAACCGATACAGAAGTCTAAAGTTATATGATAGAGAATCTGATTACACTTTATGTCGAGGACAAAAACTGACTTCATTTACACGTGACATTTTATTTGATAATCCAAACTTAGGTTAACCTAAAAGCATGGTCGTATGCAGGAATGTTTTGGTAGGCCTGTTTGATTTTTTTTTTCCGGTGGGACAGGGTACATCCCCTCCAACGAGAGAGAGTTTTTTTTTTAATTGAAATTCAATGATCTGATGCGGATCTTGTGGTGGAATATCTGCAAAATTTTGAATAATTTTCAATTACAAAGTAAGAAAATCTACAATCAGACAATAAAAATGGTTAAAGTTAAGTTGTGGTATCCATCACCTCTTGTTCCTCAATTTTTTCACGTCGGTAAAATGTATGGCGGTGGAACAAATTAAGGGAGGGGATGTGGAAGGAGGACGGTATCCCCCTTCCACACGAGGGAGCTTTTGCATTTTTTTTTTTTGCATTGAAACTCAACGATTGGTGCACAATGTTGGTGCAATACCATTATATAGAACATGTTTTTTTCTTTCTTTCTTTCTTTTCAACCAAACAGAAAATGATCACCAATCACGGACAGTGTAAGTAGCTAAATATTGTATCTGTCACCTCTTGTTCAGAATTTGCGTCTTCTCTGTGTACTGAGTATATACATATTGAAAGAGCATAACAGTAAAAGTGGATTGAAAAAAAAAATCTCGAAAAAAGTGGATTGAGTGAAAGCAGCAATACTTAGAAGAACATATCAGGGAAGGTTTGACGAAAATCAGAAAATTGATTTAAAAGGCTGGTATAGTATTGGTGGAGATGAAAAATCGGTTTTTAATGGCTGAGACATAAAAAAAAAACCAAAGTAAAACAAAGTTGTAAAACGTTCTTCTAAACTTAACGCATTTGACGCTACGTTGACTCGTAGGTGCTCTCAAAAACGTCGCGCGGCGCAAAATGGAACAGCGCCGATCAACGGGCTGTTGAAAGAGATGATTTCGAAAGCCCGAAACAACTGCTCGTCTACATACATGACATTGTTATGCCGTTCATCGGTGCACTGGAGTGAGACAGCAGCAGGTAATCTGTCAAGAAATGTCGCTATACCTCATTAGGACCTTGAAAGAACCTCTAAAAGATCCGCGTAATGCTGTTGTTAACTTCTGAAATGTAGCTTAGTCTGTATGAGCCCTTTACAGTGGGTTCTTCCAGGGAGGTGGAAGCTCTTTCCACCTCCCTGGTTCTTCAATGCATCGTTAGCAAGTGTGGTTAGTATCAGTGGGGGCTCTGTGGCATAAAGATAGGATTTCCGACTCCCTAACGAAAGACCGGAGTTCGGTTCCTGCCCAGTACTTGCGTGGTTGGACAAAATGTTTTTACCCACTTTGTCCCTCTCAACCCAGGTGCGTATAAATGGGTACCTGTTTCTTATAATAAACTCGAACCCAATCAGTCTGGCATCATATTCAAGGATCAGCGTAAATTAAGTCAGCCTATTGTATAGTAGATAGGTGACTGAAAAAAGATTTTGATATAGAGAGAAATAAGACTGACCGAAAAAATAAAATAAATTGGATTTATTTTGGATGTCACACCGCGTTCTAGTCTAGTTGCGCGGTGAGGTCAAGCACTGTGAGCCAAAGGACCTTTTGGGTGCTTGATTTAGATTTCGTAACGTTGTTATCTCCTAGATTTTCCCCATCAAAATGGTGAGGCAAATCAGGACCTGCATTTGTTACGCAGAGCTTTAATACAGAACTATTACTACACAACGCGCAGTCGTTGTGATAATAGAATCTTTACTCAATTCTCACGATTAACACACAAGCGTCTTCTGAACGGATATAGAAAGATAACAACAGACATGTTATACAATGACGTGTGCAATTGACAGGACGTTGTCTATGTGGTATCATGAAGAAAGCATTTCATCGGGACCACATGACCATTAACGTTATCGTGGCTACACAATCTAAATATCTGGGGGTGTTCCATCAATTTAGTCAGCGCTGACAAGTTGTCAGTCTCTGACAATTTCAGCAAAATCCTTGGTTTTGATTGGCTGAGATGCTCTGGTCACTGACTGTTACTATGGCTATACATGTATATTGTCAGAGACTGACAACTTGTAATTGTCAGAGACTGACAACTTGTAATTGTCAGCGCTGACTAACTTGATGAAACACCCCCCTGTTTGTATGAAACAGGATACTATACCTTGCTCTGTGTTCTCGTATAAAATTATGGACCGTTCGGAGACAATCTTTTGATTTTCAATTCAATTCAATTCAATTCAATTCAATCTTTATTTCCGATTCAGTATATAATATACCAGATAAATTGTACAAAAAGTGAGTTTAAAAACAATGGAAACGACAACAAAACAAGGCGAGATTATGATATAGACGAAAGATTAAAAAAACCACATCGGAAAAACAGATATCACAGGTACATAAAGAACAGAAACTCATTAACATTATGTGTTTGGTTGACCGGAAAATGGTATGCGCGTAGAAAGCCAGAATAGGCTTGTTATGTTGCACATACCCCGCGTTATAATCATTTGAAAATTACTTTAAAAAAATCAAATTAATCATAACAAAAAAAAAAGAAAAACATTAAACACCATAATACAAATAGAAGAAAGACCAATACATCCATACATAATAATCCAATCAATACTTACTAATCAATAACTTCTTGTACTGCCTTTTGAACATATTATTAAACTGTGTATTGAATTTGCTCAGTTCTAACGTATTCCATAAAACGGGACCATGTATGACGTAACGAATATTTAGATTTATCGGTTAAAAAACGCCATCGATGAAAATGATTTGACGATCTTGTATAATGATTATGTACATCAGAGTTCACAGAAAACATATTTTGTAAATAAGGTGAAAGAGTTTTAGCATGGAAACGTTGCATAAAGGAACATATTTGCATTTTATTCGAATCTTGCAATTTAAGAGTCTGTAATGATTTAAAAAGTTTAGATGTTGACGCTCTATAATCTGACTTTGTACAAATTCGAATTGCTTTCTTTTGTAGTACAAAAAGTCTTTGAGTATGGCAAGAATACGTGTTTCCCCAGATAGAAATGCAATAAGATAAAACAGATAAAATGTAAGCATTATAAAGAACGAACAAAATGTAACTTGGCAAATCATATTTCAGTCGATTCAATATTCCAATAAAACGAGAAATTTTTGTACAAACAAAGTCAATATGATCGCTCCAACTCAACTTACTGTTTAATACAACACCTAAAAAATTTACAGATTCATAAAATTTCAAACGTATATCACCAATTTTTAAAATCATATCATCAGTATTATATTGCACAGCTCCGCGTTTAAAAAGTACACATTGTGTTTTACTTATATTCAAAGTGAGCATATTGCACTTAAACCAATTATGTACCTGATAAAGATTTTTGTTTAAAAGTTCATTCAACACATTGATATCATTATGAGAGGCAAGAAGTGAGGTGTCGTCTGCATATAAAATAAAATGAGATTTATGGCAAGAATTGGCAATATCGTTTATATAAATCAAAAACAGTAAAGGTCCAAGAATGGATCCCCGAGGCACACCCGTATTGACATTTCTAAAAGACGAATGAAAAGAATCATAAACAGTGAATTCTTTCCGCCCACATAAATAAGATCTAAACCACTTAAGACAGACACCACGAACACCATAATATTGCAATTTTTGAAGTAAGATTTCATTAGAAAGACAATCAAATGCTTTAGAAAGATCCATGAATATTGCCAAAACTTCTTTACCATCATTCATTTCTTGAATTATTCTGTCTTGTATTTCTATAACTGCCATGTCTGTAGACAGATTTTGCGGGAATCCATACTGACTATCGTATAATAAATCATACTGAAGCAGGAAATTATAAAAACGAGTAAAAGCTATTTTTTCTAATATTTTTGAAAAACAAGGCAAAATAGATATTGGACGGTAATTTGTGAATATTCTGGGGTCATTTTTTTTTAAGAACTGGAATAACTTTTGAAACTTTCATTTTGGATGGTACGATACCAGTACTTAACGAAAGATTACATACAGGCAAAAAAGGTTCAACAATATAAGGTAAAACATATTTAACCACAGTTGGATCAATATCGTCAAAACCACTGCTTTTCCCAGACTTTAATGCCTTTTCAATATCTAAAATTTCATCTACTGTGGCTGGTTTAAAAAACAAAGTATCAAAAACAGATTTATTCATATCAACAGAAAAATCTTTATTATGCACCACATTATTAGTGGATATGTTTGATCCAATATTAACGAAATATTCATTAAAATGTTCAGCAATATCAGCGGTATCATGAATATCAGTTCCATTGTGCGAAAAAGTTTGGTAATAATCTTTTCTTTCCCTAAAATTGCATTAATGAATTTCCATGTCTCTTTTGAATTGTTTTTGATTAGATCAAACTTGTTCGAATAAAAACCCTTCTTTGCTCTGCGTAAGCAAAGAGTAACTTTATTACGAATTTTCTTATACCTTTCATAATGTGATTCAAGGGAAGATTTAATATATTTCTTGTAACATTTATTTTTATTTTTGATAAGTTTTAAAAGTTCACTTGTAACCCACGGTTTTCTGATTTCTTGTTTTTTCCTTATTCTTGATTTCTCTCTTAGGTAAATGCACATCATACAGATCAATGAATATTTCGTAAAACACATTATACGCACCCTCGGGATCAGTTTGTTCATACACTCTTGACCAATCAGTGTCTGCTAGGTCAGCACAAAGGGTAGCGAGATTTTCTTTAGTAATCTTCCTGAATATTTTTGGCTTCTTACTGTTACGTCTCTCCTCTGGATGTAATGATATATGAAATATTGGTAGGTGATCAGAAATATCTGTCATCAGGATGCCTGACAGAGTGGAGATGGTGTTATCATTTGTAAATATATTGTCGATAGTTGTGGCTGACGTTGCGCTGACCCGAGTTGGTCTATCTACCAAGGGGTGAAATCCGGAAGAAGCAGTTACATTTACAAACTCCAGTATTGATGGACTTATGTCTTTTTTAGTCAAATCGATGTTATAATCTCCCATCAAATATACAAAATAGGTTCTTATTTTGTTTTATATTGAATTCACTGATCAGTTTTTCAAAGAAAGGAGTGAATGTAGAAATGGAATATTTTGGTTGGCGATATATCACTCCGACTATGATATTTCGAAATGATTTACAATTAATTTTAATGAATAACTGATCAACTCCTTCACATTGCTCCTTAGACTCATAATGTGTAAAGCTTAGCTCTTCTGGGATGAAGAGGCCAACTCCACCCCCACGACCAGTTGGTCGGTTCACATGAATAAATTTGTAACCGTCAAGTGCAAAAGGAACATATATAGCTGAGTTTATCCACGTTTCAGATATAGCTATCACTGAAAACTTAAATTCAATGCATGAAAGGTAAGTATGCATTCTTTCAAAATTTTGGCACATGCTCCTTGCATTGAAATGAATCATGCTGAAGTTTTTTGTCACTGAGCAATTTTGTATGGCATTATTCAGTTCAGAAGTCAAAAAATATTTAGTTGGGATGGGATTAAAGATCTTATCTATTTCATGTTCAACTTGATAATCATTACCATCTAGGCCTATATTGGGAGAATTCACAAAATTGCCTGTGGATTTTTTCATCGGCGTTTTTTGATCAACTAATCCACTCCAATCCATACATTCCTTCGTGGGTTCAGTAGGTGAGGACGAATGAAAAGGTAAGTACTGGAAAATGCATTTTGTGCATCTCCAATTGATAAATGAGTAATGAATGTCATCATATTGTTCCTTATTTATTCCCGCACAAGTAATGTGCATCCAGACAGAACATGAAGTACATTGTAGTCCCCTCTGATTGTTTTTTACTGCTTTGCAACATGATACACAGGGGTATCTTAGAGTCATGAGAATATCAAACAACTTTTTAAATGAATCAGTGCAATAAGGAAAAAAATCAAATTACCCGTGTCAAATAGAAATTACCAACGGAAAAGAAAAAAAACACAGAACAAAAAACAAAACTTCTTATGAAAATGTACCAATTCAATATAAAGAGAATGCATCTTTATAACCATACACACTGATATCACTGTAGTTATATGAAGATTTGACCAAAAATAGGATTTTCATTTCTTGCATTGGTTGAATAGGCGTCAGCACTGTAGGGAAAGTTACGATCATATCAAGTCTAAGTCACTTTCTGAGTTGATGACCCGCTTGATTGTCTTTCCTCCAGTAGCAGGAAGAAGAGCGATTATTCTTCCATCCGATGTCCAGGATGAGAGAACTTTACGACACGCTTTTGTTTTTTGTAGCAGCGCTGCATTCTGCTTTGTGAGGTCCTCGTCAATTCCCATGTTGGATCCCTTCAGCGCTCGTCGCTTGGAGATGACAAGCTTCCTCATTCGGTATGACACAAACTTCACAATGGTCGGACGAGACTTTTCTTTGGTGTTCCGTGATGCGCGAGTATTTCGAGATCTTTGCTCCGCCTTGTTCACAGAACCGACGCGATGCGATCTCTCTATGTCGTTTTTGGTGATCGGAATTTTGAGAACCCGCTCACTATTCGACACACATGATCGTCAGTGTTCTCTCCGTTGGACTCCTCGACGCCATAGAAACGTAGACAATTGCGTCTTGAATATTGTTCTTGTGCGTTGGCGTTCCTTTGCAGGCTCTTTACAACTTCTTGTTCACGTTCAACTGCTTTCGTGAGTTTAGCGATCTCGGATGATTGGTTTTCAATTTGTTTCTCCAGATCCGTTATATCCTCGCTTCATTCTTTTCGATCCGCTCCGTGGCGATGGACATCTCGGCCTTCACTGATTCACGCACAGCTTTGCGGATTAGTTGAAGGAAGGAATCGCTTTCAACAAAAGACTGCAATGCCTCGTCAATAATGGCTAGGACTCTATCTTGGGTCAATGCAACCATGATGGCGGGCGAAGTTGTATTATATGAAGTGCATGGAAAATCAGTCAGCAAAGACCTGATGAGTTATATCACGATGGAACGTAATATATCAATATCATGTATCAGTAACGGTGTAAATGTTCGATCATTATTGTGGAGATATCTCAGGGTCAAATCTGTCATAAAACTCGAATCTCATTCATCAGATCTATCGAAAATGGCGATTGGTGCAGATTCTCATAATGACAGGTGCCTGATCTTTTAAGTTCCAAAATGTTGACTTAGATGCATCCTCAAACTGAGTTGTATACTATATACGAGATTATAGCTCCATGGCTTGTTCTCTCGAAAACACTGTGACGAAACACATAGGATTCAAACAATGACTGCACAGACGTGTAGCACTCGTAGTAGTTTAGTGGTACTTACGGCAATGTACGTCACGTTGAAGCAACAGCGATATGAAGTGCGTGAGTCCGAATAATGAACAAATCAGTATTCCATCAGTCAAACTATCTGAGATCAGAGCACACAATCCAGACAAAGTTGATACAAATAGCTCACGATGGTATTTCTTGTCAAGAAGACACGTTTTCCGAGATAAATATCAGTAAAAATCAGGAAATAGTCTCAAGAAACCGGGAGCTCAGAAACACTCCGTCGGACCGGCGCACAGTGGCAATATCCAACTCGATGCTGGTCCGTCGCTGGTATATTACTAAACTGAACATGAGTGGTGCATTATATTATTATTACATGAGGTGAATCAATTTTCAAAAAGGCCTCCAATCTTGGCTGACGCCTCGCTAAGCGTTTTAATACTACCGAGAGGAAGAAATAATTCATCGCCTTCTCTAACTTTCAGGGTCAGAAAAGATGAGATTTAACAACTCCCCTTCTCGCCGTCATAGAGAAATATATCTCTGAACACAGTAAAATATATGACTATGCATAAGCCTGTCTTCATTTGTGGAAAGCCATCCTGAGATAAGAGAACCCAACACTAAAAGAGCTCTCGACAGGCAAACAGGATATAAAATAAGCATAGAGAAGCGCTATAGGCTTTAATTCAATTCTTTTGTGCATTTAAGACATAGATCATACTAACTTACCACTGTCATGAGAACTAAATCCCAGGATGAACGTTGATGTTAATGTTCCTCCGCCTGGATACGAATCCGAAAGTATACAAGTGATATGCATTTGATACGTGCATACTCCGGTACGTTCGTAGACATCTCTCTGCTATACACCATTGACAGTAGACTCTTTGCTTGTTGTTCGCCCAAGCGCGAATTTGTAGCGAGTCTCAAAGGAGACGCTCATTGTACAAGATGCAGGCTTTAATGCACTGATCTTGGCGAAAGCTTATTTCAAGGAAGTAACAATATTGATCGCCGACGTTGCTCTGTCCTGTGATGTAACGGTCCATTAGTCAACCCTTTTCTGGCCTAGGCGAAATATGGACAACAAACAACAAACAGAGGCCTATAAAACGAAATTATTACATTAAAATAAAACATGTGATCGAGTACCTTTAGGAATGCAGCCCCACCTGTCATGAGACGGAATGAATGCACCGCCCGTGCCATACCCTCAAGATGCTGTAATAAGAGGCACACCTGCACCGAGCACCTGCACCTGCATAGACTCAGTCATGAACTCACATCACCACACAGACACCAGTCCTGCAAACAGCACTCTGCACAGCACAGCCCTCTCCATGAACAACGTCTTCGCTTTTGGGAGAGCACTCATTGACAATCAAGGTTTAATTATGGTTCAAGTTCAAAGCATAATCGATCGACCAAAATACATCAATAGCAGGGGTGGATCCAGGAATTCTGTAGGGGAGGCGCCTTTACAAAATTAAATCGGGGGGGGGGGGGACGTGTATTTTTATTTCTTTTGTTTTAACAAAAAATAAAGAGGGGGCGCGCGCCCGGTGGATCCGCCACTGAATAGAATGATACAGTCATAATAGATGACAACATTTCGCTCTAATTTACCCAAGGGAGCTCTTCCGTGTAAGCATTAAATGCACACTCTTGCTTATATATGATTGTCAGTGAAGTACCAGCTTACATTGTAACTTCATGCTAGATTACTTTTCTGAAAGCAAACAAACACTGTTTTGGTAAAAGTAAACCAAGAAGAAGAAAAAGATGGAGGAAACGAAGAAGAAGAAAAAGAAAAAAAGAAGAAGAAAAGAAGAAGGAGGAGAAGAAGGAGGAGGAGGAGGAGGAGGAGGAGGAGAAGAAGAAGAAGAAGAAGAAGAAGAAGAAGAAGAAGAAGAAGACTCTCTGATCTGTTAGATGAAAGTTTTGACTGTATGTATTCAATCTCGGAGAGATGATAGAATCATCCTTTTGGGAGACGTTATAAGTAACATGTCAACAGTAAATCCACTCTCAAAAAAAGCTGGAAGAGTAAGGTTGAGTGGGTTGGTGGAATTTCCACAAGGGTTACTCTCAACAACAGTACGTACACTTAGGTCAGCTTATAGACTTGATAGACTTTTTTTATCGCAGTCTTTAGGGGAACTGCATTGTTGTGTACAATCTCTCGAATAAAGTGACCACTCCCGATAAAGTCAAAGACACAACAATCGAAACCTAAGACCACGTCATTTCATTCTTTTCGTTCTTTTCGATCTTTTTATCAAGATGCCTTTCTTAGTGATTTGGCTGTTATTAACTGAAATAGATTGTGGCGACAAAATGCAGATGTTGATCGGAAATGGTGTAAATTCCATGCAGTATTTTTCAAACACGTGCAATAAACATGCACCTTATGTTACAGTTCGTCAAAAATCAAAAGGGAGCAATGATCAATAATTATAACCTAGGGAACATAATTTTAACAAAAGAAAACACAGTGAAATTATGAAATGAAATGGCACTCAAAGATCCGGAAAATATGAATATTACAGAAATAAAGTAAATAATTTGAATAAAATGTTTAAAAGGGTATATTATATGAAGTATCAGACAGTGGTAATGAGGGAAAGATGGAAGGTGCTTAAAGATTTATTGCCAAATGATAACGAACATGAGTCAAATGTGTGTATTGACGGTGAACCAATACTGATGATTTCCATAGAATTGCAACAGAATTCAATATTATGTCCAGTAATGTTAGCAAATTATATGTTGCAGTAATAATGACAAGAATGATAAAAGTCAGCAACGCCAAAAGTGTTTGGATTATGTCAACCGTGAACAATCTTCCTTTTCTTTTGATGAAACAAGTACAGATTTTGTTCAAAGAGAATTACAAAAGCTGGTACAAAATATGTTGGGTTGGATAAACATCATCACAACTTTTGAAAATGAACGCTCACCGGATATCCTCACCCTTAGCGCATATTTTTAATCAATCGTTAAAAACGGGATTGTTCCCCCGCTCATTTAAGCGCTAACGTTATACTTGTACTTGAAAATAAGTTCGTGAGTGATATACGGAATTATCGTCCTACCTCATTTTTATCCGCTGTAGCACAATTTTTCGAAAAAGCACTCCACTCGCAACTTTTTATAGTTACTTGTATGAAGGCGATCTGTTGACGGAAGGCCAATCGGGTTCTACAGCAAGTCACTCGGGCACAACGTGTTTAACCCTTCGGAACTATTATGCCAAAGAGTCAAATGTGCTCATATTTCACACACATACCTATGGACAGGACATTGATCTGGCATGCGAAGGGTTAACAGAGATTTGTGGTTTTTTTTTTTGTGCAGTCTTTTTAGACTTGAAAAAGGCCTTCGATGTCATACCCCATGATCTGCTTTTGCTGAAATTGACGTACTTCGGCATCAACAAAGCGGAACAAACGTGGGTTGAATCTTACGTTTGATAGGGAAAGAGCAATGCGTTTCTTTTATAGGCAAGTGATCAGAATTTCTCAATCAGGAGTCACACAAGGTTAAATACTGCTCTTTTGTATGTTCATCGATGATGTTCCCAGTGGCGGATCCAGAGGGGGGCTCACCGGGCGCGTGCCCCTCTTCATTTTTTGTTAAAACAAAAGAAATGAGAAGAAAAAGTGAGGGGGGAGGGGGGCTCGTGCGCCCCTTTAATTTTGTAATGGTGCCTCCCCTTTACGGAATTCCTTGATCCGTCCCTAGTTCCTATATTCCTTAGACTAAACTTAATGCAGACGACGCATGCACGGCGATATTTTACCCAGGACGTGATGCTTACAAAGTACAGGAACAACTCCAAGCAGACACTCTACTCCAATGGTTTTCCGATAATTGTATAATTGTAAATTCAGAACCCCCCCCCCCCCCGAAATTTATGTTATTCAGACCTCGTCGTGGAAAACAGAAACATCCTTTTCAAATTTGTATGAATGGCAGGCCTTTGGAAACTGTCTCGAGACTGAAACACCTTGGGGTAATCTTTGAGCATTCTCTCGACTGGTCTCCTCATGTTGATGAAGTAGTCATGAAAATTTTCGTTCTATTGTGCATGTGTACGAAGAATCAAATCGTGTTTGACACGTGAAATCAGGAATCGGTTGTATTTTTCTCTCATACTTCCACATATTGATTACTGTTGTGCTGTATGGGGGTCTTTAACAAAGATTATTGCAACGTTCAAAATAAGTATGCTCGTTTAGTATTAAATTGGTGTTATTACATGTCAGCACACACTCTTACTCATGCTCTCAAATGGCACGGTCAATTGAACAAAGAATTCATAATACCATTACTGTGTGCCGATGTACAAATTGTTGCACAATTTAGCCCCACCGTACATAGTCAAACTTGTGACCAAACGCCCTGCTACTTATACCACTCGATATTTCCTTTCTTGTCAATTACATACCCAAACCTAGAACTGAATTATATGAAATGCTCCTCATATGCTGCAAACAAATCATTTACTGCGTTACCCATCTTAATTCAAACAGCCTCTTCATTGCAAACATTGTTTCAGAATCGTGTATGCCAACATCCTCTCTATCTCTCAGTTGATACGAACCCTTTGCACTAGCTATGCATTATTTACATGTAGATACCATGGTATCATTGGTTTCTGTTTTCTCCGCTCGATTTATGTTCTTTCCCATGTGTCTTATGCTCTTATTACGACCTCGTTGTTCTTAAAGTGTACCATAATATTTTTGTTTGTTTTGTTCTCGTTTTTTATTGTGTGCATATGGCAATGGTAATGTATGTATATCGACGCAGGGCTCCCGGGTAAAGCAGGCCTTTGTGGTTCAGCTTGGGACTATCCTGCTTTTAAAGAAGACTTGATAAATAAATAGTAAATAAACTAAATCATTGATAAACATACAAAAAAGCAGAGGCCCTATATAGTACTGAACCTTGCGGGGTATCTGATTGAACGGGGAGAAATTCAGATCTCTTGCCTTTGTAAGACACGCAATGCTCTCTCCCTGTTACTGTGTACGTTATACTACGTAAATTGTCGTTAATGCCGATCGAAGTGTGACAATTTCAACAAAAGCAGACCATGGACATGATGGGGTATGGCATATAGGAGTACGCAAACAGACTGCCCAACCACAGTACCTTTGTCCACACCCTCAGACAAAAAGGTCACAGATATCCATTAAGCACATTATGGTTGACTGTCTGGGTCCAAAAACCGATTCTTCATTATCAGCGGTTATAGGTGTGAAAGAAGCTTAGCAAATGCAGAGAGTGAATTATAACTGCTTTTTCGAAATCGATACATGAAAAAAATGTGAACAATAGTTATGATAAAAATGTTTCCAGACTAAACCATCTGCAGTTATGGTTTTATGAGAAAAATAGTGATATCTCCTTATATCTTAGGCCTTACTGCAAAAATTTTGTGGTAGATTGTTTTGTGATACAACTGACCTACACATATGCATCAAAAGTGATATCTTGAACATTTTCTAAATCACTGCTCCCGAAGGTAAAAAGGACCTTTAAATAAACGAGGGAATGATCCACTAGCACTTTATATTAATATATTGTTATTAATGTCATGTAATCAAATTTAATGATTTCAAAGCCCCAAACGGGCCACCATCCCCCAAGAAAAAGTTAATATCAACTCTTGCCTGTAAGGATGCTTCCTGCTACGTTTGATGATAAAGCTTTTTAACCTACTGTATTCGTAATCGAGACACTCTTTGCAGCTCTAGTTTGAACATCGATATTACAGTTGTACGAGCTTCTTGGGACTTATGAATTTCGTCTAAAACAATCGATATTTTGAATACAGATGTATCAGGAACCCACACCACAAATTTAAGACCTCCAGTCACCGAGGCCACAGATAGGCTACATAGGATTTGCACAGCATTATTATTACACATATTATTGTTATTATTATTATTACATGTATTATTATTATTATTATCATTATTATCGTTATTATTATCATTATTATCATTACTACTACTATTATTATCATATATGTGTGTGTGTGTGTGTGCGTGTGTGTGTGTGTGTACTATAATGTGAAGACTTTAACTGCAAAACGGATTCAGCACCGCTTTTTAAGCACTTTAGAGCGCACCATCTAGAACAAACTAAGGTCTTTCCAATGATACATGTACATGTACCTCATTTGTTACGTAACGAGGAATGTTCTTAAAATTATGATTGAAAGTGCCCTATATTTTCTTATTTTCTGTTTGAAAGCAGGATTAAAGGCAAACATCTCAAATTGACAAGAATGGAGTCAGCTCCTTTTGAGATCAAACGATCATAATACATAATGAACCTTTCTTTTTTTAAAGATAAAATTCGACGATCACTCCACACACAAAATCTAATGACATCCTCTTGAAGGATTCTCTCCACACAGACGACTTAGGCTTACACTTGTACACATGCACCATCAGACACACTGAAGTAACTTGTAGTGATTCATATATAGCTTTTTATTGACTATTAGAGATAGAACGTAAAATATCAGACAATACTTCAAATAAAACAACGCCCCGAGATTCATACATGTATGATATTCATAACTCTATTTTTTTCTCTCAGTTCCTTGGATTGAGAATCTATTAACTTAAAATGCGTAATGCAATATATTCGTCATCAAAGTATTGAAATCATTAGAAGTCTGTAATCAGTCATGGCTGAACACATTATCTTAATTGGCTAACAGTCCCGATGAAAAATAAAAACATAACTTCACAACATGAAATACCGATTACACATTTACACCAATGTCGTGCCATACTGCGACACAGCGCTGCTTACCTTGAACTTATTATTATACGTGGACTCTGTAAAATGTGGTTGAAGACTGATACGTTAACTGACAGACATGGCAACAGAAAATGCATGTAACCACAAATAGTCGTGTTAACTTCTGACCTTATGCTGTGTAGAGTAGCCTGCGTTTGCTTCTCACATAGTTTTAGATTTATATTCAAAACCAGAGGTAATCACAATTTCTTTTTCTTTCCATGTATAATAATCCATGAGACAACATTCTAGCAATACGGAGAGAAAGCGATGATAATTCTTCAATCAAGACTTTGTAATTTAATAATTTAGTTGTTAATTTATACAAACAGCTGTATCTCATAAGGGAATATCAAGTCGTTCCATTCTCGATTGAAAAAAAAAAGTAGAAGATGCTAGTAGACTATGGCACCACTAAAAAATAAATAAAAATAAAATAAAACTGAATCTAAACTGGTACAAATAAATGTTAATGCACCTTATCCCTTGATACAATACAATATACCTTCCCCTAAATGTATGGATTCATACAAAACAGAAAACTAATACATGTAGCTCCATCCCCTTGTAAATCAAACATCATTTAAAGATTAACACCTTTTTCAAGGAAATAAAAAAAACATACACCAAGAAAGAAAAAACAACAGATAAACGCGCCAATTCAATTTGGCAATTAAAAATACGGAGTTGCCTGTTCGCACGGATGACAAAACTTATTCAATACTTCAATCTGTGGCGGTACACATGTAAATGTACCCCACTTTCTGCACAATATATTCTCTGATTCAATCTGGGCAGAATAAGCATATTGTGATTCCCATAAACCATTAACTTCCCAACAAACTATGGTGTCTTTTGAATGCATTCAATGATAACAAAGTCTCTAATAAGTTTTCTTATAACATAACTCTCTGTAATACTCTGGAAATATTGGTACGTAGTTCAAGATTACTGACACTTTTATCTCTCTACTACATGCTGAAGAAGGAAAAGTATCTTCAAAGTTCTACAAATCAAGACATAACAATACCTACTTATGCACAATTGATGGAAATCATGAGAGTGAGAGAGAGAGAGAAAAAAAAACACCTTGAATAATGTAGTAGAATTTTCATCATTTTTAGTGTATACTAAGTGAATTTCCTGTTGTGCACAAAAACAAGCAGAGTTGCAATTCATTGCCACAAACAAGACAGAATCTATATGCATAAACACATAAAATTATTACAAGGACCAATAATAGTGACACAATTAATACAATTTTACCTGTTTACGATGATGCCACAGAGTTTGGGTTATGTTGGAACAAACTTATCAAGTTTTATTTTCACTACTGCTAAACTGCAATGAATCACAAGTAAAAGGATTGTTTTCTAGCATCAAATTGATCATTTTTTGGTACACATGTAATTCTTTTTAAAACACCATACAGTGTACTTCACCCGATGTGATATCTTTTAGTTTAATGCACATCAACACTTTTAAATCATTACTAACTGTCTTGTAGTACAGTGACAAATGTAATATCAGTATACTCATTTGCAATATTTTACTTTAATTACATAAATCTGCATGGGTACTTGTACCCAAAATCCTTCAAGACAGTTTATTCCCACTCCCCCCTCCCAAACTGCTTCTATCAGGTGTACCAAAACAGCTCAGATGATGGAGTTAGCATGCAAGGGCACGAGGGCTAGGGTCTGACATGAGTTACTTCTATAAAGAGAGCATGTAACAAGTTTGGATACATGGAATTATTGATTAACTGAAATAAATGAAGCCTAAGAAAAAATGTTGGTAGCTATACAGTTGAACTTCAAAAAACAGATTAGAATAATTTGGTTTACTGGTAATAAATACACAAAACTGTAAAAATGTGTCAGGTTCACACATTTTCAGACATTTCTTCTTCTTTTTTGGTAGAAACATTGATACAATAACTAGGTGAATTGGCCTCATATCCAGAACCATTCAGATTGAAGAGGAAAGTCTATGGGTACATCTTTGTTGCCATCTCTATTGTTACTACAGTACATCTAGAATGGTGGTGTCTCAAGTTGCATTTGTGCACTGAAGAATTCATTGTTTAATCCTACTCAACAAGTTCTAATATTTTCAAAAAGGAAGTAATTATTGGTGATCTTTTTTTGATATGTCACATGTGCCATTATGATTATACTGCCCTGACCTCATATACACATACAATGTATACAACATTCAATACATTTTGATTAAATATAGACTCTAAACATTAAACATACACATGGTATGACAACAAGGAATGATCCGAAGAAACAAAACTTTGCGGTATCCACTTACAATCTTGAAAGCCCTCATCGATGGATCTGAGGATATATGTCTTTTCCCATTAACACACCTATAAGGACCAAGTCCTCGACAGAAATGCGGTTAAAATCAATACAGGAAAATAGAGAATAAGTGATTACTACACTCCTTTACAACTTCCATATGCACCTTTACCTCTTGATAGCTGAATAAAAAGCATACATAAGCCATATTTGATACAGAACAAGGTATATGATCACTGTGTGAACACTAAAGCTCTCTATAGATACAATTAAAACACAAAACGTAAGAACAAAAGAGACACAAGGTTTGTATAAATTCTAGTCTGCATACAATCAGTAATCAAGAAAGCGATTGTTATGTAAGTAGTCAGTGAAGAAAGGTATCCATTAGTCATGACTTCAAGTCCAAGGCATGATGTAAATCAATAAAATATGTGACCACCAAGCTCGAAACCCCAAAACAGTAACAGATTAGCAGGGCTAGTGAAACTCCCCACTTTTTTTTTTTTTTTTTTGCCTGTACATAGGAATACATAAAGGTGTCACCACTTTGGGCTCCCCACCTTTTTTTCTTTCTTTTTTTAACCCTAGAAGTGGCACTAGAAAAAAAAGAATGAAACTTTGAACACAGTAAGGCCTTTGTTTGGGAGCTGAAGACGACCTCTTTTATTTTTCTTACGTGTCAGCTGAAGAAACTCGTAAGTGGAATGAGAAGCTTGTTAGCTCATGAAACCCGGAAATGGGCCTCACCCACTTCTGAAAACATGGCGCCAGCCATGATTAGGATTCTCTGTAATGGATCAAAACAAAATACGTCATTTTTGGGTTGACGGACTCAAATTTTTCAAGAATGTCTTACGTGTAGTTGGGAGAGTAATCCTTTCTCTACCTGCTGTCAACAGTGAGATGTTAGCAGTTTTTCTGGGGCATGCTTTTTCAGACAGGCACTGCATACACTGGGAAATAGCCTATAGTTATCATTTTTAGTGATACTTTTGCACAGCATGCCTGAGTAGCCCTATAGTCTTCATCTTTTCTGCTTTTTCTATGAAACTACACCTCCTAGCTCTATGCTTTTTGAATGGGTTAGCACGGTCCAATTATAATTATCAAGTTATTTCAAAGCTTAGAGCTTACTCTTTTAAGCTACATGTGTAAGTAGGAAAGTGAAAATTTATGCTGGCTTACATGTACTTTTTGTAAGTTTTGAGCTGGGTGGTCACAAACATCACATACTCTCTCTTTCATAGCATAGTAGACCTACAGTATGTACATCAAACAGGTGTAATTCAACAAACTTTGAAAATGACATTCTCAATGTCGCATGGAGTGACTTTAAAACAAGAAAAACAGTGCTATCCAAATCCTGGAAATACCAAACTTTAAATAAGACAACAAAAACAACACTTTCTGTGACATACCACCATAACCTAATAACACCAGACAGAATTGTCATTCAAGATACACATAAACCCAGCAGCCAGTAATAAGGTAAGTACAGAAAAGCGATATTTTCTCTCATGGCAGTATTGATTGTAAAGTTCACATCAAATACTAGATTGCTGCATGGTTTACAGAATTTAGTATTGACGCACACCTGAAAATCAACCAAACCTACGTGATTCCGTTCATACCAGTCAAAGTTTGGCTGGCACACATCTTTTTTTTTATTTCTCAGCTCAAATGACAAAAGCTTTTTACTTGCAAAGATAACAATAACAAATATATTATTTGATATATGCCAGCTATAAATATGACAATCCTCTTTCTTTCTTTTTGATTTCATACACATCCTTGCAGGATATGACTCATATTGGGCCAAGGCAACACTAACAAACTCACAGCAGGACATGTCAACCCCAGGCATTCTTGAAAAGGGATAGGTACACACCATACTGTATCGTGCCTCATATGAGCAACATACCACAACATTCAGTTGACAATTGTATCAGTGTACATCTACACACAGACAAAAATTCATCAGAGATGATTTCCCATTTCCAGTTGATACTCATCAAAGTGATGTGCCGGTCTTGAACAAGTCGCAGAATCTCACTAAAAGAAAATAATCAACCAGTGAAGTTCACTTGACACAGACATCTCACAGTATCTGACTTTTAAGGCCTGCTTGATGTGAATTTTGGCACTCTCAGGATTAGAGCCTTTTTCCGACAAAACTCCATCACAGAATGGTTGTGCCTCTACAGCACCTGCATGCAGCAGACATCCATGCAGTGACAGGAGAATGCCATGGATGAGGCACCACTATCTCCACCACAGAAACATGTGCTACTCATACGATGACAAATATCACGACTCAATGGAGAATAAAGACCTTTTCATTCTAACACCAAACTCCAGCCAACCAAAGAGATTATGCAGGTACTTCACACAGGGGTGAGAATCAAATTGATTCATTGCAATAAAGTCACTATGAGGTTCTCAAGCGTGCGCAAAAATGTGACAAGTTAAATTTCAATATTCAACTAACTACGTAACGATCAAGTTAGTACTGCATGAAATTTCAAAGATGCAGAAAATTGTACATTCAAATTTCAATCTGCACAGCATAAAGTCTTTGAAAAGAGAACTAACAAAATCACAAGACTACAACGTACCATTCACTCCTTTTAGCTAAAAACTGTTACATCTTCAATGGCAAAGGACATATTTAGCTCATATTTGATAGCTCAATTAGTAAAGACATGGATGAAACAAATACATGAAAAAGGGTTCCTTTCTTTTCCCTTCGATCAAAGCTATCTTCCTTTTTTCCCCTTCACGGCATCAAAGCCTGGTAATAACTGCTGTTCAAGGAGGAAAGCAAGCATGCAGCTCCAAGAATAGATTACAACTACAAGTCATTTTAAGATTTCTATGTACCTCTGGATACACTGTGTATGCAACTGAGCTAGAGGTTAACTTACTGTACAAGAAATGTCAAATAGGAATGGGCAACTGGTGGTGTGGAAGCCATGGTTCAACAAATGTTGAGGGGAAGTTCCCTAAAATGAAAGGTGGTGAATGCAGAAAGGTTATTCATACAGAAAGTCTCACAGCTCTACGGCATCAAAAGAACACTTGATCTATACGTCGTAGCTCCTCCAAAATAATATTTGTTTATCATAGTAACATCATATGAGAATCTGTAGGTTGAAAAAAAAAATTATAAAGGAATTGTGAAATTGCATTCAAATTTCCTTTTTTTTTTCCCCAATCCTGCTATGGTAACAACCAAAGTCATTAGTTTCCATCCAAAGAGGGCAGTGCAAAGAATTAACCAGAACTTTATTAAGAATCAATATTTTTTGAACAGTTTGCCTTTTTCCTTTAAACTTTCACATATTATTTCACTAATCTCTCTGCATTCACTAAACATGTTAAAAAAAAAAAGAACTTCCCCTTTTAGTAGTACAGCAACAATGCCTTTGATAGAACACAAGAGTTATGACCCTGAAAATGGTTAAAAGACCTATATCAGAGTCACTTCACAAGCAGAATTCTAGCAATTGTGCTCTTACAGTTTAAGAGTAACAGTGCCAGAATTTTTCTTAAAATGGCAAAGTTGAATAGCACATTAAGAAGTCAGTAACGGTCTCTCATTTTGGCAAATACAACTAACGATAGACACTGAAACAAGTGAACAGACAAGTTGATTTGCCACATACGTAGTAGTGGATTTAAGTGATATACAATGTACTATATTTCACAACAAATGTTGAATAATTTCATCTGTATTAATTCAGAGTTGTTTGTTTGGCAACACATAAAGCATAACGGTTGTTCAGTCACCAAAGACACGTGCCATGATGAGAAGCAATGTGAATAGGGTTTACTGCTACACTTTGAGGAAACAGCACTGAATCCAACAGGTAAAATGGAAATTGGATTCTGTCATCAACTACAGAGAAAGCAATTGTATTATATGTGTAGTGCGGCATGTACCTAATATACAAAGATGCCTAATCACAAAATTTATTATTGTTAAATACACTAGCAACACAGCCAAAGAAAACATACAATGCTAAACTTATCCTAGTAAACATAAATTGAAAAATAAAGAAGAAAGGAGACAAGACAATATAATTGTTTTTCAATAATCTATAAGGTGTGATAGACTTTGACGAAATACACCCATAAAAGTTGTTCATCACCAGCTGGCACACAGTCCATGACTTTTTTTGCGTTTCCCGTGTCTTACTGTTTTTCACAAAAGCACATTCTCTCTGTATGGCTGTCCCACAACTCCAGCCAGCTTTACATGGGGACCTTCTCCTCCGGCAGGGGCTGCTCTGGCTGGGGGTCCGGGCTATGCTGGTTGGCTGTACTCTGCAGGACATCTTCAAAGCTGGACTCTTCCTCTTTAGTCCCGGACACTTTGGTCTGGTCAAGCAACAGGTAATGGTCAGGGCAGAGGGCAGAGGGAATGTCGTGGGGGGGGGGGGAAGAGAAAGGGAATTGTTCTTAACACTCCTGATGTTCAATACAAAGGCAAGTAGAGCTGTGTAGGACATATTTAATTACAGTGGAAGATAATGGTATACGTCGATAATTACCAAAACTAGAAATCAAATATAATTGTTTGTATAAGAAGTGCAGAAACAATGAAAAAAAAAGAATGAAACAAATAAAGGTTCATATCCACCATGGCTTGAAAAGGTGTTTAAAGAGGGTTATTCTTTAATCTATGGAAATCACAAGATTTCTGTAAAATGCATTATTTTTTTTTTATAAGATCAAATTTTCATAAAAGTCTATGTCATGTTATCATTGGCATGATTACTTAAATAACAACAAATGTGACCCTGCACCTCAAAACAAACAAAAAGTCGCCAGACATGAATTTTTAGTTAAGACCATATTCTGAAAGAGCAGACTTTAAGCTTCAAAATGATGTATAACTCAAATCAAATGGACTCTCCTAACCTATCTGAATGTTGGAAAGAAAGCACAAACTCAGGAAAAGTGTGAACTGAGAAAAGAGGCTCTGAAGTACAGCGTCTATTCAAGCGCTTAATCTTTACCAAACCGTGCTGGCTGTGCGATGAATGGGACAAAAAATAGGAAGTAAACCACCAGAGTAACAACAATGAAGGGATTATCAAATTAAACTGAAATTGAGCGTGCCGTATTAACACATTCTGTCCATAATTAATGCCAACTTTCAAAGCAGTAGCACTATCCTTTCAAAAGTTATTAGAGTTGAAAGTGACGAGTGTGGACAAGGTTTTTCAGAAATGAAAAAGGGATTCTAAAGACACACCTAATCACACTATTCTACCAAAAATGTTTGAGATAAACTGCTATAAAAACACACTTTCCTGCCCGTTTTGTGACACCAAATTTTAGCATAATGTAAAAGAAGACCCGCTCTTTCAGAAAATATGAAAAAGTCAAGTTCGGCTAGGTTGACCCATTTCATTTATTTTCAGTCCGCACGCAAAATCAGTGTGTGCGACTTTATGTTCGTTTTGAGGTGCACGGTCACAAATAGCTCTTTTTCTTGATTTTGATGTTAATAAGTATCCCACTGGGAGTTTAAAGACAACAGGGAAAACATCTTTTTGTCATTTGCCTCTTTCAAGTTCATAAAAATGTGAACAAATTTTTCTCATCAGAGAACATGTACCCCTTTTTTTCAATAGTAAAGTTCTTTGACCGACCTTGAGAGATGTTGCTGTGTTGGAGACCTTTTCCTCAAAGGACTTGAAAGCATTTGACTCTCGAACCTCGCCTAGCTTCTTGGTCACCGCTGTGCCGAAGCTGGAGAAAGCTGCTCCTGTCTTCTGGCCAGCACTTTGCAACCCAGTCTTTGTCTTGCTGTACCTGTGGTGTTTGAAAGAGAGAGGCAGAAATTGGGGGGGGGGGGCAGATTGTAAAGTCTGTGATTTCATGCAAAGGATCAGACAAGATTTGGCACACTAGTGTGTATGCTTCATACATCCAACTTTATGAATCTATCTGTTAAAAGGGTAATCACTTACCTCAAGCCACTTATTCTAAGACTGTGTCACTTTTACTGGATGAAATTTTGTACATTTTGCAAGAGGTCTCTTTCCTGCCTCAGGTATTGCCATAGTCAGAAGCTCAACAAAGAAAGGAAAAGACAGATCATCATAGTGTGTTTCCTGACTCCAACTCAAAGATGAGAGAAATTATTTCAGGAAACATTTGAATAGGTAGTTAGATACAATTGTAGACGCTAGAGAATATACAGAGGCCAAGAAGAGATTTAAAAAATGATGAGTGTTGATTTAGTCTAATATTGTCTTCAATTCATAAGATGACAACACTGATTTCAAGCATACACGTGTACAACAGTTTACAAGATGATTCACATATCTCTAAAAATTTCTGGAGTTGTGCTGTTTTATACTCATCACATTTGCTGTTTTTTTTTTTTTTTTTATTGACAATGATGTACAGGACTCCATACTGATAACATCATGTTTTTAAAGATAGAACATGGCTATTGTCACCACAAATCATTATTTTGCTCCATGTAGAATCTGAACTTGTTCCACAGAAGTGATTTCTGTGTTCACACATAAATGTAGTTTCCAATAAAGAATTTTAAATCTACTCGTAAAGTGTTGTGAAGTGGTGAAATATATATGGAAAAGAGCATGTTTCTGAATATGTTTACAAGCAAAACAGCATGAAATAAATGTGTGATTCCTACTAATGACATTGTTAATGCACAAGTAATAATATGGTGCAAATGTTATCACATCTGATGTAAATGATGGTGTGTTGAGGAAGAGCAAGCATCCTCAGAGGGGAAAAAAAGACAAACACCTGTTTTCAGCATCAGAGATAAATGAAATAAATTGGTTAAAGAGAAAACTTAAATCATGCATGCACAAAATATGAAAATGAGATCAATCTACACATTCAGAGTGCACAGATATGAATCAGTATGTTGTAGTCTTCATCTAAAACTTATCATGACCAGCATGCTTTATAGAGAAAAGTTTAGACTTCAATAAAGAAAGATCTTATTAATTAAGAACTGCATTTCATTGCACCCAATGTAAAAAAAAAAAAAAAAAAAAAAAAAAAAATGTAGGTCCCCAAATATAGGATACTATAGAACATTTTCAGCCACCAGAAAAATTTTACCAGGGTATTCAAATCCAAGGTTGAGGCTATCATATAAATTGTGTCTGACAATTTTACCTGATCTCCAGAAGGTTGTGAGAGTCATCACATAAGTCTACAAACATCTGTACATATGAAAAATGAGTTTCAACTACATACATGATTGAATCATAGTCAGGTGAAGTACAATAGAACTAAAATAAAAATGTCATCATTATGCAAACAAACATACCAGCCTTTAATCACAAGAGAGTCTGAACTTGTCTCTGTTCTACCACCTTTTTTTTTTCTTTTTTATTGATACAACACTCTCCACATTCCCAAAGGTTCTAATGTATTTTACTGGCAGCAAAACATTGACATTGGTGCACGCCATTATAGTTAATCTCAACAGCTACATTTTGGTTAAAAAAACAAAACAAAAAAAAAAACAAAACAGGAACAAAATCAAAATCAGCAGCAGAAAAAAATCACATATTCTTTTTGTTTTCTTCAAACCATTCGCTGGAGTATTTTGTTCACAGGAGTTTCAATCATATACATGTAGGATACAGAACATGACTAAAGGTTTCTTCATTGATCCAGTACATATTAATTTCTATAGATGATTTAAAGATGTCACAAATTAATGGCAACAAGTAGCATTTTATTCTTCATTATTCCTGATTTATTACTCCTGAAGTTTTCTTAATCCATAAAGTCCCGTGCGCCATTTCATGAAAGTTGTCAGCCCTGATAAGTTGTCAGTCTCTGACAATTTTTAACCATGATAGTATCAGTCAGTGACCAGGCTGAGAGCTAACAGCCAATCAAAACCAAGTCTTTTACTGAAATTGTCAGAGTTTGACAAATTTCATGAAACGGTGCCCACATGTAATTTTTTGGCAAAAAATCTTCTTGTTAACATTACATTCAACTATTTGGTAATCTTGTCCTACACCGCAGAAAGATTAGATGAAATTTGATTACATCATTAATAAATTTGCATTAAATCAGGAGAAATCTAGCACAGGTTTGCCATTTTATAACAGAAACATAAATTCTATTTTTTTTTTTTTACATTTGTTGAAAATCCACAGGTCAGTTAATAGAAATGTACTGATTCAGCAGCTTTGGATGATTCTGCAACCAACATTTTAAAAGGAAATGGAAAGAAGACCAAAGTAGAGCTAAACTGAAAGAAAGTTTTCATTTCACTTATTTATGAACATTAAGAAGAATTGATAAGAATTAAAAGAAATGTCAAACCAAGGACACAATGTTTCTGAGGCTCCATGGGTTAAACAGTCTCATACACATATTAATGTATTTGGCAGCAAAATATGTCGCCACTTAAACTCATCAATTCTTATCAAACATTAAGGGCATTGTGTTACAGTTTGCATCAGATGGGACAAATTATGTTACCTAAACAGATTGACTTTCTAATGTTTATTGGAAAAGCTTCCAGCCACGACTAGGAATGTTCAAACACCAATTTCACCTTTCTTAAACTGTCCATTGGATTGTCTTATATTTGTAGATCTGCATCGGAAAATTTTTATGCTAGTGACATGATGAATAAATCATTCACAGAGGAAATTTACAGGACTACCCCTTGAAGAGGCAGAATATCAAGCCCAAAATAGGACTGACTTACAAGGGATTTGTCAAAAGGAAGCACGGGAACACTTACATTGTAGGTCTGAGCACCTAAAGTCAATTTTTGTGGACTACAGTCTAGGAATGAAGCAAGAATTTCAAAACCATCTTTGCAGCATATGGAAGACATATGCTGCAAAGATGGCAGCCTTGTTATGTTTATAAGAATTTGGATTTTGAATGGCTTAAATCAAGATGAATTGTACCCTACATCATATTCCTTGAACTTTAAACATCTACAGACTGAAATGTTTGAATAAGGGTGTAAAACATGATTTATTTCAAAAGCATTCCTGTGTAAGGAGCATTACATCAATATGAAATGATAGAAGAAAATCATGAATTTAAAAAAAAAAATGAAGAAATACAATTAAAAGTTGGTGTTGAACATTTAAAGGTTTGTGTTGTTACTGAGCCAGCATGTGAAATTTTCAAGTTAGTCACACAAGATACAATATCATGCTATTAAAGCATTTTGATAAGCTGTTAGCTGCAATTCATTATTTTTTTCTTTTGTTTTCATCATGCAGAGTATGCAATGTAAGCACAAAGTACATGTAAGTCAACATACTGTGAAGTTCATGGCCATATTGTAATATCACTATTTCGATTTAACACTCTTCTTTAATAACTTTAAAAAAGTTAGCAGATTGGTCAGGAGAGGAAAGGAAATTTTCTTGATATGGTCAAGTTTGAGATACGTGTAGAAAGAAACATCTAATTTCTCTTAATTCTGTCATAATACCAAATAAACAATCTATTCTGGAGTTTGTGCAATGTACAGTGTAGTTCAACTTCAACATTAACCTATCCCTTTTTAATTATAATAATTATACAGTTTTCTCAAAGTCTATCTACATGTAATTCAACTCCCACAATCAGTCAGTTCCAATGCGAGAAACTGACTGAACATACAAAGTTGTAAGAAAATGATCTGGAACTGATAAACTGTGGATAAGCAGTAAGATCACAGCATGACTTTGCCTTGAAATGTTTGCTGTAAAAAGAACAAGGAAATAACATGAAATACAGAGAATTGAGTTTGGAACATATTGCTTGAAGTATTAAAATCTTTCACTTCCATTGTTGGTTGTGTTTAATCGAGTTGACTAGTGTACTATGGCCATTCACTGTACAGTATGTTGTCTTGCTCCGTACATTTACACTGCATTCAGGTGAATAAACTTTTTCTGAAGATGTCACTTTTAATATTCATGAATATTGTTTTCTCCACTCAAACACACTTACAATTCACTCTGAGTGATATTCGAATTCCACTCTTTTACTTTGGCACTTGTCCATGTGTACCTATTAAGTAATGGCAAACCAATAAATTACAAGCTGAGCCAAAAATAAAAGCAGATTTTCAGAAAAAAAATGTAGCGGCAGAGTTTAGAATGTGCTTGCAGCGACGCCTGTATACTACACAAGCATCTACAGTTGTGCACACTTTATAACTGCATCCCCTTCCATCATGCCTGCTTTCATCCAGAGGGCAAAGGAAGAAGTGTGATGTGTCCAGTTAATACAAGTTATTTTGTTAGACTTAAGGTACAACAAACTGAAACGACATGCTTGCCAAAGCTGTCATCAAACATTAAACTACAATCTGCAAATTGGCAAGTCAGTATGATGCAATGTGTTATGTTTTCCCCCCTCCCCCCCCCCCCCAAGTCATTCAGTACACTACATCACAGATGTAGGAAATGATACATTGCACAAAATGTAGGCCTAATCAATTAATTGTTCATTCTTAGAAACATTACTCCTGTCAAGAGAAGGCAGAACAGAATGAAAGTGTGAAGTGAAGATAAAACTGACTTGTACAATGTACCCAATTTTAATAGAGTTCCCTTTTTACTGGAGGACATCTGGAAGACATGCTAGATATAAACCAGTGTAATGTAGAACTGCGGCAACCCAGCGGTTGGTGAAAATGACCTCCATAATAGAGTTCCTGGTCATCTAGCATGAAGCATGTATGTTTCTACGGAAACCAGTGTCCCCAAGTTTCTCTTCAAGAGGCAGGCAGTTCTAGGGAGCACTTGCACCACAGACAGTGCAGGTCACTGAAGTGTGCGCCATGTTTACCCCGCGACTGTTTAGAGTTCCCTCGTCTGCAGTAAACATGGCACAACCCAGAGACTCCAACCCCAAACACCTTCTGATCTGGAGATTCTCCCGCCTGAAACCCCTAGCAAACAGGAGACTCCAACTTGATCGGCGCGAAGTTCCTTGCTGCCGGGGTCCAACTCTAGGGTCCTAGATGTTATCTCGTGCTATCTAAGGCTTATTTTACAACATACGATGACACAGAGTAAGAAATCATTTCAAGCGGGAGAAATAAAATCTCAAGCGGGAGAACAGGAGATTATGCAAAAATGGGCTTTCGGCGGGAGATCTCCCGTTGAAAGCGGAAGAGTTGGAGTCTCTGACAACCTCTGGAGGTTACTTAAACTCATGCTAGGCTGTCTAGCATGACATTTACCTCAGACTCACTCCAGACTATTGCTTTGTGCTTCGTGCCGTGTCCACTTAGAGTCCCAGGCGTCTGAGGTAAACATGGCATGACCTCCAGAGGTAGTGCTGTAATTTGGGGGACCCTAAACTAGCTATTAAGAGTCTATGTGTCACAATAGCATAAATCTGGACCTGGACAAGAATAACAAACAAACAAACAATCAAACAAGAATAAAAATTTCTGATGATTCAGAAATCAAATTCTCCAGTGGTACAGGTACTTTAAAAATTTTAAATCGTTTTGACTACCACATAAGCACAGACTTTGCATAACTGCATGGCAAAATAGTTTTAGAAAATGCTAAGTCACTTTTGCTTACATACATTGCCTTAGAAAACTACCAGCATTATACTCTCAATTTTAAATGCCAGATGGTGGCCAGGACAACATCGATAACAGACCAACTAGCGATCCAACATTATCATGGCAGTCCATGCTCCATACGCACCCACAGTAAACCTCCAAAAATCCTCAAACAGCACACCAGTTAAAGCCATGCCAACATCTTCCTCTTTGTTTGTTTGATTGTTTGTCTGTCTGTCTGTTTCTAAAACATCAAGTCATGAAAACATGGACCGCATCAGTCATTTCAGGAGACAGAGCTCAGTCCATGTTAATTATCAGTTACTGTATGTGATCAGCTTGCATAACATGCCATGCTTTGGGCATGGAGAAGAAGAGCTAGGAAGGTCTAGCTGTAGGAAAGGGGTGGGAGGGGACTGGAGTAGGAGAGAGGGTAGGAGTGGTCTAGGGGTAGGAAAAGGAATGAGAGGGGTCTAGGAGTAGAAGATGGCATGGGAGTGGTCTAGGAGTAGGGGGGGAGATGGGAGGGGTGTAAGGATAGATAGGACTGAAGATGGGAAGGGTCTAGGAGTAGTAGAGGGGATGAGAGGGGTTTGGGGGTAGAGGAGGGATGGGAGGGGTCTAGGTATAGGAGAGGGGATGGGAGGGGTCTAGGGGAAGTAAAGAGGATGGGAGGAGTCAAGGAGTAGGAGAGGAGATGGCAGGGGTCTAGGGGTCTAGGGGTAGAGGAGGGGATGGGAGGGGTCTAGGGGAAGTGAAGAAGATGGGAGGGGTCAAGGAGTAGGAGAGGAGATGGGAGGGGTCTAGGGGTAGAGGAGGGGATGGGAGGGGTCTAGAGGAAGTAGAGAGGATGGGAGGGGTCAAGGAGAAGGAGAGGAGATGGCAGGGATCTAGAGGGTAGGAGATGGGAGGGATCTAGGCATACATGTAGGAAAGGAGATGGGGAGGGGTCTTGGGGTAGGAGAAGGGTGGGAGGTGGTCTAGGAGAAGGAAAAGCTGGATAAGAAGGGTTTAGGGTTAAATACTGGTAAGAAAATGGGTGATTGGAGGGGTCCAGGAGTCAGACGTCATATACTTGTAGAAGTACGGTTGCCAACCTTGTAAACAGTGTATTGTAGTATTCTGAGGCTGGCTGAAAATGCATTTTTTTTTAAAAATCAGTATTTGTACCTTTCCTGCAATAAGACTTGTGCTAATACTATTTGGGAAAGCATTATTTTCTATGAAACTTGCAATGTTTGGCAAAAATACCAGTACAAAATACTCATAATAATTACTAGTTGGCATCTCTGCAGACCAGATAGAGGGGAATAGGGGTTAAAGAAGACTAGAAATTCACTTTACAAAACTGATAATTTTAATGTCGAAGAGAAAGGATTTCTCTGCATTTGTTTCTTCTTAAATCTAATGCACTTTATATTTCAACTGCTTTAGACGAAAAAAAAATCCATCATAAAACAGATATCAAAATAATTATTTGAATGAACCTCAATCTTCTGGTTGCATATCAGTTTTTGTATGTTAACATTGTGAGCTTTGTATCTGTGGCATTTGGCATTTTTGCAGACTTTAATGTATATTCAGCATGATGAAGCTTAAATGGAGTTTACATGATGAACACACCTGACAGTTGAGGACGCTATCCATGATAACAAGTATAAAGAGCTCACTTTATGTCATGTAGCTATACATCTGCATTGCAATGACTGAAAAGCACTTTCAATGTACAGTGATGACAAATGAGTACTGTCGAAAGTTGCCCTGTTGAAGTGAAGCAATATAAACACCATATCTCATTTTGCAAAATCTTCTGAATATATTACAAGATTATGCATGGATATTCTGATTATTGATTGTTCTTATGACTTTTTGACTAATATGATGGTGATTTGCACAAGAGAGGATAAGCTGCACAGACTATGAATACCCAGTACTTGATAATGGTAACATTGGTGATTTATAACAGGAAAGCATACTACCCAAGCCAATGCCAGAGAGTCCCTTGTCATAAAGATTAACAAAAGGATGAGTTGTTTGAAAGCTATACTATTTTTTTTTTTCGAAAGCGAGGGAACCTCAAACCACATGTAATAGGCATTCACACTATATATCTAATATCTTAAATTTGAAGCCAGCCATGGGTTCTATTCCAGAGGACTAAATGTCATGTAACCATAAAAGATGTATATCAATGAGAGGAAGAATTACTGGTTGTGATAAATGTAGACGGTGAAATTCTACTTTATGGATAATGCTGACAGGTAAAACTCTTAAAACTGTCATATTTGTATCTCTTTCTCTTTTTTGTCTCTGTCGTTCTGTAACTTATCATCGAGTTCATTGTCCCTTCATATCAGCTCTCATATTTTAACTTTCCACTTCTAACAACCAACAGTTTTAGCTTTCATGTGTTTACTTGGCTATTTCTACTTTTTGCCTAAATCTGATGGGCGACAGTTTCATTACTGTTAATTAAATAGTAACTTACATCACAAAGAAAGTTAATAGTAGCTTTGTTAAATACCTTGATATACATGTACATGTATACTTTTTAGTTGTTTTGTTTTACTTGCCATTACCTGTTGCAGTTGGTAATTATCTGCAAGAGTAGAATTCTGTGGGTTGGTAGACCTTTACTTTCTTGGTATCAAATGCTTTCAAAAAAAATATATAGGGATGGGAAATTAAGACTGCTTGATTTGATTTTGGATGCACACTTTTCATACATTCCCAAAAGTGTTTAATGCACTGTGTACAGTACATATCAGATGTCAATGGCACAATCGATGATTTGATTTTCCAGAGTTACTGAAAACTATGCCTAATTTTGTCTGAGTGCAGGTGCAGCTTGTTATCAGGCTGTGGCAGCTCCACTACATCACCCATGCTCTACAAGGATTCAGAAAATATGGAGGAGAGAAATGGATGCAGTGAAGGTGAAGAAAGTACAGACAATATGCACTACGAGACAGGATGCTGAAAAGAAACGCAAGCAGTGTACATACATCGACGACGTGGTCACAGCTTCATTCCACTCGGAAAATTTGTTCGACGTGTTCACATACCTAGGGGGAGGAGGGTCAGAAGTTATTAGACAGCTGCGGCACAATTATCACGCATTCTGAAATCATAAAATGGTGCCCCCAGAAAGTTTTGCTACATTCACTCTGCACAACATGGAATAATATTATTTTCTGGTGGAAAAAAAAAAAAAAAATATATATATATATCATTGTACACATATGGGCATGGGTTGAGTGGTATCTCACAGTGCAGATTCGACACTCACACAAGAAAATTAATTAAAAAAATGATTTTTCTCTCATCTGATTCTGAACCTGGAGAGAAGAAGTTTACAAACATTTAAATGTCTTTACCAGATATACAGTAAATGTGACACTCTTCACTACAGAACTCTACAGATCTGCCTACACAGGCACAATGTAGTCTGGCATGCGAGCAAGTGATGTCAGAGAATTCAAAGTATCAGGAAAACTAACCACCAACAATCACAATTTCCTGTGCCATTACTGATATCTGAGTTATTTCTGGAATGACTCAGAGACCGATTAAAAAACTCATAATCTCTGTTTTTCCCCAGCTCGGGATACAGGGAATTGCTGGAACAATCAACCCACATTCACAGTGCCCCGATAAGGTTATATCTTTTTCGTTGCATAATAAGCCAATTCACACTAAATCTAATCTTACGATGACCTGTTGTATGAGAACATGCCCATGCAACCTCTGCAAGTAAACTACAATTAACCCATCACTTACCAATAGTGGGCCTGCCATGTATCGACTCTATACACAATTACCACATTTCAGAGTCTGCGGGTTAATTGGTTAGGAATCCTCGCTGAGGTAATTTGCACCTGCTGCTGATAAAACTTGATGCCTGCATTAAACTTTTGACCCTAATACACGCAACCACCAAAGGAAAGTCCACATTTCTCTTGAACAGGCACTATCTGTGTTCATTATGTGCTCACTTTGTCCAGTGCTACAAAAATTTGTATTTGCTTGAGGATGGTAACGGGTGTTGAAATGAAGTGAGAGATAATCATCTCCCCTTTTGAGAATACAGTAATGGAATTATTCCTCAAATTTCTTCTACCTTCTGTCAGGACCTCAGGAAATCACTGTCACTTGAGAGCTGAAAACATAACTCTCTTAACATGCCATTAAATCAAATCATCGTGTGCAAATGCTTTAAATCCTGCATTACGCCGACTTTAAACATCTCTCTTTATTGCCAGTTTAATGCTTATATTTTCTCTTTTCTACAAATCAAGACATACATTGCATCTTGCAGGAAAAGTGGTAAATTATGCAAATCCTTTATTTCTTTTTTTTTCCAAACCAAAATTCCTCGATTACAAAAAAATAAAGAAAAGTATATTTGCAATTCTGGCAATTACTGATATCTGTATAAGCTGTTATTTTTCTGAATGAGGAGGTCACATAGTATTACATTTTCGTGAGATGTTGTTTTCGAAAATTGACCTCAACGCTATCGTACGTAAGGGCAGTATTAGCCTACACATGTAGCTCATGGTGACATTTTTGTGTGTAGTTAAATTCACAATCCAACTGTGATTTGCAAAATTCACACAAATTAAACCTCGTCAAAATAACAGCTAGTACAGTACATCAAGACAATTTGATTTTTTCCCCTCATCCTTGTACATTTGTGCAGTCAGTGTGTGTGTGTGCCTGTGTGGATGTTTGTTTACTTGTACAACATGTCGCAGGTTGGAAGATTTCAGTGGCGGATCCAGAGGGGGGTGAACCAGGTGCGCAGCTATCTTTATGTGCCATGGTGGAGACCCCCTGTGTGCCACGTTATTCTGAGACAGGAAGGTAGTCATTCTTTGAGAAAGAGTTCTGTTTTTCCAATTTATATAACTTCTACAAATTTCTGTTAAGATGGGCATAATAGCAGGCAAAGTTAAAGAGGAATGCAAAGATTTGTTTCGATATAAATTGTATGACGAATCTATTTTCAATTTTTCTTTTGAATGACCAGTTGCTACATTACTGAAAAGGTATGACTTTTGCACATAAAAACCGTGACAGAAACTTAAAATGTACGAGCAAATCTAGTTGGAAACATTGCTTGATAATCAGTCACCACATAGAATGCAAGCCGTATATGAGAGGAACAAAAGCACGAGAAACGCTTTCATTGTGCCACGGGATTAGCAGTGATTAGCGATTTATCGATCGGTTTTGGCGGCTTTGTTTGTTGAGCAGAATATGCGAAGTTGGCACGCCGTCGACTGAGTCGGACGTGCGAACGTGGCACATAAAGAGTTAATGTTGAAACAAAAGAAATAACAAGAAAAAAATGGGGGCGCGTGCGCTCCCCTTTAATTTTGTAAAGGCACCTCCCCTTTTCCATACAGAATTCCTGGATCCGCCACTTGATATACACTATTCAGGGAGGCACTGGGAAAGCAAAGGGGCACTAAATCCACAGACTGTGGATGGCAGGGATACCCTTCTGCTTCTAACGTGATAGCCCCCACAGGGAAACTTACGCGCTGGACTGCTTGAAGTTTGTCCAACCTGTTTTCATATCATTTTTGAAGACAGCCACCGGTGTGATTCCCAGGAGACGTCTGATTTCCTTCGCTCTGATTTCTTTGGCTCTTAAAGTCTGTCGCAGAGCCTCAATATCCAGCTCCACCTATCAGATACAGACAGGAAAAATAACTGACATTGTTAACCCGTTGAGGATGAGTCCCGAGTACACTCGGGCGAGTGTCTATGGGAAATGCATGTTGTAGCAAAATCAGTCCGTTCTCAACGGATTAAAAGTCAACTAACATCATTCTGGAAAATAATGATATTGATGCATTGACAAGATTTAGTCATGATCAGATATAAAGATGATTCTTTTTTTGTTGGGGGGGGGGAGGGGTGATGGGGGTTCAAGTATTGCAGCTTTACTTTCTCACGGGTTATTGATGAATAAAGATTCTTGTAGCTTGAAAAGAAATCATCAGTAGCCCCTATGGCTACTAACTTGTTGGAATTACTAATTGGACTACAGCTGTATGTATCACTATCATTATTATCTATAATCATTATCGTTTCCTCAGAAATTATAGGAATGATGGACAGACAATGCAATGAATGGTCTATAAAATGAATCTGTCCCAAACATTTAACCCGTTCCTTCCGCAATTCTCTGAGTGCCTTTAATGCCCCCAAACGAGATTCTTTTCGCCCGTCGACAGAGAGGCACACAGGTTGGTAATCCAGCTGTGTGAAGGCAGTCAAGCGGTTCATTGTGTCCCCGTTCTACGGTCAACTACATGTGCCCGTGAACAATGAAAATATCGATCGGGTGCGAGGTATGAATAGAGCGTGGAATAGAGCGTGCGCTGATGAGCTCTCAGAATCTTTTGTTCTACACAAAACCAGGTACCTGAATGAGGTGACTGGGGTCAGCGAACCCGCATTTCTAACTGATCTCAGCCTTGATCATTATGTACATGTTCGTACGAGTTTACAGCAGAACAAGCAAAAAACTAAATCAGGAAAAGGTACATGATACTGTAAAACCCCCTTTTTCTAAACAGCAGGAGAACAAATCCTGATAGAATAAACTCTGATCTTTTTATCAAACTCACTTTTCTGAGCATTTTAACACAAAGAAACATAAATTTAGGCCACTGAAGCAGGCACCCTTGTCTTCATTTTGGGAACCTGGTAAACCAGGTTCCCGTATATCAGTTGCTCCCACGGGAACCTGGTAAACCAGGTTCCCGTAAGGAACGGGTTAAGACTCGGCAGCATGGGGATATGGCATGGGAAAGCTAGGCCAGCTTGGATGTATACCAGTGGTATTTACGAATCCCTGTAACAAATTGTGGGCAGAACATATCACTGATAATTTCTAAAGAATACACACAGCCAAAGAATCTCTACTGTATGCTGGAGTCAACCACCATCAACAATGAGGGCGTGCTTTGATGCACATTATTTGCTGATAGGCGTTATTCATGGTTTTTGAAATGAACAGAACATGTAGCACGAAGAAAGGATTGCCATTAGCATTAATCTTATGAACTGGCATGCAACAAAATCATGTTACTGTGTCTTTGGCAAAGAATGTCACCTCAGCAAGTTCTGTCTTTAGTCTTCCCCTCTCCGCATCATCTATGGACAGGTTTTCACTGATGGGACTAGCCAGCTCACTTGGGGTGCTCGCTGGGGACTGTTCAAACAGAGGGGTGGAGTCACCTCGCCCTCCTGACTGCTCATCAGAAACTGCAGGAAAATATGAACATATTAAAAACATTAAAGGGATTGTATCGTTTCGGTTGAGACCTAACTTATCTTTTCTAACATTTTTTGGTGAGATAATGAAAAGCTTCTAATGATATATGAAAGAGCATGTACAATGTAATTCCAAGATGAATTCAACGTATATTTGATGAAAACTGGTTTTGAAATGGCTGAGATATCAAAAACAGAGCAATTGTAATAAAAGGTACGACCCAACTTTTATTATGATTGCTTTGTTTTACTTTGTTTTTGGATGTCTCAGCCATTCCAAAACCGATTGTCATCAAATAGAAACTCAGACATCATTGCTCATGCTGCCCTTTAACCCTAACTAGGCCGGGGGGGCCTCCCCCTCGACGTTCCGCGCGATGTATCACAATCGCAAAAAGCTAACGCCGCGATGTTTCATGACTTTTTTTTTTCGAGTCTCCCGCATCTTTTGACACCAAATTTGCGATGCCCGGGCGCACGGTTCCGAAGTTACGCATAAATATGTACATGCATGTCAGACCAAAAATGCTCAAAAACGTTAATTCGTGTACAATTTCAATGCAAACTGTGCTTACAGGCAAATTTCATAGAAGCATGATTATTTTGGTGTTTTATTGATTAAAATCAATGAATAACATATTTTCTTATTCGGAGCGATGTCGCGGACAAATTTCATCGAAAAAACAATGAAAAACATTAAGTCGAAAAAACAAAGAAATACATAAGAAATTCCTAAAAACAATAAAATACTTCAGAATTTTTTCTGATATCACAATTTTTTTTCATTACATTTGCTAAGGACACTAAAAAGAATATTTACACAAAAAATGTGCCTGTTTTGAGCTTTATTTTGTGATTTATACCAAATAGTCTGATTTTATACATCATCATGAATAAATTAGCATAATTTAGCATAAATGATGTTTTTTTGAAAAAATAACTTCATGGTATTTTAGATTACATCATAGGCAATGTGTGTGCCAATTTTCGTCGCGATCGCGCGGCCGACGGCCGAGATCTGGAGGGGGGGGCCTGGGAGGCTCCCCCCCCCCCCCCCCCCCCCCCCCCCGGCTCTATCAACTACCTAAATAGCCCGGCCTACAAGTAGTTAGGGTTAACATAGAACACAGACTTCTCTGCTCCCCTCAACTTTCACACTGTAATCTGGCTGCACAATTCACACATTGCATTAAATACAAATTCTGTAATCACATGATCCAGTCACATGACATAATCACACGGTCTTGTTACAGTGTCATTCACTAAAGAACACTTCAATAGTCAGCCATTGACTGGAAATAAAAAAACCCATTGTAGGCTCACGCATGTTGAACACAGTGATAATTCTTGGAGTAGAGTTGGTAGTTCCTGTAGAAGGCAATCACTGTCAAAGTTTTCCTGGTACAAAGTTGTAGATCCAAACACAGGAAAGAGGTTTATTTTTTTAGCAAATCATCTAATCCAATGGACCTCTAAAGACTGCAGTATTCATCCCTTCTCATCAGTGCATAAAGTTACACTTATGTCTCCAACACTGTCAAAATCAGTCAACTGCTGACATACAGTGTACACGTGTCCAAGCCTCCTTGATGTACTGTTGCCTTTGACAAGGAGTTGTATGTAGTCCGGTTCAAGCAAATTGTAAATTGCCAATTGCAACCAGTTTTGAAACAGAAGATTCACTTGATACTACCCAGTCAGCGATCAACAGCTCTCATCACAACCTACACTGTATACTGATCCCTTCCAGATGATGTACACACAGCGAGCTGTACAAGCGCCTACAACACAGGCTGCCAGTTCCAATATGAGTACATCTATCATGATCTGCCTTCACAGTACAATGGATGTGTTGGTTTGTGTATTTACAGCTTTTCATCCACCTCCTTCACTCAGTAAACCTCCCATTCATCCACACAAGGTAACTGCCTATTGTGTTATGACTCATATCCCCTAAATATAGCAAACCATGAAAAACAACAACAACGAGAGAGAGAGAGAGAGAGAGAGAGAGAGAGAGAGAGAGAGGGGGAGATATTTCAATACTGCCACTGTTCACATTCAACATCCTGTGCCTGTGAGGCACTTTTATGTGAAATGATCCTAACAATAAATCTTTTACAGTACTTTGATATCGTAATTACTAAATTGACTCAGGTTCACGTTGAGCACACGCTGCAGGAAAAGTACTTTCAAATTGCTGTGTGGCAATCATTGAATTGACAGCGACTTTAATACAAATTGAAATCACATTCACTTACTGTATCATCAATTAGCATCATAGGCTAAGAGCTAATCAGTCCACCACTTGAAAGTTTTATGACAGCATCGTTTCATTGTCTCGGTTTGTGAGCCGAGTCTGACTACATGCTGAAGCACAGGCCGCAAAGAAAACGAAACATTAATCAACTGTAGATACTATCCAACACACATAACGTCACATCCACACAGACAAAATAGCAGAATATCAAACGATCGCGATCCTAATACTGAGAATTTTGCCCCTGTCCAGACGGACAAAAATATCCCGCCAATTGCCAATCCCGATAATTTGTCGCCAAAACTGTGTGTGCCCGTAATCTACCAAAATGGTGACCCTTTTCCACGCATTAGTGAGCTGTTCGATAGTGCCAATTTTAAATGATGGGGGTATGATTTTTTTTTTTTTTCTCCAGAGTTCACACAATTGTCGCGGTGTGAATTATCATGCTACGGATGTATTTCTGACATTCCTTAATAATCAAAAGATTTCTTGGAATTCAGATCACAATGTTGAGCACGCTATTCAGTGGATTTTTAGGCCCTCAAAGGCGATGCCCTCAAAGGCGAAAATTTTGGAATTTGGATCCGGATGCAAAACTTCATATTTTATTAAGCTAATTTTTGTAAGTGTACGCACATATGAATCCCACTATAAACATTGCAGAAAAATCAAAATGTTCATTTGTAGCGTTTGTCGTTTAAAGAAAACATGCGAGGTCCCCAAACACTCTGACAGAGGATTTTTTTTTTTTGTACCATTTTATTTGTCTAAATCAATTCAGGTATATATCACTCAATTGATCAAGACAAATTGACCTGTGATGACTTTTTAGTTTACTGCTACCAATATCAAACAATTGGGAGGGGAAAAAAATAATGTTTTGACTGACAATATGGTGTAGAATTAACCTGTTGAGGACGGACTGATTTTGCTACAACAAGCATTTACTCATCTATAGATACCTGCCCGAGTATACTCGGGACTCATCCTCAATGGGTTAAGATCACATGCAGCTTGGCCCTCACCCAGTCAGAGTCCTTCATTTTGGGAACCCATGACCTTTTCAGTTATCCCTCATTGTAAGCCACTGCAGTTATTTTTTTTCCCCCACAACACATGACCTAGAGTGGCTAAGACACAAACAAAGCATTGCATAAAATACAAGAGCATAAAGGTGCGCCTGTAGCTATGAAGGTAAATATTAAAGACAAAAATTGTTTCCTGAGCAAACCCATGCCATACTCAGGACAAAGGGTATTCAATACAAGTGTAGTGTGTGTCCCATATTGCACCAAAAAAAAAAAGGAAAGAAAGTAAATGTAATCTAATGTCACCATGCACAACCACTAGACCCTTCTCAATCGTCATCCGGTAGTGAATCATTGTGCAAACATGTACACTGTACCCAAAATGCATGTGACTATAAAACCATACAAATCAAATACAAAATAAGAAATTCAATTCGTGATAAGCCAGGACTTGGCTAGTCTTCTTCAAAGACCCTAATGTTGTAGCACAGACAGTTGATGAGCATAGCGAGCCCAGGCTGATTGAATCAATGTAAGAGCCTTTTCAAATCTGTGAATGCCGAGACGCCAAACCCCAGCCATCTCTTTATATACAGGACAATCTCCGGCCTGACCCCCATTGCGAATTGGAGACTCTGATTGCATGAACATGCGCACAATATCGTAATGTTCCTTGCTACTAGGTTCTATAGCTCTAGGGATACTGTAGATCATGCTCTCTGATGCTATAGCCTTATTTCTGAATGGGTGAGTTGGATAAAGCTAACCTTAAAGCAAGAGAAAATACATCTTAAAGGTACAGTTTACACTGTACCTTTGGGAGCAGTGATTTACAAAATGTTTGAGATAGCACATTTAATGCATATAAAGTGTAGGTCAGATTCACAAAACATCCTACCATGTAAATTTTTTTGCAATAAAGTCTAAGGGGATATCACTATTTTTCTCAATAAGCCATAAATGTAGATGGTTTAGTCCAGAAACATTTTTATTATACACCTGTACATGTAACTATTGTTTACATTTTGTTTATTCAACAATACTTAATATTAATTATAATGATTCAAATGTTTACATTGCTTGTTTCTATCACTAGTAAAACATTTTAACTTAGAACTATAGCACTAAACATGGGTTTTTGTTTAATCTGCATTTGGTACATTATGCCTCTAAGCAGGAGACACACAGCTACACACGATGTACAGTGGGAGAAATTGAAACTCAAGCAGGAGAGTGGGAGATTTTGAGAAAATGGCCTCAAAACGGGAGATCTGCCAAAAGTTGGGAAAGTTGGAGTCTCTGTGAATGAGTATTACTTGCACAAATTATGAGCCAGTAGAAAGCCAATCCCACACACCACACAACACCTACTGAATAATTCAGAATTGAAAAAAATTCAGTTACTTTAACCGATGGAATTGTGAGATATGCCCATCAGCCACCAGTGTAAAATACACTATGCATGAGCTTCTTAGAACAGAGTTTTGCCAATTGGTTGGGACTTTTGGAAAAGAAGGCTCTTGGCAAAATGTATTATTAAATCAGAGTGAGTGAGTTCAGCAATCAGGCAGCATTCCACAAAATGATCTCATCCCCACTCCCCTCTTACTGGTGGCTCAACTTTATAAATCTAACATGACAACCCTTTTATACTTGTTTCTCTTGTAAATACTACAGTGAGAAAGCCTTGGACAAAGGCTAGGACTTGGCCGAGTCAGAACTCTTTCAGCATAGCGAAAGGGAAAAAAAAAAGAAATGGACAAGACCTACATGTACATGCACTCGACTTTGGCCACAACGACATGACTTCTAGGGCACATCTATTGACTTTATAAGCAATGTGTAGAGTGCATTTGAGACCAGAGTTGTGCAGAATTAGGTAGACTTTGCTGCTCTGCTACATAAACTTAGTTTGTAAAACATACCCTTTGCATGGTTTAGTTTTATAATGTAAATGCTTTTGAATCAGACTGAGTTGAACTCTTGTACAAACTATTATTTCAAATCACAATGCATATGTACATGTTTGAGAGCTTCTCAAGAGAGCACAACAGCCCTCTACAGCTTTCACTTTAGTATCAAGCAATCATCAATCACACGATGGATGAGAAAGTTTGGCTGACTTCAGTGATAATATCCATGAACCTTGCCTCTTCCTTTGAAAACTGATTGAATCTTTTATAGAGAATGGGTTCAAGGGAGGGTTGATTCGAGACACTTCCCCTTCTGTGCTGTGTGTGAGTCAAAGTAGTGATCTTTAGGTGACTGTTTGGTCAAAAGCTGATGTTCAAGCCTAGGAAAACTGCTCAAACACAAAATATATCATTTGACTGACATCTTTAGACTCAGATCAACATATCAGCTTCTACTTTCTTAACCTGTTGGGGACAAGCTGATTTTGCTATAACATGCATTTCCTACAGACATCTGTCCAAGTATACTCTGGACTAATCTTCAATGCATTAAGCCTGATTCCACGTGTATAATGGTAGTGACCACTGTGAAGACATTCATTAATATTTGTGAGGAAGATATATCTTGGGGATGATTGTTAAAGCAAAGTCACATCAAGAAAGTTTTACATGAATGTAAATTGTAAATCCCAGATCTACGTAGATTTTGTCACCATGAAAGTTATTTTGTTCTCTCAAATTTTCTTTGAAAAAAGTAATAAAATGAATTGATAAATCTAAAAACAAGGCAAGTGCCAAAATGTATCTAACCCAATCACATCTACTGAGAAGAAATTAATATTTTCTAACTCCCTGAAGTTCATTAACCCCGCCCATGACCTTTGACCTTGTGGTGACCTTCAACTCCCCAAGGGACATTTACCAGCTAAGTTTGGTCACAAACAGATAGGGATCAACAGTTATGAGCCATAATCGAAACGCGCCATAAAAACTTACCATTGGGCCCTAAAAGTTTGTTGACCCCTGTTTGTGACCTTTGACCTTGTGATGAACTTCAACTCCCCAATGGACATCTACCATCCAAGTTTGGTCACAAACGGACATAGGGATCAAAAGTTATGAGCCATAATCGAAACGCGCCGTAAAAACTTACCATTGGGCCCTAAAAATTCGTTGACCCCTGCCAGTGACCTTTGACCTTATGGTGACCTTCTACTCCCCAAGGGACATCTACCATCCAAGTTTGGTCACAAACAGACATACACATCAAAAGTTATGAGCCATAATCGAAACATTGGGCCCTACGTAGAGTTCGTTGACCCCTGCTTGTGACTTTGACCTTGAGGTGTACTTCATGTTCGGTAAAATGTGTAACTTTGCATAACCACTCTTCCCTCCAAGTTTGGCTGAAATTGAAGTCCTAAGTAGAGAGTTATTCTAGTTTTTGTAGCGTTACGACGGATGGACAGACGCCGCAGGCAATCCCTTAGAGTCTCCCCGCACCTCTCCGGTGGGCTTGACAAAAAAAATGAAAGTGTCACTCACTTGGTTTAGTGGCAGTAGGAACAACGGCAAGCAGCTTAACCCATTGAGGACGGACTGATTTTGCTACAACATGCATTTCTCATAGACACCTGCCCGAGTATACTCCGGACTCGTCCTCAACGGGTTGATTTTGAGAGATTTAAAAAAACTTGGGAGAATTTTATTCATACATCCAGTTTGGAAAGTCAGAACAATCTTAAAATGAAAAGAATAGTTTAAAAAAAGGAAAAAAAGGTTGAATCTGAACAAATAAACCTAGTATCAGATAAACTAAAAGAAAGATGTGAAGTATACTGTATTTTTAATAGGAGATACCATGATCTATAAATCCTGTCTTTGTACAACTGTACTTGTATAGTACATTACATGGCATGCATGCTGGTTGCAAAGGTCAGTATGCCCACTCAAGACTTCCAAAATGTAAGCAAGAACTTTTCACACAAGAAAGGCTGTGATAATGAAAACATCAATTAGTTTAATACTTAAATAGATACTAATTACACCACAGAGATTAGATATTTCCAAGAGAATACCTCTCCAGTTAAATTCAGTTGTGTATTTTGAAGAACATGAACGTCTACAGCATTAAATACAGTGTACTTCTGTCACACATACGACTCACCTACAGTCTCTTTCAAAGGACACATAAAAAGGGAGAAAAAAACTTGCTTTTTTTAATATAACCTTTTTTAGGAAGAGAAGAAGTGGATTCAGCTGCAGAGGAGCAGGTTGTCTCCGGTCCTGAATCTCCATCTAGGTCTGGAACTAAGGCTAGATAAGTCTGATAGCTGGGGGCATTCTTCAGAGGAGACTTGTACCCATCTTCCGCCTCCCATTCATTACCTTCCTCCTGGGAGCAGTAGCCATCCTCTTGAGGGGAGGGCAAAGTGGGCGTGGTCCCTTTAGTGGGCGTGGTCCCCTTAAGAGGCCTCTGGCCGGCCATCTGCCTCCCGGGCAGATTTCCACTCTCTGAAGTCATCGACGAGTTCTCCATCTCTAGGAAGCTCCAGTCGGCATTACTGTCATCAAAGTTGTAGAGCCGGTGATCGAGGATTGGGGAATGCGTGTGTGGACGGGGAGGAGCAGTTTGTATGGCAGCATCACAGGTTGCAGAGGGCTTGGTGGCCATTTCTCACGACAACATCTATCAGCTGCAAAGATGAACAACTGACCACTTGTTGTACACTAGGCATTATGGCAGATGAATCCAGTATAGCACGGTGCAAATGCCAACATTGATCAAGCGGTAACAAAGACTGGTACGTATACCATGACAAGCTGAGCAGCTGTGTCCATGAACCGTGATGAGCTTATACGCAGCACACCTGGCCGACTCTCATTAAAAAAAAAAAAAAAATGAGAATAATAAAGACCTGTCAAAATTACGCCAGCAAGGAGAGATCCATACAAGTTTGTACGTCAGTATCTGAGCAACTACCGCCTACCAGTAGATGTTACTATCGTCTGACATAATCACTCAAGCATTTCAAAATAGATCATGATTGTGGGTTCACGTTTCCTACAGGAAGGCTGGCTAACACAAACCGCACCAGCAAGATTCAGGAACGACAGGTTCGAGTCATGCCAATGACGTGTTCTGTTCTGCCTGGCAAACAGCAAAAACGGGTTGACCACTTGATGCAAGAACAGCCATAAACTAAAGTACCGTCATGTAGATTGGCTTGTGATGACGGCTTCACGTTGCTAAGAACAAATTTGCCAAAATGCGCTTGAACGATCTCATAAAGAGACTGAAACCGTTAATGCTAACTGTCCTTGGAGGTCTTTCCTATTGACAGTGCAGCCCATCTAGTCAGCCAAGCATATCTCAATGATCAAGAGCAATGTACAAAACTCCAATGATGTCTGTTAGCCATCCCCAGTGTCACTCCAAATGGAAGAGATAGAGAGAGGTAGATTATGACGTGGCAACCTGCTGCATATAGGACATCTGTATTTAGAGGGCAAAGTATGGGAATTTCTTTGTTTACCAATCCAGCGGGCTGAAGTGGTATCATATCTTCATATACCCAGTGCCAACTGTACAGGATACTGGCTGTACAGTACTATTCCACCAGATCACTCTATGTTTGGCTTGTTGGACAATGTCACAAATAGTCTATAGTTGCAAAATGAAAGTAGCAATCTTTATATGTTATCTGATTCTCTGACCAAAGTAAATACAAGTAGTTCCATTTTTCACTTAATAATCAAATCAGTAAATGGAGTACAGAATGTATCTATAATCGATCTATTTTACATTAATCTAATTTAAATTGACTCTGATGTTGTCTCATTCAGTTTGAATGCAGAATTGACATTCAGACGCAACTGATTTACAAAATTTAATAGTAAAATATATGTGACAGAGGCTGCCATAGATGCAAGAAAAGGATCCGAATGTCGCTGATAGCTGAGCCGAGAAAATCAAGCTTGAAGTCAGATCAAAATCGAAAACCATCGAATTTCTGTTGTTGGCATATAAAGTTGTATTCTCGGGACTAGTCTTCAACAGGTTAAAGTTAACTTCCTGCAACACGGTATAAGATGGGGATGTTTTGCAAAATGAAGGAGTGTCTACAGTGTTACATACTACTGATACTAGACCTATTTGAATAATGGTGGGAAAATGTCCAGTAGAATGGCAATCCAAATTGGCACATTAAGTTACAGTCTAGATACACTGTACATGACACAATTGTTTGAGTAAAAAGTACATCAATGTACAATACAACATACAGACTGTAGGCCTACAGAGGGATAAACCAGTTCAGCCAATAAAGGGAGATTGAAAAAACGCATTCAGCTTGCGTGTTTAGAATGTATGCATATCACTACACAATCATACTAATTATGAAATCAGAGAGGCTACCAAGTACCGGTATTCTTTTGTCAGGGCTTAAAAATAATCAATTTTCCTTCGAGCTCTCTAACTGAATTAGGGAGTCTTGATAGTTCTGGTACACCCACTGCATCTCCATGGTAACAAGTACCTGAAAATGTTATCTCTCTGAGTGAGCACACAGTAATTGATACCACTGCTTACCATGTAGATTACGTGATAAGTGTGTCCTTTGCGCCCCTTTGCTTTATAGGCTAATCTGATAAGTGATTGGAAGTCTCTTTATCAATTCGAGTGATTAGCACAAAAGAGAGCATTATTGAGGCCAATGGTTGGCACCATGACTAATTCAAATCAAAGTAGAAATAAAAAAAGGACTTCTTTCAAGGGATCGTATACACGTGTAGTTTTGGTTGAGACCTAATTTCAAGTTTCTAACATCTTTTGGTGAGATAATGAGAAACCTCTTATGAAATATGAAAGAGCATGACAGTACAGCTGTAATTCTATGAGGAATTCAACATTTATTTGATGAAAATTGGTTTTGAAATGGCTGAGATATCCAAAAAAGAGCGATTCTAATGATGTGTGGGACCCACACTTTATTACGATCACTTTGTTTTACTTTGTTTTTGGATGTTTCAGTTATTCCAAACCCGATTTTCATCGTATAAACTTTGAATTCCTCTAATGGTATGCTCTGTACTATATCATAACCAGTGTTTTCTCGATATCTCGCAAAAGGTTAAAAGCCCAATTCTCATCTCCACCAATACTGTGTCATCCCTTTAAAAGATTGTGCTACAGTGTGTATTAAGGTAAAGAACAGAACACTGCGGAATTTCAATGTTGGCATTATAATGCAGAGAGAGACTGCCATAATGCCCATCGTACAGTGTATGATACAAAAACCATGTTCCACAGGGTAGATTTGGGCACCATTAGGTGACTATACCCTGTAGCTTTGAGTGGGACAAGCCTGAACACATTTGTACAACAGTTGTTTGTCCAGACAATTTTGACTCGCTGTTCTCAACACCTTTACATACAAGCTGTACACGCTAAAAATGGACCATGCTGACCACAGATTCTTTGATTTTATTAATTCATTTTTCTCTTTCCTTTTGGATGTCATTCTCTTTGATGTCAAAACTGTGAGATACATACGTATACATACACGTAGTTGTATCAAAATCAATCAAAAGTAACATGTATTAATATTGTGCATACTTTCAAAATGTGTGTGTGTGTGTGTGTGTGTTTATTGTAGGTAGTGCTGACATTTTTTTTTTTTTTTTGGTGTTTTTTTTTGTGTGTGTGTTTTTTTTAGCAGAGAAGATCCTGCAATTTAGGAACAGTTCCTGTTTATCCAAAGACACACAATTCATTGATCATGTTGCATTCAGTAGTTTGTCTACATGGTAAAATAAACAAATTTCTGTAAATACGAGACACCAACACCAAAAAGCAGATGGCATGAAGTCATAAAGAGCCCATGTTAAAAACTATAAATCTCTTGTCATATCTATCCAGATATTTTGGAGGGCGTTTGCAAATATTTAATGCAAGCAACTGAACCTAGAGCTCAGAAACTGTGTATGAACTGAGACTTCACTGTAGAAGCATTACTGATAGAGGGCAGTATTAGCAAAACACTTGGGGTATTGTTTGCCCTTTAGACTACAGCAAACCTGAGGGAAATGTCAAGTGTGTACATATACATGTATCATGGCACATCAATTAAAATAGCTTTGAATTTCAAATCAAATCAATTTATAATAAATGACTGGCTTTACCTTTGTACAATATAAAGGGCATTTATAGCAGGTTTGTATGAAGGATTATTACTGTAGATACAAATGTAATAAACATGTGGGGAAAAAAGGAGAGAGTTGGCCAAGTTCAGAGACCTGTGTAAGTCCTGAGTGTGGATTTGATTGAATTCAAAACTTTAGTCAAGCTCACCACAAAGTTTACATCAGAATGTTAACATGTTGGGTTCAAAAGAGTACAGCTGTACAGGTGTTGCATGGTACATGTACAGGTGTATGTGGTTTACAATCTATCTTCACTGAAGTGCTGAATACACCCTGTCTTCTATATCAAGTTGTAAAGGGGCAACCCTGCCTGTTTGTTGTTCTGTTGTTGTATGGGGGTTTTTTTTAATCAGAAGAAGTATAGCTACTCGAAGTGGTACTTACTGGAGTAAGTTAGACACACTTTCTGTGCACATGATAATTATTCAAAGTACGGAATGTATGCCCCATGTACGCTACACTTGTAGTGTTGTATCAATATATCAATTTATATTGTACGTACATGTATACGAAATGGCTACAAACTACTGTAATTTTAAGCAGAAATTTTCATGGTGTTGAAATTTTCGCGCATTTCGCGCAACAAGAAACCAGCGTGAAAATAAAAGCACGCGAATATTTTTGCTTGCCATATGTTCCTGTGCGTGATGTCATGATTCGCGAATTTAAAAACACGCAAAACTCTTCTTACCCGGCCAAGCACGAAAAATCAGTCGCGCAAAAATATCCACTTTTACAGTACTGGATCCACGGAGAGTTGAATGCAGAAAATCGAAACTGCAATATCCTCCAAAGTACGCTAATGCACCAATACGATACATCATGCTGTCCTTCAGAGTTCTAATATGACTACACAAATGCATACAATGTACATTGTACATTTACCTGGTGCATCAAAGTACAAGGAAACAGCTCACAAGTAGGACAAAATTACACGGAAGATGGGAGCACAGCGAGATGAGCTGCGGCATGAGCGCTGCACTCAACTTTCTTCAATGTATTGAAAAAAAGCTCTTGAATCTGATGCTCAGCTTCCTACAAAATGTACAAATTTGCATACGTACTCTACATTTACACTCAGTATAACAATAACATGCCCATATCAAAAATGAGATGTGCATACTACAAGTACAGATTCATAATTTGTATGCTGTGCAAAGCTGAACCTGAACTTTCTCATATTATATACCTGTAATTGTAATTAATACATTGTGGCAGAGTGTACACTGTATTATATCTGCCTAGGTGTATTTTATACCTACAGTACATGTGAATTAACTGCATCTTTGAGTTCTGGTCAGTTCTCAAGAATTTTGTACCTGTAGTGTATTAACATTTGAATTCTACTCAGGGAGGTTTTTAAAAGTAGCCTCCATGAACTACAATTGTACTTTGTGTATGGCCATTTTTACAATCAGTGGTGTAAAACATGGTTTTGGCACTAATTGGTGTATAACTTTCTTATACACTGACAGATATGCATTATTTTTTCTCATAAACTTACCACCCACAGTGTCTACCTTGGGTACCTTAATGAACTTTCCTCTCTTTTTCTTTCAGATGTGGCATGCACTTACGTGCTTGAAATCCAACACTTTTGGTGTATGCACTCTGACATGGTTTTTTTGTCAGACCTAGCATATTAAATTGTTCATTCCTTTTCATCATTTTTGTTGTTGTGGTGATAGACAGGTATCCAACATTAAGAACTATTATGTTTACCAGGTTCTGCTTTGTCTTCTTTAAAGACTGAAATTGTCCAAACTTTATGTTTCGGAGGTGACATTTTCCGTTAACAATTAACCCCTCTTTTGAGTTAGCTCTTGCTCACAATTATAAAATTCAACTTTGCTAATTTCCATCAAAACAGAATAGTAATCAATCTGACTTAACTTCGATCCAAAGATTATTTGATTCAAATAGCTTATCATTTTTTGGTGAGTGTTTATAAATTTATGTAACTTTTCCGTTAACTTTTCTGTCACCTCCGAAACAACAGATTTATGTATTTGATTTTTTTATTCTTGACATCAGTTATACATTACATTTACAAAAATGTAACATATCCCCTCACATTATCTCTGAAGGAAAGTAGTAGAAATATAGCCTGTTGTTTTCATTTCGGAGCAATTTACAATTTTCCGTTAACACTTGTCACCTCCGAAACAATCGTCACCTCCGAGACAACAAGCGTATTATATTTGATAATTTCTCGAAGACAAAGCAATTTTGTTTGATTCTGTCCAATTGACAGGAATCTCTTTTGGATGAAAATAGTAATATGGCAACAGGAAGTGAGAATTTTCTAGAGATTAATAAAAGATCTAATAAAAACTAAGAATTACTGTTTCGGAGGTGACAAAACACTGTTAACAAGTGTTTTTGCTCATTTCTATTGAAGAGAAACCATATCATGTACACCAATGGTTTCATTTATTTTAGTAACATAAGTCTCAAAGTGGAGAAATCAACTAACACACTCTCACTCTTATTTTTATTACTATACTGTACGTTTTAGGGCAAATTTACATTTTTTCACTTTTTTAACAAAGAGAATGCACAAAATACACCCATCTGTTGTATATATAATATTGTAATCAAGATCAATTCTCCTGCTTTAGTTAAGTAAACATATAGATGCTTTCATCTTAGAAGCTTGATTTCCAATTTAAGCAATTTAGTTGTGAGGATTTACCAATCACAGCTTTCCATGTAGGTTGCTTTTTCTTGTGTTTCGGAGGTGACATTGTTTGTTAACACCATATTGTTATGTGATAGTGAAAGGCAAGACTTCAGTTCCTTTTCACTATCTATTAACATTTTCAAATACATTTAATATCTACAAAATCATCACAACAAAAGTGACTTTTGTATACCTAGCTCACCAGAATTCCCTTGATACCAAAGTGATACATGCGGCAGTTCATGCATGCCCTAGTCCACAATCTTAAAAAAAATCATAAAATAATCTAACACCACAAAAAGGCCACATGCCTACATGTATAGCTGGTACACAACTTGTTCTTTAATTCTTAGTTGTTGTTTTTCCATGTTCAACGTGGTAATCATAAAAAAATTATGTGATTTTTTTTTTAAAAATATGACAATAATTATTACATTTTCCAAGTTGAACCAACTGTTTATGACATTGTATTTTTTAAGATTATTGAAGTTATCTGACAACTAAAGTGAACAGAGGAACAAGTCCCCAGGACTGGAAAGGGAAAGATCCAAAAACAAGATTTGTATTTCTATCTCAATATAATTTTAATGACGTGTTTACCTTGTTTTGTTATTATGTTTTATCTTAGAATTTGGCTTTAAGTACTGGAATTTAAAGGAAAAGAAAATGGTTTCTTTAAGGACAAGTCCACCTTCATGTGGATTGAGTGAATGCAACAACTTAAGTAGAACACATCATTGAAAGTTTGGGAAATTGGGCAATCCATTCAAAAGTTATGGGTTTTTTTAAGTATCTATGCAATCACTGCTGGATGAGACGACTACGACAGTGTATGATGTCACATGCATACAACGATATAAAGAAAATATAAGTGAATTTCACAAAACTTTACTTTTTGAAAAAAGTGCACATTTCTTCAACTTGCTACTGATGGATGTTAGGGCAATATTATTCACCCTGCCTTCCAAAAGAGAGAAGTCAAGTGTTCTTTTGTTATGCAAGAAAAGTGAAAATATGTTGAATTTTCTTGATACTTTCTCTTCTCATTCAGCTTTGACTGAGCAGAAACTTCAAAAATTCATAACTCTGGAACGGATTGCCTTATTTTCCTCAAACTCTCACTGATGTGTTTTACTAATATTGCTGTATTTACTCAACCCTCGTGTCTATTGAGGTGAACTTGTCCTTTTTCAGTCCCTTATAGGGTTATTTGAGACCAGTTCGTGTCCGGGACCTTCTGTGAAGTTGATGGATAAAATTACTGAACAAAAAAAAACAATTCCCCATAAGTTCATACAAAAGCATTATGCTGCTCTCTTCAGCTGGGAAACACAAAATGTTGTCTTAATCAAACTGTAAAAACTTGCTAAAGATTAGTATGAATTACAATCTAAAACAAAATATGAGCTGGTATCCACTATCATGAATATCCACTATCATGAAAGAGAATAACCAAACAAAATAACAAGTAAGAACTGAAAGAAAGAGCTTATATTTGAAAATTAAAGCCATGAGGAAAGACATGAATGTTCACAATATATTAGTTAACACCTGAGAAGTTGGGTTGTCTCTGTGTTGTGTCACCTCCAAAACAATAAAATGATTTTTTCTTATCTTATACTTTTTACTCTCAAAAGTGACTAATGATTGCTGGTAATTTTCAAGCAATTCAGAAAGATACATAAAATATATTTTAGTAATGTCAACAGTTTAAATGAATCTGGTATCTATAGAAAATTTATCCCAGATGAACCAAACACCTTTCACCAGTATTATACAGTAACATTTGTATGGTGGCTATCAAGAATGATGAAGAATTCATGAACATCCTTGAATTAATCTACATGTATTTATAATACTATGTGCAAACAAAAACATAATACAAGTCAAATAAGAATTTTTGCTTTTGGCATTCATAACCCATGTCCCCACCAAAAAATTACAATGGTACCCTCCGCAACGATAACTTTAAAGATAGTGAATCAATCTAAAATACAATTTGAGGGATTGAAACTATAACTCATTGCCCACACCTTACAGAAAACCCCATTCAATTTGCTTCAGAGGTCAAAGAGAAATGAGGATTTTTGTAGAGCATGTCAGGAATCCCTTCCCTCCAAGTTCTGTATATTGTGTTTACACATTAATATGCAGTTCCAAGAGCATCCAAGTGCTAAACTTGGAAGAATCAGACTCCTGACATCCTTTATAACAATCCACATTTCTTTTAGACCACTTAATCAAATTGACCGGGGCTTTCTGCAAAATAGAGCTAAGATGTTATAATTTAAGACCCCAAAGTCGATTTTAGCTGATTTAATCATATTGGATGCTATCAATGCAAAAGTCTAATTGTATTTTTTTTTTTTTTTTTTTTTGGGGGGGGGGGGGACATACTATATGAATACTTGAACACAATGTTAACATTGAATGTCACCTCCGAAACAAAGTTATTCTTCCCTGGTGTTGTGGAATAAAATGTTCTGAGAGCAAAGAAACATTACTAAAATGATCTTACACCCTCATTTCAATTTAAGGTAGAAAATGGAATGCCATGTTTCTTCAGGTTACAATATCTAGCTTATGTCCGTCATATTCTTACTGTAAATGAATATTTCAACACAATGTTAACATTGAATGTCACCTCCGAAACGGAGTGATTCTTCCCTGGTGTTGTGGAATAAAATGTTCTGAGAGCAAAGAAACATTACTAAAATGATCTCACACCCTCATCTCAATTTAAGGTAGAAAATGGAATGCCATGTTTCTTCAGATTACAATATTTAGCTTACAACCCGTGTCCAAATGGAAGGCAAACTACCGGTGCCCATGCTAATTAATGAAGTGTAAAAAAACACTTGTTCTGTGTGGTTTATCTGCTTGAAACAGGAGTTAATTTCTTGTTCTCGAGTTATAATTATTAAAAACATCGATAAAAAGAAGAAGTTTTGTGTTATTGTCACTTATTCTAAAAAAAACTGAGTGTTAATATTAATGTCACCTCCGAAACATTCTATTATGTTAACTGTCACCTCCGAAACATCCATGTGTGAAAAATCCAAGATTTAAAGAAATGATTGGAATTTCATTTAACCTACATAGGAAGGTAGCCCTTCTTAAAGACTTGTTATAGTATAGAGTTTGACCTGGCTTGCCCTCCAATAAATAGTTAAAATCTTAAAAATTGCATGTCAATTGGTATTTTTACCAAAAATTTATAAATCTCATGTATTTTTTTTAAAATTCACTTTATATTCAACCCCCAAATAGTTTTGATTCACAAACTATATATTGTTGTTAACCATATAAACTTTGCATGGTGAAGTTTGACTACAGAGTTTTGTCACTATGGTGCAATTCATGAAAACAAAATTTTGCTTAAATTTACTTCAGGTGCCAAGGTTTTCCTTAAATTACACCAATAACTCTTCAGCTTTAAGGTCTGAAATGTTATTTTTTCAAAAATTTGAATACTTTCCAACAGGAATCAAACAGAATAATGAAAAAATATTTTGTTTGAAATTTTGACCCTCTGAGTACAAAAGTTACACCACTGATCGTAAAAAAGGCCGTATAAGGTGCTACAACATCTGTCTAGTCAGGACAAGGACCATTCCAGTTTGACCAGGCTATTTTCATCTCTTTTTATGAAGTCAATAGAATGCTGCAATGTGTAGAGACTTCTTGTTCCCTGTCATCTTAAATCACTAATGATGGCCCATTCACCAAAATTTGTTTCAAAATTCTTCTTCTCTACAGACCAGATCTTGTTAGGACCAGATCTTGTTTGGAAGTGAGTAAAGACTCCTCCACGATCCAAGCGATGATGTTAGGGACTGGTCTGTGGAAAACACCTCAGTGCTCTTGATATTTTCAGATGGCCAGAATTCAGTTTCTCTTATGTCAGGATGATATTACATGTATATTTCCTGTGGTGACAGCAGTGGCACAAAAGGCAGAATCTTTCCTCTGATACTCGGGCAATTTACATTCATTGAGTATCTTCAGCATTCTGGGAATCTGAGGCTTTATGTTTCACTAGGCTATTGGTGATGTGGTGACACAGTGAAGAAGGCAGATGTGTTTTGTCCCCCATGGGATGAAAGAGCTTCAGGGTCATTCCTTGAAGCTAGAAAAAACAATTTGCCACAAATGCATACGAATTGTAGCATTTTTCTTTGGTACCACTGTAACACTCAGCTGTTGACATCTGGAGTAGTCTGCCAAAAGAGGTGGTCTGTGCCTGCTTATTCCGCCCATTAAAAATTAGGGTGGATAAAGGCTGGGTATGGGTAGTGAATAGCATGTGACTGTGAGTAACAAGCCTTAATCTTGGGTGAGTTTACGAGATCGGCCACACCCTTGACCCTTCCCACCATGCATCTTGTGTACATGTGCAGTATTAAAATTGCTTGCACGCACACTACATTAACCCATTGAGGACGAGTCCCGAGTATTCTCGGACAGGTGTCTATGGGGAATGCATGTTGCAGCAAAATTAGTCTGTCCTCAACGGGTTAAAGATACAATTGTAGATCACAGCAGAAATTTCTACATTCTGTAGTGTACGCAGTGTTGCCCATGCCCGACCATAAATAACAAGAATGGACTGTTATTAGTGTTATACAATGATCATTATGGAGTGTCTGGTAAATTACAGTTTACCAGCAGCCATCATGGAGCAACTACACAAGGTCTTCTCCTTTTTCTCCGGTGTAGATTCTCCAGCGTTCATGATCCAGTCAACCTTCAGGTCAGAGAGAACGGCTAATACACTGTAGTGTAGTACTTGTAGCACCCTATTGAACATCTCAACAATGAAAGCTTAAAACTAGTATTAAATGCAAGTTAATAATCATTATTACACTAGGATGCAGTAATTACCCTCAGACTATTCACATTGTGAACACAAGCATTTTAGCACAGTTAATTTTTACAACTCACCTGGGTAAAGATGAATATAAAGCATGTTTTCAATTCTACGAAACCAAAACATAAAATAGTATTACACACGTATGACAAACAAAAAAATATTAAAGCATACACTGTACTCTAATTTTGTACAAGTTTTGTTACATTGTATGTAAAATGAGAAAAAATATTTAGAAATCTAGGTCTACACTGCCAAAATTTCAAACTTACTTAGACTAAATTAAACAACCCCCTTTGAGGCATGCTTTGTACAGGGTGCCTATTTGCGCCAAGGGGCTACTTTATTCATTGATGAATAGGCCCCATCTGGTGTCACTGTCAGTCACTTCCCATAACACAATTGCGAGTAACTGCAACCAGCCCGAACGCGAAGCGTTCGCACAGTACTACTAGTGACTGTGTCTGTGTACAAGGAGCGCCCCAGGGTTACACAAAGTTGCGAGCAACTCCTGCTTGTGTTCTGCAGTAGGACTTAACCCCGGGGCGCTCCTTCACACAGTTATACTGTGGGACTAAGCACACATGGACACACACGATGTTCATTAACCCCGGTGCGAGGCGCTATTACTACTGCTACTAGTACGCGTTGGGGCTGACCGAAAGGTCAGTCTGTATTTGGTCGTCGGGGATATGTTCCGCGGAGACTGCGTCTGGCTTCATGGATCCCCTCTGCTCTGGAGGAGAGCGATAACGTCAAAAAAATAAAAGACTCCTCCAGACAGACATATCTTTCCGTCTAGTGTTGGGTTCGCTGTTAATGTTAGTGTTGCGGTTAGACGCTCATTACTGTAGTCGTTAGCTGTTTTGATGAATGAAGGTGCCCCTGCCAGAAATAGGCACCAAGGCCTGCCGCATACAGGGTTGTTTAAATTACTATCTAACGACGTTTACTACTTGTACTTGTAGATATATTATGCTAGGTCTTGTTGTTTGATCTGAGAACAAAACTGACAGATCCCTGGCTTGCCTACAGCTACACTACCTAGTACACTGTAGATATCTACAATGTACTATGGAAACACTCGCTACAGACACCAGTACAGTCTACAGCCTGTGTGTTGGTCACCCACCCTTGATTATTTTTGGTCCTTACCTATGTAGGAAGAGATGTCAACATCTCCATAGTCAGGGGACATTCCATTCGGTTCACCAGACATCTTGGTTGGTGTGTATCTTCGGCTTCGCTAGTCCTTGCAACAACCTGTGACAGTGTGAGTGTGATAGTGATAGTGTCAATGACAATGGCTTGATGCTGCAGAGCCTGTGCCTGACGTATCAGTCACAACCAGCTGTTTCAACCACTCACGTTTCGATCCCGTTAAGTTACACAAAACTTTCTCCGGCCTCGATGGAATGTTGAAATGACTGTGAGTAAAATACGGGTGTGATACGAAATCCGTTGTGGAGCTGATGCAAAGGAAAGTGTAGGCGGAAGGTTACTCTGTCTCGAAATGGGATCAGCTAGCAGCTTGTCGTAACTATTGATAGAAAGTCTAACTCCGTAACTTTTTTACTCTCAATCTTCTGTTCGCTCGATGCGTGACACATAAACTTACAACTTTCGCTGGATCTTCACGGTGACGTCGCGTTCGCTGGCCGCTGCGTTGAGCTTGCATGTGAGCTGAGCCTGGAGGCTAAAGGAACTCTGTTGTGCAGGCTGCTGCTATCTTATGACAATTGTATCACTTTTCTTCTATGCTCTATATCTCCTATCCACCTCGTCCTGACAGCTCGTCCGACTGAGAGCTATTACGGGAATATTAACAATGCAACTCTGGTTTTTAATATCAACTTCAGCAATGTTTTCCCACTTGTACTCTGCAGACGTGTTGATGCCCTACGACCCCGGAAGAACTACCTGTATCCAAAAGCTCTGTTGTATACGGGTTGTATACGTAGGCTCGTGTGTGTGTGTAGAGCGGCGCTGCAACCGATCATGCCGCTAGCGCAAATTTCTACACTTCGACCTGTGCACTACCGCAACTGCCGCTGCACGCTTCACACGCTGTGTTGTGGTACACGCCTACTTTCTAAGAACGTTTGGCACGAAAAGTGTAATTAGTCTACCACCAAGGAGCATCAAAATAAATGCGTAAAACGAAAGAATGTATAGGCCTTACACTCAGCAAAAAAAAAAAAAAAAAAAAAAGTAAACACTTTTTCGGGTTCATCATTTTCATAGAAGATTTTGATGAAACTTAATGTATCATAATAATTATACCATATCAAAGCTAATTTAATTGGCTATCAACCTAATTTTGATACACTGTAGTTGGTCAATATGAGTGAACACATTCGTTTCTGTCCTCCAAGACACAAAAGTGAAAATTGCAAATATTTACATGTTGTCTTTCGGCATTTGAAAACGCCCTTCAAGATAACAATGATAACAAAAGACCACTTGAGAAACATGAATAAGATAGCAAAAAAAAAAAAAAAAAAAAAAAAAACCTTAGAAACCTCAAACAAAATCGAATTTGGAAATTAGGCCTAAAGCAGGAAGATAAGAATTTTCTGTCAACTCAAACTTCAAATGACATAAATTGAGTAAGGGCACAAAGATGATTCATATGAAAAGAATATCTTTATTTCATTCTTTTTATTTAGTAATTCAAGAATTCATTAGACAAATTCAAGAAGCAAATACTATTTACAATTTTTCCTAATTGAGAAATCAATTCCTGCAATTTCTTCAATATTGTTTCTTCTCTCATTTCATTTCTTAAGTTGGATTTGACAGAAAATTCTTCAATTTCCTCCATTATTTTTAAGCTTTTATTGATCTTTTGGGCTTCAAAGATATCATAGGGATCATATTGAGTTTATTTTTTGTAACTTAATACATGCTTTTTATTGCGTTAAATTTGTCTTTTGTTCTTATTGCTACATGGAAGAGCACTTACTCATGAATGACAACTTGTTTATTTTTGCAATTTGTACTTTTGTGCCTTGGAAGAGAAAAACAAAGGTCAATTCGCTCATGCGTAAAGTTTCCCTTTTCATTGACCTGGTAGGTTGGTAGCTAATTAAATTACCTTTCATATGGTATGAAATATGATAGACCTATACATTAACCTTTAGCCAAATATTCTACGAGAAATGTAAACTTGAAAAAGTGTTTACTTTGTTTGTTTGTTTGTTTTTACTGAGTGTATATCAATAATTATGGAAATGAAAATGGACAATAAGAATATGAAATACATGGATCATCAATACAATATAACAAGTGTGAGGATAACCTTTAAATTTTGTGTGGACTGCACAGAATTGTATAGGTTGTAATGATCCAATCGAACATAATCATTATAACAATAATAATCATAATAAGCCTTAATAACTACAATTCTCCGACATCAGAAGAAGCTGCCATGGACTTCGATTTTTTTTTTGTAACTGCATGTTTACTGACATCACAGGGACGGCGGAACCGGGGAGGGGGGTACTTTTTTTACCCAGGAAGTGGCACTAGGAAAAAATGGAACCTTGAAGTGTAAGCGCGGTAAATTTATTCATTATTATTATTATTTTTCTTTTTTGCTTGTCAGCTAAAGAAACCCGGAAGTATGGAATGTGAAAGATGGGCTGAAGACCTTTTGTTTGTTTGTTTGTTTGTTTGTTTGTTTGTCTGTTTGTTTGTTTGTTTGTTTGTTTTTTGATTGTTAGTTGATGAAACCCGGAAGTGGCACCAAAAGTATAAAGTGCTCCCCCCCCCCCCCCCCCATTTTTGAAAACGTGGCGCTGGCACGGCATCAACCGATCACCTATTTGTTTTGTGGAAGGTTTAACCCCTTGGCTCTTCATCCTGTATCTTGCGACGTATATTTCCGCCTGAATTATTATCAGCACTGTCTGCAGGAAGCCGTTAGTTTTGTTTGATAAGAACCTTATTTTCTATTCCTACCATACCACATACAATGCCTATACATGGAAGCTCTGACGGCCATCGCAAATATTTAAATCTCGTGGTGAAATTTACATCGAAATTCAAAACTACTTTACATGGCATTGATTTATTTGCGAATTTGTCGAAAATGCTTTCTCTCACCTAATTCAAAAAACAATGACATTCTATTCAAAAAATATATCAGATGTTCGTGCATTGAATTCTGCTACAGATTTCACTAACGTTTCACAAAATGTTCACAAAATGATATTAAGCAAAGTTTGCAAGCAATATTATCGCAAACTCCGTATTGACCAAAGTCTTGAATATCATCGCGATTTTTTCCCCCCGAGAGTTATAGCTTATAGGTGTTCGAGGCATGTATGGCATCATTAACCTTCACGGAGCTCTGCTGGTATAATCTGATAATGTGTTTGAATTTTGTGTACATATTAACTTTTTGACTCATTGGTCAAGGAAAGGTTGAAGGGCGACGGAACTTAATTGTTATCAATTTTTATGATAATATGATTATAGTTTGTCATTTTTTTGGGAGGGGGGTTGTCAATACGAAACAGTGTTGTGTAAAGTGTCATTATTTTGTTCTATTTCTTTTCTTTATGTCTCCTTGTAAAGTTGTAAAGCTGTAAAGTTTGATGTAAACCAAATAATTATGGTTAGTCTTCAGACTTTCATTTGGTGTTTTTTTTAATAAAACCGAAATGGAATTGAATTGAATTGAATTGAACTGAATTTTCCTCTCTTGTTGTTATTCTTCATCTTCTTCATCTTATAGCTGTTTCATTTTATTTGGAAGGGGGTGGCAATGGAAAACAAGGACATTGTAATACAATGACCCGTCTTGAATACAATGTGCTTATGATAGGCCTTACACATCAATTATTTTGTTCTATTATCCAATATTATATGAAGGTCTTTTTTTTTCTTGCACATAGGGAGTTTGCATTTTGCTGAAATTAAACGCTGTATTCGAAGAGGCGAATTACATTATGTGGAAGCCTCGTTGGATAGGGTGGCGTATATCTTTTAATTTTGATTTTGTAAAGAACAATGAGGTAAATAGATAATGTACAAGACAGGCGGAAGATTATAGATTACCCAAATTTAAGTATGAGCTTTCACGATCCACAAAAAGATATTTCGGCCCTCTTAAGATATGGAATAGTCTTCCAGATGATATTAAGCAGTGTGTCTCCATGTCTTCATTCAAGAGAAAACATTAAGAATATATATTGTAAAATCATTTATGTGCAATAGTGCCCTCCTGCATGCAATAGACCCCTTCTCATTGATGCTAGTATAGTATCAATATTTTTTGTTTTATTTTGTTTTTGTTTTGTTTTTTCGCATTGTTTCGTCTTGGTGTTAATCATAATAATTGTTACCTTGAATAGGGAGAAGCCTTGACAGGTCAATGGCCTTTGCTTCTCCCTCTTCACACTGTATTGCATAAGATTGACATGTTGTCCTTTATTGTTCATTCTTTTTTTCACCAGTTGTGCAAGTTGTGGAAATAAAATGAAATGTAAATATTATATATATATATATATATATATATATATATATATATATATACATACATAATACACAACGTCTCATCATCTTTCAGCAAACGCGAAAGTTTGTACCGTCACACTCCTGATCATTACTTTTGCATAATGTCAAATTTTTAACAGCAAACTAATGATTCAAGATATGGTTAGGCAAGAAGTATACAAAAAGCTGCTTCGGCATCAGATAGCCGTGTGAAGGCGCTGTAACGTGCAGCAATAGCAAAACCATCGAGGAATTCATTGGTTGCATCAAAGAATAATATCTAATCATCAAGACAAAACAGAACCGGTGTTGCATATATTATACACAATAGCTTGCTCGAGACATTTTTTTTTCTTTTCACGGGAGTAATATTATTCCATGAATACTGAGTAGTTTGCTCTGCGATTCTATAAAAATTGAGTATTACAGATTTCTATTTCGTCAGCTGCACCGCTTTTGGTTTTAAAAACATCATTTTGTATAATATAAGGTTTAATTAATAGATGTATAAATTGCTATTGACATTACATTGCTTTTGTAAATCAAGTTTGATTATTCCATTCGTTATTTCCTATATGTCACACAGTTTCGTATACATTATTCGTTGTTGTTCTTGTTTTATCAGGCATACCGTCACTCTGATATTTCGTTGAATTAAAAATATAGTTCACACATTTATAGGATGTTTACTGCTACAACGTGTATATTTTAGTCATCTATTGAATAAATGGACCCTATTTTGCCTATTCATTCATACGCGTATTTTTGTCCACTCCTCAGAAGCATTTCCCGCTCTTTCAACATAACAGTCTACTAGCAATAATCAGATTGACACAACATAGAATGTATGATTGATGTCGAGAGAACCCCTAACAAAAGGAGCGCATTAGAAGATTCGAGTATAATCATAACATTTCATTCGTAGAATATGCATGCGCAAAACTCAGAATGGTATCTAAACGTATAGATGAGGTAACGGGGGGGGGGGGGATTTCAGGCACACCCATATAGACGTAATACGACGTCACTCTCCCACTTTTGTGAGTGAAACCTATACTTGATGGTTGATGGTTGCTTTTTTTGTGTGTGCATATCAATCATGAATTGGAGGAAATAAAAGACATGCAAGGGTGGATCATAAGATAAATACAAAAAACATACACAAGTACTACACCCATGTACCACACAGGCACACATACACGCAAATAGTTTTATAGAGTGCCCGTGATTTCGCCGCAAGAAAAGACAATAATATACATAAAATATTGCACGTTCACAACCGATTTCAGACAACCCCCCCCCCCCCCCACCCAATCCAATCCCCGAGCGCAAGCATCTATATTGTAGGTAAAAAGGTTTATAGATTCTGGACTGAATGTTTTTCCTTATTGGGTCGACGCCACTTTCTAACCTTGAGCATGCGTGGTTCCTTAAAATGACGTCATTACCTCGACGGCCACGTTCAGGTCTGGAGGTGAAATCGAAAAGCATGCAGAACTGAGACTTTGTACCTTTCTCGCTGGCTCCGATGATGGCGCTCTTTATAGCATGAACACTCATAAAGGACAAGTCCACCTTCACATTTTGGATTGAGTGAACGCAACACTAAATTAGTAGAACACATTCATCCGTGAAAGTATGGGGAAAGTCGGACAATCCGTTCAAAAGTTATGAATTTTTAAAGTATCTGCGAAGTCACTGCTGAATGAAGAGACTACTACAGTGTATGATATGTCACATGCGTACAACGATATAAGGAAAATAAAAAGAGAATTTAACAAAACTCTACTTTTTTTTTAAATAAAGTGTACATATCTTCGACTTGTTACTGACATGATGTTAAGGGTAATATTATTCCCCCTACCTTCTGAAAGAGAGAAGTCAAGTATTATTTTACTATGCAAGAAATGTGAAAATGATAGATGTTAAATATTCTTTATTCTTTCTTCATATCGTTGTACACATGTGACATCACAAGCTACAGTAGTCTTCTCATCCAGCCGTGACTGAGCAGAAACTTCAAAAATTCATAACTTTTGAACGGATTGTCCAATTTTCCTCAAACTCTCACTGATATGTTGTACTAACATTGCTGCATTCACTCAACCCACATTACTAAGAAAGTGAACTTGTCCTTTAAGGGCTCACAAGGGTAAATATTCCCCTTAGAGAGGTGTGCTAAAATAAAAAAAAAAAAAAAAAAAAAATCTGTCAAATAGCTGGGAGAAATCTGGTGCTTCATCTTCACTAACCTGGATCCATCAAATTTCCAAAGGAGGTTCTTCAGCTCAAACTCTGTCCAAGGGTTCGCAAAGCCAGACTACGAGTTCTTTTCACTCAAAAAATCACCTATTATCTGTACATGCACCCAAGCAAATAGTCCATTTAAATTCCCTGAGAAAAGCTTTCATCTTCCAAACAAAATGCAGTTTGTAGAGGAATTCATACTCAATATCTGCAGCTATTTATTTTTTTTTGTAAAACTGTATTTCTTACCTTTAATTACTTTTTTCTTCATTTATTTCAGTATCTTTGGTACGATTTTGTGATGCCGTCAGGGACATTCCATTTTATTTACAGGTGTGAGCCCTATGGTAGAGGTCATATTTCTTAATTGATTTTTCAAAATCATAAATGTGTTTTAGATGATATTTGACCCTACATCATATGAGAAATTGCACATTGAAGGGTTGTAAAGCTTCTCAAAAGGACACTTTGGAAAATGATGCACATTGGGGTTTTTTTCAAAAATAAATCCTGCAGTTTTAGTTAGTTCAACATAAGATGAATATAAAGATACAGGCAGTTATCCTTGCACAAGGGGGTATCATCATCACCTCATTGTAAGCACTGTAAAAGACTTTGATTTATCAAACAGATTACGGTATTTTGAACTGTTTCAGTGGTATAGCCAAAACAAAGAAATACATAAAAATACCACAATCATTGAAAGTTGTGTGGTAATGACTACTTTATTATTCATGAATTCTAGTCTACTTTGTACTAAGATCTAGTACAAAGTGTAGTTAAGCAGAGTAAGTGAGGTAGGAGAGGGGGGGGGGGGGGGGGGAGGGAGGGATTTGACAGAATAGATCAACATAAACCAGCAGAGCTTGTATGGGATGAATGTTCTCCTTGACTTGTGTGCATTACATGCATACTCTACAGGGCTCACAAGCCCCGGGTAAATATTTCCCCATAGAGACGTGTGTTAAAATTCAAATTAAAAAAAATAAATCTGTAAAATAGCTAAGAGAAATGAGATGTTTCATCTTCACTAACCTGGATAAGTGAGATATACCCTTTTATCCATCACATTTTCAAGGGGATTCTTCAGCTCAAACTCTGTCCAAAGGTTCGTAAAAGCCGTGTTCTTTTCACTAAAAAAATTACCTATTTATTTCAATATTTCAATATTTCAATATTCAAATTTTATTTTCGTATTTCTGGATGGAAAAATACATAAAACAACACAAAAGGGCTGTGAGTTGGCTCAGTCGGTAGCGCGTCTGCCTCACGATCGAGAGTCATACAACTAATGCACGTAAAAGATCCCGCTTCATTCATTCATCGTAAAGAGCAGGGTGTTTAACCCGGTGAAGTGGTCCCGCTTCACATCCAACTGGACCCCATAGAAGACCAGCTTAGTGTAGCTGAATATGGGCTATCCAGTCATCTTCTCAGATGGAAATGAACAAACAAACAAACAAACAAACAAACAAGCGAGCAAACGAACGAACAAACAAACAAACAAAATATAATAACAAAATGTCCAGCTTGGATATACTAAAAAGAAACACAAACATAGTACATAGCGGTCGATGTGTCATTTTCAATCAAAGTCAAAGAATGTTAAAGAGAAATACGATGGAACCTACTAAAAAGCAAAGCTTGTTGAGTGTAGGTCCAACAAAAGCCTAGTGTGGAAAACAGGATAAGGAGCACGGGTACAATTAAAAACCAAACTAAAGAGAATGACTATTAATACTAGGGGATACAGAAGATTCTTCTCACATAATTTTATGTGTGTGATAAAATGAGAACAAGTAACCACATGCTGCACACTATAGCAGTTGCTCTAATAGCAATTTTGACAGGGGAGTAATTATGTAAATACAACATAATTTTATGGTTTTGACATTCCGGCTTCCATTGAAAATACACGGGGAAAGAGTCGGAAAATGGAAGACATAAATCAACATTTCCCATATGTGATATACCAGCCATACCACAGCTGTACAGTCGCGTAAAAAAAAAGAAAGAAAGAAAGGGAAACATGAGGCGACCTAAGGTCTTATACTAGAAGTGGAAGGAAAACACCGATAGGCAGGAATTTGAGAGAGCATGCGACTACTTGTGCATAAGTCTGTTCACATGGCAACAACCGAGCAGTATAGCAGAACATCCATGAGCATGATAAAGAGGAATGTTAGTGCACTTGTGTGTTGTAACTATATTCAATACATTCTGTCTGAGTTTACGCTTAAAGGATGATAATGACAAACAGCTTGTAACTTCTGTAGTTGGGAGATCATTCCAATATTTTGGACCTGTAAACATAATTGTGTTTTGGGGGAAAATTGTTCGAGTGCGTGGAAGGTGATTTTGTCAGCGTCACTCTGGCGAGTTGGATAGTGGTGGACAGAATTGTTTCTTATGAACATCTGTTTAAAAAAAAAAAAAAAAAAAAAAAATTACGAAGATATTTGAGGAAAACTTATACATAAAATACCTAAGTTATAATCAAACTAATTTGTTAGTTTCAAAATTTTATTTTTCTGGAATAATGTGTTTGTGTGAGATAAATACCCGGCATGGTTAATAATTCTGATCCGAGTCGCTCGCTTTTGAAGAAGAAAAAGCGAATCCAGCAAATATTTGGATTCGTTACCCCACGCAAGAATTCCATAGTTGAGATATGGGGAGATCATGGTTAAATATAATGTATTATAATCTGCAAAATATGGTTGGGAAAAAAAATGTTTCAGTTTGTTTAGGATTCCTGTGTTTTGTGACAACAAAAAAATGCTTAAAAAATTAAAGTGAATTTTCTAGGAGAGGTCGCTATCGATGTAAAGTCATAAAAAATTAGTACTATTTAAGTACTACATTTTCTGTACATGCACCCAAGCAAACATAGTCTCTTTAAATTCCATGAGAAAAGATTTCATCTTCCAACCAAAATGCAGTTTGTAGAAGAATTCATACTCAATATCTACAGCTATTCGGATTTTTTGCCAAACTGCATTTCTTATTTTCAATTAATTTTTCTTCATTTATTTTAGTATATTTGGTACGATTTTGTGAAGCGGTCAGGGCCATTCCATTTTATTTACAGGTGTGAGCCCTATTCTTGTCATACGATCGGTAGAAAGAGATTTTTATCCTCCGTACTTACTGGGGAAAAGCTCCTTGCATGCGGTTTGCTTTGTTCAGGGCGGCCACCTCCCTGCTTTGTTGCCGTCTTGCCTTTTCGTTCTTTAGTAAGCAATGATGAAGATGACGGTGAAGATGCAGGAAGGCAAACGAGCTTTTGTAATCGCAAGAGTAGGGATGAGTGTCTTTGTGTGAGGTCAAGGTAATTCTGGCTCACAAAATGATATTGTAACTGAATTATTAACACTCGTGTGAGCGGGAAGAATGACCAATCAATTTACGCCCTTGTGTGTCGCGTTTTATAAAACCTTCTCTGCCATTTTGGACAATTACCTTATGAGGCTCGAACGAGAGGATGCATTAATTTTTAATCAAGAAGAGACAAAAATAAAACTACTCAAAAGCTTGTGATATTGCCCCCCCCCCCCCACACACACACACTTCTCAGATTGAAATCCCGTCGTTTTTCACTTAGACTATTTCCTCTAAAGTTTCTGGAAGTTGAAAGAAACAACTTGCCGAGTTTCTCTTGTTGAAACGGAAAAAAAAAATGAAACGATGCAAACAATTCATGCACGTCAGGTTCGAGAGTGACTGAATTCTTCAAAGGAAAATCATCTTCATCTATATCATTGCTTACTTGCTCAATTAGTTCGTTCAATTGACTTTCTATTTCATTTATGTATGAAAAAGAAATTCAGATATCAAATCAAATCAAATCAAAATTACCAATGACTGACTACTGACTAACCACTTATCAGGGTATAATACTTTCCCATTAATCAATGAATCATTCGTGGGAATGAACTGCAAGTTTCAGCTCATTATTCATCGACAGACGCCTTTCTTGTAAAATGCATCGAGAGAAGAACAATACAAGATGATTTCTACTCTTGGATTGTCCACACAATCACTGAAACCCACCCATACCAAGGCGGTCACAGGTTTAGCTTCCCAGTCGTTTGTTTACATTGAACGGGTTAAGACCAGTAATTTAGGACAGTCAACCCTTGAGCAGGTATTTTCTTTAACCCTTTGTGGGCACTCAGTGCTGATTACACTGAAAACATAATAGTGTTGAACACACGGTCCAAAGTCCCTGACACAAAAAGGATTAAATAACCTTAACGTGATTTAAGTTTACTCTGGTTGTTGTTCTTCGGTAAAGATCATGTGCAAAACGATACTGACATTAGGCCTATAACCTTCCAATAGACTTAATTATTGTTCAAATCTGCTCATGGTTGAAACTACTATGTGTAATTCGAAAATTCCAAACAATAGGTTATTCTTTACCTTACTAGTGTTTAGTAGGCCTTTCTATGATGATAATAATATATGGCAGGTAAGCCTATTATAACAGGAAGTGGTTGGAAGAGAAAAACATATTGATTATAGTACAGTTTTTTTTTTTAACAGAAACAATGAACTAAATCATTCACTTGACATTCGAGATTAAAAGTTTGTATAACGTGACATTGTTTCTGTACTTTACACAGGCACGCTGCCAATGTGAAGCAGAGACAGTCGTTCTCACGAAACATTTTTGTGTTTTGTTGTCAGAACTTTCAAGATACTTTGACACGTCGGAGAAAAGTAAAGTAAACTTTTTGTTCAAATGAGTACTATGACTTCCCTGATGGTAGGGAAAATTTCGCGACTTGCGCATTCAAACGGTGCCCCCCACCCCCACCCCACCCCCACCCTTAGGTATTAAGATCTGCGCTGTCTACTGAGTCTCGCTGGAGTGGAAGATTCACTCTATAGCTTTTGATTATGCGATGTGATTTGAGTTCGTGTTATGTCTTACTCAAGTGGAAAATATCTTCAAAATCTATTCTACAGTAAGTCAGAGCAGGTAAGGCGTTGGACCAGCGTTTCCCCTCGCATTTTCAATGCCTACACTGAAAGGAGTGGAAGCAGATAGCAAGGATAAGAACTACTGTCGAATATGGGGTCCGTCAAAATTGCTGAGCACGTACTGTCGAATATGGGGTCCGTCAAAATTGCTGAGCACGCGAGCTCGCGGGCGACATCCAAACGTATAAAAAGATCTTCGCGAATAAGATCACTTCATATTGGTATTAAGTCAGCCGAAGTTGCAGGGCAGCCGTCGTTAAGGTTCATAAGACTTTGGTGACATCCTCCTCTCACACCAGTACGATGGGAAGCCCACTCCTTGTCTGCCGGGCAATATTTATCTGCCTCGTCCTCGGGAATCACATTCATGGTATGATTTACAAATTATTTCTCCTTTCCTACTTTTCAGATCATTAATCTATACTTTCTATAATATTCTGAGAAAGATCTAGCTTTATGTACCTATTTCAAACCCTTAGAATCAATGCATAAAATATTGTTAATTTCGGTTTGTTCCTTTCATTTCTTCGTTAGAAATGCTTGTGCGACTTAAGTGTATGGAAACGGATTTGGGCGGATAAAGCTATTGTCCGCTGGTTCTCAGATGGCTGATTAATAAGCATGAAAGCGTAGTATGTAATGTAAAATGTCAACTAAACCGATCATACTCGTTAAGGTGCAGACACATAATGCAAGTCTCACACTGATTTGATTCATGGCTTCGTTTGTTTCGTTCATGTCTTTTTTTTTTAGCCACATCATGCATTTCGCTTTTTAAAATTTCCAATCACTCTCATCACAAACTGCCAGAAGTACTAATAGGTAACACATCAGAGTATAGTCACTGCATTATAAACCTAGAGAATGGTGATGGATAATTTTTATAGTGATAAAAGGGACTATTGGTTGGAGTTTGTCTGTGTGTGTGTGTGTGTGTGTGTGTGTGTGTGTTTCGCCCATAATGCCATACAATAGTTATTCTTCTTGTTGTCACTATCAAATTGTCCATCAATCTGGAAATATTGGAGTAATTATGAAAAAAAAAAATGTTGATGTTTTCGAAGCTATCTTATAGGCGTTAAGAAAGCGTGGCAGACATTATAGCCACAGAGAGCGAACGAAAGAAAGTAAACAATAAGTGACTGAAACAATGTGTTTTCTGAGTCACGGTATACTATTGCATTAGACACAAAATTTGTTATAGAATACTAATTGCTATTAAAGTCTTGAACCATATACCCACCAAAGGTATAAATTTATTTTATCTAAATTACTCAAAACACTTTATTCTATCCAAGTTAAATCAAACTGGCTCACTGTAAGATAAACTCACCAATTAGAGAAACTATACTATAGGTATTACAACGGTTTTCAAATAAACGTTGTCACTTATTTGAATTAGATGCAGATGGTTCCATCTTTGCAAACAATCTCAATTAGCTAGATGATACTAAATTGGGAATCAGTCAAACTAACAGTGAAATGCGATGTCATGGAAAGCCGAACATAAAACATACTATAATTAATCAGACTTGAGCAACATAAAAGCTCTAATAATGAACAAATTATTCTCACCAAAGCCTTAAAAAAAGAAAGTGAAACGGACATTTTCATTTTCTATGCAACCGGTTAAGTTACACTAGTCTTCACAAGAGGACAAGAACACTTCTCTTCAACTACATTAAGAGAAAAAAGTTTTCCCACCTTTTACAAATGTATTTCTCTATCATATTACTTTTATTAATTTGACATGGAATTTACATCGAATCATCTTTTTGAGGTAACCACTATCTTTGTTTGTTTCTGTATATTGCGCTGTATCTATACTCTACTAATGCATTTGTACGTCTAAACTATAGAAATGAATTCTAATTGCATTTTGTAATATGAAAAATGTCACAATAATTATGATTCCTTGATCAGCCGATTTACTTAAATGACTGTACTTTTTATTTATTTTCTTTTTTACAAACATAGACGAATAAAATGACTAGTTAAAGCCCTAAAACACGAAAATGCGTTTCACATTAGTGGCAAACTGTAGGCCTATATTGCATGGACAGAACTTATTTCTCAGAGACTTTAAAAAAAACTACCAAGAAGTATTTTCATATGGATCAATTGCCGCACGCTCGCACATCATACTTCAGTTTCAACATATGCTCGCGTGTTTTTACCATCTTTCATGAGTGTGGAGTATTCATGACGTGGCCGAGGGTGGACCTCTACTCACCTCTTCAAGAATTTTGATTGAATTACTGGTTTTGATTGACATCAAATTTTGCAATGTGGATAAAAGTCCAGCAATAGCACGCTCTCTGTATTTTTAAAAAGTCAGTATTTGTCTCAAAGTCGAAGAGACGGACTCAAACGAGAAATGAGAGGAAAAACTCTGAGGCCAAGGATCCTTCACCAAAGAAAGAACCTTAGGTACGGAGCCAGAAGCCGTACATGAACCGAGAGCAGACCGGCGAGCCTCCTCCGGGAATTCTCCCCTCACTCCAGCTGGTCAACCAGCCGAGGACCAGTTGAATGGCCCGCATCTTTTCAATAGCATTCGTACACATGCGAACAAACGACCAATGAGGAGACCCATTCAAGCTATTGTCGATGCTGTAAAAGAGAAGGTGACTCAACGAGTTTACGAGGTCATTCAGCTGGACATTCATAAGCACATGGAGAAAATTGCGACGCTCGAATCATCTGTTCAAGATCTCTCACTGCAGCTGAAAGAAATGCATCATCTGCGCGAGGACCGAGAGCAATACTCACAGATACAATGTCTTCGTTTTTATGGAATCCTCGATGGACAAAATGAAAATACCGATCAACTAGTCATCGACACACACCGCTCGCCACCATCCTGGAATCACTCTAGACCCCGGGCACATAACCGTCGCCATCGTGTCACTTCTCATAAAGATCTTAAGATTTTAAATGATACTTTAGATATTGAAATTAGTAAAGTATCAAATTGGTTCAAGTCTAATAAACTTTCTTTGAAAATAAAAAAAGACTCACTTCATTTATTTCAAACTTCATTCTCATAATGAAGATACGCTGATACATATTAACATTGATGATATCCCATTAGAAAAGAAAACGAATTCAAAATTTCTGGGAGTATATATAGATGAAAGTTTGACTTGGAATGAGCATTTGCATTATGTTACAACGTGTATTCCTAGAAATATAGGGATAATTTCCAAGCTGAAGTTCTTTCTTCCTCATTCAACTTTATTTCTATTATATGATACCTTAATTCTCCCATATATAAGTTATTGCAATGTTGTATGGGGTACTTGCGGCTCTACCAAAATAAATTCTATATTCAAATTACAAAAGAAAGTTATACGTATTTGTACAGGATCGCATTTCTGGCTCATACTGATTCTTTATTTCATGAGCTTAAAACATTGAAGGTTTTTGATTTGAATATTATTCAAGTAGCAGTAATTGTGTTTAAATATATACATGATCAACTTCCATCATCGTTTGATAACATGTTTAGGTTCAATACTTCTGTCCATTCGTACCCTACTCGTATATGTAGAAATTTCCACCTTTTGAATCCCAAATTATTAGTGACACATAAATCTATAAGACATTCGGGTCCGGACATTTGGAATAATCTCCCGGATAATATAAAGTCCTGTTTAAGTATTTATTCTTTGAAAGCTTCACTGAAACGATATTTGATACAATTATATTCTCCAAACCAATTGAGCTGACAAATATTTATAGTAAATGATTGTCATCTTATTGTCAATCTCTATTTTCTTCCTTCAACTGCATCTTGCACTCTCACCTGCAACTGCACTGCACTCACCTGATCACCTTCCTCCAAGAGAGTTATGTCGTTGGATAGTCATTTTATGAGGCCTCCATCCATTTCAAGCTTAATCGCTTTAGATGATGGTGGTCTCCTGCATTCAGTGATCTCTGTTGTTTACTGAAAAATACTGTATATCTTATTTTATGTTTCTGTGTATCTACATTGCTCAATGCAATCACCTATGTGTATCTACTTATGTACTGTTATCGATTTATTTCACTGCACTTGTTATTCTTTGTATTTGTACTTTTTGAAGTTTGTATTCAAATTGCATCTGATTGAATGCAGAAATAAAAGCAAACAAACAAACAAACAAACAAACTTCGAGGTACTGGAACCGCGAATCAGGCCAAAGAACCATCGACCAATCATCATCAAATTCTGCAGGTATATAAAACAGGACATGAAATCTGCTCTGTCAGATCCAGACTCAAGCAGGGTACGGATATCTGCATACAAGAAGATTTCACCACCAAGAGAAAAGCGATTGTCAACAAACTTCGTTCTCATGCGAAAGTCCAGAAAGTCTCTTGACGGAAGGATCACTGCTCTCAGTACAGATGGCAAAAAAGGTCTCCATCTTTAGCTTCGCGGCCATCGATTCTAAACTTTAAAGCCAAACACATTTTACTAACTAATTTCATAACACATGAAGTGCATTATGACTTTGAAATATCATTGGGATTTTTTTTCCTGATCTGTGAAAAATAATCAAAATGCCATGAAATGTGTTACTTGCGATATCTGGATACATCTTTCATGTTCCTCTCTATAGATCCTGGGTTTTGTTTTTTTTTTGGATTCCTTGAAAGATTGGATTTGTAATTGATGTATCATTCTCGAACTGCCTTTCAATACATACCATGAAACTCAAACTAATGTTGATTCATATATGATTTACTCTTCAGTCGAAATTGTAATAACTCAAAGTGATTTTTCTGTTGATCAGCAATCGTTACAATTCAGTCAATTACAGGCCAAAGGCCTAAAAATATACAGTTGAATGTGAGAAGCTTATTACGAAATATAGAAGAACTGAAAACTATCACTATAATACTATAATACTATTATGCAGTAGATATTGGTGCTTTTAATGAAACTTCGTCAGACGATACACATTGATCATTACAAGACTATACGAAAAGATAGATATCGACATGGTGAAGGCGTCGTTTCATAATTAAAATTTAAGATCATTCGTCTCTTCAGTGTTTGGAAGCTTTAGCTTTCCTTACGCGTTAGAAATCTTCACAGTCATTTATATATATATATATATATATATATATATATATATATATATTACATTCCAGCAAACACGTAACGTTTTCAGAACGTTTCCTAAACGTTTTTTTTTTTCTTTTTTTTGTAGGTTCCGTACGTCTTCGTATAAAGTGGAGGTTTTAAAAACGTATATATTATACCGTCAAAGTTGGGACTTACAATTTACCGCAAACACTGGCAAAGCACAGTTGTTTTTTTTTGAAAACGTTTTAAAAACGTTAATTGACGTTACAAAACATTTTTATTATGCAGTGTGTTATGTTTGCTACCTCTTCGTCATTTTATAAACGTCCACAAAGCGTTTTTATTACGTCTCCTATGTCGACTTTGTCTTTAATGAACGTTTGAAAAACATTTTTATTTGGTCCGCTACGTCTTCGTCATTGGCTTCTTTGTCATGAATTTTCATCCATATTTATAAATATTCAAATAAGAAAATCTAAAACTTGCAAACTAGATAAAAAACATTGCAATCTGAAGTATTTATCCCGGGTTCAAACTTTCTGTTTTAAAAATTGTGCCTACGTTATCGTTCAGTTATTCACAATTTCAAATTGGGCTATGAAGAGATATTTTTCATAATTATATGTTAATAGGCGTAATTAAGATTATGTGATTTAATTTTAGTAACCATGTCTTCATGCATTACATTTTTGCTGGTATATAAAAGAATGTGATACAGATTTGTATGTAATAGGTATAGGTGGTAGGACATTAGGAACAGGTTAGGATAGGCTTATATGGGATCAGGATTAGGGTACATTGTATATCCCAGATTGTGCCTGTATAATCTCATAACCATTTTTTAATGTCCCATAAAAAGTAAACATTAGACGTTCATAAAAGGTTTTTTGGACGTTTTAGACCGATATGAAATGTTCTCAAAACGTTCTGAAAGGGTCATAAGATTCTTTAGACGTTCTTAAAACGTTTTTTTGAACGTTCTAGACGGTTTTCAAAGGTTTTCTGGATGTCCGCAGAACGTCCACAGAACGTTTTGAATATTCTTAAAAGGTTTTCTGACGTCTAAAACGTCCAAAAGGTTTTCTGCTTGTCCTTAAAAAGTGAAAGGTTTTGTATTGGTTTTTTAAACGTTTGAAAAAACGCTTTTATAACGTCCATTTGAAACGTTTTAGATACGTCGAAAACCTTCCACAAAAAGACGTTCTGAAAACGTTTTGACAAAACGTCCAAATAACGAACTTAGATCGTTTCAATAACGTTCAGAAAACGTCCCCGTGTTAGCTGGGATGGTATCGCCCCATACTCATTATCTCTCCGTAACGCAGGTAACATTGTTCTCCCGAAGCCTCGTACAGATTATTGTAAAAGAACAACACATTACAGGGGATCAATGCAGTATACATTGCACTGCCGTATGCCTTGGAATCGACTTCAAAGTCCACATATATTTTTAAAGGGCTTAGAAAATTGTATTTCTGATTTTATGTGATTATCAATATGTAACGTGTAAATGTATATTCTTCATTCATTCTCTTTCTCTGTTGAATGTATGTAATTGCCTATTTTTGTGTGTATATCACTTTTTATCATCGAAGCTTATTGTATATAATTCTCATTTGAAATATGACTCTGAATTTGTGTATTTTTTTTCTTGTGTAACTGTATAATTGCTTTAAGTTTCTCATGTAAGGGACCCCTCTGTAACACAGCGCTGTTATGATAGCAGCGCTGAGTGGGATCATCTCTCCGTTGAAGGTCTATTTTCACTATTTTCATGTAATATATCTTTGTTTGTATATCTTTTTTTTTATGACAGAAAATAAATACAGCACATCACAATACAGTACAATAAAATAAAATACAATACAACACATTTTTTTTCATTAGCCATTTAGGACAAAATGTATTCGATGTCTCCTTGTAATTGTTTCCCTCATGAAAAATAACAACAACTAATACTTTGATCGTTGCCAGAATCTTAGAGCCCTAAACTCAACTATGAACAAAATGTATGATTCTTATGTTTTCCGGCAGGAGGCTGTGGGCAGTGTGAAGGTTTTCGACATATTTGGAGCATCTTTTCACCAAACCTACCCGACAAATACCCACCGGACTTCCGAGGAGAATGGTCAGTTACAACTTCAGAAGACGAACAGGTAAACTTTGAATGATTTCTCATACACTCATTAAAAAAAAAGAGTTCGTTGTGCACCAGCCCCCGTCCCCTCAAATTACACACACACACACACACACACACTCATTCTACCCCCTCCCCCCCCCCCCCCCCCCCGCTTCAGATCTTCTCAATACTTGGAAATTTTCTGATTTAAAATATTGTTCAATTGTTTATAAATTAGTCTCTAGTATTAAAAATAGAATATTGACTTTGTCTACTTTTTACCAGCAAGTAAATTAAACCATTAAAAGTGCGATGTACAGGCAGTCACGATGAATGACATTAACAAAGAGATAATTCACCACACCACAACTATAGGAAGTTACGTGCTCTCTCCTAAGACGCTTTCATTGAGGACACCTTACAAACAGAGAATTAGCCTCATTAGCATGGAACCCAAATGGAGCACATCAGTGAATGTAATTATCAGCTGAAATTTCCTCCACGATTATTTCTTTTAAGAGCACCCCTTAAACACTGTTAAAGAAAGAGGGGAAAATGTTTTCTAAAGCAGCATTGATAATGCCACCAGTGATATGAGATGAAAATGCAAATAACTAAACTATATTCAGAGCGTAACATTTAATAAGCTTGCTTCTTCTTCCCACTACTATTCCCCTGTACTCCAGACATCAAGTCTTTGATTATAGGCTTCGTTTTACGCACAGGCGTCATTGCGATATACTGTCATGATTAGCACAACTGGGGTCACATCAGATGAGTAGGCCTATATGAGTATAAGATACGCTATCTTGAGAAACTCCTCATCCTATCATCTATGAGACGTTAGGGAGCTTTAGATTTTCGTGACGGGGACGTTTAAAGGAAAAAAAATGTTCTGAATATGCGCAAAAACGCGCGTCAAGTCGATCTATTCATAACTTGCGTCGTAGGAGTTTTTCACTACGCGTTCTGGGCTATTTTTACGTCCGCTCAAATTCACGACGTAGAGAGCTACTTCATGCACCCATCATAAGGGGGAGCCATTTTATTTTTCATACGTTGCATCCCAGCGTAATCTAAAGCAACTTTTCAGCACGACGCAAGGGGAGAGGATCGTCGTCTCAAACGTCCGCGCCGCAAATCTAAAGCTCCCTTTTCACTGAGAATGATACGACTGCATAAAATTCGATGGCAAGATGAACATGATTATTATGATAAAAGGCACCTTTTCAGCCAAGCATGTACTCCTTTGTTGCTAGCGAGTTTATCAAACATTATCTACAATATTAATGAGTTACAATGCGCTTTCTTGACACTTTGTTAAACTGTTTCTAAAGGTTTCGATACAAGTTAACGTTCTGGAGATCGAGCGACTTTGGGACACGCTCACGGTAACTCACCGGTTCACCCACAATAACAGCACCAACACTTTCAAGCTAACGAGCGCCAATGTGACGTCACTGTTTCTACCGAGTGGCGGTCACACAACAGTCCAGTTTTGCAGTGACGTCATGAGGGAATTTGCTGGGTTTGACTTGGATGTGTACTCGTCTCTCATTGTTTGTAAGAAATTTTAGGTTTCGCTTCCTGTCTTCCTTTCGCTACATGTCCACTTTAATCATGGATAATTTTGAGTTTCATACATGCAGCAATGCCCTTTATTTAATGTTTGAGATAGATAGTTTCGACGGTTTCAATTAATTACATCTCCCCAGTCAGTAAGACTGGCACGTAGGGTATGTTTGATCTTCCTAGAAAGTACAAGATTCACGTGAAACACATGCCATACGACAGGACGCTATGTAAACATCGTGATTCGATTGTCTTTGGTGAAAATATTTACAAAATATATAGAATTATGTCTTTTGATGACGTCACTGGAATGCGTCTTCCAAATATGAAAATGAGAACGAAAAATGTATTAAATCCATCAGAAATAGTATGGGTGTGACCGCCAAGTACGATCTTGAAAACTGATTCCATTAGATGTATGTCAGTACTAGTATCTTGCTTCCCCCGTCTTGCTGGGTGCACGTCACGAGACCGACACCCACGAGTCATACAGCTCAAGAGTCATACAGCCCACGAGTCATATAGGTCACAAGTCATACAGCCCATGAGTTATACAGCTCACGAGTCATACAGCCCATTAGTTTAGCTAAGGAGGCCCATGAGACCGACACATTTAGCCCCAGTTGTATCTGTCAAACTCGTTGGCTGCTTTTACCTAGTGTCGAACTCATGGGCTTTAGTTGCTTAGCGTCGAACTCATGGGCTGTATGACTCGAGAGCTGTATGACTCATGGACCTGATTTCACTGTCGAACTCGTGGGCTGTATGACTCGTGGGTGTCGGTCTAGTGGGATGACCCCGTCTAACCCATCTAGACGCTAGCCTTAGAATAGATTTAACGGAGACCTTTTGCTGACCATTTCATAACAAGTCGCGTTGTTTTGATAACAAGATTACGTGTTGAGCTGAGCATCTGTTATTGAAACGCTCTTTCTGAGTCCCTTTACCCAATACCATCCCTACCATAGCCAACACAACTTGTACACTTTGTACACAATATCTTGGCAATTTCAGGGTTTTCTTCTTTCTTTTTTTTTTCCGTAAACGCAATGCAATATTTTCTAGTTTCATATCATATCATGATTACAGCTGACTGATCATTATTTTGAGCTGGATTCATCAAGGACTGACATTATGTTTTAAACTTTTTTTCAGCAGAAAAAAAGAACATTCGTCAGTTTCTTGTTCACCGAGATGAACGGAAAATAATTGTGTGGTGATAATATCATCTGCTTAGTTATGTCCGTATTCCTATCAACTGTTCGAGAACTGTTTTTATAAAACTCAGCAAAATTTCACAATTTCTTAACTTTCTTAATATCTATCCCATTTTGATCAGAATTTCCTTGCTGCTCCTATACAATTTTACTCTTACTGATCGTACTAAGTTTTAGCCTTTCGGAATTCTCCTTTAATCTATGCAACGTGTGCCTCCTAACTGTAAAGAGAAACTCGTTTCCATCTTAAAGTATTCAAAGCAAACAAGTTAATAGGCAAACTGTATTATGTTCTTGATGGCATCAGCCACGCGTGGAAGCGTTGATCTTCACGGCTTCGTGTGTTCGTCGGGACTGCAGACGATCAAGACTGTAGCCAGATGTGATCACGTGATCGATTGCCATGACTTTTCCGACGAGATTGGATGCGGCAGTGAGTATTCGTCTACTCGAGTGGATGAAATATACAAAGTCAAAGGGTCATTTACGCACACACTTGCATACATTTAGACATATCTCTCCTTTTCTCACATGCTTTCTCTCTCCCTCTCTATCTCTCTTTCTCTCTCCCTCTGTCTCTCCCTCTCCCCCCCCCTCTCTCTCTTTGTACGTGAGTACAATGCATTTTAGTCTAACAGTGCTATTCATTCAAACCAAATTTTTGACGCTTACACACGTCTTCTTCAGGGTCGACATGAACAACGGGACAATTTATACACGACTCAACAATCATAAAGCCCTGGAATTCTGTAATTGACAAAATATACACCAGCTAGCAGCTAGCACCGTGCCATTTTACACCAAAACTTGATAACGAAACGACGTATAAAGAATCATCGTAGAGCTGAAAGACCGTTCACGACTGTTCTGGGAAAGTCGTATAGATGTGCAGTTTCCCACTGCGCATGCAGTTATAGTCATGAGTGACAGCTGTGGGGTCACCTTTCGTGCGCGCTCCCATTCATCCCCGCCCAGTTATACCGTTCTGTGGTCGCCATACGTTCAGACGCACACGGAATGCTGATTCGTTATCGAGTTCTAGTTCGAAACGATGCACTGACCGTCGTTTCGCTATACGTCGTTTCGTTATACGTCGTTTCGTTAGTCAGCGTTCAGACGTATACATTCATCGTATAGCTATACTGTTTTGGTATAGCTATACCGTTCTAGTGTATTTTCTTTTGCGTCTGAATGCGCTGGTAGTTATACGTCATTTCGTTATACGTCGTTTCGTTATGTCGTCTTTCAGACGTATAAATTCGTCGTACAGCTATACCATTTTAGTATGATTTTTTTTTCTTACGTTTACGTCTGAACACCCTGACTGATAGCTGTGTTGGCTGTGATTTACACTTGCTTGGAAAAATCACAATTTTTCTAAAATCTCGAAATTTGGGTGCAAGCTGCTAAGCAACTTCATCCAAACGCCCTTGAAACATCGCCAGAAAAATCGCTAGCCGGAGTGCGATTTTTTGAAACTTCGCGATGTTTGTGGCGAAGTTTAGCAAGTGTAAACCCAAACTGCAGAAATATCGCGATTTTTCATCACGTGACTTTCGGTATTTCCGGATTGCACCGGGAGTTTACGTCACATCTGCGAAATTTCGTGATCCTCCTGAATGCTGCTTTTATCAACTTTCCCATACTTAGCTTAAGTTTTACACACTTATTACGTATGCGATCTAATGTAGCAAGCTAGATAGATTTACTGTAAGTTTACACTCTCGAGAAACGCAAATTTATGTTAGCATCAGACTGATAAAAAGCCATGGCTCAACATTCCAACCAGCTGCAAGCAAAATATAATACGAATAGCGCGCGCTTCCACTTTTCTACCGTTAACCCCGAAGTGGAAGAGAGGTAAATACACGTGTGCACTACCGAACAAAAAATCGCGATGTTTCGTGAAGCTCAAATTTAAACGGTAACGTAACGGTGGAAGCAAAATATCGCGATCTTTAAAATCGCGAAGTTAGGTGTAAATCCTGCTATAGACAATCGATTTGAGTTTTTCTTTGCAATTTCCACCAGTTCTCGAAATACCTAACTGTGAAATCTCGGTATTCACACAGCTAGCTACAGGGAGAATCACTGCTAGCTAGCTTCGCTGATGACCTCTTTTTGGAAATATGAGTGCGCGCTCGAGAGGAGTGTTGTCGTGTACTTCCCCACTGGAAAGAACACAGTGTCCCACAGTGTGTTCACATAGTCGACTATGTGAAAACGCTCGAATTCAACTGTGTGAAGATTTCACACTGTGGTGTGGTTTTCACAGAGTATTCACAAAGTAATGATTTGTTTCATACTGCAAATTAATGACTCACATTAGGTCCTAACTGTTAAAACGCTCGAATTTAACAGCGTGAAGAGATTTCACACTGTGTTCACACTGTGTTCTTTCCTGCAGGGAAATTGAAATAGTACATGACTGTATTTTCAATGATTTGTGTGTATGGAAATAACCTAATTTGGAGCTATTTCGATAACAATCAAAACAACATGAACAACAACAAAACAACCTTTTAACAGATTGTAGTTAAATCACATGTCGATTAATAATCTTCAATTGAGAACGATATGTATTTTTTTTTTCGACTAACAGTCACTAATGACGTTTTTCAGACTGCAGTGCTGAGTTTTTCGCGTGTCGAGGAAGCGATATCTGCTTGACAGCGGATTACCAATGTGACGGTGTAAACGACTGCCCTCTATCGGACGATGAGGAAAACTGTGGTGAGTTTTACCAGAACTTTTATTTGTCTCTTTTCATGGATATTTCATTTTCCTCAAGGATCCTACGAATGTTACTTGTATATTTATATCAAGTTTCATGAATGTCACATCTAGACCTCCTAATGCTCAGTTTGACAATGCAGGCACAGTAAGGGGAAAAAGTTTGAAAAGGAGTATAGATTAAGGAGATGATAGATTCTCATGCCCATGACGAAAAAAAAAAGTTCAAATCTTTTACTGTCAACAGCATATAATGAGACAAAAATGGGAAATTTCTTTGAATATGTTTGTACATATGGCAACGCCAACGTTCTTTATAAAATATAGCCAGTGAATATTAACCACCAGTTCAGCTTTGAAGAATTTTGACCCCCCCCCCCCCCAATACTGAAAGGACTTAAGCAACTTAAACTTTTGGTTCTGTGTTTGTGGGAGTGGAGGTGCAATTTCTATGATCATGCCAATAATTAATAAGGAACGTTGTAGAAGAATGTAATGGTACAACTCTGCAGAAACTCAACGGTGTCCAAAGGGTTGTTCCTGCGGCGAGTCGCCCTACAATGACAGGCACGGACCCCTTCAACCAGCCTGTGGTCAACCAGATTGGCTGCCAATGTGGATAAACTGCTCCAACGGCTGGAACGAAGAATACGCGATGAAAATTAGGAAGAAGGCAATCCTATTGTAAGTTTTGCTACCACAAATGATTTTGCTTTCAAAAGTTCATGTTTACATTTCTTTGTTATTAGCAGCACGTTTTCTATTCCTGTGTATTCGTTTCTCATTTGCGACGAACATAAGTCATAAAATGTGAACCATCCTTTTTCCCCTATTGCGGGACTACACACGGCAAACTTCTATATTGACCTTGTTTCAAATTTGCTACGTGTCTGTTTCGTTCCTAACTATAATTTGTTTGTCTGGTGATTCCAGCTATGTGAAGGTAACGTCGTACACTCTTTGCCACTGTATTGGTTATTAAACATTGCTCTACGAGATGCTGGAGTCCCCATTATTAAAAATCCTTACACAACTACAGTAAAGCAGAAAGTGTAGTAGTTGTCATGGTTGTCTTCTTTCTCTCTAGTTACGTTCAGACGGTGATCCTCAAGGTCGAGGATAAGCTATTAAACTTCGAGGATAAGCTCTATGGGGCGCCAAGTGTCACACGGTCGATTTCGTTACGAAATCCACCGTGCGACACTTGGTGCCCCATAGAGCTTATCTTTGGAGTTAAGGATCACCGTCTGAACATACTTCTGTAATCCAGAAACCTGATCGGTGCAAATATCGGAGATTTGGCAGCTGGGTCATTCCAACGACTGGAAAACGTGCACACGCTGTGAGTTCGACACTCGACTCGTCTGAGACCTATAAAGTAGCATAAGATTACATTGCAAGATTTTAGGAATTAGCATGCCCGACACTGAAACAAGAAGGCAATTTGATGAATTTCATGACAATTATTGATAGTTTCCCTCCTGTCATCACAATCAAATAATCAGCTGAACTTATAGGGATGGTATAGTATTGGTTGAGATGAGGATTGAGCTTTTATCTTTTTTTGCGAGATACTGAGAAGTAAAACAAGGCAATCCTGATAAAAGGTGGGTACCACCTTTTATTATGATTCCTTTGTTTTGGATATCTCAGACATTTCAAAACCGATTTTCATCAATAATAAGCTCTGAATCCCTCTCAGAAGTACATGGTCTTTCATATTTCATAAAAAGGTTTCGCATTATTTCACAAAAAAAAAAAAGTTGTGAAACCTGAAGCCTCATCTCGACCAAAACTACAATATCCCTTAAATTACTTGGTGCATGCATGCTAATTAAACAAACACTGACAAAGTTTCGAAATCCTTTCTAAGACGAAACGAGACTACTCTGGGATAGACGTGACAACAACAATCCTGTATGGTTCTTGTACTAATCTCGTCTCTCATGCCTTCAAGTATGTAGCACACAATTCCATTATTGCATAGGATTCATGGCAATAGATGACAGTAATGAATATCCATCAGATAATGTGAAAGACTGCCGAAGATTTTGAAAGTATCAAGCTCATGAAGAGTCTTCATTTGGCATTTGTCTCTAGATTTACATAAGGTAGCGTTATTTTAGCTGTCATATTGTCGCAAATTTTTATTTCCTCTGATTTCGTACAATAATTCTTCCATATAGCTTCTTGTGGTACATATCTTCTGTACAAAACTACTGGAAATAAAAAAAGGGAAACGTCCAAAACTCCTAATAAGATTTGCAGCGTTAACCGCTGCATGCAATCTGGATTTTTATTTTGGGGTTTATGTGGTAGTTCGTTGCCATGGAGACAAATGTTCAAATGTGAAACTTTGCGGAGATGGAATTCTTGAGAAGTAAGCTGTTTCTACGCTATTTCATTGGACTAAACTCGATTGCACGTTGACACAGTCCACATTATGTACGACAAATGATTAAAGATATCGAATAGCCTACATAATATTGATACCTCGATTCGTAATATCCCTGCTGGAAAGAACTCAGTGTCCCACAATGTAAAACACAGTGTGAACACATTGTGAACACAATGTGAAATCCCTTCACACTTTTAATTCGAGTATTTTAATAGTATGAACACATTGTAAATCATCGATTCATAGTGTGAAACAGAACATTACTATGGGAATACCTTGTGAAAGACCACACCAGAGTGTGAAATAATCTTCACATTGTTTAATTCGAACGTTTTCACATAGTCGACTATGTAAACACAGTGTGAAAACACTGTGGAACACTGTTCTTTCCAACAGGGTTATCAAGTCCATCAATGCACATAGCATGCATACATTGAAAAAGTTTGTTTGATACATGCAAACTGACATACTCTTTTTCATTCAGACCATCACTTACAACTCCATAGAATCGTATGATTCATTTCCACAATATAATGTTGGTGCAGTCAAATGTGAACAGTTGCATATTTTACTATTGTACATTACCTTTCTAAACTTCTACTGACTCTTTACAGTTATCAGAGTGCATTAGATTCAAACCTAATTCATCTTCATGATTTTATGATTATAAATTCGGCGTTTGTTTCTCTTTCTGTAGGGATTTATCTTCAAATCACCTTACCCACCTACAGCCTGGTGTCTTTGACGGACTTCATCGCTTGTGGAAACTGTACGTATAAACGTTATTCCAAACGACGTTTACTTTGTCTCACTTTGTGTCCCTACGTGAAGTCTCAGCAGTGACGGGTTAGGCGCCATTTTTAAACATTTTTTTTAGTTCTGCATCAGACAGAGGAAAATGAAACCTTTCCAATGGTACAAATTGTACCTCACTAAAGTTACATGACAAGAAACACTATTGACATAATAATAATAAAAAAAAACATATATCAATTTATCATGTTTCTTTGTTTTCTAGCAGATTTAATCGCAAAAATCACATAACAAAAAACAAAGTGGTATTAACTCGTTTCACGATCAAACTCTTCCATTGCAATTAACATAATAATGTTCACAGTCGTTATGATTGCATGTCCCGATTAGAAAGGCATTACAGACATCTGCTGATTGTGTAAAGATCTGTTTGAAAATTAGTGCTGGGTTTTTTTTTTTGGCAAAAATCGAAAGTCGACACTTTTCCCTTCTATGTTACCTCATTCCTATTTATGAGCGATTGAAGGTTTAAGTGAGTGTGAACAATTTTCTAAATATTTTCGATTCGTTTAAAAAGGAAAAGAAATATATATAGTATATTTTGGTGATTTTTGTTTTGTTGCTAATTGCAAGAATACTAATGGCAGAGAATGATTATACAGGAGGCTGATACAGAGTAAAACGTAGAATAAATCTACAAGATATTTCGGATTTAACTCAGAATATAGATAGTTCTCTTGTTTTATGTTGTGATGTAAGTCTGCAACGACCGTGGACAAAAAGTTCATTCCATGTTGCATACACATTGTAATAACATTACTCTGCCATTAAAGATTGGTTTAGACCCTTTTGAAGACAGCTTGACACACATCAGCGTCAGCATGCTTGAAAATGGTATGTGATACCAATTTTGTAAGATTTTCAAGGGATTAAAAAAAAGTCAACACAGTTTGCATTCACATAGCGACTACTCTATAATCTTAATCTACCACACAGAATCATCTTTAACAACAGTGTGTCACATTTAGAAAGAGGCACATTCAGAGGACTGTACAATCTGCGCCTATTGTAAGTATGACTCTGATAGCGGACCTAAGATTCAACCATAAGCCAAACTCCATAACAAACAAGGGAAAAAAAGGAACTCAAAGAAAAAGTCGTGAAATTATTATTTCTGGGAGGTATAGAACAAGGGCCTGTGTGAGTTTAGGGCATGTGGTTACTTTCAATCTGTACAGTCCTTGCAGCAATGAAATGTTGGAATAAAAAAAAAACATACAAATCACAGAAAGAAGAGTGGAAATGAGAGTGAATTTATCCTCCGACCTATCTGACTTCACGATTACATAACTTGTAATATGTGATATTACGAATGTAGTAGTATAACCCTATAAAGAGTGAGCGATGCAGTAAATGGATACAATAGCTAACCTTATTGGGACATTGCTGCGTTTTATACCTAAATCCTTTTGTTGCCTCCTCCTGGTACACCTTTCAGGGCTAACTGTTGGCTCAGCCCTCCCCCCTCCCCCCTCCCCCCTCCCCCCCCCCCCCGCCTTCCCCTTGCTGTTGCTTTTTCACTCTTTCCCTTTCCTTATCCCTCTGGTGTTCCTTATCTTCTTTGATGTTGCCTCCCTATTCATCCTTTTCCTTCAATGGATGCCCCCTTGATCCTAATGATCATTACTGACCCTCCTCTTACCTTTTGTCTGTCCACCCTCCTGCTCTAATCCCCCTCCCTTTACCTGTTGGGCTCCTTGCCCATGACCTCCCACCCTCTCCTTTGCTTTCTTTGTTCTGTGTACCCAGCCTGTCCCTGCCTGTTCTTGTTGCGTGAAGTCCTTATTATGTGATTGCTTTCCCTGCTTGTTTTTCATTTTGCCTCTGACGAAGATTCTGCTAGGATCGAAAGCTCAGGCCCCTTTTGACTCCATACCTAAATCTAGCAGACTGTTATTTAATAGGAAGTTTGTATCAAAGGCTGATAAGCATATCTGAAACCTCATGATGGATGTAAGTTTCACACAAAGACAAAATAACTTATTTCATCAGAGAAAATCGATTATAAAATAAAAAAAATTGGAAGTGATGACTAGTCGATACTTGCTGTCTTGCTTGTTTGTTTCTTATCAAACCTATTTCAAGAGTTCTTTTCCCCTCCACACAAAGGTATCTGGAAAGAAACGATATTTGGAGGCTGGATGATGGTTGTTTTCTGGACCTTCACAACTTGTTCTTCATGTGAGTATGTCACTACTGACAATTAATGTAGATTATGGTATTTATATGCCTGGCATAGATAAACGTATTATGATTATCACCAAGTATCATGTTCGAACTCTGGTTGTAGAGCATTGATACGAGTGTTTGTTACATTGCTCACAGAGTAACTATGTTCACTGATATTGTATCATAACGGAAATTAAATCAATGAAAAGATATCCTTAAAAATATTGCATTTTGTCTGAATTGATGTGATTTTGATTTCCGTTTTACTCTTTTATATCTCCGATGATAAGTGTCTGTTTGACTTCTTCAAGCACAATGATGCATTTCTACGCATAAAGAAAAATTAGCTCTCTGCAAATTGATACCTTTTCTTGTAAAACATGTATTGCATCTATTCCAAATAAATGTTCTGTTTTCTAACATGTCTTCTTATATCACAACAGCGACTTTGATAGAAACCAGCTGAGAAACCTCAGATCGGGAGTCTTTAAGGATTTAGGCCGAGCTCTAGAACGACTGTAAGTGTACTTCATACTATTAAAGTGGTGAATGTGAAGATTGTAATTGTAGTAGCACTGGCAGCGATAAGTGTGATGATTTTAACATTGAGAAGAACAAGTAATGATAATACCAATAGGCAGGATTCGACACTAACGGTGGCCCGGTGGCCCGGGGTCACCAAAATTTCAGAAATTAAGAATATGGTGGCCCGATCGGGCCACCAAAAAAGTCAGATGTTTGCCTTTGGGCCACCAAAAATAATAGTTAGCGTGGAGCCCTACAATAGGTAATGATATCAGTTACGTACAATTTTGTTTCTACATTCTATATTCAATACCGCATAATATGATTGTGCCTTATTCATAAATCATTATGTAGTACAATGTTGTAGGGCGAAAAATGTACATAATAGGCATAAAGCAGTGCCAGATGCACTAGCAGAGGACTCATATACATAGGACCTATGAACATTATGAACTCATAAGATTAAGTCTTCACACAATTAGCAGCCCTCTTCGTAAGGGCCCAGGCCTGTCTGTAGTATTAAACCAGTATCGCCGAGTAACCAATCGTGTATACACTCTTGGGTCAAGAGAAACATGTTATTCCTTCAAGCGAAGATGTCACTACTTCAATTATGAAAAATTTGGGACATATATTTCGTATTTTGTAGTTCATGCAAGGAATACATACAAAATACACCCGTTAGTCAGAAAAAAAGCTTGTGTATCCTGTTTCATCAATGAAATCAATTTATAAAACCAAATCACATAAATCGTAGTAAATTTTGTGACTATGATATGTAGTTTTTGAACGAAATGAGGGAAATACGAAAGCGTGATTCTTTCAACTATGTATCAAGAAATGGGGATCGTATTGTCGTACGAATCCGTGGAGGAGATACTGCTTATAGAAGTAAAGTTTATGCATACATTTTCTTTCTTGTTCTTAAATCCTACCATCAGTTTGAACAGAGAGAGAGAGATAGAGAATGTCAAAGTTGATTCTATCTATGTTAAGTATATTTAAAAAAACAACAACAACAACAGTAGGACAGTTAGTAAAATGATGCTACAATCTTTATTTTTCAGAGTTCTAACACACAACTTTATCACGGAGGTGAATGCGACATTATTCACGGGTATAGAGAAGCAGCTGTCCATTCTGTAAGTGGAGTACCTCCTCGACATGAACCATAAAGTTTGTAAGCGTATCATTGTGACGTCACGTCTTTGGAAAGGTTTTACTTCTTACGTCATGTTTATGTGCACCATCACATCTGTCAAGCAGGCTAAAGCAGCATGCAGAAACAATGACATACGATCTTTTTTTTTTCGACATTTGAGTATAATAGAGTGTTTATTATCAAACACAAAGAATAAAGACAGAAATCGTTAACTATGATTGTAACATAGTTTGTGCGATATAAGATTGTCAAGTCACTACTACTTTATTGACTTAAACATACATTCAGTAATATTTCTCCTTCGTCCATTTTGCAGCTCATTTCAAGGTAATCCGCTAATGCGCATAGCAACCGGTACCTTCAAAAACCTGAGAGCGCTCGAGAACTTGTAAGTATTTTGTCTGAAACAAAGATCATAAGGCACATACCCAAGTTTCCCCGCATTAGTAAATTAAGCAAGCATCGTTTCCCATCCATCATAAGATTGGCAATTTATCAAAATCAGCGGTATTTGCTGTTTCCTTTTTCTCTTTTTCTTGTTCACTCCGTTAGTGCAGTTTATGAAGGCCCTCGCACGTGTTTTCATAGCATTATTTTATATGTGACGTAAATAAGAAAGTATGCTATGTGATTCATGGTTTCATAAGTGATACAGTCGTAAAGATTTCTTTTTTCATTCAATCAATATCTACGGCCATCATCGACTGCATCGTTGTACGTGATGACGAATAAGATTGTTGGTAAGAGATTGGTGATATTCCCTGATTCTAAAAGAAGTCGCCAGTTAATGGGAAGACATTAGACTTAGAAAGCTCTATGTAATCAGGGCCAGAATAAAGGGTGCCTGTCATCAGGTAGGAGTAAAGATGTAAAGATTTAACTTGGAATACCTGATTGTTTTAAATATAAGAGTCAGTATCGTCTCCTGTACCAGCTTTTCCTATCATCATATCCTTTATGTGTACACTGCAAAAAATGCGGTGTTAAAAGTGTAACACCAACCGGGTGTCAAACTGTGGGTGTTAAATTTGGTGTTAAATTGACACAATTTGACACCCTTCGGTGTTGATTTAACACCAACATTCTCTCATTCATTGGGTGTTAGATTCTCGGTGTTAAAATGACACCCAAGTGGTGTTATAGTTTTGTCATGAAAAGGGGGTTTTCACTAGTAACACCGTATCGGTGTTAGTTGTCCACCAGAGAAAGTCACGTGTTCGCAGTCCGATGATCTCATTGGTTACACATGCCAATGCCTGAAATTTGTTGCTGTGGCGCGGAGTCGTCAACGTCTGTCATCGCGATAGTCAGGTTTTCGATGTCGTCTGGGGCTAAAAATGACATTGAATCTATGATGGTGACTTTGCTAAGTCTGTCAGCGGGGATAAGTATCTTTTAAGGTAATTATTTCGTGTACCAGTTATTTTCTATCATAAACGATGTGCATGATTTTCACGGATTTCATCGCATATTATAGACAACTTTGTCTTAGCACGCACATAATACTATAGTATACTATGTAGCGCAGCATACTAAGTACATGTAGCCTATAGTGTTTGCCATACATAGTAATAGGCCATAACACCAACGCGCTATACAGCGGTGCATTGAGTCCGAATTTCGCTGAGGGGTTCCTTTGTCCAATAATTGCATTTTAAAAATATCATCAAATTTTAAATATAAAAGGTTCCGTGGCATTTTGTATTGTTATTGATGTAGTTTTCTTACCTCTGAGGCTCTGGTGCGGATCTTTGTTAGCGCGCAAATCATTACCCGCTACTGACGTGCACGAAGACGAAGTTCGAACAATGTTTGTGTGTACATGTTCGTAGGTTTGTACATGTTTGTAGGTATACTATATTTTTTGTAGGGCCTACTGTAACTGTTCTAGGTCCAAACTGTTAGGTTTAAATTAGTACTACGTACTAGTACCAAATATCGCTCTAAAAAGAGCGTAAATACCCGATTAAAGGGGCTGGGTGGGGGGTTCTCCCGACCTGATTTTTGTTTATCACAACAGGTTACGTGATGTTTTCAGTAGCTACACGTAGGAACGTAGGGGCCTATATAGGACGCTAGTGTTTGCGCGTGGATCTTACGTTAGAATCTACTAACTAGTTTCTAATATGAGTACGTTGTACTACTATTTATGAGTTTGCTAACCGCTTACAAATTTAAGAATATGCTCTTATAAAGTTGATGACGTCACATGCATGTAAAACCGGTATTTCCACCGAGTCCATGTTAAGACTCTAGACTCTAGATCTAATTGTAAGGTGCGAGTTCAAGGGTAGCGAGAAACAGAATCACAGCCCATATTAATAACTGGCAGTTGTTCTCTGTCTGAGAACTGATCCTAAATTTCACAAATGAGTCAAAATGGAATACATGTATCATCGCTTTTTTCATGATTCAGGTGAGGGAATATACGTCTACTTTGATGGTAGTATTTGTTGAAATAATCTCTTGAAAAAAAAAAAAATCCCTTCTGGAATATGTCTCTTCCCCATACTTATGTTATTGCCACACTTAATGATATTGGCAATAGTGCACTTGAGAATCTTGAAAATGACAGAATTGCAAAAAGACCTTTTACTTGTATTATCTATCTAAAAAACCTTGAAAATGAGAGTAGATCAATTGCAAAATGGCATTTGATTTTTCCATTTCTCCTCAAATAATATTTGCATAAATGTACACTGCATAAAGATGATGAATACCTGGAAGCAGGATATTATTGCCCCCCCCCCCTCAAAACGAACTTGAAATTATGAGCATATCTCAAGTAGGTATATATAATAGAATCACCGACTGAATTAATCTGAAGCCACCTGAACAAAACCCTTTGTTTTCTGCAGTTCTGATCAAATCTTTCATGCACACAAGATAAATCTGTTTCATGCACTTGTATACAGTAAATACACTAGTGCAGTAATATGTGGATGTTCAGTACTTTGAATCCTAAGCCAGTGCATCACACCTTGCGCACCAGTTTGACAGTTTGCGGACTTGTAGCCACTTGATAATTTGTTCATGGTCCTTACACTTGCAGGTTGAACAGTACTTCTCACTCCTTCTCCCAGGCAACGATGCCAAGCTTTTTTGAGCAGTGGCCAGTTTTTGGTGGAAGGTCTTGTCAAGCTAGCAAGAGGAAAGCCTTCAGAAACCACAGTCAAGCTGTTGAGTTTGCTGGGAGAACACACGCGGAAAACTGATGTGGATTCATGAGACTTGGAGCAATCATCAAATAGTGTACCACCAGACCTGGTAGCAGTCAGGGTATGCACAATACTATAGGTTTTGAAAGCCCCTTTTTTATGTTCTAGATGTCTATCCATCCAATATCGTTTCTTGTGTATCATGCCGCAAGTTGAAAACAATCATCTGTGAATGAAACTTGGTAAGGCTATGTAAATCCAGGGGGCGTTCCACAAACCTTGTCATTGGTGACAACTGTTATAAGTAGCTGAAATCTTTGCATCTGACAATACATTTTATCAAACGTTTCCCTGGAGTCGATGAGGGTCGTGAGGTCAATAATCAAGGGTCAGGAGCCCTTCATTATGAAAAAAAAAAAAATGCAGGAAATATCTTGTGACTTTGATTTTTCAAAGGCAGATGAATGGATTTCACCAAACTCAATTGTAATATAAAAGTTCACAGTCACAAATCAATATGTAATGTAATTTTGTTATTTTGGAGATGCTGATGAAATAAAGAAGACTTTTTTTTCTTGTTTTTTTTTAAAGAAGTCACACAACAACCCATGGGTTCATCCTACATGAAGGATCATATGTTTTACTTAATGCTCCCTGATTATGCAGTGCAATCCACTGATAATTTCTGTTGATACCTGGATACTTTGTTAATGAGTCGTAGAATATATTGTATATAACATGCATTTCTTACAACACAGCATAGAATGTAAGTAACCTGCAAATCCTTCTTGTACTCTATCTGCTTCCACCTGTGAACCAGGGCACAAGGATTATGCAAGATTTCTGTGGCTTTGGCTATAGACTACCTTATCCGATTTCAAAAGGTAAGTCTACATGACTATAAGGTTTGTTCAAATATGATGCGACAAACCCCCTGACATTTTTAGTGTTCAGATATGGTGCGCCGAACCACGCCACTTTCATTATGTTAATGAATGCACATGACTCAAAAAAAAAAAATAAGATAAAGATAAACTCATGACATTGTATCTTCACTTACTTTTGAGCTTGATTGCACCATAACTTCTTGCCACTGTGTTGCAAAATATATTCCTCTTGCCTCAGTGTTTTTGTTTTGTTTTGTTGCATTTTGATCTGTTTATTTGTTTGTTTTTACCATCTCATATCGCATTGATTTGTGCACTAAAATGTTGCCGGAGTTTGACTCATCATATCTGAACAAGCCTTTATGAGTCATTTTGGACAGGCAATTAGAACTCACAGTACTTTGGTATTCTGAAAATGAAATTGATTTTTACGAGTTTAATTGATTTTGCATTTTCTACTTTCTATGATCTGTTTTTGTATTAGAAAAGAAATTAGAGGTCAAGGGAAATTTTCTGGGGTTTTTTGTGTTGTTGGACTATGTAATTTATTAAGATCACTTGCTTTTCAATGTTTCATAGGTTAACTTTTTTTTTTTGGATGTTGTGAATATTTTTGCGCACTTGCCTTTGTCAGGGTTATGTCCTGATGTCGACGAGAACTTTACTCGTGAATGCTTCAAAGTCGATCCTTGAACTTTAAAGATTGTCTTCCCCATATGTAGGCTAAAATTTTGAAGTTGCTTTTTGATCAGTCACGAATAAGAGAAAAGTGATAAATTTCAAAGCTTCTTTAAGAAAAAATAGGTATACAAGTGTAAGTGAGTTTTAATTGTGAAATTATAGTGATCTTTAAGTAAAATGGAATAAGATCCATTTATTATCCTCTGCCAAGAAGTGGTGCCTGAATTGTTATGGTTTTGAGTAGTCCATCCCTCCGTGTGTGTGATAGCTTGAAATCTGTTAAAATAATCATAAATGTGAATAAAATGTGTTAAGCCTATGTGTGACTGAGTCTATCAAATTGCATTATGGAATCGAAATAAATGTCACAGTCAAATTTGTCTAGTTTTTATTTGTAATAGATTCATACAATGTCTGTTTGTTTTTCATTGTTTCCTTACATTTTCAGCCTGATGCTAGTTTTGATCACCACTTGAAGAGGGAAAGCAGAAGAAGATGCAGCTCTTGATGCAGCTTGCTTGCTTGAAGATCAGAAGATGCAGCTTGCTTGACAGAGGACGTCAGAAGGATAACATACATGTGTACCAATATTACTTCATTGTTAACCACTTGGTACTACCCTGCCCTGGTGATATCATTCAGAGTGCCTTCGACACATTGTTCAAAGCACATTAAATATGTGTTTTGTCTACGGTATGCAAAACCTCTCATCAACCTTTGGACATTTGGAATTACCCCGAGTTCGTGAACCGAGATCTAAACTTTCAAATAGATAATGAAGTGATGCATTCTTGAGGAGTTCCCACTGAAACTGCTTTTTTTTTCACTGTTTGCCATACGAACATGGACTGAGTGATGGACAAACAATAAATTGCGCCCAGGGGGCCTGTGTACGGACATAATTTGATTCGTTCAATGTTTTTAGAAGACACTTGAAGAATCATCATTGTGACAGTGAAACTGTGAAGATACTCCAAGTCCAGTTCTATGGAGGAACCGAGATAGAGACTGATGATATACAGTTGATGAAGCAGTACTCTTCATTAGTCGATGACAGTTTTTGATGAGGAGGTGATTACCTTTAGTCCAGGGGACATTGAACAACGTTTACATGTGTCAGTATGGAGTAATACATTACCATGGTAACATCAAATTTTCATAAAGATTACAAATACAGAATGTGGATCAAGCTACTTAGTTTTAAATCAATTCTGTTGAAATTCGATTGTCCAGAAATCTGTTGCCATGGCAATTGCAGTTTTTAAACAAATCATACAAAATTGTGTGGATCACGCTGCTCTCGTAGTTTCTTTTTTTTTTAGCATTTAAATCTGAATTTGATACAAATGGTCACTATGATAATATGTTATCATGCAAGACACTTTGTGGGGGGTCATAAATCCGTTTCCATGGCAACAGCATCTTCATACAAATCATCCACAAGTACGATGTGGATTCAGCTAACTTCCTCAGATTTTGAGCATTTGACTTTAAATTTGGCACATGTGACCACTGTATTATGTACCTGTGCAAATTTTATTTTTCGTCATTGTCAAATAGTATGTTGTCAAGTTAATGGTATTTTGTAATGAGAATCGTATAAACTACAAGTGGATTGAGCTTACTCTCTCAATTTTTAGCAATAACCTTGAGATATGACACCTATATATTGTGACAAGATAAATTCTAGATGTGCAAAACACTTATCTCGTCAATGTTAAACAATGCGTTGCCATGCTAACTTATTTTTTTTTTAATACAAAGCAATCGAAGATATTGTGATTGACTCATAACTCCCTCATGTTTTAGGCATTTGACTTGAAATTTGGCACGTGACCACTGTAGTGCGCTAATGTGCAAATGTCATCTTTTGTATCGGTCAAAGAAAGTGTTATCATGGCAGTGACATTTTCAAATTAAAAACTTACACAACAGTTGATTATGCAATCTCCCGCAGTTTCTTAGCATCTGGCCTGAAATATTGCACAGAGTGCTAATGTAATGGCAACCATCTTTTAAAATGAAAATGTGAATTGGGTGAGCTCCCTCAGTTTTCTAGCATTTGACTTGAGGTTTCGCTCATGTAACCAGTGTAATCTTAAAATGAGTCGCACACTGATCTCACTGTTGAGTAATCTTGCTATGGTAACAACTTTTGTTACATTGTACTTTTTTTTTCAACAAAAGGCATACAAGAATATCATGAATTGAGCTAACTCTCTAAGTTTTAGGTGGGGGTATCAATTACATCCAGTTCGAGTTGAAAATATTGGCCCAAGAAGGCCTTATGTGTGTCATTTGAATATTTAAATGATCAGAATTTCACATGCTTGTATCGTCACTTGCAATAGCATTGATCAAAAGAAAGAGTATAATTTTTTTTTATGTTAACATTTTACAACCAGACTGGATGATCTATGTTGAATATTTGAATTATACAGCTGAGTAGGCAATTCAATTTGAACATTTGAATGATAGAGCCAAGAAGATATAATACTAGTATCAATTTCATTTGAAAATTCAACTTGATAGTCCCAAGAAGGCCAAAGGTATTCAGAGTGAGTATTTAAATTTGATATTTTAGCCTACAATAGCCATAATGTATCTCATTTGCATAGATAATCAAAGAACCAACTGACAGGGTCAAAGGTTTTCCATTTTGATACTTATATTGTAGAGATGAGGCTTTCATTACATGTAATAGAATTATTGTGTTTTGTTGTGACAGACAGAATTTATTAAATATTTTGATCAACCTAGTGGCACGTGACTGTCTTTCACCTACTTACATTACTGTGTTATTTTGTGCGATTGAATGTGGAGAGTGTGAAATGATGTCGAGGTATCGACACTTCAAATTGTTAATAAGTTGGCATCACTTGGAATTTATTTCTCACTCTGAAGCGTTGAATCAACACTTCTGTGGTGTCAAATAAACACCAAATAATGCAAACTTATAACACTTTGAAGTGTTAGAATAACACCATGACAGGTGTTGGGGTATAGATTCTAACAACAAATAGTGTTGAAGTTACACCGTCATTGGTGTTAAAGGGTGTCAAAAGAACACCAAAGTGGTGTCAACTTATCAATAATCTAAGCAACACCAAAGCTGGTGTTGGTATATTTTAACACCACGGGTGTTGAACTTACACCATAACTGGTGTTGGGATGTCAAATGAACACCATTATGGTGTCAACTTCTTAACACTCTCTTAAGTGTTGAAAAAACACCGAGGCTGGTGTTGGTATATTTTTACACCCTTTAACACCCATGGGTGTTGGATATTTTAACACCAGAGACGGTGTTACTTCAACACCAGATGGTGTGGTCCTTTATTGAAGTTCGGCCGGTGTTAGATTCAACACCAGTGGTGTTAAATCTAACACCACTGTTTTTGCAGTGTAATCGTCAACAAACAATGCTGTGTGTGTAGTATGCTGTCTATATGTCTTGTGGAAGAGGCACGATATGCAACTGTAGCACTAAACCTTTTGGGGTGGGGGAGGATCTTTCATAAAAACAGATTTAACACGCAGCGGAAGGATTTTGTTGGTCTAACTAGTTGCCTGTAAGAAGTTTAAATTATTAACATACACAAACACTCAATAATATGTCCCCACCTTTCGGTCTACAAGAAGGGAGTTTCCTAAATTATTAGCGTCTCGCCTCCCTGATATCACCCAATGGCATCTACATACATTTATTATGCATACCAATATGCATATTGTCCATGCACACTTGCACAATGCTCATAAGCACCAGATTATATCCGTAAAGGTGACCTCATCATCAGGTACTAAAATCAGTTGAAAGGAGTAAATACTGTACAGGGGCCGCGGAACGTTTTTCCTGCAGTTTGGGGGCTGCGGGAACGGGGGTGTCAAGGTCAAGTTTAATCTAATCAAAAATAATTCAAAAGAGACATGGACATTTATTCATACAACTTTAGGGAAAGGAAAGATTATCACCAATAGAAACAAACTTTTTTGCACAATGGAACTGATATTCACATTACCGCTGATATTGCTGAACATTTTAATGAAAATTACGTTAATATTGGATTAAACATATCCGCTGATAATATGGCTGATACGCATAATAAAGATTTTTCCATTTAGATGAATAAACCTATTTCTAATACTTTTTTTTTTTAAACCAGCCGCAGTAGATGAAATTTTAGATATTGGAAAGGCATTAAAGTCTGGAAAAAGCAGTATTTTTGACGATGTTGATCCAACTGTGGTTAAATACGTTTGACCTTATATTGTTGATCCTTTTTTTGCATGGTATCGTACCATCTAGAATGAAAGTTTCAAAAGTTATTCCAGTTTAAAAAAAAAAAAAATGATCTTAGCGTATTTACAAATTACCGTCCGATATCTATTTTGCCTTGTTTTTCAAAAATATTAGAAAAATATAGTTTTTACTCGTTTTTATGATTTCATGCTTTAATATGATCTATTATACGATAGTCATTATGGATTCCGGCAAAATCTGTCTACAGATATGGCGATTATAGAAATACAAGACAGAATAATTCAAGAAATAAATGATGGTAAAGAAGTTTGGGCAATATTTATGGATCTTTCTAAAGCCTTTGACTGTCTTTCTCATGAAATTTTACTTCAAAAATTGCAATATTATGGTGTTCGTGGTGTGTGTTTTAAATGGTTTAGATCTTATTTATGTGGACGGAAACAATTTACTGTTTATGATTCTTTTCATTAGTCTTCTAGAAATATTAATACGGGTGAGCCTCAGGGATCTATTCTTGGACCTTTATTGTTTTTGACTTATATAAACGACATTGTCAATTCTTGCCATGAATCTCATTTTATTTTATATGCCGATGACACCTCACTTCTTGCCTCTCATAACGATATCAATATTTTAATTGAACTTTTCAACAAAAATCTTCTGCAAGTATATATTTGGTTTAAGTGTAATATGCTCACTTTGAATTTAAGCACACCGCAATGTGTGTTTTTTAAACGCGGAGGTGTGCAGTATAATACTGATAATATGATTTTGAAAATTGGTGATATGCGTTTGAAATTTTATGAATCTGTCAATTTTGTAGGTGTTGTATTGAACAGTGAGTTGAGTTGGAATGATCATATTGATTTTGTTTGTACAAAAATTTCCCGTTTTATTGGTATTCTGAATCGACTGACATATGATTTGCCAAGTTACATTTTGTTCGCTCTTTATAATGCTTATATTCTATCTCTTTTATCTTACTGCAATTCTGTGGGGAAACACATATTCTTGCCAAACTAAAAAACTTTATACTACAAAAGAAAGCAATTTGAATTTGTACAAAGTCAGATTATAGAGCATCAACATCTAAACCTTTAAGTCATTACACACTCTTAAATTGCAAGATTACAATAAAATGCAAATATGTTCTTTTTTGCAACGTTTTCATGCTAAAACTCTCTCACTTTATTTACAAAATATGTTTTCTGTGAACTCTGATGTACATAATTAGTATACAAGATTGTCAAATCATTTTCATCGATGGCGTTTTTTAACCGACAAATCTAAATATTCGTTGCGTCATACTGGTTCAGTTTTATGGAATACTTTAGATATGAGCAAATTTGATATACAGTTTAATAATAAATTCAAAAGACAGTACAAGAAAACATTGATTAGTAAGTATTGATATATACATATATATTTAAAATGGGTATATTGGTCTTTTTTCTACTTGTATTATTGTGTTTAATGTTTTTTGTTGTTGTTATTATGATGATTTTTTTTTAAAAGTAACAAAATGATTATTACGCGGGCATGTGCAACATGAAAAGCCTATTCTGGCTTTCTACGCGCATACCATTTTTCGATCAATCAAACACACAATGTTAATGAGTTTCTGTTCTTTATGTACCTGTGATATCTGTTTTCCCCATGTGTTTTTATTCTTTTGTCTTCGTCATAATCTCGCCTTGTCACTTGTTGACGTTTCCATCGTTTTTAGACTCACTTTTTGTACAATTTTCTCATATTCACATGTATTTTTTATACATTTATTGAATCGGAAATAAAGATTGAATTCAAATGAATTGAATTGAACATGAGGGAACTATTGATTTTTCGGAATGTAATTGATAAGTCTTGTGCACTCAGAATTATTTAGAATCTTAAGTGGGGGCGACCGCACCCATTCCCCCCCCCCCCCCCCCCCCACCGCCCTTTGCTACGCCGATGGTTAGACGGGAACTTTAAATGTAAGGGCAGAATCTCTGGAAATTCAAATTCATGGGTGTTGTGATTTTTTCCCGATTTTGTCTACAGCACCTGCTTCACTTTTATACGTAGGGTCGTGTGAACGAGGGAGAATGTGACAATTAAAAGATAATAATCATGAATATGTTGATAGTTATTGTGACTCGTGTTTATTTTGCAGTTACTTTCTGTCATGTCTGAGACATGCAAACACAATCGGATTTGACTCATGTGTAACCTGTCAGAACTCCTCCCCCACAATGTATATGAGACATAATAATATTGTTGATTTCGTGTATATATATACATCTGAATATCACTGTAAAGGATGTATACAGTGTTGTATTTACACGTATTACCTGTGCGCAGAGTTTATGTTTTTTTATATACATGTGGTATTAAATGCCTTTGCACGTGATCTATTGGCAGATCCAGTCGCGGGCGCACCGGGCGCGCCCCTTTTCTCTAATTTTTGTTAAAACAAAAGAAATAATAAGAAAAAGTGGGGGGGGGGCACTCTTTAATCGTGTAAAGGCGCCCCTTTTAAGGTATTCCTGTCGATGGATCCACGTACCCTGCGTGTGTGATTGTGTGTGTGTGCGTGTGTGTGTATGTGTGTGTGTGTGTGTGTGTGTTTGTTCAATGTGTGGAATTCGTAATTCGTATGGAGTTAAAAACAGTGTGGGCAAAAAGAGGGGGAAGGACAAAAATACGAGTGTATCTCAAATGAACAAAGACGCTCAGTTTGCCTTACACGTAGAATTCACATTTCACATCAGCCAATCAGTCAAGTTTTATTTTTCACTCGTGGGATGAGACACGTCCGTTTGGAGCTGAAGGCAGTTTTACAAAGGAGTCCACAGGTACAAAGATACTGGCATAACGTTCACAACATGTACATTAAAAGAGAAATGGCGAAACAATATGGTTTACTGCTTCCCAAACAAAAACGTGGATAATAGGTAATCGGTAATAATCGGTATTAAATAGAATCTTAGGAGAAAGGAAACAAGCCCTTTATGACGTACATTCATGTTTGCATACAATTACATATAGATCATACGTTATCGGATTAAACGTTTTTTTTTTTTCATCAAGTATAAAGATTAACATCAGGAGGCATAGTTATGTCAAACTTAAAGGGACTGTACAGTACTGGGTGAGGTTTGTTTCACCTTGTTTTTGGATATATCAGCCATTTCAAAACCGATTTTCATCGAATAAACTTTTGATACCCCTTAGAACTGCATGCTCTTTGACATCTCATAGAGTGGTTTCTGAATATCTCACAAAACGTTAAAAGCTAAATCTTCACCTCGACCAGAACTGTACACACCCTTTAATCTGAATACCTTGATGTAAATATAACGTCTTTCCATGAACAGTTTTAGAACGTATTGATTAGCATATATAAGCACGCATTTGAAACATAACTTCAGAGAATTAGTAATGTACGTTCGAATTAAACAGCTGCTGTAGGCCTAATATAGATATTTCGTCTTGATACAAAGAGCAGGGTGTTTAACCCGGTGAAGTGGTCCCACCTCACATCCAACTGGACCCCATGGAAGACCAGCTTAACGTAGCTGAATATGGGCTATCCAGCCATCTCTCAGATAGAAATGAACAAACAAACAAACAAACAAACAAACAAACAAACAAACAAACAAACAAACAATACAAAAAAGGAGAAAACGAAAACTGCCTGAACTTGTTGAACGATCACATGTTGTTATGATAATGTAACATTAAAAAATGATTTCAAGTATAAGTGAATGGATTAAATAGTGGATACACGATGCATTGTGTGTGTTATTTGAAATAAGACGTATGCACAAAGGTTCATGGACAATATGTATGTATGTGACATGGTTCCTGCAACAAAATGCTCCCATGAAATAATAGCAGACTAAGTCAAACAAAAGTGCTACCCACTAACGAAACCCTAATCCTAATTTTAATCCTCACGCCAAATCAAACCTAAAACCTATAACACAATCCTAACCCCGACTGTAAGTCCTTGGAGAAAATAAGACTGGAGCAATTGTCGCAGTAGTAATTGTCATGTCACCATGTAACATACAGCATAGTACACAAAGGTTTACATTTGTATGTAAAAAAAGACAAAACGCACAAACGAGCAAACAAACAAACAAACAAAACCCCAGCAACTTCTAGATTCCCGTATTTGTTGTTTCCATACACAATTCTGATCGCATGTAACTGATCCGGAGAGAGCGGTGCCACATAAGTGCAGATTACCTTTCGATTTTATCTATAAAAAAAAAGAGTAAAACTGTCCTGGAGTGAAGGTTTTTAGTCTCGTTTCTAAACGAAGCTGTTATTGACGTTCGTATCGTATCATGTAACCTTAACCTCCACTTCAAGTAATTAACCTAGTAAACTGCACGGATATTCGTATACACTTGAGACTTGGTCGCATCCGCCTCCGTGGTAACATTAGGAGCGTATGCCGGTCAGTGAGTTTGAAATCTGTGCTTGTGACGCCGGGTGAGGGTTCAAGCATTGGTCCCCATTCCGTCTTTGACCGAAAATAATAAAAAAAAAAAAAAAAATTAAAGGAGACCTACGGAAGATTTTCAGACTTTTACATTTGAACAACTATAAATTAGTTATGCTGAGTACAGAGTTTCAGAATTCATAGTGATTGTGATGAGGAATAAGAATGTTTTCAAAATTTATAGCAAATTGCAATGAACAAGGGTGATGACATGGCAGCCTCACCATAACAATGGATGAGTTGGGGCTCAAGGAAGCAGAACAAAAGGAAGTCATGCATAGAATCTACACAAGTGAACTTGTTAAGCAAGCGGTATTGTAATGGAATTACATGTACTTGTACACTGCTACATTTCTGAAATAATATGTGAGGCTCCTAAGTCATCAACATTGTTCAGCGTAATTTCTTCAAGATTTTTCAGAGTATTGGTTTCTCTGCTCAAGGACCACAATAAATTTCATAAATATATACTGTACATGGAGCTGTCGATTTATGTACTGCATGATGTGAAATTATGAATATCGTGTGGGATGCCCCTTTAAACAGCGCAAAAATAAAAACCAATAAAAGAAGGACGATTAGGCGCAGAGTAAAAACCTTTGAGACAAATATACACGTTCTATATCAAATAACGCACGAGTCATCCTTAGTGATTTATGAAACCTTTGTCCAGTAAGGAAGATGGATTCATCAAACTCTGCCCATATTCCTTGAAGTTTAACTACAGGAACTCAATTCCGAAATGATCGAGCCCCTTTCTTTTAAAGCCACATGCACGTTCTACATTTATTAATATTAGTCATACAGGAGCATAGGCTTATACAATTAATACCTATATCTGTAAAAGGGTTATTCAATTCATATACATCTATAATCTCTCTCTCTCTTTCCCCTTTCTCTATATCGAGATATCACGGATGAGATGACGGAATCTTCCAAAGCCTAGAAGCTCACATCCGCGCTTCTCAAACCTTTTTTTTAACTCGCGACTCTTGTTGGCTCCTTCAAAGTTTGTTTGTTTCTTTGGGGTTTTTTTTTCAGTTGATTGTGTAGTTGTGGGATTAAACAATTAATGTAAAGATATTAAAGGGAGGATATAGCACTGGTTGAGATGAGGATTCACTTAAGCAAAAGCTATTTTATGAAATTTTAAAGGAGGATCGAGGTTGATCAGCTGGGATGGGGATAATCTCTGCGTGCTACTCTTCCTAAGGGTCAAGGGGTAACCTTCTGGCGCCAAAAATCCTACTAAAGTTCGTGGAGTCGGTGGTTGTATACCTTTATTTTTACAACTAAATAACCTTGGTGTTTCAATGAAGTATGATCGACATTTGTTAAGAGGTTTGTTTACTCTCTTTTTTTCTTTATAAAAGCTCTGCTTCGAGCTGGTAATGACATTGTCTGTGACTGGCAGTCTGTTGTGACAACAATAAGGCAGCTCCACTTCCAAAGAAGAATTTTAGTCGAAGCGAAGCGGAAAAGGCTAAGGTGAGGAAAGGATCTTCGTATCTTTGTTACAAGTTACGCCAAGGCTGTAATGCCTATATAGCTAGAATATTTGGGTCCTTCCAACTTTTTTTCCCTTCATAACACTTGTTACAATTGCAGTTTCAAGAATGTTCAGCGTGATGTTTCGTACAAATTGAAGCGATTTAATATTCAATTTCTGACAGGTTTCTCATAAAGTTAGTCGATATGACGCACATCCACTACATTGACAGTGACAAGAGCTTGACCAGAGACTTATCAAGCATGTGAGATTCATTAGGGGAAAACGTTCAAAATATTGCAGTAGTTACGGTCATGACACCGCATTTCTCATAGGCTATCATTTTTTCAGTACCTATTTCGCCCCTCTAGCGCTTATGGAAGAACAAGCAAGTATTATTAATAAGAGCTACTCTTGCATCAAATCTAAACAATAGCGACAATGTTAGTGCAAAAGAGAATATCAACTTTTCTTTTCAGTGTCCGCATTTTATTCCGCCTTTGAAACATACAAAAACAGATCCGGACTGGTATGCAAATGATATAGAAATGAAATTAAACAAGCTGCAGTTGTTTTTGTGATCAACTGTGTTTCTGATCATAATAACGAAATGTAAACCACTTTTAGTTCATGCATGTATACTCCAATCATTTTTAATCTAGTTAAAAAACCAGACAAACAGTGAAATCATTAGGAGAAGATTTGACTTTTAAAAATGTTGAGGAGGCACTATTCGTCATAAAAGAACAATCTCTGCATCTCCTTCCTGCTGGTTTGTTTGTTTTTTCCCCAATAAAGTCATGAAATTTGTCGTCGCAATCCTCCTCGCTGGCGTTACCACGGCAACGTTGGCCTGCCCGCCCTCCTGGAGCCCATTTAGGGGAAGCTGCTACCGATACTTCGGGGACCGTAAGGTCCAGGCTGATGCGGAGAACCACTGTCGGACCTTCTTCACCACCGGTGGTCAGGGATCACTCGTGTCGATCGCGGACGATGTCGAGAACAACTTCGTCTACGATCTCTTCCGCTCTGCGGCGGGGGACACTGATGATTGGTCGGTGAGTATAAGGTTTCTAAATCGGAACTTGGTTCAGAAGCTGATTGCTCCCGTGTATAAAAGTGCAATTTTCTGTCAGCCCGAGATGTATTTGTCGTTGTTGAATGCAACTTCATCCCACGGGTTAAAGGGATTGTACAGTTATGGTTGAGACCTAATTTCAGGTTTCTAACAATTTTTGGTGAGATAATGAGAAACCTCTTATAAAATGTGAAAGAGCATGTAATTCTATGAGGAATTCAACGTTTATTTGATGAAAATTGGTTTTGAAATGGCTGAGATATCAAAAAAGAGCGATTCTAATAAAGTGTGGGACCCACACTTTATTACGATCGCTTTGTTTTTCTTTGTTTTTTGATGTTTCAGTCATTCCAAACCCGATCTTCGTCAAATAAACTTTGAATTCCTCTTAAAATGGTATGTTCTGTACTATATCATAAGTGTATTCTTGATATCTCGCAAAAAGTTAAAAACCCAATTCTCATCTCCACCAAAACTGTACTATCCCTTTAAAGGGATGGTATAGCACTGGTTGAGATGGGGCTTCAGGTTTCCAACTTTTTTAAAGATAATAAGAAACCCGTTATGAAATATGAAATATGAAAGAGCATACAATTCTAAGAGAATTCAAAGCTTATTTTATGAAAATTGGTTTGTAAATGGCTGAGATATTGTAAAACAAAGACGTTCTGATAAAAAATCGAGACATGCTTTTTATTAGTATATACTTTGTGATTGTTTTGTTTATTCACATCTCAGCTATTTCAAGACCGATTTCCATCAAATAAATCTTGAAATCCTCTCAGAATTGTATGCCCTTCATTATTTCAAAAGTGGTATCTGTGATCATCTCACAAAAAGTTAAAGTCTGAATTCTCCCGTCTCAACTATACAATCCCTTTGAGGTAATTTTTCATCAGTATAATGAGCCCATTAATAAGATTTTTTTTTTAAAAGTTTTTTGCTTGTTCCTTTTTGGCAAAACTACTTTGGACATTGCAGTGTATAAAACATACAATATAATTGGGTTGTCTGTGCCAATCGTCACGCAAACACAAGTATACAAAGGGTTACTATGGATATTTTATCCCAAAATCAGTCATTATTGAATCAGTGAATGCAAAAAGAATCATCACTGAAACGCTCAACGAGGTTAAAAGAAAGTCTGTACGTCAGTTATAGCTAATAATATATTGTCTAAAGTGAATTCCTTTGAATGCCGCGCTCTCTGAATGTGAATATTGATGACACAATGTGATGGCAGAATGGTACGCTGATATGAAGAAAATAATAATGATAAATATTGAATATTGGCTTTTTTCTTTTGCACGGACGTAAAGTTAAAGGGGTGCACGTCACTAGACCGACACCCACGAGTCATACAGCCCACAAGTCATACAGCTCACAAGTCATACAGCCCATGAGTCCGACACTAAGCAAACAAGGCCCTCGAGACCGCGCCGTGTTGTATCTGTCGAACTCGTGGGCTGTTTTTACCTAGCGTCGAACTCATGGGCTTTATTTGCCTAGTGTCGAACTCATGGGCTGTATGACTCGTGAGCTGTATGACTCGTGGACTTGTTTTCAATGTCTAACTCGTGGGCTGTATGACTCGTGGGTGTCGGTCTAGTGGGATGACCCCATCGTTAAAGAGCATTTGATAGCGCAGCTCCTTGGAAGGCGTGAAGAATGATCGTTACAGTTGCAATATGACATGTCCGATAAATACGTGTTTTGTTTTGTCTTGTTTTGTTTTGTTTTTAAATGAAAGACGAACATAAGATCTTTTAAAAGTATGAGTGAGCGTATTTCTGTAGGCTTTCAGCATGCGTCAGTGAATTTATACCAAAAGATGTTAGAGAAAATTAAACACCTGCTTTTTCATTCTGAGCAAAGTGTCTACACCTCCCTTTGAAAACTCCTTCCCGAAATGCTTGTACGAATTTTACTTTTTGAATATGATCATGATTCAACTAAAATCATGCAATTCAAATATAATGTATGTCCTTCCAAAAAAAAAAAACACGGTTACAAATGATATCGTTTTAACAATTTGTTTTGAGTTCACGTCACAAAGAATAATACGAAATGTGTACACCCTATATAAAACTGTAGCATAATTGATGGGAGAAACAATGTATATGTTTCAAGAATGACAAAGAAGTTAACAGATGTACAGAAGTAGAGACAGAAGTATCACAAACAACAACAGCACACACACACACTCACACACACGCACACACACACACGCACACGCACACACACACACACATTACTATGTTTCACATCTATCTGGTATTCCCAAAGGTTGACCAAACAGTGTATGGCTACTGGCTCGGACTCTACCAGGATGTCACCGACGGGCCGTGGCTGTGGACTGACGGGACGCCGGTCGGCTACTATAACTGGAAGACCGGCGAGCCGAATGATTCCGGCAACGCCGAGGACTGCGCCCACGTTTGGCGAACACGCGACGCCGACGATGCGCTCAAACATTGGAACGACATCAGGTGCAATCTTGCTGCCAGGGCCATGGCGTACGTTTGCGAGATGCCCGATGATTACACCGCATGTTGTTAATAAATGCATCCTTGCATCCTTGCAGCCTTAAAGATCAGAAGTAAATCACAATGATCGCCCAGGGTTAGGAAATAAATTAGGCACTTTTTTTCGACACGGATCTTTCACATAGCTCTCTCTCTGAAGAAAAGCAATGTCATTTTTTTTCGTATTTTTTTCTTCAAATTAGTCACGTTAAATGTATTTTTAATTTTCTTCTCTTCATATTCATGTTGCTGTACGTATGCCTAAGAATGAATATGTTCTGGTTGTATTGGCTGCTATGTCAATACACGTCAAGATTAAAGTACACGCTGGCGATTCACTCACTTTATTCAAAATGAGTTTGATCTTTGGTTAAGTTATGTCAAGTTGGACAATAACGAGCATCCCTGCTGGAAAGAACACAGTGTCTCACAGTGTGAAACACAATATGAAACACAGTGTGAACACCTTTTGAACACAGTGTGAAATGTTTCCACGCTGTTGAATTCGGCCGTTTTAACAAAGTGAATACACTGTGAATCATCAATTCACAGTGTGAAGCAGAACATTACTATGATTATGAACACGTTGTGAAAAACCACACCACAGTGTGAAATCATCTTCACACTGTTAGCGCTTTCATTTAGTCGCCTATGTGAACACGTTGTTAACACACTGTGGGACGCTATGTTCTTTCCAGCAGGGTTATCTTGGCATATTCCTCTCCTGTCCCACTCTGTCTCATTTGACGTCATAATTGGTTTTCAGGTTAAAAAAAAATCCATGTTGAGCTTGATCAAGATCGAATCTGTGATTGATTCAGCAAAGGCAAGCTTGACTGTTACCACTATTGGATGAAATGCGAGCTATTTTTCTGCATTATTGCTGCTGTGTGTTTGTTTATTTATGTGTGTGTGTGTGTGTGTGTGTGTGTGTGTGTGTGTGTGTGTGTGTGTGTCCTCTGTATACACGATGTGAATTTGCATAGAATATTTCTCCGCAGGTAAAAAACAAACAACCAAACTTGAGTTTAAGCAGTACAAGTTAGAGGATTATAGCTGCCCTGTTTTGTTGAAACATTTGTTTCGTTTTGAATGTGATGCTGATATCGAGCGAACTTCAAATACATAACATCAACAAATAAAAATGTGTGTGTGTGAAATTTGTATTACTTTGCAATCACTAATTTGTATATTGTTTATATTTGATTTGATTTGATTTATTTCTGCTGAATTCCGTTACATCAGATATGATTTTGTACAAGTCATTTATAACAAACAGTATATCAACACATATTTTTAGTACAAAATAAGACAAATACGAACAGCTTAGGTAGGGAACTTAAACAGAAGGGTCTCCAAATAAGCCGGGGCTTGACGGTATGGAGACCCTATACTTAGCTACTCTGGATAGAATAAGGGATAGAAAGAGGGGGAAGGGTAGGGGGGAAAGGGAAAATTACAGAGTGTATAATACCACTCCAACTACTTTACTACTACTTTACAGTAATGATGATAAATGCGTCTGCTATCAAATTTAACACGTCCGGTTGCCTTTGCCGTAGTATAATTAACCGAATATACACTTTGAAAAATCTAATGGTAATGCGTGGATACAAAACATTCTTACATGTGGTTATCTGACATGGAATAACAAATATATCGCGGTTAAATGTGCACAGTATTGGTAAGACACATGATGTACATGCATACATTATATCGCGGTTAAGTGTGCTCAGTATTGGTAAGACACATGATGATATACATACATACATGCTCATATGAAAAAGAAAGAAAAGTAAAAGGTTGACAAAAACAAAAAGTGTGTACTTGTGTGTGTGTGTGTGTGTGTGTGTGTGTGTGTGTGTGTGTGTGTTGGTGGGTGCATACGATTAGGGATGGAGATGACCAGATACAACTGAGTAAAATTAAATCAAATTAAATTACCCTCTCTATGTTGGGAACTTATTAAAGACATAATTTACCATTTGAAGATGAAACAAAAACCCAGCATTAATGCTGATTTGAATAACTGTAAACAATATTAAGTATTGTTAGATATATAATATGTGAGCAATGGTTATAATCAAACTGTTTCCAGACTAAACCGTCTACAGTTACGATTTATTGAGAAAAATAGTGATATTCCCCTTACATTTTAGAGGTTCTATTGCAAAATTCTTCAATGGAAAGATGTTTTGTGATACAATTGACCTACACAAATGCATCAAATGTGATATCCTGAACATTTTTAAATCACTGCTCCCAAAGGTAAACACGACCTTTAAAGGAGACCTTCGGATGATTTTCAGCCCTTTACATAATCTATTATGAGCAACTACTTGGTTATACTGGGTACAGAGTTTCAGAATTTATAGTAATTGGGATGAGGAATTAGCAGGGGAATTAGAAAGTGAGTCGTAATTTCGGCAAAAATTTTTCATTTTTATTTTTTATTTCACACATGCATGTTTACATGCATGTTTTTTTTTTCCATTTCCAGTCAAACACAGGTAATACACTTTGACATGATTACATATATTGGAACATAATAATACATATTGGTTCTTAAAAGAACTTCATGGAAATGGAAATTGAGGGGCTGCTAAAAAGCGAACTTGTAGATTGCAGTCCCCTCACTTACGTTACATTACTACGATACATTAATTATATATATGACTTTATGACACAATACAACGATACATGTACCGTACAAGCTAATCATTGAAAGTATACAGTTTTCATTCAATCGAATCGGATGGTTACATGAAGTATACGCTTTCACATATATACACAATCATACACATACACATAGACATAGACATAGACATACACATACACATACACATACACACAAGCACACACACGTACACACATACACATACGCACACACACGCACGTACACACACATGTATGCATCCACATACATTGTGCACACACAGAAGAGAGTAGGGAAAGAGAGGGCGGGAGGGGGAGGGGGGGGGGGGAGTAGAGAGAGCGAAGGACAGGTCAGCATTCTCGATGCAGGGTGAAGAAAAAAGAACAACAATTCCAAACAGTCAAACTAATCATGGAGTACATATGAGCTAATCATATTTTTCTTTAAATTACCAGAGAATGATTTCAAACTAATGGAATCTTTTATTAAAATTTTGGGCCACTGTAGATAAACGTGGATTTTGTAAATAAAACTGGGTCCCATCTCTTAAGGATTGCTCTGTTTTGGTCATCTCAGCCATTTCCAAGCCAATTTTATTTTCATCAAATAAACTTTGAATTCCTCTTAGGATTACAGACTCTTTTATATTTGATAGGTTTTCATTATCCCAAAAAATCATCATCATCAAAAAACAGTTGAAAACCTGAAGCTCCGTTCCACACTGTATCATATCTATCATTGTCTTCAAGAAGTAAAATTCATAATGACTGTTCATCTGTAACAAAGATGACCATACATTATACTCCGGGACAGGGGGATGGGAAGGGGGAGGGGGAGGTTGACCACTCGGTCGGGGATGTTGATGATCTCTGCGTGCTACTCTTCCTCGTAGGGGTCAAGGGGTAAAATCCTGGCGCCAAAAAAATCCCAGTAAAGTTCTTCATGTTCTTGGAGTCTTTGGTTTGTACATGCCCTTATGTTTACGGGTAAAATATCATGTAACTCTGATGTGTAAATGGAGTATGATCGACACTAATGTGAAGTGGTTTGTTTACTCTCCTCCTCCTTCATAAAAAGCTGTGTTTCGAGCTGATAATGACATTGTCTGTGACTGGCAGTCTGTTGCGACAACAATTTAGGCAGCTCCTCTGTCCAAAGAAGAGTTTTATTCGAAGCGAAGCGGAGAACCTAAGGTGAGGAAAGGGTTTTCGTATCTTTGTTACAATCATGTTACGCCATGGCTGCAGTGATAATTATTCAATGCCTATAGGTAGAATATTTCGGTCCATCCAAAAAAAAAAAAAAAATTCTTTTTCTTCATAACGACTGTTACAATTGCGGTTTCAGGAATATTCAGTGTGATGTTTCATGCAAATTGAAGTGATTTAATGCTCAATTTCTGACAGGTTTCTCCTATATATGGTTAGTCGATATGACGCAAATCCACTACATCAGCGGTGACAAGGGCTTTGCCAGAGGCAAATCAAACATGTGAGATTCATGAGGGAATATAAAGCATTAAACCTGGTGAAAATATTGCAGGTGTTACGGTCATGACACACTGTATTTTTGATAGGCTATCATTTTCTTTTTCAATACGTATTTCCCCCTTCTAGTGCCTATAGAAATACGAATAAACTAATCCATCAATCTAAATAAACCAACAACCATTTTAGTACAAAAGAAAACATTTTCATTTCAGCGTATACGCATTTTATTTCTCCTTTGACTCATACAAAAACAGATCCGGACTGGTATGCAAATGATAGAAATGAAATTAACTTGAGAAGCTGCAGTTGTTTTTTTGTGAGCAACTGTATTTCTAATCATTATAACGAAATGCGAACCACTCTTTAATTCATGAATGTACTCTTAATGATTTTAATCTAGTTAAAAAATACAGGAAAATTACTAAGAGAAATATTGACTTTTAGAATGTCGAGGAGGCACTTTTCGTCATAAAGGGACAATCGTTGTATCTCCTTTCTGTTTGTTTGTTTGTTTGTTTGTTTGTTTATTTTTTCCCCAATAAAGTCATGAAGTTTGTCGTTGCAATCCTCCTTGCTGGCGTTACCACGGCAACGCTGGCCTGCCCGCCCTCCTGGAGCCCATTTAGGGGAAGCTGCTACCGATACTTCGGGGACCGTAAGCTCCAGGCTGATGCGGAGAACCACTGTCGGACCTTCTTCACCACCGGTGGTCAGGGATCACTCGTGTCGATCGCGGACGATGTCGAGAACAGCTTCGTCTACGATCTCTTCCGCTCTGCGGCGGGGGACACTGATGATTGGTCGGTGAGTATAAGGTTCCTAAGTCGGAACTTGGTTCAGAAGCTAATTGCTCCCGTGTATAAAAGTGCAATTTTCTGTCAGCCTGAGATGTATTTGTAATTGTTCAATGCAACTTCATCCCAGGTTAAAGGGATGGTATAGCACTGGTTGAGATGGGGCTTCAGGTTTCCAACTTTTTGAAAGATAACTAGAAATCTGTTATGAAATATGAAATATGAAAGAGCATACAATTCTAAGAGGAATTCAAAGCTTATTTCATGAAAATTGGTTTGGAAATGGCTGAGATATTGTAAAACAAAGACGTTCTGATAAAAAAAAATCGAGACACGCTTTTTATTAGTATATACGTTGTAATTGTTTTGTTTTGTTTCACATCTCAGCCATTTCAAGACCGGTTTCCATCAAGTACATCTTGAATTAATAAGTGTGGTTTTTTTTTTTAGTTTTTGCTTGTTCCTTTTTGGCAAAACTACTTTTGACATTGCAGTATATAAAACATACAATATAATTGGGCTGTCTGTGCCAATCGTCAGGCAAAACACAAGTATACAAAGGGTTATTAGGGATATTTTCTCCCAATATCAGTCATTATGGAATTAGCGAATGCAAAAAGAATCATTACTGAAACGCTCAACGAGGTTAAAAGAAAATCTGTATGTCAGTTATAGCTAGTAATTTATTGTCTAAAGTGAATTCCTTTGAATGCCGCGCTCTCTGAATGTGAATTTGATGACACAATGTGATGTCAGAATGGTACGCTGATATGAAGAAAATAATAATGATAGATATTGAATATTGGCTTTTTCTTTTGCAGGGACATAAAGTAAAGGGGTGCACGTCACGAGACCGACACCCACGAGTCATACAGCCCGCAAGTTATACAGCTCACAAGTCATACAGCCCACGAGTCATACAGCTCACAAGTCATACAGAGTTCGACACTATTAAGCCAACAAGGCCCTTGAGACCGACGCATTACGCACCGTGTTAAACTTTTATCTGTCGAACTCGTGGGCTGTTTTTACCTAGCGTCGAACTCATGGGCTTTACTTTATTTGCCTAGTGTCGAACTCATGGGCTGTATGACTCGTGAGCTGTATGACTCATGGACCTGTTTTCAATGTCGAACTCGTGGGCTGTATGACTCGTGGGTGTCGGTCTAATTAGATGACCCCAGTTAAAGAGCATTTGATAGAGTAGCTCCCTTGGAAGGCGTGAAGAATGATCGCTATAGTTGCATATGACATGTCCGATAAATACCTGTTTTGTTTTGTCTTGTTTTGTTTTGTTTTGTTTTTAAATGAAAGACGAACACAAGATCTTTTAAAAGTATGAGTGAGCATATTTCTGTAGGCTTTCAGCATGCGTCAGTGAATTTATACCAAAAGATGTTAGAGAAAATCAAACACCTGCTTTTTCATTCTTTGATGTATATTATCATATTACTATTAAAGTGTCTACATCTCCCTTTGAAAACTCCATCCCGAAATGCTTGTACGAATTTTACTTTTTGAATATGATCATGATTCAACTAAAATCATGCAATTCAAATATAATGTATGTCCTTCAAAAAAAAAAAAACACGGTTACAAATGATATCGTTTTAACAATTTGTTTTGAGTTCACGTCACAAAGAATAATACGAAATGTGTACACCCTATATAAAACTGTAGCATAATTGATGGGAGAAACAATGTATATGTTTCAAGAATGACAAAGAAGTTAACAGATGTACAGAAGTAGAGACAGAAGTATCACAAACAACAACAGCACACACACACACACACACACACACACACACACACACACACATTACTGTGTTTCACATCTATCTGGTATTCCCAAAGGTTGACCAAACAGTGTATGGCTACTGGCTCGGACTCTACCAGGATGTCACCGACGGGCCGTGGCTGTGGACTGACGGGACGCCGGTCGGCTACTATAACTGGAAGACCGGCGAGCCGAATGATTCCGGCAACGCCGAGGACTGCGCCCACGTTTGGCGAACACGCGACGCCGACGATGCGCTCAAACATTGGAACGACATCAGGTGCAATCTTGCTGCCTGGGCCATGGCGTACGTTTGCGAGATGCCCGATGATTATACCGCATGTTGTTAATAAATGCATCCTTGCATCCTTGCAGCCTTAAAGATCAGAAGTAAATCACAATGATCGCCCAGGGTTAGGAAATAAATTAAGCACTTCTTTATCTCGACACGGACCTTTCACATAGCTCTCTCTCTGAAGAAAAAGCAATGTCATTTTTTTCGTATTTTTTTCTTCAAATTAGTCACGTTAAATGTATTTTTAATTTTCTTATCTTCATATTCATGTTGCTGTACGTATACCTAAGAATGAATATGTTCTGGCTGTATTGGTTGCTATGTCTATACACATTAAGTGATTAAAGTACACGCCGGCGATTCATTCGCTTTCTTCAAAATGAGTTTGTTTTTGATGTAGTTGTATGTATTAAAGGACAAGTTCACCTTCATAAACATAAGGATTGAGAAAATGCAACTATATTAGTAGAACACATCAGTGAAAGTTTGAGGAAAATTGGACAATCGATGCAAAAGTTATGAATTTTTTAAATTTTTGTGTTGGAACCGCTGGTGAGGAGACTGCTACAGCTTGTGAGTCATATGCGTACAACAGTATAAAGAAAATATAAAAGAAAATTCAACATATTTTCACTTTTTTCGCATAGTAAAAGAGCAATTGACTTGCCTCTTTCTAAAGGCAGGGGGAATAATATTACCCATAACATTTATCGGTAACGAGTCAGGGGAATGTGTACTTTTTTTCAAAAGATGGAATTTTGTGAAATTCTCTTTATATTTTCCTTATATTGTTGTACGCATGTGACATCTAAGTTATTCATACACTGCAGTAGTCTTCTCATCCAGCGGTTACTGCACAAAAACTTCAAAAATTCATAACTTTTGAAAGGATTGTCTGATTTTCCTCAAACTTTCAATGATGTGTTCTACCAATATTGCTACATTCTCTCAATCCTTATGTTTCTGAAGGTGAACTTGTCCTTTAAGCTGGAGAGTAACGAGCATCCCTGCTGAAAAAAAACACAGTGTCCCACAGTGTGAAACACAATATGAAACACAGTGTGAACACATTTTGAACACAGTGTGAAATGTTTTCACACTGTTGAATTCGGCCGTTTTAACAAAGTGAATACACTGTGAATCATCAATTCACAGTGTGAAGCAGAACATTACTATGATTATGAACACGTTGTGAAAAACCACACCACAGTGTGAAATCATCTTCACACTGTTAGCGCTTTCATTTAGTCGCCTATGTGAACACGTTGTTAACACACTGTGGGACGCTATGTTCTTTCCAGCAGGGTTATCTTGGCATATTCCTCTCCTGTCCCACTCTGTCTCATTTGACGTCATAATTGGTTTTCAGGTTAAAAAAAAATCCATGTTGAGCTTGATCAAGATCGAATCTGTGATTGATTCAGCAAAGGCAAGCTTGACTGTTACCACTATTGGATGAAATGCGAGCTATTTTCTGCATTATTGCTGCTGTGTGTTTGTTTATTTATGTGTGTGTGTGTGTGTGTGTGTGTGTGTGTGTGTGTGTGTGTGTCCTCTGTATACACGATGTGAATTTGCATAGAATATTTCTCCGCAGGTAAAAAACAAACAACCAAACTTGAGTTTAAGCAGTACAAGTTAGAGGATTATAGCTGCCCTGTTTTGTTGAAACATTTGTTTCGTTTTGAATGTGATGCTGATATCGAGCGAACTTCAAATACATAACATCAACAAATAAAAATGTGTGTGTGTGAAATTTGTATTACTTTGCAATCACTAATTTGTATATTGTTTATATTCGATTTGATTTGATTTATTTCTGCTGAATTCCGTTACATCAGATATGATTTTGTACAAGTCAGTTATAACAAACAGTATATCAACACATATTTTTAGTACAAAATAAGACAAATACGAACAGCTTAGGTAGGGAACTTAAACAGAAGGGTCTCCAAATAAGCCGGGGCTTGACGGTATGGAGACCCTATACTAAGCTACTCTGGATAGAATAAGGGATAGAAAGAGGGGGAAGGGTAGGGGGAAAAGGGAAAATTACAGAGTGTATAATACCACTCCAACTACTTTACAACTACTTTACAGTAATGATAATAAATGCGTCTGCTATCAAATTTAACACGTCCGGTTGCCTTTGCCGTAGTATAATTAACCGAATATACACTTTGAAAAATCTAATGGTAATGCGTGGATACAAAACATTCTTACATGTGGTTATCTGACATGGAATAACAAATATATCGCGGTTAAATGTGCACAGTATTGGTAAGACACATGATATACATGCATACATTATATCGCGGTTAAGTGTGCTCAGTATTGGTAAGACACATGATGATATACATACATACATGCTCATATGAAAAAGAAAGAAAAGTAAAAGGTTGACAAAAACAAAAAGTGTGTACTTGTGTGTGTGTGTGTGTGTGTGTGTGTGTGTGTGTGTGTGTGTGTGTTGGTGGGTGCATACGATTAGGGATGGAGATGACCAGATACAACTGAGTAAAATTAAATCAAATTAAATTACCCTCTCTATGTTGGGAACTTATTAAAGACATAATTTACCATTTGAAGATGAAACAAAAACCCAGCATTAATGCTGATTTGAATAACTGTAAACAATATTAAGTATTGTTTGATATGTGAGCAATGGTTATAATCAAACTGTTTCCAGACTAAACCGTCTACAGTTACGATTTATTGAGAAAAATAGTGATATTCCCCTTACATTTAGAGGTTCTATTGCAAAATTCTTCAATGGAAAGATGTTTTGTGATACAATTGACCTACACAAATGCATCAAATGTGATATCCTGAACATTTTTAAATCACTGCTCCCAAAGGTAAACACGACCTTTAAAGGAGACCTTCGGATGATTTTCAGCCCTTTACATAATCTATTATGAGCAACTATTTGGTTATACTCGTATCCGGGCACTTACCCCCTGGGCAACTACCCTCCGGATAACTACCACCCGGATAATTACCCCCCAGGTCTATTCCCCCCTAGGACAACTACCCCCCGGACAACTACCCTCCTAGGGCAATCACCCTCCAGGGCCATTACCCCCTAGGACAACTACCACCCGGTCATCTACCCTCCTAGGGCAACTACCCCCAAGGGCAAATACCCCTAGGACATCTACCCCCTGGATAACTACCCCCTGGGTAACTACCCCCTGGATGACTACCCCCGGATAACTACCCCCAGATAACTACCCCCCGGATAACTACCCCCTGGATAACTACCCCCCGGAGAACTACCCCCTTGGTAACTACCCCCCGGATAACTACCCCTAGGATAACTACCACCCGGATAACTACCCCCGGATAACTACCCCCGGATAACTACCCCCCGGATAACTACCCCAGGATAACTACCACCCTGATTACCACCCCGAGATACCCCCCCCCATAACCATACCCCGAACCCCCCCCCCCCGCCCTCTCCTGATACTTACCCACTGGATAACCCTCCTCCCCCCAAAGTTACACCCGTTATAATTTTTCCATAAGTTCATACACCATATCAGAGGACTAAGCTCATGTAGGCCCTACATTAATGCACCTTTCTCTTACACTGTCATCATTTACTCTTTTGCCTTGTCATTATTTTTCTACCATTATAACACATTAGACGATAAACATAAGAAAAGGAGAGTTGATTTCACTGTCATATCCCCTTAACATTAGCGAGGGACCCTTCGATATAAAGCCATAGTTTCTGATAGGATCCAGGCACGGTTTTATTAAAGTTATCAGTCCTGACAAGCTGTCAGTTTCACACAATTACCAATCGTTGTAGGTCGATCAAAGCAGGTCCATGGTAACAAGTCAGTGACTCGAGCTTATTAATCAAGCAGAACCTATGGTTTTATTGAAATTATTAGAGACTAACAAGATGTCATAACTGGCAACTTTTATCAAACGGTGCCCTAATCTGTCATTTGAGTAAATCACAGCTTATTTTACATACAAGTAGAATTATGCTAGTTTCCAAATCAAATGTTCTCGATACTTTAAGGAGTAATCCAGTTCAAATATAAGCTAGTCTGATTAGAAAGAGTAAAATATCACGAGTTTAACGGCATTTCTTTTTCTTTTCTTTTCTTTTTTTTTACAAAACACCTCTAGTTGTTAACGAAGTCTTTTGTCCTGCACCCTCTTTTTGAATAGATCTAGAGAGTTGTAGTTGACAGAATCCTTTTTACATTAGGGCTGCTCTGTTTTATCCCGGCCATTTTAAGACTACATGTATTTTCTTTTTCACAAAAACTTGAATCCTTCTTGGACTAACATGATCTTTAATATTTCCTAAGGGGTTTCTAATTATCTCACCCAAAAGATGTTAAAAACCTGAAGTTAGGTCTCGACCAAAACCAGGCGATATGAAAAATGTTGTTGTTGTTTTTTTTTCAATTCAAATAGCAAACGATGTTCGAAAATGACAATGAGAGACGTAATTTTCTGGGGAGGGGGGGGGGTTATTGCAAGAGGGGTGATTGTTTGGAGACTAATTCTAATAAGGAGTAACTGTCAAGCGAGGTAATGCTCTGCGGTGATCATACCAAGGAGGTGACAATCTCTTCCCGCATCCTTGATATATATACTAGTTGTTAATGCCCAATGATGCAGTAGGGCAATTCTGAAATGAGCGTTAACGGTATGATAGTAAAATAGTTACAAAATTGATGAAACAATGTAAAGAAAGCAAATTAAGACAGAGACGAAGTACACAAATAAAGATACAGTGTTCTCCCGTTACAACGAACACGGTTATAACGAAATTTCGTTAAAATTTTTCGCAAAACTTCTGGTCCCAAAATTATTGCCATTAAAGTCTATGGTACAAAATTCGCTTATAACGAAGACGGTTATAACAAAATTTTCGTTATCACGAAGTCTTTTCTGAGCGCCACTGACAAAGAAAAACAAAAGAAATGCGCTCCGTTACAACGAAATGCGGATCGCATTCGAAAATGCGTAGCAGAAGAAGCATTTTTATAGCGTCTCTGCATGCATGAGCGAACGCTTCACATCATTGTATGTTCACTCCATATTGATCACGCACAGTTTCCGAGGGGAACTTGCGTGATTGTAATACAATAATCTGAATTCAGATAAGGTTTGCTTCATTGTTCCGAAGTCCTTTAATACAAAACACACAGATTCTGATACAACTAAATGTCCGCAATAGTTCGGAAGTGAAATATTAAGCACATTTTGGCGTTATTCCAAAGGTTCGTTAATCCGATAATAAAATATGGTTCTTATTCTTATTCTTATACGGTTCGTTAGTCCGAAAATGATAGAAATTCAAAACGTTCGTTAATCGGAACATTACCAAAAAAATCGTTAATCCATGGTGGAAAAAGGTGAGTAGACTAACAAAACTTAAGAATTGCAATCCTTATAATCGTCTAAAGATAAAGAAATCTTCGAAATAACTAACCTTTCTCATTTTTTTTTTCATTAACAAACTTTCTTCGGAATAACGAACCTTATTTCATTTTCGGATGAAAAAGTCTTCGGAACAACGGACATTTTGAATAGTGAATCTTTCTATTTTTTATTTTATTTATAATTAACCTTCAGAATGACGAGCCTCATTTTATTTTCAGATCAACGAACCTTCGGAAAATGAACAATATATTATTTCAATCTAAATTATGAACTTTCGGAATAATGATTTTTCGGAAATGCGAACCTTCAGATAAACAACTGGAATCCCGGGAATGGCGAGACTTTGGAATAAGGAGCCTTCGGAGTAACGTACTTAAGTAAGAAAAGAACCTTTAGAATAGCGAATTGTAACCAAATCCTATATACCGTCATTTTCTACACATGTGTGACACCACAAACAACTTTATGCTCTTTTTAAAATGTAATATTTAAACGAAATTAAAAAGGTACTCTCCCATTTCACATGGCTTTCCAGCGTATGATGATGATTCAACAAACAATTTTTTTTTTTTTTTATGCGCGGTTTCCTTCTTTTCGTTATACATTACATATCATATTTGTTCGGTTATAACGAAATTTCGTTAAAAACGAAAAAAAAAAATGCCGGTCCTGAGCATTTCGTCATAACGGGAGTGCACTGCACATGAACACACACGAGATAAATCCCTTGTAATGAGAGAAAGAGGAAAGGTGAGTAATGAATGACAGGAATAGACTACCTTCACGGTACATGGACAGAGAAAAGCGAGAGGGAAGAGGAAGATGATGGGTCAAAACCAGGGCACGTGAGGCATGAGATATATGCTCCTCAAAATAAAGAAGTGTTACATGGAGTTGTGGTAAACGATAGACGATTGTAGTTAAAAAAAATATTGCAAAGAGTGAGTGTAACATTTCTTCAAAATGTCTTTAGTTCAATGGTAAAGGCATTCAAACTTAAAACTTCTTTTATACTACTATCAAGAGAAATCCGAAATTTCGGAACAGTAAGAGAAAATACAGATTTAGCGAAAATAGTTTTGGTTAAAGGCATTGGCATTTACTGGATTACCGGGAAGGATATGCAGGGACAGTTTCATTTTTGATGAACATAGAGTCAAAATACAGAAGGGAAAAATTAAGCTTGTACATAAATCGTCCTAAATGCAAACGATACAAATCGTAAATCCTTAAGTTGTTGTTTTCACTGAGATGAAGTATCAGTATGGCATCTCCGTGATTCCTGGCAAATGATACAAAGTACTTCGTTTCCTGTAGTAATGATATTCTTTTTTCTTTTTATTAAAAGTAAGAGTGGGGGGGGGGGGGGGGGCAATGACCCGGGAGGTAGTTATCCGGGGGTAATTGACGTGGTGCACTGTCCTGGGGGTATATCCGGGGTAATCATCCATGATTATCGGAGGGGGTAGTTATTGGGTGGAAGTTATCTGGGGTCTAGTTATCGGAGGAGGAGGTAGTTAACCTGGGGATAATTATCCTGGTGGTAATTATCTGGGGGGTAGTTATCCGGAGGGTAATTATCCGGGGGGTAATTATCCGGGGGGTAATTATCCGGGGGGTAGTTATCCGGGGGGTAGTTATCCGGGGGGTAGTTACCCAGGGGGTAGTTCTCCGGGGGGTAGTTACCCAGGGGGTAGTTCTCCGGGGGGTAGTTATCCAGGGGGTAGTTATCCGAGGGGGTAGTTATCCAGGGGTAGTTATCCGAGGGGTAGTTATCCAGGGGGTAGTTTTCCTAAGGGGAATTGCCCTGGGGGGTGATTGCCCTAGGAGGGTAGTTGTCCGGGGGGTAGTTGTCCTAGGGGGTAATTACCCTGGAGGGTAATTGCCCTTGGAGGGTAATTGTCCGGGGGGTAGTTGCCCTAGGTGGGAACTTTCCTGGGGGGTAATAATCCGGGTGGTAGTTATCCGGGGGTGGTTTTCCAGGGGGTACTGTTCCTAGACCCAAATCTGAGCACCAAGTGCATGTGTATTAAACAAGCAACAAGGATTTGAACAAAACTGTCTGCTCAGTCAAAAGTGGTATGAAGAAATGAATCAACATACAAAACAGCCGGCAGGCTACCATAACTATCAAAAATATGCAAAAATACATCACCGTTTCTGATAAATGCGTTAACATTTCAAAGCAAACAGGCAAAGCCTGCAACTAAAACATGTTTTAACAGTCCAGTGCCAAAAACATGCTGTACAATGATCAGTGCAAGGCAGCAAACATGGATTGAGTTAGCACTGAGACACTTAGGAGATATTGTGGCAAGATAGTGCAGATGATCTCAGGCATCTTCATTGGTATGCAAAGATACAGTAACAGCAACCCTAGTGCTGCAGTGGTGGTGATGTCATTTTGCAGAATGTCCGGAGGACGACCTGGAGGAGATGACATGTTGTCACACAGGAGGTAGGTTCCACAACAGCTACCCTTGACAGCAACAAAGGTAGCACCACAGGCAGGGTGATAGTCAAGGACATCAGGGGGGCGGCCTGGAGAATGGGTCGCAACGGTGTCAGGAACGGGAGGGGTGGAGTAAGAACCGCTTGCCTGCTGGCAGCCGGGGGTGTCGGGAGGGCGGCCTGTAGGAGCCCGATTCACATCGAGCTGAAGGTGGGTCCCATCAGCAGGGGTATCAGGAGGGCAGCCTGAAGGAGCGCGATTCCCATTGAGCTGAAGGTGGGTCCCATCAGCAGGAATATCAAGAGGGCGGTCGGAAGGAGCCCGATTCACATCGAGCTGAAGGTGGGTCCCATCAGCAGGGGTATCAGGAGGGCGGTCTGAAGGAGCCCGATTCACATCAAGCTGAAGGTGGGTCCCATCAGCAGGGGTATCAGGAGGAGGGTTTGTAGGAGCCCGATTCACATCGAGCTGACGGTGGGTCCCATCAGCAGGAATATCAGGAGGGCGGTCTGAAGGAGCCCGATTCACATCAAGCTGAAGGTGGGTCCCATCAGCAGGGGTATCAGGAGGAGGGTTTGTAGGAGCCCGATTCACATCGAGCTGACGGTGGGTCCCATCAGCAGGAATATCAGGAGGGCGGTCTGAAGGAGCCCGATTCACATCAAGCTGAAGGTGGGTCCCATCAGCAGGGGTATCAGGAGGAGGGTTTGTAGGAGCCCGATTCACATCGAGCTGAAGGTGGGTCCCATCAGCGGGGGTATCAGGAGGGCGGCCTAGAGAAGACCGATTCACATCGAGCTGAAGGTGGGTCCCATCAGCAGGGTAATCAGGACAGTTTGTAGGGGCCCGATTCACATCGAGCTGAAGGTGGGTCCCATCAGCGGGGGTGTCAGGAGGGCGGCCTGGAGGAGCCTGATTCATATCGAGCTGAAGTTGAGTTCCCTCGACATCGACCATAATGGGGGTGGGGTGGACGGGACTGGTTGGCTGGTACATGAAGATGTGCACGTAATCAAGGAACGACTGCGCTGCTTTGCACCAGAGATGTTGTGGACGTGTATCCCAGAAACAAGGATGATCAGGAACTGCAATGAGCTGGACCTGGTTTGTGTGGGGCTGAGGAGCATCAACACACGGATAGAGCTGGCCGTCTGCCGTAACGTGCTCGTGAGTAGCACCAAGATCTAGTGTGGGGGTGGACTATCGAGCGGTGATGGCTGACGTGGAAATGGCTGGTCCACGTACAGATCCGGATGATGTGTGCTCAAGGCATTGGCTGGACCGGTGTTCTGCGTGATGGCGAAATCGTGATGTTCGCTACCAAATACAGCGTGCATGTTGCGTGAGTGTGAATGCTGAGTGTGTGTACGCCTAGAGTGCAGCATTACAGAACACTGGGACTCATCGACACAAGAAGAAGAGAACTGAGCCTGCAATACAGGGACGCTACCACAAAACTCCGCTTCTTTGACAGTTTCACCCTTCTCTACTGGCCCAACACAACAAAAACAGTTGTCAACATTGGCAGTAAACTCAACATTACTGATTTCTGACAAACCAAAATGTGCTAACATGTGACAAGGGCAGTCGCATCCAAGAGCGAGTTCAAGACCATGAGAATATCCGAGAATACCCTCATTTAACAGGTGCCAAATGTCTGCCAGGGAAGTTGAATTATTGACAATTGAACCTCGAGAAATGATTGGGCAGAAAGCTAAAATTTGACCTAGCATCAATTCTAGCAATTGAACTTTCTGCGCGGCTGTCTTGCCGCCAGACAAGTCAGAGGAATCATCGACGAAACCACGCAAACGATTTGCCTTCGACTTTCTTTTCCAAGAAACCCCCTCCGCTAGGAATGGAGAGAATTCCGGGTATGCACGAAGTGTGCTCATGAGACTACTCTTCCACGCTAGGAAGGACTCGGGAGTCTCGTCCCGACATAAGCGCCATTGTGCGGGCGCATCCGCAGCTGACCGCGCCATCGTATCTTATGTATACGTGGGGCTATCAAAGCGTTACCTGTGTGTCGCTAACGCTGATGGAGGTGATGAACAGCCAGTTCAAATCGCAAAAATCACGACAGCTACTGTATCTAACTGTTGATGTGTCGGCCATATGTGGCCTGCAAGCCTTGGTTGATGGGTGGAAAACGATCCGAGCGCTGCCACCACGCCATTACCGTAAAACAGACAAACATAACACATCGGATTTAGGATGCGAAAAGAACACTCCACTTTATTGGAGATCCAGGCTGAAACATGGTTACAATACAGTCGCCTCTAGAGGGCGTCTAAACAACACACAATATATACTGGCGCTGTAAGAAGTGGACATGTGCTGGTGAGTGACTTTGAAATGTGTGGTTGCTTGATCTAGATAAAATACCTCAACTTAGATCATGTAGATAGCACGAGATACTAAGTAACATCTAAACCCTAGAGCTGGACCCCGGCCACCAGGAACTTCTCGCTTCGCGGATGTGCTTTAAAATCCACATAAACAAGTTAACAAAGATTCTTATAAACTTATTCCATGGGCTGTGGAAACATGGGAGTTTAAGATTTCGGGGAGTCTGACTAGCCGGAATAGTCTGTGGATGCTGTTTAACGCAGTCGTCACAATTTACCCAAATTTACCATCACACTCTCCTAAATTGAGCAGAGATGGAAGGCTTAAAGGAAATGTTCAAATTCGGCTGTAATCATTTAAACATCGGATCATTCGTGAGGGCATGGACCCTGGGTAGGGTCCATGGTGAGGGTATCTTCAGCTATACGAATTCCGGCAGAGTGACTCAGGCTCCAGCCATAATTTCGTGAGCGATGGCAAAAATCTTCGTATTCCCATTATTGCCTTTCCCATGCGTCCTCCGGGAAGCGTTTTTTTTTTAAAGACGGCACAGATTGGGGCATGGCGCGTGTTAAACCTATGGGAAAAACGTTGGGTTAGGGTTTATGGTTAGGGTTAGGGTTAGGGTTAGGGTTAGGGTTGGGGTCAGGGTTAGGGTTAGGGTTAGGGTTAGGGTTTGATGGTTAGGGTTAGGATTAGGATTAGGGTTAGGTTTATAGGGATAGGGTCCCCAATCTGTGCCGTCTAAAAAAAACACGCCTCCGGGAATAACAAACATTCACTCGATCCTTTCGTGTAGCCATTGTGTTTGGTTCCGACGCCATTTTGTGAGCTTCTGCAGGCATCGTACTTGCTTCGTATGTTGATAGGCTGTTAACCAAGCTGGGGGCCAACTTACGCAAGAAAATGGACATTCCATATTCGTATGGCCAACTGTCACGCCAACCTATGACCACCGGACGCCAAAAAGTACAAGGGAAGTTCTCGGCCTCGATCGTCAAAGCATGTCGGTATATCTTTGCACCCTTGCGTGTCACTGATTTGATAAACAATCATGATCGACTTGCCATAGGTCAAGTACGATGTTTATTTGCTTACTCCGAGTCCGAAATCTTCTCTATAAAAGCTCTGCTTCAAGCTCATAATGACATTGTCTGTGACTGACGGTCTGTGGTGACAGCAGTAAGGCAGCACCACTTTCGAAGAAGATTTTCTTTTCGAAGGGAAGCGGAGAAGTATAAGGTGAGGAGAGGATTTCTATAACATTTATTTCATGCCCATTATAAACCCCTGCGTTGTTGCATTTGTATTTTAAAGAAAGTTCAGTGTGATGTTCCGCTCAAGTCAAAGTGATCTCAAAGCGTTGAACCTAAAGTAAGTGTATATGACGCAAATCTAAATCCTCTATTTGACTGACGATGACGAGTATTTGACCAGAAGCAAATATAGGATAAAACATTCAGAAGGTAAAATTTCAAAACATTAAACCAAATACATTGTTATAATAATGACACTGCATTTGTGATAGCTTATAACTTTTGTGTGTCTTGCTCTCTTGTTTGTTTTGTTTTGGTTGGTTTGTTTGTTCATTTCCATCTGAGAAGATGGCTGGATAGCCCATATTAAGCTATGTTAAGCTGGTCTTCCATGGGGTCCAGCTGGATGTGAGGTGGGACCACTTCACCGGGTTAAACACCCTGCTCTTTGCGGTGAATGAATGAAGCGGGATATTTCACGTGCATGAGTTGTTTAATAATCTCTCATACACGGGACCTCCATTTTATGTCCTATCCGAGTGACAGAGTGTTTTGCCTCTTGCTAGAGGAGACGGTATGCCAGGGGCGTCACCAGCTTTTTTTCAAGGGGGTGCGTTTTGACACTAAATGTAACCTGCGAGATTTTTTTTTTTTATTTGATTTATTGATTTCTGTATCATCATGTATTATACACTGTACATATAGCCATGTATACATACATTGCTAGAGGTACGTATTTATTCATAAGCGTAAGTTGTTTTCGAAGTATTTTTCTACATTATCTTTATATAATGTACACATATTTGGGATGTGAAATACTAGTATTGTGCGATCTGGTGCACACTTGATAGAGTTTAAACATCATACTTAGAGACATTATTTTTCTATTCAGTATTGGATACGAATTGTCACGGGAAGTTTACAGGTACTTTACGAATGGAACTGAAAATCAGCCATGGTTTAATTAAACACACAAAGTGACACACACACCTACCCACAAGCGCGCCAGAACTGGTTTGAGGGGTTGGGGGAGGGTGTGGGAGGGGGTAACCATACCCCCTCCCACCTACCCAGTGCACCCCCCCCCCCGTGACGCCCATGTATGCTTACACACTCCCTCTATCTCTAGTGCCTATAGAAGACGAGTAGCCAGTCGTTGAATAAACAGTCTTACATCGTGAATATAGAAACCAACAATGACGCCAGTGTATAAGAGAAAACATCGGTATTAAAGGACCATGCAAAACCAAGTCCGGACTGGAATTCAAATCATTTAGACATTCTTTAAATCAAGTTGCTGTGCTTTTGCTGGCCAGAATGTGTGTTTGGATCAAATGACGAAATTTCATAATGTTCTAGTAATTTAGAATGTCGTTAATAAACAATGAAACTATGATTTGATTTAAAAATGGCATGGAGAAAAACTGTCAATCATCTAAGGGTGTAATCACTGCATCTCCCTCCTGTTCTTTCCAAATTAAGTCATGAAGTTCTTCGTCGTCACAATTCTCCTTGTTGCCGTTGCCACGGCAACGACGGCCTGCCCAACCTTCTGGACCGAATCCTTTTAGGGGAAGCTGCTACCGATACTTCGGGGACCGTAAGGTCCAGGCCGAAGCGGAGAACCACTGTCGGACCTTCTTCACCACCGGTGGGCAGGGATCACTCGTGTCCATCGCAGACGATGTCGAGAACAACTTCGTCTACGAGCTCTTCCGCTCTGTGGCGGGTGACACTGATGATTGGTCGGTGAGTAAAAAAAAAAAATGGTATCCAGATCGGAGTGTGATCAGCCCACGAGCTTGACACCCTTTATCTTTATAATTCTGATTTATTGTAAATCTCTTTATCTTTTCCATTTCAAAACGAAATCAAACCATATTTTTGAATTTTAGAGGCCATTGGGAATATAGCTGATTAAGATACTGAATACAATTCAAATTAGATAATGCATAATATGTTTTAAGTAAATAAATTTCCCCATAATGGTTGATCTCTTTGCTACCACTATCGCACTTGCTCAGTATTTCTCTATAATGTAATTCATCACTTCTTTTCCTATGCTCATACCAATATTTTTTTTAAATACCTATATCAAACTTACTAACACTTATTGGGAAAAAAACCCAGTAAAATATAGTTTCACACATACTATTTGAAACTTTATCTCTTTAAATAAAATTTTGTCATATCATCAGAATGTATACTTTGCTTGACTTTAAAATCACCACAATTAATTCCTTTCAATGTTTTCCATTTTCAAATCATGTGCCAAAGTTTCGGTAACGACTACAAATATAGACAGAGAAAAGTGGGTCACTTTGACGAACTCCTCGACCTATTCTGAAAATATCCCGTGGAGGACCCCCGTCCCCTTCATTACACAATTACTTTATATCTGTATGAATTGCCTTTATTCAAGAACAAAAGAAAGGGTCAAATCTAAATCTTTTACTACATGTAATGATAATGAAACCGAGCCAAACGCTTTCTCAAAATCTACAGTTTTTTCATAGCTGGCAGTTACTACATTTGAGAGAACTTCATGATCCACTGTAATTGCCCTGTAATGAATCTTATTTTCTTCTCATGTGTTAGCTCCCTGCTTTTGAGATGATGATATATTACACCAGAATAAGCTTCGTTCAAAGGCTCTAAAATGCTATCTGTTAATTTGCCACTTTAAAGTTATCTAAAATTCTACCGAAAAACCATCATTATCTTGAGCTTGTTTTTTGTCTTCATCATTATCAATTGTGACCCTGCACCTCAAAACAAACAAAAAGTCGCCAGACATGAATTTTTAGTTAAGACCATATTCTGAAAGAGCAGACCTTAAGCTTTAAAATGATGTATAACTCAAATCAAATGGACTCTCCTAACCTATCTAAACATTGGAAAGAAAGCACAAACTCAGGAAAAGTGTGAACTGAGAAAAGAGGCTCTGAAGTACAGTGTCTATTCAAGAGCTTAATCTTTACCAAACCGTGCTGGCTGTGCGATGAATGGGACAAAAAAAAACAGGAAGTAAACCACCTGAGTAACAACAATACAGGGGTTATCAGATTAAACTGAAATTAAGCATGCCTCATTAACACATTCTGTCCATAATCAATGCCAACTTTCAAAGCAGTAGCACTATCCTTTCAAAAGTTATTAGAGTTGAAAGTGAAGAGTGTGGACAAGGTTTTTCAGAAATGAAAAAGGGATTCTAAAGACACACCTAATCACACTATTCTACCAAAAATGTTCGAGATAAACTGCTAAAAAACACACTTTCCTGCCCGTTTTATGATACCAAATTTTAGCATAATGTATAAGAAGACCCGCTCTTTCAGAAAATATGAAAAAGTCAAGTTTGGCTAGATTGACCCATTTCACTTATTTTCAGTCCTCACGCAAAATCAGTGTGTGCGATTTTATGTTCGTTTTGAGGTGCACGGTCACAATTGTTCTTAAAATATTCCTCTCTGCTAATTTGCGATTCTCATACTTTCAAACAGTTCTCTCTAAAATATGGGACATTTCTTTAAAAAAGAAAACAGCGTTCACTTGAAAACCTTCTTTTGCAGCACTAGCTCTTACCGAATGTTACCTAACTAGCTTAAAAACTGTTTTCTATCTTTAATCACAGATTCTTTGTAATCATTCCATTTTATGACTTTTCTTTTGATTTGATTTCAATATAAAGATTGTTCAAAATATTTTGTATTCATTTCCCCATTCTCAAACCAAACAGCTCTTGATCTCAATTTATCCTCCGCTGATATATCATATGATTCACTTAAATCATTTTGTTCTTTTCTTCAAAATTTCAACTGTTTCTTAAGAAGCACACAGTTATACATACACTCATACACACAGGCGCGCGCACACACACACACACACGCACACACACACATGAACATTACCCTGTGTTTCACATCTATCTGGTATTCACGACAGGTTGACAATACTGTGTACGGCTACTGGATAGGACTCTACAAGGCGGTCACCGATGGGCCGTGGCTGTGGACTGACGGGACGCCGGCCGAGTACTACAACTGGCAGACCGGTGAGCCGACTGGGGGCAACGACGAGGAGTGCGCCCACGTTTGGCGAAGAGGCGACGCCGACGACGCGCTCAAACAGTGGAACGACATGTGGTGCAGTCGCGCTGCCAGTTTCATGCCGTACGTTTGCGAGATGCCTGCTCGTGCCTCGATCAACTCTGTTCAACTTTCAACTTTTCAACTTTCAACTTTATTTTCACCTCCATCAAAATGAACAAAGAAATTTATGTACATTGCTTATACACGGGATATTTGTGATACAGAACAAAACTTGAAAAGGTACATAAGAAAATTATGAAAATGAAAAGTAGATGTGATTACATCTTTGTTAAATACATAAAGCGTATAATACAAGTCAACTAAGGATGAGGATGGAAGTGGAGGGTCCCACTAAGAAGCAAAGCTTGTACGATATGGGACCCTCAGAAAAATACACAAAACATCAATATAAAACACAATAAACGAACCGATGTCAACTGACATCAAAATGATTGGGAAGAGGAAAAAGAGAGAAAAGGAAAGGAAAAAGAAGAGGAAAGAAAGAGAGGAAAAAAAGGGAGAAAAAAGAGGGAACTACAGCATGTGCCATCGTGGACGCAAGCAATCTGGATTTCATAATGTAAAATAAGTGATAAAATACAAGCTGGATTGAATGTAATACAAAACATTTATTATACGTAGTTATGTTGGTAAGAATGCAGGAGAAAAAAAAACACATCATTATATTTAGAACACAGAAAGGGACATAGTTTAATAGGAGGACTTATGTAAAAAAGAATGATGACTTGACTGAGATGATAAAGGGAAACTAACTCTGTTGGATGTTGTAAAATTTCAATAAAAATGATTTTAATTTATTCTTAAAGGAATTCAGAGATTGAGCAGTAGTAATGTTACTGGGAAGTGAATTCCAGTACTTTGGCCCGTCGTAAATAAATGTGTTTTGAGCCAACAAAGTTCTCAGAAATGGCAAATGGAAATCATTTGATCGCCGTGTTGGATAATTATGAATGGATTGATTTCTTTGAAACATTGTTTCAAATATATTTGGGAGATTATTTTTATTATAATTATACATAAATTGTCCTAGATTAAACAAATACAAATCATTAATTTTCAATATTTTATGCTCATAAAATAGTGGGTCAGTATGGGACAAAAATGCAGTATGACATATAACACGGAGTGATTTCTTTTGCAATAAAAGTAATTTATCTAAGAATGTTTTATATGTATTTCCCCACGCGAGAATACCGTAACTTAAATATGGCAATATTAAGGATGAATATAATACGAGCAGGGACGACAAAGGAAAACAAAACTTAAGCTTATTAATTATACCAATATTACGTGAAATAATTTTACATATACTGTCAATATGAAATTTCCAGGACAGCTTATTGTCAACTGTTACTCCAAGAAATTTTATATGGGAGACATTTTCGAGTGGAGTACCATCTAAAACAATATCAACAGGTAATGCCTCAGTAGAATTACTAAAGAGCATATATTTTGTTTTTTGAAGGTTAAGAGATAGCTTATTTGCTTTTATCCACTGGGCAACATTTTCTAATTCTAAATTTATTGTATTAACAAGGGTAAAAAGATTATTGTGTGAAAAAAATAGATTTGAGTCGTCTGCAAAAAGAATAAAAGAAAGAACATCTGATGATCTACAAAAATCATTTATGTAAACAGTAAACAACAGTGGACCTAATAAACTTCCCTGTGGCACCCCACATTTAATATTTAATATTTGTGAATTACAACCATTTAAAGAAACATATTGTTTCCTGTTCATGAGGTAGCTCCTGAACCACTCCAAGGCCTTCCCACGCACTCCATAATGGTGTAATTTGTTAAGTAAAATATCATGATTGATGGTGTCGAAGGCCTTGGAGAAGTCCAGGAACAAACCTATCAAATGAGAAGATTTATCGATAGCATGTGCCACTTTTTCTATAAAACTCAATAATGCATGTGTGGTGCTATGTTTCTCCCTAAATCCAAACTGAGAATTCGTAAATATATTATTAAATTTAAAGAAATTAATAGTTCTTTTATAAATATTTTTTTCAAGAATTTTTGACAATGCACTTAACAAAGAAATTGGTCGGTAATTATTTACATCTAATTTGTCACCTTTTTTAAACAAGGGGATGACTTTTGCTATTTTCATACTTTCGGGGAAGGTGCCATTAAAAAGGGATAGATTAAATATATGAGCTAAGGGATCCGCAATTGACGATATTACCCCCTTTAAAAGAAAATTGCTGATGTCATCGTGTCCAGCACTTTTTTTGGAACTGAAATCAGAGACAATATTAATTATCTCCTGAGTGTATGTTGGATTAAAAAATATTGAACTAGAATTTGGGGGACCCAAAAATTCGGAAAAATGTTTTGTGGAGGGAGGAATATTACTTGCCAGGCTTTCCCCAACTGAAGAAAAATGGTTATTCAAAACATCACAAATTTGTTGAGAATCTTCAACAATTTCACCATCAAATCTAATTTTTGTAATATTTGACTTAACATTTGATATATTCATGGCTTGCTTTAAAACTTTCCATGTATTTTGCATATCATGCCTGTAAAATTGTAACTGATTAGTATAATATTTTTTCTTTTCTATTCGTATAATTTTCGTCAAAGTATTTTTGTAACTAGTGTATTTCAACTTTGATTGCTCAGTACGTTTCATTTTAAATCTGTAATATAAATTATTCTTTCTATTTATTGAACGCAGGAGCGATTTTGAAATCCATGGGAGCCTGGGTATTTTTTTTTTGTAATTAGCTGATTTTTCTCTACGTTTTGGAATACAAATGTCCAAATGTTGGATAAAAATCTTCATAAAATATTCATAAGACAAATTAACATCATCTGTATCAAAGATACAGGACCAGTCTGCGGTGTCTAAGCTAGCACCTAGCCTAGCTATACTTTCATGAGTAATTCTTCGTTTAAATATATTGTTGTTTTTATCATTAACTGTTTCATTTAAAGAAAAACCAGTCGAGATGGGGGAAATGATCGGTGATATCTGAGAGTACTACAAAAGAATCAGGAGGAGGAAGAATGTTACAAAAAATGTTATCAATTAAAGAAACAGATTCATTAACTATACGTGTGGGTTTAGATATTAAGGGTAAAAAAGAGGCAGACAAAAATATTTCCAAAAAATCTTGCGACATATTATTCTGTTTTAGCAAATCTATATTGAAATCACCCATTATAAAACAATTTTTGTTGATAAAAAGTGGGTTTTTAACCAGATCCGAAAAATAATCTAAAAATGATTTAGTATTCGCGTTTGGTGGTCTATATACTACACCTATGATTATATTTTTGCTGCCTGGAACTGTGATTTCAATAAATAAAGACTCAAAAAAATCAGTCATACTGGTGAACTCATCGCGGACTACATAATCATAATTTTGTTTAACATATATGGCAACGCCTCCACCTACCCTATTTTGTCTGTTATTAACCACTAAATCGTACCCGTCGAGAGCGAAGGGAAGACTGGAGTCATGAGAGAGCCAGGTTTCGGTTAAACCTACCGCCGAGATATTATGCATGATGGGACTATTTAAAAATAACCTCAATTCTTCAAAATGCTTATTAATACTCCTAATATTAAAATGTAAAAGAGAAAAAGTAGTACTATCATATTCCTTGACAACATTGGTAAATTGGGATTGAGTAAGATATTCAGAAGACGGACTTTGCAATTGGTTCTCTGTGTCAAAATCATAATCTAATTCTTGCGGCGATGAATTAAAACTGTCAGAAACATAATTATCAAAAAAATTGTCATTTTGATTGATATTTGATTCGTTTTGTTCAAAAGAAGGTCCTGCCAAATCAAAAAAGTCATCATCATTAATTGAATTGAATGCTGTGTCTATAGAATTGCGTATTAAAGGGTGAGCGTGTTGTCCGTTGCTTGAGTCCACGAGGGCACCTGTAGAGGGAAGTATAGAACAATTTGACTGTGGAGATTGTTGCAATATTGCAGTTACACATTTTATCGTTGTCTCTTAATATAACGTTGTCTACAAAGGAAAATAGGATCGTCCTATACATAACATTAATACGATCTAAGTAGGCACAAACATAAAGAGAACAGTTTGTCATAAGCATGAATACTAATATTCAAAATAAGTTATAATAAAACTCCGGTAATTGTTCTATATCCGATCAATAGAAGGAACACATGTATGTAATACGTATTGTGTTATGACAGAAGAGAAGACATCTCAAGTCTCATAGGGACCGCCAACCGCCAGTATATAGGGCAAATACTAGGTTCCCAAGGGCAACTCTAGGAAGGAAATCCTTACCCGAAGAATCAATTTTACAAGAAATGAAAAAAAAAATAACCGTTTTTATCATTAATTCTATACGGATTCCTCCTCTCCCATAACTGCAGCGCAAAAGATCACCCATCTCTATGCCCCAAAAAGACAAACACGCTGGGACCGCCGACGGCCAGTATATTATATAGGGCAAATACATGGTTGCCAAGGGCAACTCTGTAGCGAACAAGGCACACACCAAATTCGAGCAAGTTACAAGTTGACATAATATATTGTAATAAACTGTATTAAACTGTGCAGCCGGTCCACTGCGTGAGTGGAGAAGAATACAATACTCGGCTGATACTGTCAGTTCTGATGGCACCCGTTGGCAGATGCCATCCTGGACAAAAAGAACATGTAGGGCAAATACACGGTTGCCAAGAGCAACTCTATAGCGAACAAAGCACACACCAAATTCGAACAAGTTACAAATTGACATAGTATGTTGTAATAAATTGTATTAAACTGTGCAGCCGGTCCACTGCGTGAGTGGAGAAGAATACAATACTCGGCTGATACTGTCGGCACCCGTTGGCAGATGCCACCCTGAACAAGAAGAACAAACTGAACAATTCACCCTGGATAACTATACAACCTGTATAAGATGCTTAAGCGTGTTTCAATAATGATAATGAAATTTAGCTTGTGTACGTTGACTGCTAAAAGGTTGAGTAATTTGGGAGCATACCTAGATATTTAAAACATCAGCTGATTGAGTTCTGAATTGGTATGCCAATTAATCAGAAAAATATTTCGACCAAGAGAGAGTGAGAGAGAAAAAAAAAACACCCAAACACATTTTATTAACTTATTGTCGTTATCGTAAAGGGTATATATCAACAACAACAACAAAGTATTAATTGCAGTCAGTTTTAGTCAATATTGAAAATATTTCTTGCATAGGTTATGGCATAAACGTGGATTTAGTTGCGATGGATCATAACCCCGTGCAGGCTCTAAACGCAATAAAATGCCGAAAATCATAACAACATATTTATCACATGGATTATGATACAAACATAGATTTGGTTACAACGAACCCTTACCCCGTGCAGGCTCTAGATTACAATAAAGTGACCCGACAACCATCATGCCTGCCGGGTACAAATCTCAAACAGCTACAATCTAAAGGAGCCCATGCCCGAGGAATCCATTTGGAGAGAACAGGGGAGAGAACCAGCAATGGGCTTGAAAACAAGGAATGTCTACGAATAAACTGTATTTATCATTCATTCTTATACAGATTTCTCCTCTCCCACAGCTGCAAAGCAATAGATCTCCTCATCCCTATGCCGAAACAAGATCCACACGCTGGGACCGCCAACCATTATATTATATAGGGCAAGTAACAGTTGCAAAGCGCAAGGCACACATCGAATTCGAACTCGAGACAGGTTAACATAATCATTGTACTGTACATAATACACTGTATATACGGCCGGTCCACTGCGTGAGTGGAGAAGAGTATAACATTCGGCTGATGCTGTATGCAGTTCAGATGGCACCCGTTTGTAGATGCCATCCTGAACAAAAAAAAAAGAAGAAGAAGAAAAAAAAGGAACAGACTGTACAATTCACCCTGGGTAACCATACACTACCTTCATCAAATGCTTAAGCGTGTTGCATTAATGATAATGAAATGTAACTTGCATACGTTTACTACTAAATAAAGTTGAGTAATTTGGGAGCATACCTCTCATTTAAAAAAAAAAAAAAAATATCAGTTGTTGGAGTTCTGACTGAGAATGCTAATTAATCAGAAAAATATATCGACCAAAAGAGAGAGAGAGAAAAAAAATCCCAAAACTCATTTTTTATTTATTATTATTACATCATGAAGGTATTTATCAACAACAACAACAAAACATTAATTGCAGGTAGGTTTAGTAAATATTTAGAATCATAACAACTCGCATGTATTGTGATGTGAACGTGGATTTGGTTGCATGGACCATAACCCCTTGCAGACTCAAATCACAATAAAATACCGAAAATCATAACAGCGTATTTATCACATAAATTATGGTATGAACACAGATTTGGTTACAATAAACCATTACCCTGTGCAGGCTCTTGATTACAAAAAGTGACCTGACAATCATGCCTGCCGGGTACAGATCTCAAACAGCTACAGTCTAGGGGAGCCCATGCCCGAGGAATCAATTTGGAGAGAAGCAGCAATGGGCTTGAACACAAGAAATATCTATAAATAAACCATTTTTGTCATTCAATATTTTACGGATTTCTCTTCTCCCATAGCTGCAGCGCAAACGATCACCCCGTCCCTAGTATGCCCCAACAAGATCCACACGCTGGGCAAGTACACGGTTGCCAGGGGCAACTCTAAAGCGCAAGGCACACGCCGAATTCGAACAAGATGAGGGTTAACATAGGGCCTACTGTATTGTAATACACTGTACAGCCGGTCCAATGCGTAAGTGGAGAAGAATATAGCATTCGGCTGATACTGTATGCAGTTCAGATGGCACCCGTAGCAGATGCCATCCTGAACAATAAAGAGAAGACTGTACAATTCACCCTGGGTAACCATACACAACCTGCATCAAATGCTTAAGCGTGTTGCATTAATGATAATGGAATGTAACTTGCATACGTTTACTGCTAAAAAAATGAGTAATTTGGGAGCATACCTCTCATTTAAAAAAAAAACATCAGTTGTTGGAGTTATGACTGAGAATGCCAATTAATCAGAAAAATATTTCGACCAGAAGAGAAAGAGAAAAAAAAATCCCAAAACTCATATTTTATTTGTTATTATTACATCATGAAGGGTATTTATCAACAACAACAACAAAATATTAATTGCAGGTAGGTTTAGTAAATATTTAAAATCATAACAACTCGCATGTATTGTAATGTGTACGTGGAGGATTAGGTTGCATGGACCATAACCCCTTGCAGACTCAAATCACAATAAAATACCGAAAATCATAACAGCGTATTTATCACATAAATTATGGTATGAACACAGATTTGGTTACAATAAACCATTACCCTGTGCAGGCTCTTGATTACAAAAAGTGACCTGACAGTCATCATGCCTGCCGGGTACAGATCTCAAACAGCTACAGTCTAAGGGAGCCCATGCCCGAAGAATCAATTCGGAGAGAACCAGCAATGGGCTTGAACACAAGGGATATCTATAAATAAACCATTTTTATCATTTATTATTTTGAGGATTTCTCTTCTCCCATAGCTGCAGGGCAAAAGATCACCCCGTCCCTAGTATGCCCCAACAAGATCCACACGCTGGGACCGCCAACAGTTACTACATAGGGCAGGTACACGGTTGCCAAGGGCAACTCTAAAGCGCAAGGCACACGCCAAATTCGAACGAAATGCAGGTTAACAGAATTATGTAGGGCCTATTGTCACGCCAATTGTATTATAATACACTGTGCAGCCTGTCCACTGCGTGAGTGGAGAAAAATATAGCATTCGGCTGATGTCAATTAATCAGAAAAAAAAAACTATATCTCAACAAAAGGATATAACTTACTATCATTATATCATAAGGGTATTTATCAACAACAACAACAAAAAAAAAAACTTTAATTGCAGGTGGGTTTGATGAATATTGAGAATCATAACAAATATCTCTCACATGGATAATGCGCCGGGTAGGCGTGGATTTGGTTGTCACGGACCATATCCCGTGCTGGATCTAATCGCAATAAAATTCCGGCAATCATATCAATATATTTATCACATACACTATGATATAACCATAAATTTAACTACAATGAATCCTAATCCCGTGCAGGCTCTAGATTACAATAAATTGATCTGACAACCATCATGCCTGCAGGGTACAGATCTCAGGCAGCTACAGCGTAAGGGAATCCTTGCCCGAGGAATCAATTTGGAAAGAACCAGCAACGGGCTTGTTCACAAGGAACATCTATGAATAAACCGTTTTTATCATTTATACGGATTTCTCCTGTTCCATAACTACGGAGCAAAAGATCACCCCATCCCTATGCCCCAAGAAGACCAACACCCTGGTACCGCCAACCATCACTATATGGTGCAAGTACACGGTTGCCAAGTAAAACTCTATAGCGAACAAAGCACACACCAAATTCCAACAAAATACAGGTTAACATATTATAAATACATTGTACAGACAGCCGGTCCACTGCATGAGTGGAGAAGAATATAACACTCGGCTGATACTGTATTCAGTTCAGATGGCACCCTTTATAGATGCCATTCTGAATAGAAAAAAAAAAACAGACTGGACAAATCACCCTAGTTGACTAAACAATCTGCATAAAATGCTTAAGCGTTTTGCATTAATGATAATGAAGTGTGTATAGCTTGCGTACGTTGACTGCTAAAAGGTTGGGTAATTTGGGAGCATACTAATACATGTAGCTCTATTTTCAAAACATCGGCTGTTAAGGTTCTGAATTGAGCTACCAATTGATTGAAATATATATGTGTATACATATATATATATATATATATATATATATATATATATATATATATATCACTTCATACATTTAGATTTGGTTGGGATGGATCATGACATCGTGCAGACTCTAATCACAATGAAGTGACTTGACAACCGTCATGTCGGCCAGGTAAAACTCCTACAGCCTAAAAGGAAACCTATACTTGAGGAATCCATTTGGAGGAAACCAGTAATGGACTTGTTTACCAGGAACATCTATAAGTAAACCGGGTTTTGTTGCTCAGAGTCAGGAATTAAGTTAGGCACTTCTTTTTCTCAACACGGATGTTTCACTCAATTCAAATAATTCAAAAGAAATTTTATTTTCCAATAGCACATTTAAAAAAAAGCGTTTGTTTATCGATACAGTTTCATGGCGCTGTGTCTATCAGAGAACAGGGCAATAACCGAAACAAAAGAAATAAGTGTTCTTTCCCCAAAATAGTCACGCTGAACGTGTTGAAATCATTTGTTTCTCCGTGTTTTTGGTATGCGTACAAAATGTCTACGATTGGTAGCTGCTATATATATCCAGGCAGGTTATCTCTCTTCCACCTCCCTGATATATCTAAAACGTACGTAATGATCTAACTGCACCCTAGCGACTCGATGCATTCGTTTCCGTTATAATGACTTGTTTGTGTAATTGTATTGTTGGAAATTAAGGCAGTGGCTACCATAATCTTGTATTAAAAGCTTCTTTTCATATCAGACTCGCACCTATCTTGGCCTCATATGGGTACTCTGAAATTAAAAGGATTTCAAAGATCCGCGATTATTTCAGCAATGGAATGCTGTTATTGTTCCAAGTTGTTGTTTGTGCGATTGTCTGTTTGTGTGTGTGTATGTGTGTGTGTTCGAGAAGAGGATGTATGTGGGACCATGCTGGTATGTCCAATCGGCTGGTCATATCGAGCCCTATAAAACTGCGTCATGCGCCGGGTTTCTTCTTCTCTTTCTTCTTCTTCTTCTTCTTCTTCTTCTCCTCCTTCCTTCAGTAAGCTGAAGATTCTTGCAGACTGTGTTATTTACATTATGATACAGTTTATTTACAGATAAATTATTTACAAACACATTATGAAGAACAAAGACGAGCCACTGTGATCAACCGTTTCTAATACAGTAGTCGGTTTTACAGGATGCTCCCATCCCTCATAGAGGGAGCTGCAACAATTTTCGAGGACAGGAAATTCCAGCTCCTTACTGTTCTCAGAAAGAACGAATGGTGATGCGATTATAGGATACTGAAATTCCTGTGTGTATCTTTCATTATAGCAAACGTTTGTATCCTCAATGATATTGAGGTCTGTAACAACGGCGAATCTGATCACTATGTTATTTGTCTTCATCTAAACATACCAAAGCCACAGGTATCTTGTCAAACTCTCTCTTTCAGAGAGTACAAGGATATGAACCATGAGAATTTTTCAAATGATCTGGGTACATTGCTCGATGAGGGTGCTTCTCTTGATGACTGTAGAGATGTTGATAAACTTGTTCACTTCTTTAACTCTGCTGTGACGATTGTGCTTGATCATCATGCTCCAGTTACAGTGCGGACATTCAGACGCAGACGTCATCCTCAGTGGTACAATGAGGATATATCCTCTGCCCGTCGGGAACGTCGTAGGGCGGAAAGGAGATGGCGCAAAGTGAAATTCCCCGAGAACTTCAGGTCTTACCACGACGCAAAGGACAAGGTCAAGAAGGCTCTCCTCACTGCTAAATCTAAATACTTCAAGGAAAAGCTTTCAGACTGCACTCCTAAGTTTGCTTTTGGAATCATTAATTCTCTCCTCAACCGCAAGGACACTGTTTTACCAGCTCATGATTCACCAGTAGATTTGAGCAACCAGTTGCATCCTTCTTTGCTGATAAGGTCAAAGATATTAGCTGTGACCTGAGTAACCAGTGCAGCAACTTGGTCTTGAACCCCATGTACGCAGATCAGCAAACTCAACATGAATTTCATTTTTCTGAGGTAACTGCTATTGAACTTACACGGATAATCATGAAGAGTCCTTCTAAGACTTGCTGTCTTGATCCTTTACCTACATGGTTGCTGAAGAAGCATCTTCCGATTCTTGCTCCTTCGCTCACTGCTTTGGTAAATGTCTCTCTATCAACAGGAACCTTCCCAGACTCACTGAAGCAAGCTATTGTGATTCCAGTGATAAAGAAATCCTCATGTGACAAGGACATTCTCAAGAACTACAGACCAGTTTCCAATATCGAGTTCAGATCCAAGATCATCGAACGTGTAGTCACATCTCAGCTTGTTCAGTACATGGACGAGTCTCATCTCTCCGAGTCCTTTCAGTCGGCCTATAAGAGTAACCATAGCTGCGAGACAGCCCTCCTCAAAGTCCAAGATGATATCCTTCGCAACATTAACAAAAGGAAAGGGGTTATGCTGGTAATGCTTGACCTGTCAGCTGCGTTCGATACAATCGATCATGAAATTCTGCTCGATCGCTTACACAACACCTTTGGTATCAAAGGTTCAGCTCTACAGTGGATGGCTTCTTACCTCACAAACCGAAGGAGTCGTGTCTGCGTGTCTCACTTGTCTAGGGAGTGTACTTCAGTAGTTGGTATTCCACAAGGATCTGTAATTGGGCCCCTATTGTTCACCATGTATACCAGTCCTCTTGGAAATCTTCTACGTACTGAAAATGTTAAGAATCATATGTATGCAGATGACGTGCAAATCTATCTTGAGTTTGACCCCAGTGACCCTTCCACAGTGTTAAACTCACTCTGAATGTACTGTCCAGATGTGTGGGTAAAGTGCAGGAATGGATGACTCTGAACAAGCTGAAACTCAATGAAGAGAAAACAGAGTTTCTTGTTCTCGCCTCCCAACGCCATCTTAAGCTTGTACAGGACATCAAACTTGCTCTTGGTACAACTCTCATCTCTCCATCTGATCATGTGCGCAATCTTGGAGTTATCTTTTCCTCTGATGCAAAGATGAGCATGCAGGTTTCACAGATCTGTAAGTTAGCTAACTACTACATCAGAAATCTGTGGAGGATCAGAAAAATTTATTGATGCTTCTACTTGTCACGCAGCAGTCCGTGCATTGGTCTTATCGCGACTTGACTACTGTAATGCTCTTCTTGGCGGAATCAGTCAGGCTGATGCGGATCGCTTACAGAGAGTTCAGAATGCTGCCTCTAGACTAGTGTACCATGTTCGTTCACGTTCTCATGCCACTCCTCTTATACGTCAACTCCACTGGCTGCCAATCAAAGCAAGAATATCCTTCCAGCTTCTCCTGCTGGTCTACAAAGTAGTCAACAAAAGAGCTCCAGAGTACATTGAGGAGTGTCTGGTACGACACTCTCACTCTAGGCGCACTCGTCTTTCATCATCCGTTATCTTTACACAACCACACACGAAAAAACTAGCCGGAGATGCAGCTTTCTCTTCTTGTGCTCCTAGGCTGTGGAATAAGCTCCCTCCTCTTCTCAAATCTTCACCCACACTCGATCATTTCAAACAAAACTTGAAGACTTATTTATTTTGATGTCCCTCTATGTGCACTGGACTTATACTGTCACTGCCTGGTATTTTGTATATATTTTATCTCCTATGGCGACCAGGGATGACATGTCATAGCGCTTTGCATCCAGTGGAAAAGGCGCTCTATAAATGTCTATTATTATTATTATTATTATCTCTCAGTTCAAGTCGTTTGTAGGCTAAATATGTGTGCATATTATTGATGAATCTGACAAAAATCCATCTATTTCTGCCAGGGAAATTAAAAACTGTCAATTTAATGGTGACAAAATGACATTTCAGCGGCAAAAAAATTCCTTCAATATGTTTCTATAGCATAATCATAATACCAGAAACATACAAGATGTTCCTGACGTGTGTGCGTGCGCTTGACCGTGTTTGCGTGCTTGCCAGAGGGGAACTCGTTTGCTTGTGAGCATGTCCGCATGATGACAGTTGAGAAAGAGATGTTCCTACACCACATGTACAACAGAGTCATACAGATTAAAAAAACAAAACAAAAATATTTTGATCAAGTATTTCCAGAATTTGCGATTTTGACATTTTGACGTCAGAAGAAGTCAACATGTAATGGGTGACATCTAACCTTTAACTCTTTACATGCCAGACAATCTGCTGCTATATGGAATTTGTGTACGGTATTGAACAAAACTGAAACTTCGACAACCTAAAGCAGACTCGACTTTGCCTCAGTGAGGGGCAGGTATGGATACTCTACCGTTGATCTCATCTATTATGCATGTAAAATATCACTCCCAAATCTCTCTATCCTCGAAACACACACACACACACACACACACACACACACACACACACACACACACTTTTTAAAAAAACATTTTTTTATGATTCTATATTAGAATCTCTGACACACACACGCACGCACACACACACACACACACACACACACACACATCATATCATACCACACACGTACACAATGACATCATGAAATATAAAGAAATATGCGACCAGGCATTTTCAATTCATGTGCTGCATAGTGCTTTAATTCAGTCTGATCTCCACCACGTTAACAGCATTCTTCTGAAAACTGTGCTTCTAACAGGGGGAATCACATGATTACCCCCTTGATCAGACGAATTATATGAAAGAAGTGAAAAAATGTGAGCACAGTCAATGTGCACACTATAACACAAATATACAATGTTTACAGATATCAATATATATATTATCCATGATATAATTCCATATGGCATACAAATGTACAAATAATGAGTTGTACATTATGTTATTTGGTCAAGTTTTTGTTCTTTTTTAATAAGAAATAGAAGGAAAAGGGGGAACTATTGGAAAATACTGCATCGATTATTAATTATTTCAACACCGCTAACTTTCGATGATCGATGGAACTCCCTGCCACATTTTTCTCCGTGAAATCGACAAATTGGAGCATTTCAAGACTCACATTTTTCACCAGGCATTTAATTGTTAACTCTCTTGGAGGAATCTGCACCTCTGAATGTTTCTATCAGCAGATATATGGCGCTATACAACTGCTGTGGATCATCATCATCATCATCACTTACATTGTTGGTGTTTGAACGATAGCATTTGGCCTTTTTTCCTGGTAATGGTTCTTAATTCTAACATTTTGTGAAAGGCAGATCTTTAAATCATTTCCTGTCTTCATATAACAGTCTCATATATGTTGAGAATGACAAAAATCTTGTCAAATGCAGTGAAACGCTGATCCTAACAGTTTTATAATACATACGTCATACACTACGTCCACATCTTTTCTGGTCCAATAATTCAGTATCTAAAGCAAAGTACTTTGAACGTTTATTGGGTGCATTTTGGAATAAAAAGGTACAGACAATTAATGCAAAGCTGTTAAATAAATCTCTTCTTACATAAACTTTTATTATATTTGTCACCGTAGACGAATCTGTGATGAATTTTAATTGGTCTATATGTCAGCTGTGAAGCATTGTACCTTATCTCCTCTGTTATATGCAGCATGCATGCACATGTGTGGCACTCCGTACCTCATGTTGAAAAAAAAACCAAACAAACAAAAGATTAACCTGAGAATTTGACTTGTTTAGATTCTGTTTCCTGATGAAGCACTACGGAGCTTGGTACTTCATTCATTTGTTGGATTGATCGCTGTATACTTGTTTTGTTCTATTGTAGTTTCTGGCTTTAGGCTGAAAAGGTCCTTTATGCTGCGTGCAGAGTTAGCATGTACCAAATTAGCCGAGACAAATCGTTCACAAAGTTGTGAAAAACAGAATATTTTCCTGCACTTTTCCCTAATCATGGAGGTAGACAAAACAACTGGACTGTAAACATCAATTACAGGAAAAACCAAAACTGTATATCGCTGTCCTCATATAGCTGAAAATCATGTAATGGTGCTTTGCAGGTATATTCCTCCTTTGCAACTTTTTGTTTGTTTGTTTGTTTTTCTTTTACTGCCTGGTGGACAGTAACACACATACATTGTTCCTTGTTTGGTCTTTGTTTACTGTTTTTTTTTTTGTATGCATGGAAAATATTTTCTACATCAGTAAATGACTGACACAAACTCTAGAATAATTAAATTGATATAGACATCAAGGTACAATAGGTGGCTGTATCAGATGGAACAGTTTGGATGGGACACAGTTTTTCTTTTCCTTCCAAAAACTCAGCAACTTTCCAGTAAGATATGAATTGTTTATTGTTTTTTCTGGACTTTGTTAATTCATATTCTTCCAGAAAACATAAAATTTTGAAAATGTTAAGGGTAAGAAAAATGAAGCATTTTTTCCACAGTCAAACTGATTTATTGGACAAAAGAAAAATGGTGTCTTTCAAATGCAGAGTGGACATGCAGTCAATCTTGCTTAAGTTGACTCTGCATTAGTCGAATAATCACCTAAGTTGAAGGTCTTTTCAAGTCCTCTTCTCTTTATATTCTATTGATTTCCCTCATAAGTCAAATTTTCTCTAAGTTGAAGCTATTTCTTCAGTCCAAGTAGATTCAACTTAGGCAAGGTTGACTGTAATTCTAGAGGAAAATCACACTGAATACCATGGGTGGTGTAGTATCAAACTTCTCAAGAAAACGGACTGATCTTAAAAACTTAGTTATGTGCAATGCTGGAATAAATCTGATGACCACTTGTCAGAGACTCCAACCCAAAGCACCTTCTGATCTGGAGATTCTCCCACCCGAAACCCCAAGCAAACGGGAGACTCCAACTTGATGTGTGCGAAGTTCCTGGGGTTCTAGATGTTCTCTGGTGCTATCTAAGGCTTAGGTTTTTTCCACATGCGATAGCAATAAGTAGGAAATCCTGTCCATCGGGAAACACAGAGCCAGGGCGGGAGAAATTAAATCTCCAGCGGGAGAACGGGAGATTTTGCAAAACTGGGTTTTCGGCGGGAGATCTCCCGTCGAAAACGGGAGAATTGGAGTCTCTGACTTGTTGCAAAACCTCCAACTGTGAAACTTAAGTAGGCAGAATTTTCAAATTATAAAAGAGACATACACCTCATGACATGTAAAGTCTTGCTCAAAAGAACATAAAGGATTGCATACATAATATTGTACCTGCTGTGTCTAAATCACTAAGTAGTATGCATGGAATAATGTTTATTGCATCTTGAATTATCTACATGTGAAATGATTTGAAATAAGCACTTACATGTACTAGCATACCGGAATACTGCATGATCAAGTAACTGTGCTGTGCTCCATTTTAGTATTTTGTTTTACTATGGTTATGGTTGTTGTTGTTGTTATTGTTGTTGTTGTTGTTGTTGTTGTTGTTGTTGTTGTTGTTGTTTGTTTGTTTTTTCCGGGGGGGGGGGGGGGGGGGGGGGGGCTCAACACCAGGCAAACAAGGTCCCTGACCCCAACAGTAGGCAAACAAGGCCCATGAGTCTGACACTGAAGCAAAAAAGGGCCAACAAATCCCACACCCATTATATCACGGGGCTTAATGTACACAGTGTCGGTCTTGTTGGCCCTTTTTTGCCTACTGTCAGACTCATGGGCCTTTTTTTGCCCAGTGTCAAACTTATACGCTGTATGACTGATGAGCTGTATGACTTTATGGACCCTTTTTTTAATGTCGAGCTTGAGAGCTGTATGACTTGTGGGATGACCCCTGTATTTTGACCAGTATAAGGTACAGTGTACCACACAAATTGCACCACAGTCTATAAGATTTCCAACCAATGTTTGACGTGGGTCTGCTACGGCCCCTGTATTTTGACCAGTAAAAGGTACCACACAAACTGAAGCATAGTCTTTGTAATTCTGGATTAAGGTTCTGTGCAAAATCAACATTGATTTCAAAATCTCATTAGGAACAAGTTAAACTTCAGGAACCAAATCTCACTCTTGTCAAAAGACACATGAATAATATCAACAAAAAGAATAAAGGGTGGTGCATAAAAATGACAACAAAAGAGTGTGTACATCTGAAAGAATATATCACACACTTATCACTGCGTGAAAGGCAAGGGTGAAACCTAATTCACACATGCAGTGAATTTCTGCACATTTGGTCAGTAAAATTCACACAAAATTCCAACTTTTGAAGATGATACATCTTGAACATAGTGTCGTTTTTTTTTCCTTTGTGTTTATACATCTATGAATCTATACAAATATGAAGAGACAAAGAAAAATGAAACTATTGACACGTTTACAAAAATATTTACAAGGATATAACGTATATAAATATCCAGTTCTGGCACCAATTTTTATTGTCACATGATTATTCGATACGAGAATCACTTTCTACCTTCACTGATTGTGTCATCACGTAGGAATATTTACATTGACACTGAATAATACAACAACAAAAGTTTTGACTTGCATCAGAACAGGCATTGTATGGTATATTCATACACGTTTACATAATCTATACAGCTGAATAGATATATCTTTGTACACTGTGACACACCATTAACATGCATGTTTCTCCCTGCTTTTAGTACTGGGTGCAAAGAGACCACACGCCACAGTGATGTCTTCATTTAAGACACAAACGACTTCTTGATCTCAAGAGCAGTTTTCTCTTCCGACGTAGCTTTGATATCATAATTCATACCTAACACTTTTTGCAACTGTGCCTGGGGAGGGCGCAATTGCAGTTATCTGTTCATAGGAATGACGACACTCACATACCGGTGTATCAGTGCATATTAGCTCTCCTTTAATACAAAGTAGCAAGCATAAAAGCTGTTATAAAGAAAAAATAAATAAATGAAGGATTATTGCTACCGAGCATTACTGATTTGTGAAATGCCTGTCTAAATCATGAAAGTATCATAATTAAAGAAAACACATAAGAATCCTTTAGTGCCGAATCAAAATATGAGAGGATGATTGTTATCAAAATTCATGAAATTCTTCCGTCGAGATGTTTTTCATTGAAACTGATTGACAAATTGCCCTACATCGATGTAAATAAGCACTGACTTGATCAGTGTTTTAGTAGTAGCCATGACAAATAATCATGGGCGTACATACTCGAGCAGAATTCGAACCTACGACCTCCTGATCTCTAGACAGGCATCATCTCCACTAGACCATCGAGCTTCTGCCTGACAGCAAGTGTTGGTTCTAATCCTTACAGCATGCAGCGGGTACTGTGTAATTATTCAAATTCATTAAATTCTCCCATCGAGATGTTTTTCATGATTGACAAATTGCCCTACATCGAAATAACGTCCATATTTACATCCATGTAGGGCAATTTGTCAATCAGTAGCAAGGATGATTGTTATATCGTGAAAATATTGTAAAGATAACATCTTTCCAGGAGAGTCAATACGTCATCTAAACCACAAGATGACAAGAACATAATAATCACAATGGGGTATGGGGAGGACCAGAGCACAGGTGCCTAAATCATAACCCGCACTGGCCACGCCCAGTGGTTCTTGGGAGAAAGAGACACACATTCACCTTTATCAAAAGACTCTCAAGGATCTACACAAAGACTCTGTAGTGTCACTAGCAATGAAGCTTGGTCATTTTTTAAATCAATAATATTCATCCTAAGTATGGCAAGTCATCTACTGCTGTCCTGAGGCACAATAATGACAAAAAATTACGTGAGAATGCATGATGTATTCCCTACCAAGAGTCATGAAGTCGAGGTTTTTAGACTCACTTCTTAGACTCACTGCTCACTCTTACTTCAAAAGGTATGATTGCAAATCAAGCGATAGGTTTTGATCAGGTGATTGGTGGCATGTCAGGTGACTGATACTAGTCAGGTGACAGGTTTCAATCAGGTGATTTGTGGCATGTCAGGTGACAAGCTTCAATCAGGTAACTAGTAGTAGGTCAGGTTGCCAGTACACTGGACGATGCATCCTGGGCCATTTAACCTCAGTGCGACCTCAGTTGTAGTTCACTGTCTATTACACAATTTCAAAACTATACCTGTGTGACACGTTTTGTTGTAACTATGACCACAAAATCTTTTTTTTTGGACAAATCTTTTTTTTTTCTTGACAGTATTTATACATCCCACCAAAAAAGGCAAAACAAAAGTTTTGTTTTTGTTTTGTTTTGTTTGTTTGTTTGTTTGTTTGTGTGTGTTTTTTTTTTTTTTTGGGGGGGGGGGTTGGGGGGGAGGGGTGTAAGCCTGCATAGGAGAAACCCCATGATACTTTTAAGTGCAGTCAATTATGAACTGGTATCCAGATACAGGTGTACAAATGCACATGAACTGCACACACACAAATACACAAACAAGGGGAACGGACTAAAACTGCATACATAGTGTGCAAGCTTGTTGAGATGTTTGCTTAAATTACATTCTGCTATGTTCTGTGTGCAATAATCTGCACTGCACCTAAAAATACTGAGATGCTACAATGCTACTGCGTGCATGTCTTTTTCATCTTCTTATCTTTTTAATATTGAGGTTTGAAAGTACGCTGTCACAAGGCTTTCTACCAGAAATTGCACAGTAACAAAAATTGCAAAGTAATCAAATCATATGCAGCAATATGTGGATCCCTTACATTGTCAGTATTTTCTCGTTATCAAGTGCTGCCCAGTTGATGGTGAGAAAGAAAAAAACAACAACAACAAAATATCCTCAGATAGTGAAATCCACATGGCAAATACCTGCAAGACTCTCATATAAAAGCAAAAAACAAAAACAGCTCTGCAGTACTACATACTATGTAATTCTCTTAAGGTAACAGTTAAACTTCTTATTCAAAACAAGTCACATATACCTATGTTGCTACCAAAATCCAACAGGTACAAGGTACAAGGTACTTTTTTCTCCTTTCCCAGCTACTCAGTGATGATAGAGTCTGATTTAGTTTCCTGGCATTCTTACAAATTGAGACAAAATATTTTGCATTTTCCTTTTGGAAATCTACATATATATAACAAATAAAAAAAAAAAAGAAAGAAGAGGAGGAATATATACTCCACGTGTTCTTTGAAGGACTAATACCACATGGTGTGACAAGGAAACTCTCTCTATTTCAGAAAAATAGAAGTGTAACAGTTCTCTCTGGCTGGGTAAAGAAGAGTCAGATACCACAAATTGCAAAATCGGAAAAGATTGAAAGAATTTTGGACAAAAACAAAAATTCAACTACCCGTAATACACTAAAACATTCAAAATACTGGTTGACAGGGAAACAGACTGTAGTGTGATTGATAGTTGTTGGCAAAACCCGAATTGGCGTGAGTTACTTTTATTCATGTCAGAAGCCTGCTATGATGGTGCAAAACTCTACACTATCCACTCCCCTTCCCTTCTTCATTATTTCTATTGCGTAGCATGTTAACTGCATTCACATGAAGTAGTCAAATGCTCCTAAAGTGTACCGTACCGTACTGTACCAAGCCAAAAGTGGACCACTTCGCGATGTGCTCCAAAAGCGTACCAAAAGCGTACCAAAAGTTCTCATGCAAAAAATGTGTGTATCATGATACGTCATAATACAAAGACATCATTCCCTTTGTCCGGGACATCTGAAAGTAGTTCAAGCGCACTGGGTGAATGACCCTCTTGCTACCAAAGGTGCGACCTCTTCTTAAAATAACTCATGAGGTATGCTTTCTCAATAGAGCCCTCGAACGCTCCAAATCTGGCACAGTTCGGTACGGTACACCTTTATAGTTCAGTTCGCTTTGGTTCGCTTTAGAGCGCTCGAATGCAGCTAAAGATGACATAATACCGAGAATGCGTCATACTCACGCTGCAACGCGCTGCCACAGACGAGTGCCAAAAATTTGTCAAAATTGACTGAAAAGGCAAATTGCATGCATTAATGCTAGTTGATCACTACGCTATAAACACAAAATCAATATTAGATGACATAGAATGTCGGAACACACCACTAATTTTTTTTTTTCCAAAGTCTAGTAAGCCTACGTGATATGGAAGTGCTGAAAATGCTTCACTGAGAAAATAGATTTGAAAGTCTTTCCAGTCATGCATTGCGATACACATGTAGTTGACTATTGCCACTATTAAAACATGATTGAGTTGTACAAATATATTCTCCTTTGTTCCTTGGCCTGATAAGAATATACAAGTAACATACAAAAATAATTGATTTGTCAAGAGAGTGAAACTTCCCCTTTATCACACACAGTCGTCAAGTCATAACCCCCACCGGAAAACAAAACAAAAAAAAACAAACACATAAATCCATTATAATAAAATCATGATATGCTAGAATCCATCCAATATCCATAAATCTTGGCACGTCTGGTGAATGAAGGAAACCGTATGAGTGTGTCACTTGTGAAAGAAAAAAATATTTGTGTTCCATCGTCTTTATGTGCATTATACTTTTATATATGCTCTACATATAAATATATTGTCAAACTGTTATATACTCGTTCAAGAGAATTCCAGTCTTGTGGATATAATAATGCAAGAAAGAACAACTTCAAATGTTCAATAGAATTTTTCTCATACATACAATAGATCTCATAGGTACAGGTTTGATGCCATTCCAGACCAGATACACAAGTTTGTACCAAATTGTATATCAATTTAATCACACAGTGTAAGGCACAGTACCAAGTTGGGGGACAGAAACATGTAATCTTTGGTGCTCACTTCTATCTGTGCTTCATTTTGTTTTTTGTTTGTTTGTTTTTTTCAAAAGTAGAATCTGGAGTTGTGGCACTTTTTTTAAATGTAACCAGCCTTAACGAATTGCAACATAAAAAAAAAATATGATATATACTGCTGGCTACAATTTGCACTGAATTTATACACCACTAATGTACTTCTCTGCAAATGTCATTAACATGTCAATTGTCTCTTTGTTGGCTAAATCTATTCTGAAAAAAATTGCATATCCACATAAATATCATAAACAACACATGACCACATCTCTGTGAGTTACACAATCTAAATTGCCAAAGAGTCCAAGTAAGGAGGGCTCCAGCGTGGAATCATGGGAAACGGTTTCGATGGTGACGACATTGAGCTTCACAGAAACGGCCTCGTGAATCAAGTTTTAAAACAAACTCAAAATTTCTCCTTGCAGAAAGGCGGCCGGCGCTGAAGAGGGGAGGCTAGTCATCTCACTGTCACGTCGTCACTCATCTTGCTCGCGACGCTTGCCGAATGTCGCGACGCCCTTTTTGTGGATGTCTCGCTTTACGTGACTGTAAAAAATGAGTTCACCTCCTGCGTCTCCCTCAAAGGAACAGTCACAGTCATTCTGTGCAGTTTCTGGCAAACGAGCGTGCCCTACGCAAACACAGCGATGAAACAAATACGCAAAAGAAAACTCGGCTAAACGAACGAACCAACGAACGGTCACATGAGCAAACCATTTCCAGGTTGGTGGTCGTTTTTTCTCTTTTCTCTTCTTTCCTGCAAAATGCAGATGACAAACACTTTCAATAGTGCTGAGTGTGCATCGTGTCAAAGTGTTTGGAGCAGGGATAAACTGGGAACGACACAGCGTTCAACCTACTCCCTGATTACTGTGGCACATGGACAGCAAGAAGAGAAGCAAACAATTGCGAGTTTCACCGTGCAAATTCTCGGCAGGTTTCGCTAGTGCAAGGTACTAGACTGACCCCATCATCATCTCTGGTGCTGGTCCTACAGAAAAAACAAAAATGTGCGTAGAGTCATCAGCATTGGCACACGAGCTGGGGAGGTTGTCCATTTGTTCCCGGGTCCTGGTCCCGCAGGCTGACTGGTGCCGAGTCCTCAACAGGGCCTGGACCTGATAATCCACTCTGCGGTTGGGTTGACCCGGACCAGGGCCATCATGTTGGTATCAGGATCCAGACATCGCTCACCTGCCGACAACAGAATGGATCAAATATTACAATAACTTTTTAAAATCTAATTAATCACAGGAATCTCTCTTTTTCACCGATTTGGGAAAAACCAATTAAAAACTACAATTGTACAGGCCTGATAACAAACACCTGTCTGTTTTTGCCCACTGTAACTTGTTGCCAATGTTAAAATATAAAAAGAGGAAAAAAGAAAACACACAAAAGACCTGTAAATTCATTAGGTAAGCACGATTACAATAAACCTTGCGTAAGTCAACATTGTACAAATGGATGCAATACATGTACATACACATACACACCTTTGTGGAGTATTGTAACATAAAGTCCCAATATTTTTTTCTTTCAATATTTTGTTTAGTTATTTTGTTGACTTCCATTAGTCTACATTCTCTAAAGTGTACAGATTTTCTCTGGCGTTGTGCCAGTTGACCTATGTGAGATCACATCATGCAACATAACTATAACCTGACTTTGATACAGTATCACACAATTTTGATAGTATAATGCATCCTTACGTGCAATTGACATCATTTTAGTGCTATTAAAGAATCGTGTGTGGCTGATGCCATATTGTGACACACCATCATTTGGATGTTCATTCTCTGACTCATAAAGATGCCTTTAAAACTGCCATGTCCATGGCAACACTCAGAGATGCTAGCAGGGCCTCCATCGCGTGATCTTCTGAAAACAGGAAGCAGCGGATACCAACGGAGCAACACCAGCATCGGGAACACTGCCACCATTCCTCACCAAACATATTCCCTGGAAAATATGCGCAAAGAACTCACCGATGCTGCCGCCAACTTCGTAGAGGTAGAACCTAGGTGCTTTGCTGGGGGTGATGTTGCTCAGAAACTCAAAGCTAGAATTCCTGTTGAAAAAAAAAATGATTTAAAACAAAATTCCAAATAAGAGCAAGATTACAATATTTGGAGAGCACAAGATTTTCAACAATATTCATTTTTTTCTTATTTTTTAAATGGCTGCTACGTAAGAACTACAAGTTGTAAAAGTTAAAAGTAAGGAATTACATAACCAACAGCAGTACATCCCCTCAAATGAACTACAGCAACAAGGATACAAGTGTAAAGTGCCTTGCCAGGGGCACATCTGTTGCAGCCAGGGGGCTTGAACCAAGGACCTTGCAATTGATAGTTTGTGGTCTTAACCGCTGAGCTGCGACAGCTCCTCAAGAGCTCTCCAATATGAATCTAAAACACATCTCTACAGAATATGTAATATTTTCTATGTTCTATATGTTAAGAAAATTTTTATTGTGCATCCAAGCTGGATACTACATGTATGTACTGTATCATTCTATTTTGTTTACATATAATGTAATCTCAATTGAGAAATATGAACATAAAATGAAAAAAAAAATGAAACATTGTGTATGAACTATTGTGCAATGATACTGCAAAAAGAACGTCAATGCCTCTCGCTCCCCCACCCTCACCTCTGAATAGACTTCTTCCGGCTCCGCCGCTTTAGGCTGTTGCGCTTGAGCGGGGCGGGTTCGATGTTCACAAAAGACGCGTCCTCCGTGAACTTGGCCACGATGTCGCCCGCTGTGGTCTTGTCGCTGAGCTGGACGGTGGTGCGCACCTTTTCGCCAGACTCCGCCCCCGGCGTCTGTATCCTGACGATGCCCTCAAGAACCTCCTGTGATGAAAAGGAGACCAAAAAAAAAAGGGTTGGCTTACTACTTTCTCTTAAAGGACAAGTCCACCTTCATATACATAAGGATTGAGAGAATGCAGCAATATTAGTAGAACACATCAGTGAAAGTTTGAGGAAAATTGGACAATCCGTTCAAAAGTTACAAATATTTTAAGTATCTGCGCAGTCACTGCTGGAAGAGAAGACTACTACAGTGTATGATGTCACACGCGTACAACTATATAAAGAAAATAAAAAGAGAATTTCACAAAACTTTACTTTCTGAATAAAGTGCACAGTTCTTCGACTTGCTACTGACGTATGTTAAGGGTAATATTATTCCCCCTGCTTTTTGAAAGAGAGAAGTCGAGTGTTCTTTTGTTACGGAAGAAAAATGGAAATATGTTGAATTTTCTTTATTCTTTCTTTATTATCGTTGTACTCATGTGACATCACAAGCTATAGTCTTTTCATCCAGCTGTGACTTAGCAGAAACTTCAAAAATTCATAACTTTTGAACGGATTGTCCGATTTTCCCCAAACTCTCAATGATGTGTTCTACTAATATTGCTGCATTCACTCAACCCACATGTCTATGAAGGTGAACTTGTCCTTTAATTAACCCTTTCTGTCCCAAGGGCTTTAAAATTGACAGTGTGTAGAACTCTATGGGGTTTTCTTGACCAACTGACTTTCAAAGCACACAAACGTTTGAACTACCATCACCACAACTTCAATAGCTTTCTAAATCGCGCTAACTGCTTATCAGATCTCTCTACCCTGTGTCTATTTATTGGATCGACTTTTAACCCACTGAAGACTAGTTCCACGTATTCTTGGGCTGGGGAGAATAGAAAATGCATGTTATTGGACAATCAGTCTTCAACAGGTTACAGAGGGGAAATGAGGGAAGTGAGTCATGTGTAAGAAATTGTTAAAAAGTTGTTAAAAAGTTGAAGAGACAAATCTATGAAAAGAGGATGAATTTATCGACTGACATCCAATTTCGTCCTGTTGTTTGACTGATGACATATTGTTTCTTGATATGTCACACAATAAAGCGCAAAGCTGTCAACATTCCGAGATTGAGGAGATTCCAAAGAGCAATCAGGTAAGATTCTTGTGTTTGAGACGCACCTCAATGGTCAAGGATTATTCCCAATTCAAGAGGATTTTCATATTCTCTAGTCAGCACATGAAGAAATATTTCATTTTTCAGAGAGCTTCCTCCTGTATCATCAAGACTTGGTAGTAATGTATTAAAGTGTTTAGTAAACATGATTTATCTAACCCTACCCCACAAAACCACCAAAAAGTCATCAAACATGGATTTTTATATATAAGGGCTGAAAGAGCAGACTCTAAGCTTTAAAATGACAGTACAGTATACTTGAATATATCAAGTTAAATGGGGATGGCTAGTAACTGATCAGTGGGAATGCTGGAGGATGATTGTTCCAATCCTTGTGGGATTTATTTAAGAGTACATTATATCATTCTATTGTTGTGTGAAAATTATTTGTTTCAGAATGGTCTCATATTCAAGTAATGTGCAGTTTAATGTTTAGAAGTTAGCGTGCCTGGTCAGTGACGGGGCATTAATCTGCACATTACTTGAATATAAGACCGTTCTGAAGCAAATAATTTTCACACAACAGTAGATATATAATGTACTCTTAAACGAATCCCACAAGGATTGGAACAATCATCCCTCAGCATTCCCACTGATTGGTTACTAGCCATCCCCTTTAATCTTGTACTCCTACAACCATCTGACGAAAGGCACTGTTTCATATGAACATAGATACAATTCTATTTGCTACACTTCATGAAACTTAACAGCTGATACATTGTACTTTGCAAACAATAACAAAATCTATGGAAAAAGTACAAGTAGGTTATCTTCTCTGTGACTGTAGAAAAAGGAAAATATCAAACTTCATCAAGAAATATAAATTCAGTCATGCTGCAAGATTGTGATGGTGTGACGATTTCAAAGGAACGATGCACATTCTCAATTAGTATTTGACAGATGACGGAATTAGATGATTTATCAATATGGGTTTAGATGACAGTCATAAGACCTGGAGCAGTGACAATGCAAAGGTTTCACAATCTACATCGTGGTACATACGAACACACAAAACTAAACGAGGATTTTGTAATCCCTCATCTCTTGTTGAACATTGCGCAGCACCCGACACCCATCAAATGTGAATAATCACAAGAGCGATAAAGCGAAGAAAACTAACAGTATGTCCAGTTATATTGCTCTTAGAATCACAATACATCAAGCAGCTAATTCTATTACCATCATTTTTTTTCCCAAAAATTGATCAGCATTTCTCCATGACAGCCACTATAAAAGTGAAATTTTGAAGGATCACAGCTTTATTGCCATTTCAGTATAAGCCAAAAATCTATCTACAACAATACCCTAAAAAATAACACATACACTGTACTGTAAAACCAGAAACATTAGTCGCATGAAACTTTGGCGAGTTGGAGCTGACAGCCTTTTTTACAGCAAAAAAAACCTTTGTGAATTGCCACTGGCACTCAATACATTATGTAGAAATAAAAACAACTCCAAGATGCATTTCACTTTTGGGAATCTTGGCTTCTTGTGAAATTCACAGAAGAATCATTCACATGAAAATTTATGGTTTTACAGAGCACTCTCGGTGGGTCTTGAGCGAGCCATGGCAGCGCACTATCACAAGGAAGACAAGAGAGGGAGCTCTCCCCCTACCTCCACCAGTGCCGTATACGTATAAAGAGAGTCTGGCCAACTCGTAAATTTGACACCATGTCCTTGCCCAGTGTATTACGCGTTACAGGGTTGGCGTGTATGCTCAGACGTAATTATTAATGAAAACCTACCAAATAAGGGGTAATGAACAATGGGCACTGCGTATGAGCGCACTTTGGTAACGACATGGTTCCGCAAAGATTACAGAACCACTTTTGACCGATCACAGGCTTCAAAACTCATAAGCCGAAAACCGAGTTGGCCAGACTCTCTTTATATACAGCACTGACCTCCCTGAACTAACAGCAATTCCCATGCTGAAAACTAATCACTTGCGTTGAACTACCTTTACCAATTGAAAATTAGCCTGAAGTATTCTCAGCTAAGCATCTGTGAGAAATGTGTGCGACAGTAAAATCAGTTCTTTCTCTCGGGGTTAACAAAGGACAGCAAGAAAACAGCATTTGCATGCTAACTCTCATTACTTGCATTTGACTGCTATAAAAGAAATCAAAGTGAAAAAAAAAAATAACCACAAAAGGTAAAGATGGCAGTATGTACTTTGACAAGAAAGAGCCAGAAAGTGCTGGACAAATATATAAGTTAAAAATCTAGATTGAACAGCATAAAAATTGGGACTTTTTGACAGTAAAGTACAGTGTACCAAGTAATTTAGGATGAGGAAATCGGCACGCTGCTTGCAATTTTTAAAAAATGGACTCCAAATATTTTGGACGAAAAATAAACAGAATTCATGGAGCATTTTCAGTTTTAAAGAAGAAATAAAAGACACACAGAAATAAAAAAAAAAACCAACAACAACAACTACTAATTCAGAATGTGTTAAGATATCACATTAAACGAGTGCACATACATGTACATACAACATTCATGCCACAAATCAATCAGTTAACGAATGACATTGATGTCTTGAGAGTGGGTTACGCAGTGGTGTGCACATTTGATGCGAGGAGCCAGTAATTTTGTGTGGAATTCCTTTACTCTAATTTTTCATTTTTCTTTCTGTCATGCAGAAGCAGGGAAAGGGTTAAGTAGATGCAGAAGAATGGCTTGGGGTGAGTGAAGTTAAAAGGGGGCAGGGAAGACTAAAGCCGAAGTCATGCTGGCAAAACTTTGAAAATACTTCATGAAGTTTGCTCGTCCCTTCATGCTGGCAGCCAAACTTTTTGAAGTGTCAGTTCGCAACATGTTCTGGGGTGGCATTTCATGAAGCATTCTGTCCAATAAAGTCGTTGGACAAATTTGCTCTCAGCCAATCAGATGCAAGGATTTCTGTAGCTTGTAACAGTTTGTCAGAAAAATGTCCGACCAAAGCGCTTCATAAAAATGCCCCCTTGATGCTTGGGTCACTGGTGAGCATGTGCCACAATAAAGAAAATGCATGCTGTCTGATGGCTTTGATGGCACCACAAACAAGACATGGACTGGTCACATGACAATCTTTGTGAAGTTTAAGCTGTGTGCACTCAGATTTCACAAACATTGAGAAAATCTGCTGGGGTTCGGGAAATGTTTCTTGTTTAAATGAGAAGTTTTGCAAGCAGTTTCGTGCGATTTTAACATGAGGTTTGCATTTAGTCAGGCAAAACTTGTGAAATTTAACTTCGAGAAGTTTTGCCAGTGCAACTGCAGCTTATGAAAGAATTGAGAAATTGAGAAATCTAAGGCAACAAAACCTGTGCACACTTTGTTACACTTTTTATGGAGACATCGCATTTTTGATTGTGTGGGAAAATGGGATGCCAAAACAGTATTGGTGGAGGTGCATTTGAATCAGTCATACTCAGATGAAATAAAAATAAATTGTTGCAACATGGTCTGAACAAAAAATGATCGCAATGACTCTAGGCTTACAATCATGCACTGTGTGATCAATTATTCATAAATAATCAAATAATAATGACAAACTCATAGACAAAACAGTGAAAACACTTTGGGGCAGATGAACTTTTGATAACATGCAAAAAAAGGGAAGGCAGCAGAGACTGCTGTGGAAATCTGTCATGACATTGAAAACAAGAATTGAGAACAAAAATTACAATACATAACATGAGAGATGCCAGAAAAAGCTGCTTGCACATGTAAAGCAAGATGCACAATGAAATGAAGCTTGGATGCTTTTTGTTCATTCTTTTTAACCTCAAAAATGCCACTTTTCTTGTCCTTCGTTCGCTTGAACAGTGTCATCACCTAGATGATGGGGGGAAAAGAAAAAAGGCGATGGAAAGATAGAAAGATGGCACCATGTAAACACGTCCAGAGGAAAAGGATTTGATGTGACGGGGAAGGGAGGGGTGAGAGAGATAAAACATGCATCTGACTTCGGGGAGGAAAACGTCCTTCCATCTGACATTTATAAGGAAAGACTTGGGGAGGGTTAAAGGCCGGAAACCTAACTAACCTCTAGTCATGATATACAGACAGGTTCTACCTATTCTGATCTTGTTTTATTTTGTCTTTTTGAGGCAGGTGGGGGTGGAGAAAGGGGATTTTTAAAAAGTTAGATAATTACTTTAAGCCCAGTCAGGGGATAGGTTGATATACACTGTATAGTGTTACATGTAGTTTAACCGATAAATTCCTTTGGGGAGGGTGGGGGGGGGGATTTGCTGCAGAAAAGATAATCATTAAATTGGTACCTCTGAATTTCACTGCTTATCTTGTATTGAAGAAAAAAATAATATGTGACTGGTTAAATCATTAAATGTGCATAAACTCAGAAAGAAAGTTTAATACAAAAACTTGCCAATCTTGAGAAATACAAACTTTCATCATCTAGGATATAGTTGCCAATTGCAGGCAATATTAGAATCAGTTGTAGATTTAACAATTAAGAGGCTTTTGAATGTATACAAAACCAGGAAGAAATTTAAACCCTACCCCCCTCCAAAAACAAAACAAAACAAAGAAACAAAAAAAAAACAATATTGCCAATTTTTAGAGAGAATCAGGAACTTTAACCTTAACTAGGATATGTTGCCAATTTCAAAATCAGAACAGATTAGATAATCAATAGACTTTTGAAAATTCTGCAACCAAAACAAACAATTACACACTACCAACAAAGGGCTAGAATGAAAGATACATAATACTTTACCGTACCTTATGAAATACTAACAAATTTGAATGCAAACGAGCAATCAGAACAAAAAGATACATCACCAACCACAAAAATGTGTTTTCTACAACTAAATACTCCAAGGGTTGGGGGTGGAGGAAACTCTCTTTCTAAAATTTCTAGATTTGATAAAAAAGAAACAAAACCCAACAACAATGAGATAAACAAAATAAAAGAGGACTACAGATGGTACCTCTCCACACTGCAAGGGAAAACATGCATTTTTGAATTGTTGACCTGTACAAGTCATTAAAAATGAATGGTGCCTGTAATAGATACATATGACATATGAACCATACTAGGCTGTGGTATACAAATTGAGGTTTGTGGCTGGTTTAAATACAGGTATTGGCAAGGCGTAGGGGTGTGACATGGGCGGGCTGAGAGGGACAGACAAAATAGTGTGGGGATCTCATTTTTGGGGGGTGGGGTGGGGAGGGGGAGGGGGGAGGGGAGGGGTGAAGGCAGGAAGAGGGGAGCAGAGGGAAAACACATAGCATGTACGACTGACACAGCATTCACAACATTCATTTTGACACAAGGTACCACAAAATACACACAACGGTACTGCACACAAAATGTGACTGCTTACAAGTACACGGTATGACCGACATCTGTATGTATACGTGAACTTTAAGAATACAGAGAATTCGCACGTGGAGAGATAATGTAATTCTGTGAGTGAAATGAGGGGACAGATATGGCACTATATGTACATGTAAAGGGGATAACTCACTGTAAAGTGCCACATACAGCACTTGGAAATAGAAGTATGATGTCAGCAAAGGGTAGGGTGGGAATAGATAGGAAAGGATGAAGCTGGCACTTGAAACAAAGTGCCAGCCTCCTAAAAACAATGCCTCTGGAAAAATTTTAATGAACATTATATGTGACCGTGCACCTCAAAACGAACATAAAGTCGCACATACTGATTTTGCGTGAGGACTGAAAATAAGTGAAATGGGTCAACCTCGCCGAACTTGACTTTTTTATATTTTCTGAAAGAGCGGGTCCTCTTTTACATTATGCTAAAATTTGGTATCATAAAACGGGCAGGAAAGTGTGGTTTTAGAGCAGTTTATCTCGAACATTTTTTGTAGAATAGTGTGATTAGGTGTGTCTTTAGAATCCCTTTTTCATTTCTGAAAAACCTTGTCCACACTCTTCACCTTCAACTCTAATAACTTTTGAGAGGATAGTGCTACTGCTTTGAAAGTTGCCATTAATTATGAACAGAATATGTTAATGAGGCATGCTTAATTTCAGATTAATCTGATAATCCCTTCATTGTTGTAAACTCTGGTGGCTTACTTCCCGTTTTTTGTCCCATTCATCGCACAGCCAGCATGGTTTGGTAAAGATTAAGCGCTTGAATAGACACTGTACTCCAGAGCCTCTTTTCTCAGTTCACACTTTTCCTGAGTCTGTGCTTTCTTTCCAATATTTAGATAGGTTAGGAGAGTCCAATTGATTTGATTTATACATCATTTTAAAGCTTAAAGTCTGCTCTTTCAGAATATGGTCTTAACTAAAAAGTCATGTCTGGCGACTTTTTGTTTGTTTTGAGGTGCAGGGTCACATATACAGTACATGCAGTAACTCTGAATTCTGAATTAAGCAACAGGGCTAGATGGAACGTATTTTCAAATAGAGGGTATTATGTTTAAGTGCCTGAAAAGGAGGCTAATACACGCCATGCACATCATCACTGCAAAATGTGCCTTTCAGAGGAAAAGAAAAGAAAAATATTCAAAATATGGAAGGAAAAACAAATGGAGTTACACGATATACAAAAGAACAGATTACTCTACATGTACCTGTAAATATATCAAGTCTTCTGTGTAAGTTGAATACCAATACCTAACCTACTGTATGATTTCTGACATTAACCCTGTGCACTGTGTATTGATCCTATGGGAAATTACCTTCATTTGCAGGAACAGGGTAAAAATGATGTCAGTTTAGCCTCACTCTGTGCACCCATTTAATAAATTTTGATCTTAGCTTTGAACTTCTGGCAGCTCTGACAACACACTGGTATGGGGTTCCTGGAAGATATTGTGGTAAAGTCTTGAAAGTAACGATTATGTTAGGATCTTTTCAGCATCATTGACTAGGTGGAGGTATCTATCATATATCAAAAACATGGTGGAATATAGAGTTACCACGGGCGATGCCGCGCGTCAGAAAATAAATGGTAGACATACGTTTATGAAGGGGAAGAGATGGGTTGTATGAGACAGAAAGCAGTTTAATACATTCATTTCACTCCTCAAGAATTAAGCATCATCACGGCAATGCATGATAAGGTTTTGGTTCTTGGGGAGGACACAATGAAAAAACACTAACAACAATAATATCAGCAAATGAACAAAGAAAGGGGCGGGGTCAAATTACCGATTTCGAATCCCTCGACCTCTTGCTGTCGATCTCGTACATCTTCCGCACCTGCTCCAGCATCCTGAAGGGAACCTGTTAGTTTTTGAGAGAGAAATGTGTACTAGTATTTATGCATAATGATCATTACCATGCATATTGACTTAGATATTTTGTATTATATTTGCAGCAACACCTATTATGTGTAGCATACATAGAAGGAGCTATTTTGAATGAAAACCACAGAATATGATTGGAACTGATCAGTAAAGGTTTGAGCAAATTCAGAGTAAGACTGCAATGTTAAGTGAGTTCACTGGAGTGCAGAGGTAAAGGGCTCTATATTCTTAACACAGGTGATTCATGGTTCAAATCCTATCTGGTTTTGACATTCTCAGACATGTTGTCTCTCTAACTAGGCGTAAAAAAACAAATAGAGAATGCAAAATGGCAATGGTGGTACAATCACAATGGTAGGGCCTGGAGGAATAGCAGTGCTAACTATATAGAGGCTAGCATGGGGAAATAAAGGAATTTGTTCAAATGATGAAAGCCTTCATCATTTTCACTATCTTTCTTTCTTAGTATCATCACCATCACCTTTGTTATCACTATCACTACTATTTCTATAATATTCAAAGTATATGATTATTAGTAGTACATTGTAGTATCAACAGTACTCTCATCATCATTGTCATTATTCTTTCGATTACCCCTACTGTCATTATTATCATTATCATCATCATCACCATCACCTTCATAACCGTCACCACCACCATCATCATCATTATCATCACTATTAAAAAGGGTACCAGTAAATGGCCATTATATGTACCTATTACATAGTATGACAGCTTACTTGCTGTAACTCCTTATTTCTGTCTTGGTGTCTGTTTTGAGCCAATAATTTCATTTTTTGTCAAACAATTCACACAATCAGGATGCCTCTTGGCAAAGCTCTTACCACCCAGAGGACAGCGTGATACTTGACGAGCATGCGCATGATGTTGGACGTGCCCGCCGCAATCTGGAGCTCGCGGTAGTCGGGAGACTTCTTGCGCGACATGGCGTGTCCCGAGAAGAGGTTGGGGGCCATTATCATGGCGACGTTGTTCAACGACATCTTGTTGTGGGACTCCTGGTCAACCACCTTACCCAGGAATGACAGAAGGAGCTGAAAGTAAAAAAGAAGAACAGAACGGATTCCAGATGTCTGATCAGTGACTGTGACTCGATTCAGTTTTATTGGAGACATCAGGATACAAATTAATCTGTTAATTAACGGGCTGATTTTGCTGTTACACTCAAATCCAAACTTAACATATCTGTTCCTCTCACACTGAGGACTATAATTGCTGTCTATAATGTTTGGAACAATAATGTATTCTTTATCTGGTACGTGTTTGCTTGTTGTTTGCCATTTTCTTCTCTGTTGTCATGTTTGAACATGTTTATATACCTATCTTTTCATTTTTGACATGCCATGAGCACTGAAAGGTGGACCTGTGTGCTATACAAGTAGCCACCAACTATTATTATCATTATTATTTCCCATGGACACCTGCCCGAGTATTCTCAGTACTCGCGTTCAACAGGTTAATTTACAGCTACAGCTGTACCAGCTTGAGCTGCCATTCTATTCACTGAGAGCTCTGGCAAAATAATACATCACATCATATAAATGTTACCTGTACTACTGTATGAGCCATTATTTTCGCGTACGGATATTTTCACGAATGAGGAGCTCACAGACATGTATTTCCGCGGGATGTTGCTTTTGCGAATGGACAACGACACTATTCATCGTAATTGCACATATCCTGGTTCATTGCGACATTTTCGTGTGTTGATAAATTTGCGATCCAACTATGATTCACCAAATTTGCGAAAATTAAACCCTTGCAAAATAACAGTTTATACAATAGTCTGCGTTGCCAATTGACAACAGCTTGTACAGTATGAGGAATTGTACATCATATAAAGGAAAACATCATACAGAAAGTTGGAAGAACTACCTCAAAAAAAAAAGAAGAGAAATTAATAATGGCACTGCTTGTATTGCAGATGAAGGGTATGTAAAGGTTTCTGCATGTTGATCCAAATTGCCTACTAAGAGCCTTGGGGGTGGGGGCAGGGAGGGGAAGAGGGGAGGATGAAATTGTGACCGTTGCCGGCCTGTGTTGACCAGTGCTTGATCACATGCCCCCCTGCCGTGTGTCCAGGGGTACGTGCCAAACAGCAGGAAACTCCTGGTCAGGTTTATCTTGGCCAAATCAAGAATCAACAGGTCGAGGACATGTGCTCTTTTTTCCTACTCTAGGGTTTTATAATGTTCTTCTCCTCTGCAATACGTAGCCATCATACAAATCCACAAGATCAGGCAGATACGACATGAATTTCGTGCAACATTCTTGCTCTTCACAAAAGTTGCAGGGGAGCATGATACCAAATTCCTCCCCCTTACCCCCTCTCCCCCCCCCCCAAAAAAAAGAAGGTATGAATAAAATCTTGTAAATTTTGCAAGCTTACTTTGCATCATTTAATTCTGAGTTCACATTTGTATAAAAATACAAAATGATTTGATCCATCTCTCAATTTTCAGCCGTCCTTTGCAATTTTCACACTAGTCTAAATTGACGTGTAAGGAATTTGAATCGTTCTGGAGGAAAATATGTTTTTGCTTCCATGGTTCCTTATGGAAACACAAAACCTGTTGAAGGCTACGTGTAGTCCCGAGTATACTCGGGCAAGTGTCTATGGGAAATACGTGTTGTAGGTTTGTAGCAAGATATGCCCGTCCTCGACGGGTTGAAAAGACCGCAAAGTGTCCTCATATTATCTCCAATTTTTATATATTTCAAACAATTGTCACTGAGGAAAGATGTTTGCGATAGTTTGTGATGCTCTAATTGTGACTACAGTGCAAGGCATATTAAACCAGCATGGCTTCGAGTACCAGATACTGACATATTGGACCTGCATTATATCCAATACATCTGAATACTGAAACCACACATGCATGATAATCCCTGTGGTAGGAAATATGCCTACCCACCCTTACTCCCCCCCCCCCCCCCCCCCCGGGGGGGGGGGGGGGGACCATGAACGCACATACTCCAGATAGAAAGCAATGAAAAACAAAACAACAAAAGTGTGTGCATCTGGGATCTCTCTGACAGCCGCAGAGAAAAACAAACAGGTGCACACAGGTACTTTGCCACATCCGGAAGAACACCAGAGCCTATCTTGACCCAGCTTTAAAACCCACCCACACACACACAGACACACTCTCATATCAACATCTCTCATAAGCCCCTGGATTTAAAGTGGGTCTGGTCAATATTCTTACAGTCATGGTTGTCATTTTCCAAACCATTGAATTAATTCTGACCCATATGAAGGCTGATATCTGATCACCTTTGTTTGTCTGTCTGTCTCTGTCTGTCTGTCTCAAACTTTTTCAAACATTATTTCAATACTTTCCACAAAATACACGTACACTGAATTATACCTGTTTCAATAAAGCACAAAAAGCAAAAATAGCACTACATGTGGGTTCATGTGTATCTTTCTATCTATTTACATAGTATCTATCCATCTATCTATCTACAATGTATCTATCTATCTATCTATCCATCTATTGTATTTATCAATCTATCTATCTAATCTATCTACATTGTTTCTTTTTATCTATGTTACTTATATTTCTGTCGACCTACATGTATCTAACTATCTGTCTATCTATTTATCTATCTATCTATCTATCTATCTATCTATCTATCTATCTACTGTATCTATCTATCTATCTATCTACCTATCTATCTATTTATCTATCTACTGTATCTATCTATCTATCTATCTATCTATCTATCTATCTATCTATCTACTGTATCTATCTATCTATCTATCTATCTATCTATCTATCTATCTATCTATCTATCTATCTATCTATCTATCTATCTATCTACATGTATCTATCTTATCTACCTACATGTAACTATCTACAAGAATTGACCTCTATTTTCTATGATACATTGTATGTAAGTCACATATATTCTCATTTCTGCATATCGTCCCCACGGTGGTAAGACTGTATGCCACAAATATTTATTTTTTTTTCCAGGAAAGCAAAAATGCTTGATCTGTCTTTGCAAAATTTTGCACAAAATAACTGCAGTGTTGACATCAAATTATGTAGGAACATTATTTTGGATTTCATTAATGATAGTATTGTTACAAAACTCAATATCAGTATTCATGTATGCCAAATGGAGTAAGGAGGTTTGCGATTACATGCCAATTGAGATGCAAGGTCTTGCCAAATCAGGGACAATATGAAGTTTTCTCCCGTGGCTGGCAACTCCTTCGCTTTTTTTTTTTTTTTTTTTTGACATTGATAAGACAGTCTTAAATCCAATGTCACTGGTTGACTGGTTGCTAGAAATTCAAGATAAGAACTCTGAGGAAACATCAGTAACCTGCACCCACAATCTTTCACCAATCTTCAGGAAATGTACTAGATTTTGGGCATTTGTTAAAATCATTCTACACTTGTTCTAACCTTTCCCCCGCCATCCTCAATATCAGCTACAGTACGTGCATGTGAAGAACCACAAACACACAGACCCCTAAACACCAAGGTCAAATGTCAATGTGGTCTGAAACATCACTTGGGCTGATCATGGATTGTTTGTGCAATTATCCATGAAGTGCATTGAAAATCATGCACTACTAGAAATGTATTTCACTTTTCCATTTTCTCTTTAGGCCTACCCCATTGTGGACGAGCTGATTTTGCTGTAACACGCACTTCCAATAGACACCTTCCTGAGTATACTCAGGACTAGTCTTAAATGGGTTTATAATGGGATGGATGTAGTTGCAATCGGTAAGATCAGCCGCAAGATGAGGTGGTTCCCACGGCGATGACAAATCAAAAGCTTCCCGAGCTCTTCGAGACCGATCCTGCGACATTTTGGCAGTCCACTCATCGTTTATACATCCATGAGTCAGAAAACTACGTACACCGGATAGCGACCCCTCCCGCTGATCATCCATCAATGGGGGTGGGAGGGGGCAGACATTGCACCCCTGGGGTGCAATGTCTCCCTTCTCCTTCTAATCTTATCCCTCCCTCTCTCGCTCTTTCCCTATCTCATCTTTGTGGAATATACAATCAATGCATAGATGCCACTTGAAGTATATCCAGAGAGGTCAAGTAGGAATAAGATACCTCAAATCTGTGATACAAGGAGGAGAGAATGCCTTGGCATTCCTTATATGATCCTTTGTCTTTTCATTGCCTCTGATCTCTCTCTCTCTCTTTCTATCTCTCTTTATCTCTTTATCTCTCTAATTATTTATTTATCTATCTATCTATCTATTTATCTATTTATCTATTTATCTATCTATCTATCTATCTATCTATCTATCTATCTATCTATCTATCTGTCTATCTATCTATACCCATCTATCTATCTAACGAGATTACATTACTGTACATATGCAGAGCTCAACACTAACTTTTTAATCTGGTGATCTTTAAATTTGAAATTCTGGTGGCCTGTGACAAAAGGAAACATAACGATCCATTTTGAATTTCAGTTACCTGATTAGGAAAAAACACAAAGGCAACCTCTTCGGAAATTTGGTGGCACAACATGGTCCCAGGTCAACGCTGATGTTGAAGAATATATATGTACAAGTTTGAGAGTAAGTGTCCTTGTTTGTCTTTATGTATGTATCTACCTTTATATAATGGTTTATCTAATGTTTTCTTCTCCAACTATCTCTTTCTCTCTCTCAATCTTGTACCCTGTATAGATCTCCTTGCAGTATCCATCTTTGGGGAATAATAATCTTGTTACTGCATTGTAATTTGCTACAATCATGTATGCATTTCTACACCCCACTGCTACACAAACTATCTGGTACAGCAGTTTTCTTTCAATGAAGTGTACACAGGATACGTGTACAATTTAAAATATCATTCATCAGCTGAAATTGCTACTCCAATTTGAGTTGGAAAACTATTCCCTGATCTTGCCAGCTTTCCCACCTGCCATTTAATATCAAAGTCTACTCTGATGAAGACTGCCACAGAAGAAAAGTGAGATTAATGGACTACTGTCTTCTTGGCAGAAGGAATAATAGAGAGGTAGATTGACAGAGGCCGAGACAGACGACTTTTGTTCGCTCTTGGTAGCCACTGGATGGAAGGACTCTGCCAGCGAGTGCCAAACAAAGAATTCCCTCTATGGATCCATGACAGGAAGGCGTACGTGTCGGTGCCAGCTTGGCATCCAGCCGCACATTAACAAGCATACAATTTTATTACAAGCTTCCTCTGAACAGAGATAAAAGGCTCATTCATACAGATCGAAAAAGCATGAGTCGAATCCCGATCAAATCATGCTTTTCTTGTGTGTGTGTGTGCTCTGGTTCACATGTACATAGGCAAGAGAATAATCACACTGGTTCATGATGAAAAATCATGACTCGAATCACACTGGTTTTTCGTAAAAGCAGGGCCAAACTGCGCATGGGGGAGGCTTGGAGTTTGACCCGCCTTTGACCAGACTGTCTCACGCAAGTTGCGTTATGAGATATAAAAAAAACAGACTAATCAAGTGCAATTTCAGACAATGTTTATACACACGTCGCACTGCAAATAATCATGACACTATTTCAGAAACGTCACACTTTTAGTGGTGCATGTAATGCGATTTGAATCTCACTAATGGTCACGATCATTACAGTGTATGTCCACACACATGAAAAATAATGGTTTTTGTGTTGCAATTCAAATTGGAACCTACGATAATGGTGACTACTGGTGTTGGTGTGAATAGGGTCATCCACCTTCCTCCGGCCAACAACTCAAGCCAAGAGAAATTAGTATGGGAGTGCTACTGCCAACTGCTATGGCTGGAATACGGGAGCATTCAGCATATCATTGACTACAAACTCAATTCTCTTCCACTCTTTGTCGTACCTGTGCAAAAAGAAAATGCCAACAGGAACGCTCTAGAACATGCTGATCCAACTCTAAGAGGTGCACTGGTATGCCTCCAAATGATATGCTTCATCACACGCACACATCATATCAGCTTGAAGTTCTAGCATCAGTGCGACAAACAATAAAGGTAATACCCTTGGAGATATACATCATGCCAATGTAATAATTTGACACACACATGTGGTTTTGAAAGGGTTAATGCACAAAGGGAAAAAGTGTCTTCCAGAACTTCCTTGAACATAGTGTCCTGCTGCAAAGTCTTTAAAAACATCACTTTTGGCAAAGCCAAACTACTCAAACACTGAACTTCAAGATAAAAGTCTTTAATGGCTTTTGTCTGTCCTTTAAACGCGACCATGAACTTCCCGACCCGACGGTCTGCCATCCGATCTTATCTCATCATCTTAATGCCGCAAGTCCACCACCTGTACTCCGTGCTACTCCGGGTCAGACTGGTTTGGAAACCATTAATGAGCAAAGGGCACCACCAGCATCCTCTGAGGCCTGGCGACAGATTTCTTTATCATCATCATCCCCTCTGATTTCACTGAAATAACACGGAAGGAGTGAGCAATACATCAACGACAACCATTGTTTTCATGATCACTGCATGGAAACGACGGATGGGCGAGCACATTCACGCATCCGGGCTGAAGTCGGCTCACCTAAAATCGCTCTGGACCTGGGCCACCTTTTGATTCCTTCGGAACCTATATCACCCTTATGCGAACCGTGATTCTATCCCAGCTTTGTAATTTGTTGAAATAAAGGCAGCGCTCATTTATTGTGTGGGTTGAATCTGAATTTGTATTTGTGAAGTCTTTCTGTTTGTCTGTGTGTGTGTGTGTGTGTGTGTAACAGTAATCACTTGCTACTGTAAAAAAAAAAATGTGTCTAACAAGGTTGATAGCACACGAAGATGATAAAAGTCCAGTCGGAAACTAGAAGAGATTTGGTCAGGACGGGCAATTTTGATGGTCAAGCTGTTCATAAATTTCGCCAACAGTAGGCTTGTTCAAACACACCCAAAACTGAAACGGTAGAAAGAAAAGCTTGGTGCGATTGAAAGAGTCGTCAAGTGGGTGTGACCCGGTCGGCCACCATGCGAGAGTAGCTGCTGACTCTTACCTTTAACGTCGCCCGGTGGATGTCTGGTAGTACCAGGATGAGCAGGTTGAGGCACTGGAGTTGTTTCTTCTGGTCTTGGATCTCTGCAAAGGAAGGATTGAATACGACTATCAAGAATCAAGAATCACGACTCAAGAATCAAGAAGAGGAATCTTGTAAAAGAAAAGAATATTACAGGTGGCTATCTCGTTATGTTCTGATGCATTTTATTTGTTTCTCTTACTCTTTTTGCTCTCTTTTCCGTTACGTCCCTTTCCTTCCTTTCATAGTTTTTGTCACTAGGTTGTTTGTTAACAAGTCCAACATTTTCATCAAGGGACCTATACATTACAAGCTCTGCATTTTAGTAGGTTCCCCACTTTTCATGTTTGCAAAATTATCTTCTCTTGTATTCTTTTAATATGACGCTATGTCTAGTCTTATGTTCAATCGATATTGTATCATGTTATTTGTGTTTGAGATGTGGAACAATAAAATCAAATCAAATCCATGCCTGTGTTGACTGTTTAAAAAAAAAAAAAAAAAAAAAAAAAAAAAACATAGCTAGATATCTATACATTGTAGGCCTATACAGAAGTGTCCTTCGGGACAGTCAGACCTATACACTGAATAGGTTGTTTAGAACCAGCTTCAAGGAAGACTTTCTCGTACACACCTACACTGTACAAAAATAAAAGCCACAACTTTCTTGCAGTGACAGTAATACAGCTCATTAGAGAATCAGATCCACTGCAGTCTCTTTGTTTCTTGTACTTTGACAAATCTCTCTCTTTGAAGACCAGTTCATACATCAAATTGTTGCATGGTAGTTGCATTCACAAACAACTGTAAACCAAGAGTCCCAGATGTTCTGTATCATGTTGGGTTCACTACACTACCAGAACTATGGGGCAACTCCATACGAGGTGTGTAACTAGTTGGCAATTGCCCCATGTTTTAAACTCACTCTCCACCATGGCGAAGGCATTGACGTATTCCCAGGTGAGGATTGGCGTGGGCATGTCTCGCAGGAACTGCTTCAAGAGCCCCACAGCGTCGTTCACCCGAAGGTCGTCGAACCGGAACTTACCGTCATAGAAGTCCCGCTCAATCTGCTCGCTGAGTTGCTGGAGGGAAAGGGAAAAATCAAGGCAATTAGTTGGTGAGGAATTTCACAATTTCTCAAACCTTTATGGCAGACCAGTTTATTAGTACCACGGTACCCTCCATTCATGCAAAACTCTGTAACAGGTTGTTTCAGGTTATTTCTGTCAGCAGCAACAACAACAACAACAACAAAAACTTGCATCATGCATGCCTAACATAACTACTAATAAAGCAAGAATATTAAAGCACAGATATACAGTTTTAAAAGTAGCATTGAGACCACAAGTAATGTGTAATTAGATAACTTTTTGGAAAAATCTCATAAACTAGCCCACATTTATTTAATAACAAGGCCAATCCATTGAGGCTTTAATCTGTGTTGTTCAGATTGTCTGGTTTGTGTCCCCTTTTTTGGTGTGTATCTAATAAACATTTAGGGCATTTGACATGACAAATGACACTATTTTGCTGATTTTGCAGGGGCTTCGCGTCAAACGTTCTCTTCAATAATCTCTGATATGAGTAGATGGAGGAAACAAACAAAAGGATGACCGCCCGGTGACAGGGAAACACCAATGTCTGTCGGACATCACGGTTTCCTTGACATCTCTGCACAGAGCCAGGACGGCGGACCGCAAGATATGGTGGGAGACAAAAACATGGCTCGGGAGGATTGTCTGCGCTGTAGCAGTCTGCCTGCAATCCCTTGCTTTGCTTGTTTTGTTTCTTTTTTTCTTTGGCCATCCCCAATCTGGACATTTGCTCATATTTCCTCCCGATAAATATTATGGCACCGATAACAAACATGGGCATTACGAGGACACTCCCCTCCGACAAACGGCTCTGTTTATTTCAGGTTCTGCCAGAATGACTCAGAGTATCTCAAAGACATCTCAATAGCTCTTGATGTCATCAACATCACGTGGATATCCTTTCTCTGTCTGTGTGTGTGTATCTGTGTCTATGTCTGTCTGTCTGTACGTAGGATTCTACATCTTGGTAAGATTCTTACCACAGCTATCTTTTTCTAGCTCTCTCTTCACTTTTTTTTTCTCACAGAAGTGCATTTATAGCATCTTAGAAAACATTTCTTCCAAAACAAAACAAAACAAAACAAAACAAAACAAAACAAAACAAAACAAAACAAAACAAAACAAAACAAAAGACCACAAAACCAATCCCCGTAATGATGGTAGCTATACTAATTACTGTAACTAGGCAAGCAGATTTTAACACTTGTGAGCCTCCACACTTACAGATTTTTGACAGTGGTTTCAGGAAGAAGGTCTTGGTGACCAAATGGAAAATTTCAAGCAATCAGAAAGAGAGCAGCTAGCTCTTCAAACATGGCACCTGTACCAACTCTTTCATTTTTTTTTTCTTATAGAAAAAAGAGAAAGAAAACCTCACAAAAAGGCTGCATAGAAAAGCTCAAGGAAAACAGAATGCCTCAATATGGAGGGAAACGTAGACACTTCAGATGGACTGGAAAGTGATTGTCATCCCGTCGGGTTGCTCGCTCCATTAAAGCTGTTATTCTCTCCCCGTTACGTGCCCATCATTGCTTCAGTAGCTTCCTGAGAGAGTGATTTGCACACTGTGTACGGAACTCTTGCCTTCCTCTTGTTCTCCAACCCCAAACTCTCCCCCCCCCCCCAACCTATCACAAAAACAGGAACTCCACATATCTGGTGCAATACTATCAAACACAATGCAAGCCCTTATTATCTCGTCTGTATTTCGCAAATCGCACCACAACATAATCAGCAAAAAACTGGAACTGCTGCCCCCTGGGCAAATACTCACTGGCTATTATGATTGCTGGCTTTGATTCTGTAAGAAGGGCAAGTCTGTACTGCACGTACACATATTTTCAGAATAAATCGACATCATGAAATTCACTGCGAACATTGTTAACTGTACACTGTGTAGTTAATTGCACCCAGAAAAGTACAAAGGATTTACAGGCATGCATTGTAATCCAACCACAATTGGTTTCACTCAATACCATCCCTTTGCTCCAAAGAAATGTTGTTTACGCATTGCTGTCTATACAGTGATCTCTTCACAGCCCACAGTCAACTTTCCAAAGTTCATCCCAGCATGAATAGAAATAACGATGACTGCATACTCCTGTGTTTCATACTTTTTTTCTTACAATATGTACATAAAATAAGTGCTTTATGCAGATGGTGTTGCATGGACATAAATCTTATAAAAGCAAACAAACATAAGACGAAACTGGGTGCACTGCTTAAAGAGGACTACACACCGCAATTGTTCAAATCACAATCCATGTTTACGTGAAACTCACCTTCCCAGAGCGTGAATGTTCAATTCATTCATCCATTACCATTCATAATTTGAGCTCATTAATCAGCAGCTGACAAGTTTCACTTTCTATTTTCTCATATAACCCTTTACGTGCTACATTCCTGTCTACAAGGCACCTCAGACATTGGAACTGTTAGAGCACAATTCTTCTTCTTCACATAGGCAGGTACAATAGAATCCTGACTCAAATCTTAACCCACCACCATAAAAAGCCCCATTAAAATTGCCTCACATCAACTTTATGAATCTGATATTTTTACAGTACCTTGTATCCAAAAGAAAAAGAACTCCATATTGTCAAAGATTGCACAGCGTATGCTTTCCATGTGATACATTTTTCGTTTTTTCATCAGCTGAGATCAACACACAAAAGATAACAAAGTCAGTTGCTAGATACCTTCAATAAAAAGGTGATTGGATATTCAAACATAATGGGCCAATATAAAGTGGCGAGATTCACCGAATGAGAGAATTTTTTTTTCAAAATTCAAAATGCTCCAGAACGTGGTAAAATTTTGATAGCTGGTTGGTGTCAGAAAATAAATTACATATTTCCAAAAATTTTGTTTTTTTTAAACCATAAATCAAATTTCTTATTTCTCTGCAAGAAAAAAAAGAAAGAACAGAAATGGAGTTGTTTTGTTGTTTTCTCAACTCCAATGTCTGCAGTTTGAGTTTAGGGGTGGTAGGTTTTATTTTGTAGCCTACCAGAAATGACAAAATAAGAAGTACATGGATAATATTTTTACCTTTATTCTTGCTGCAGAGCCTGGAACCCGCAATACGCCTTCTTCATGTAAGCCGTGCATTTCCAGGAACCCTATTAACTGGTCGGGAGAGGGAAAAACAGAAGTAGCAAAGAGAACATTTAACCCACAGAATACTGAGATGTGGTGGGAAGTGTTTAAAGCAGAGGATTTTAGAATCTAAGAGATTTAAGAGTTAATGGGTGAAGGGGAGAGGGTTGTGCATGCTATACTTGTGTATAGCATACAATACACAAGTACAAAAGTGTATGTGTACAGGTGAGTACTTCATAACAAAAATGATAGCAAATATTTGACGGCTCTATTAAAACATTGTTGCTTTTTCTGTACATGCTGTCTTTAAAGTTAAAAAGTAAATGAAATAAAAAGTACACAAAAGAAGAAAAAGACCAGGGACAATTTTTATTTGACTAATGGGGCAGCTCCATGTGAAAATTCCCATTTATGGTAGCTACAAATATCCCACACAGGAAAAATATGTCAAATGTAGAACAGGCAAGTGTATTGGCCTACTGATTAAATAGTGTTGGTATATATCGGTCATCAATGGACTCATGAACTTGTATGATGTGAAGTCTTGAGTCGTGACACTGAAGCACTGTGCGAAATCACTTGATCTAGATATTTCCTTTGATGAAGATGTCGTGCGAATACACGTAACTGTGCATGCAAGGGGGGAAATGCCGGGCCACGATTCCCGATGGAAAGCCTGTAATTGGCACAAAGAATGCGCTGCTGATCCCATTTTAGCACGGAGTGTGTACTCTGCTCTGCTTTTCTTTGTCTTTCTTTTGTTTGCTTAAGGTTAAGTGCATCGCGATGTCAGTCTCTTCACTTGCACGCAGTCGATTTTCGGGCCGGTCACCCTCGCTGCTTCCTGTTGTTTCTACTGGTAACAACAAGAGACCCCCCTGGTGGTCGCCAACTGACACGGCCCTGACTTCTCACACAAATACCTGCGTCACACCTGCCCCAATAAACTCTCATATAATAAATTTCCAAATCCCTATGTACATGCCTCTGTGGCAGGGCTGTAAAAGCCCCTCATCCAAAAATCCCCCCAAAACTTGGCCAATCTAATTTACCAATGATGTCGAGGTATGGTACTTTCCGAAGCTTAGCAGAGCAATTAGCATTAATAGGTTCTGCCTGACCTTAAGGCTGCATTACTACATGTAGGTTGTACGTACATGTATATATACAGCTTCTTTTTCATGCTTGCTATATGATTACGCAACAGTGGGAGTCAACACAAATTTGTGGTCAAGTTTAGAGTTGCCAATTTGGATGTAGCATAGACAAATAATCACTGCTTCTAGAAAATTTCCATGGGAGATGATGGGTTGAATAACAAATAAATAGAGTATTGTGGGATACACAGCAAAATTTAGAGTTGCCAATTTTGATGTAATAGTGCTGTAACAGAATTTCCATGGGACTTTAATGGGTTGAATAACAAATAAATAGACAAAAAGACAAACAGAGATACATAGTTTTTACACTCGCCAGCTCACATCAAGGCCAGAACATGGCAGGATTTGGCTGTCATACGCAACAACAACCATCATGACAAGTGCAAAACCACCTGCGAGTCCTTCAAGCGGATGAACGTAAACAGAGCATGCCGCAGCACTCTTCACGTCACATGAGTCAGGACACGAGTCAGGGCGAGTGTCGGACAACCCCGCTCTCATGGTCAAGCGTCACACTGGAAATTATTTCTCTGGCAAAACTAGATTCATGGTTTCCATATCAATCAGTTAGCCTTGTTCCAATTTTGTTGCGGGGAGCGTGTGCACTTTACCGATGTCTGACAAAAACATGACAGGATGATATCAAAACGCTTCTGTATCCTTGGCAACGAGCTTGACACTCCCTTACAGCATGTGCGTTCACCAGGGACATCTGCACAAAATTGCCTCTGATCTCTTTTTGTCCATCACCATGGCAACAGAATTAGCCAAAGAGTTCTGTATAGTAACTCCTAAATATTCTAGAGAGACTCCTAGACTAGTTATGTCCACCTTCTCTGTATTGGCAGCTGCAGTTATTGCTCACAAAAAAAGTTAAAACACCCAGAGAAGTACCACAAATATAAATCTTCCCCATAGTTGAATAATTCGAGAGAGCAAAAAAGAAGGCCATCAATACTCTTGGCATAATGAAATCTGATTCCATTTTGACTTGGAAGCACACAGCTAATATGCAGTCCATGTCACCAGATTATACTCCTCTTTACTGACTCCCATGCACACATCTTACCTTTTGTAGAAAAAGCGGGGACGATGTGTCTGGGCTCCATAACTTGTCGTTGGCAACAAGATTTCTGAGGGGTACACCGAAAACGCCATTTTCTGATGTAAGAATGTACAAACAGACAAAATATTACTGAGGAACCATTCAGACTTCTGTGTGATATTCACCAATATTGTATAAATTTACCCTCTTTGCTTCTTACACCTTCAAGCTAGTCCAGTTATTGCTTGCTGGGGCTGACACTTTCAAAATTTATCACCTCCTAAGGAAAGGACTTTCACAACTATTATCATCACCAAGATATATGATAGCAATTATCACAACACCTGTCTTCATATTTCTTTTCTTTGTCACAGTTACCATGATTAACATTATTATTGCAATGAAGCATTACAGCAATCACCATATTTTTCATCATCATCTCACTGTTCTTATCATCAACATATCATGATTACTTTCATCAGCATCATCGCCCTCATAATCGACATCATCACCCTCATAATCATTATTATCACCACAATCATTACAGATGCCCCCCCCCCCCCAATCATCATCATCATCATCATCATCATCATCATCATCATCATCATCATCATCAGGGGCGGATCCAGGAATTCTGTAAAGGGGGGCGCGACTAATATTTCTGGTGTCACTTCCGGGTTTCATTTGATTTTTTTCTTTTTATTTCTTTTGTTTTTAACGAAAAATAAAGGGGGGGGGGGGGCATGCGCCGGTTGAGCAACCCACCCCCACCCCCCCCCCCCCCTTTGGATCCACCACTGATCATGATCCACAGGATACTCACTGATATACAAAGTTTCTGCAAAATCTCCACTTACATCACCTCTACAATTAAAAGAAGTCCTGATCAACATCACATCAAAGGTACATGTACAATTGTATGTGCACACGAAAACCTTAATGTAATAAAAAAAAACACCCCTTAAAAAAACCCTCTAAAAACCACCCTAAAATGTTTTTAAAAAAAAGAAAAAAAAAAGAAGTAAAACTCTCTCACCTTTGACTCTCCTCTTGGCTGCCTTCCGGACGGGGTCAAAGCTCAGTCCTATCCTGTCAAACATGGCAGTGAGTTCTATGAGGGCGATTTTCCGCACCTTGTCCACGTCCTTGCCCGAGAGAAAGTCCACCGGCGTTGTTCCCTGGGCATCTTTGGCTACTGTGATGTTCTGGAAGGAAGAAAAAGACATCAATGATTTCATCATCTCAATTCATTCATGTGGTCCTACACTGTCTGTAAAGGTGGCCTGACGAGGAATTCCACCCCAATTATAGATTCATCTGCTGATAAAAGAGTTAAATCTTACGAGTGCAACAAAGAAAATTTGATCAAAATCGGATGAAATTTAGGGAAGTTGTGAAATTGTGAAGTTTTGCATACTTTTGCAAAACAGTTCTTGTACAGTGGATCTGAATATGCAAGTGCGTGAGCTGACCATGTCATAACCTCACAATTTTCCATTGATCGTGTACAAAAAATGACGAAATTCAATGTTTCTGTCATTAAAGTCTAAAGTATGATGTTATTTCTGGTTGAATAACTTCAGAATAGTGATCAGTTATATATCAGGATTTGAGCCTTGGGCATAATTGCGTTTGAATGAAAAACTGGAAATTCCAAAAATTTCATGTATAAACTATGTGGCAAATTGTGAGGGTATGACATGCTCATTTTGCCATTTCCATATTCATATTGACTGTTCAAGAAATGTTTCCTGAAAAATTAACAAAACTTCAAAATGTCATAACTTCCTTATTTTTCTTCCGATTTCGATCAAAATTTTACCATTGAACTCGTAATATTTTACTCTTTCTTATCAGACTAACTTATATTTGAACTGGATTTCCCCTTTCAGCATCTCAGTTCATTATTACACCATTTCCGTTCCCTCCTCTCAGGGGTGTCTTACTCAAGTTTTAGTGATCTCAGAGAAACTGCACCTATGACCAATTTCAGTAGATTTGTGGAAATACAAATGCACACTTGAGCAGTAGATCTTGAAACATAGTTTTTACAAAATGTAGTTCTACCATCCCTATGCACTACAATGCTTGTTTCTACACCTCTTCTTATATTCATCTGTTTTTTTTTTAATACTTAATATACAACATCACATCAAAATACATCTAGTAGACTGACATTTTAATACGAAAATGGCAGTTTTCCTCATCCGCTCCTTTACTGACAAGTATTTGTACCACAAACCAGCTCTAGCCTGATATATCTTTAGGCCTACATTGTATTTTGAATACATCTCGACAATAATGTCCATATGAATAAAAAAGCAAACCAAGAAAATTGACTTATCTGTAAACCTGCCAATCCCCATAATTATTCATGTTTTTGATTGGCAAATACAAGTGTATATACACATAAAAAAGAAACGAAACAACAAAAGACATGGGTAAGACTGATTCATGACAAGGCAATGAAGAAACGCCACAAGTGCTATAACGGGTGCTGTCTACGAGAACTTTCTGAAAATAGAAACTCTTCCTGCACACTTGTCATTAATAATGGCCCATATTTCACCGACTGAGACCGAAACTGTTGACTCGCCGTTGACGATACGTGATGAGACTCATCTTCCTATCACTCCGGCAGGATAATTAGCGTGGGGGGCACATTAAAGATGAAGATTAGCCCCTCATTCATATAAGGAAATGGACCTGCCGTAAGACTTCCGGCAAAAATTCCCCACCATGTTCAAGTTGACTGCATTACATGAAAGTGAATCATTGAATTGATCATAAAACAGCACAACTTTCATCGAAATCTGACGCAAAGCAAAACTGCCAAGTTTCTCATGTTTTCGCTAGGTACAACATGTATACTGTATGTACTCTTTTGTACATTGGTCTACATATTTGTAGATCGCATACATTGTAAACGCAAATTTCATATATTCAAAGGCAAAGGTGCCACTATCAAAACTCCATCTTTGGTTTGCTCATGTATCTAAAGCAAGAAACACTTTTTTGATGATAATTTACAATGACAGGAAATCCATCTACATTTGTATTCACATGTAAACTAATATCATGGCCATGTATACAAGCACAGGAATGAATTGCTAAGATTTGCTACGACAGATTGTTATCAATTGTAGCCATCTGTACAAATGTTTTTGTAAGATTGCAACTGCTTTACTACACTACGAACGTAGATCAGCAGTTATCATCTTACATTTGTATTTGGGAAATATTTGATAGTTCCTGATTGATTTCCTTTGACTTCTATTATGTATTGAAGTCAAACTTTCACTCTATTGCTCATTTGCATATTTTACAGTCTATAGCCAGTGTGATCTTGAAGAGGGACAGGAGTCTGGGTGAGTAGTGCATGTTTCAGTGCAAATAATATATCTTGATATCAAACTTCTGACACTTGGGTGATAAAAAGTTTCTGCCCTATTAAAAGGGAAATCCAGTCCAAATATAAGTCAGTCTGATAAAAAAGAATAAAATCTTACAAGTTCAATGGTAGAAATTTGACTGAAATCGGATGAAAAATAAGGAAGTTATGACATTTTGTACTTTTGCTACTTTTTTGCAAGACAGTTCTTGTACAGTGGATATGAATATGTAAATGAGTGAGCTACGTAACCATGTCATAACCTCACAATTTTCCATTGATCGTGTACAAGAAAATGATGAAAATTCAAAGTTTCTGTCAATGAAGTCTGAAACATGATGTAATTCCTGGTCGAATAATTTCAGAATAGTGATCAGTTAGGTATACAGTCTGTACCAGGATTTGAGCCTCGGGCGTAATTGCGTTTGAATGAAAAACGGGAAATTTCACAATTTATGTACAAACCATATGGCAGATTGTGAGGTGATGACATGCTCACTTTGCTATTTGCATATTCATATTGATGGTTCAAGAACTGTTTCCTGAAAAATTAGCAAAACTTCAAAATGTCACAACTTCCTTATTTTTCAGCCGATTTCGATCAAAAATTTTCCACTCAACTCATAGTATTTTACTCTTTTTTTATCAGACTAACTTATAATTTGACTGGATTTTCCCTTCAAGAAGCCATATCACAGAGATGACCGGGCCACCGCTGCCGCCTCACAGATTCGACACTTACTGGCAGTTCTATTTCGAGGTTCTTGAATAAGTCGTCCTGTCTGATCATGCCATCTTCAATTCCATGAAGATCCTGCAGAATCATGAATTTTGGAGAAAAATGAGAGAAGAAAACAAGATGAAAATTGTTAGGTGGGCCAGTCATTTTGTGAAAGAAAATTGGGTGAAGCAAATACACTGCAACTGACTGACAAATAGCCCTACATCGACAATGAAAACATCTCGACGGAAGAATTTCATGAATTTGGATAAATAACAGTAGCTACTCTGCACCTGTGTGCGATAATCAGATTCTGTGTGTTGCATATATGTGTGATTATTCCGTTTCTTTTTAAAATACAGTATTACGACTAGCATGATATGATACAATAATGATGGAAAAGGCTGACAGCCCCTACTTAGTTGTGTTGATAGGACACAGCTGTCCTGAAGAAAAAATTTGCATCAATTATATCAACTCTATCCATACTATTGCACATATAAACTTCAGATTGAAAGAACACTGCACATTGCCATACAGTAACAAAAAAAAAATATATATATATATATATATATAATACTGGTAGATTATGTGAACAAAATAAAAATGATCCAGTCTGCTTTCGTATCAAGAGTCAGACTATACAGGAAGAGAAATGAAATGAGAAAGGAAAGGGGGGAATAGAGATGGAGAGCATAAAAGTCAAATCTAGAGAAGAGTTGTGGGTTAGAGTTATAATTTTTGTACTGAAAATAATGCAAATCATCAAATGCTATATTGATCATAATTAATACTCTTCCACACCTACGATCACTATCACTGGGTCAATATGAATAAGGCAGAACAACAGCAATAACAATCAGACCACTTTTTTTTAAAGCTGCTTGGAACATTTAAGACAAAGAAAAAAATAGTACAATGTATGTAGGCTCTTTGATATTCCTATAATCCAATTCATTTCCAAGTGCAAGAACAAAGATTTCCATGAACACAATCATTGTTACCTGGACTTTTGGTGTTCTTTTTTGGCAGAGGAAACTACAGAGGCCCATGATGAGAAGCACGCTGGGAATCACCCACCACCAAACAAAACTCCAAATCATGAATGGAATATAAATGGAGAAAGTGGGTCTATGCACATTCCCACAACATAAAAGATGCAACTCAAATAGTAAAGTTCCAAAACTAATCCAACGTAATTCCAATGCAATGAGGAACTAAATGAAAATAATCCAAAAGTATGATCCTTAAATCCTAAGACGGGGGTCTGAGGGGAGCAGGGAAGTTCGTGTGGAAGGAACTTGCGAGATGGGGAGATCCTGGTGTGATTCAGCCAAGCTGCAGATGGGACAGCTAGAGATCACAGGGTTTTTAGTTCTTGTGGGTGACTGGCTGGGGTCTTCGACAGCAGGTACAGCGTCACTACGCCCAGGCTGTATTGTCATCACTCGGGAGAACCCCCCTATTGAGAGATGGTGCTGCTGTTACGATCAGTCCGCAACCGTGACAGCAGACAGACCGATCCCCTCGTTACTGGAGATGGCGAGTGATTCTAAACAGCTGCTCTGATGTCATCTCAAACACTGGTCACACCTCCGATGGTGATTCGGCAATGTAATGCTTCCAATCGGCTGCGGATTTTCTCCAACGAAAGATTCTTCAATACAATCACAGCAACCCAGAGCACCAGATTCAAGGAAAAGGAAGAAAACTGATATGCAGCAGGAAAAATCTTAAAGCAGGGACATGCCTCAACAGGTATTGATGATGAAGTTCTCTTACACACGCTTTCAGAGTTACAGTCACTGCGATGAAGTCGCGAAAGCTGTATTCTGGATAAAACAGTTGGGAGGTACTGGAGGAAAAGCAGTAATCAGAGACCTGCTTTAATCTCAGTCAGTGAGAAACAATTCTCCCAGCAGTTCGATCTGCCCAGGACGACAGTCAAAGTGCCGTGTGACTCAGAGCCGTACGCCTTTTGTTCACAACGTCATGACAACATACCGACTTCGTATGGTAAGTGGGTAGCGATACTACCAGAGAACGTGTTCCCGATTCCAAAACCACTGCGTGTGGGGGGGGGGGGGAGGGGCAGGGGATCGATCGTGCAAAACGTTGGACAATGATATACCACCAGAAGAGGAAGTTAGCACAGGAAACAGTAGAGAGGGTGAGAGAAAAGCTAACCCTACAGCCAAGGCTAGAAAGGACGTTGCCTGCCATGTACCAACAAACAGTCGGTTTGCGTCGTGGAAAGAAATGATCATTTCCTTGTACTGCTGACTGCTTGCATAACCGGCCCCGATTAAAACAAAAAAAATCCCCAACTTTCCACGTACTGATTTGCATTCAAATTCACTACTAAATATTCTCCTGTGCTCTGCTTATGTTGCATAACTAACCATAAATGACGAAATGCCTCGCAGTATACAAAAAGTGTGTCATTATTCTTTTCCATTGTAATGCTGATCATCCGATACCCACCACGGTTTCAGTACTGCACAAATGGTCGTTCCCTTGTTGGCACGAGACCAAACAAAACAGTAAACATGCCAATCAAATCAGAGACCACTCCCACTAATTCCTAGTTGCTATAATCCCTTGGATTCCAACATCATTCCATCATTTTTTTCTACAATTTTCCACAACACCACAGACCACATTTTTAAAACTGGACAGAAGTGGATACACAGCTGTTTAGCTCCCAACTTGGCAATGGCTCATGTTTAACCCCTTGAGGACTGGCTGATTTGGCTATAACAGGCATTTCCCATAAAACACCTGCCCAAGTATACTCAGGACTGGCCTTCAGTAGGCTAATATGAAGAAAAACAAGACCTGTGATGTTATCACTACGGTCACTGTATCTCTTCTGCAGCATTGTTCCACATATTAAAATCAGTGTGAGCATTTTGTCTACTTCGTTATTACCATAGTGCTCTGTGAGCAGAAATTCGGACACATGAATCATTCCTTTATGTCTCTCTTTCTCTCTCTCTCTCTCTCTGATATACACAATTGTATGTGTGTGAGATAACCCAGATTTGTGTTTTTTTTTTGCTGGTACAGTGTACTTGTATATCCATACAAATTATTGCACAATTAACACTAAAAGTATCAAAATATAACTGAATCTTTCAAAAATATGACTTTATGATGATGAGAGCAGGATGCATCATTCTTTCATTACTCCATTCATCATTCTTCAATTACTCCATTCAATTCTTGGCAAGGCTCATCCTGCATTCTGTTTTCTTATTGAGGGTCAACACAGCACTCTTAATCAATGTTGTCGTCTTTTTTTTTGCAATGTCATCTTGTTAGAAATCATTGTATTTCTGGTACATTGCGGAAGTCTGTATAGTACTGTATACGGCTAATATTTCGCGAGGTTTTATTTTCATGAATTTCACGAGTCAGGTGCTCTTCACAAAATTAAAAACACGCAAAAATATTGACTCTGATCTCAACACGAATGTGACTTCCACACATACATTTCTCCATTCAGTCCTGTACTCCACGATCGCAAATTTAACCACTCGTGAAATCGTCGGGAAGTCCCGATTCTCAAAAATTTAGACTCGCTAAATATATGGCGTATACAGTATGCTCTTTTCCTTCCATTTCTTTCATTCATGTACCCGAGGTCAATGCATACAATGTATGTCGAAAACAAACAAACAAACTAGTTTCCTCAGTAGCGTAGACGGAAATCCCTTCCAAGGTCACAGAGCTGGCGTATCACAATCATTCTGAACTTGCAAGGGAAGAAAATATTTCCTGCTTGAAACCTTACGCAGAGAAAAACACCCAAATATATCAATTGTTACAATATCCCAAACCTTTCCTCATATCAAAACAATAACTAGAAAATATTTAGAGAGCACATACTTGCACCAGAGCAGGTATGAAAACTTAAAGGGAAAGCACAGATTTGGTTGGTTAGATGGGGCTTCAGGTTTTCAACATTTTTAATGATGACTTTTTGAGATAATGTGTAGCCTGTTATAAAAGAACACATGTAATTCTAAGAGGAATTCAAAGTTTATTTGATGAAAATTTATTTTGAAATGACTGAGACAGCAACCGTGGTATGAATGTGAAATCTTGTAAAACTGTTTTTTTTTTTCAAACAACAAAAACAACATAAACCTTTAAATATATACATGTAAATAATTCTGTTTTGTTTTGTTTTGTTTTGTTTTGACTCCGGAAAAACAAATCAACAAGCTTGTTTTGAAAACAAAAATGAGGATATTCTAATGAAAGACATTACATGAATTCACAGTAATCTTGCTCCACATTCACACACAAGGTCAATACAAGAAAAGATAGAAAAAGAAAATGGTGTAAGGACATGCTATCAAAAGGATAGAATATTTCCTAGCCTGAACAGGTGTGAAATACCCTCTCATTGTGAACTACAGTACCCCTGCATACAGCAATTCATATGTGAAATACCTTCTGACACGCAACAGATGTGAAAGACTCTCACTAACTTTTGGTAGATTTATACATGAAGATAGTACATGACTGTGTGCTTACTACCCCGATTTTAATTCATGCATGAAATACAGCAACCTCAACAGATACAAAAATGTGAAATACCCACTATTTTGAATAGCTACATATTACCTTCCCTTGACTTCACTTCATCATATTTTTATGACCCTGCATGACAAAACCGACAAAAAGTTGCCGTAGATCTTTTTTTTTTTTTTTTTTTTTTTTTGGGGGGGGGAGATTCTGAGAGAGCAAATATTAAGGTCTAAAATGATGCATAACTCAATTCAAATGGACCTCATGACCTATCTAATTATCGGACAAAAAGTATGCACTCTGGAAGAAAGGAACATTCCCCCTTAACCCGGAAATGGGACTCCTTTGCAAGAATGAGATGGGACGGTGACAGGAAATTCAGCCCCTAGACTGCTCCCATCACCTGAATCAGTCTGATCTAGTCACCTGACACAGTCTCACAGAGTCACCTGACTCAGTCTGACCGAGTCACCTGACTCAGTCTGATCCAGTCACATGACACCTGCTTTGATAAAAGACTCAGTATCGTAGGAGATCCATGGAGCAGGGAGGCTAGCCCAGCTCAGATATATTTGAGAATCCTGTAACGAACTGCGTACAGCGTTATATACATGTATGAAATTCAGAAATTGTTTTCATTTTTAGCTATTAAATACAAGTAAATGCATGTTCTCACACCAAGATATATCAGAGTTAACATTTGTTCTTTTCTATTTTGAGTGGTTGAAAGGCAAGTTTTATATTTGTACCGCTGAAATATGAGATTTTTGTCATTTCCGTATATGAAATGAATAAGACATTGTGAGAGCATGACATCATCAACTTGCTCATTTGAATATTCATAAGGACTGGTCAAGAAACGTTTCCTGAAAAGAACTGCAAAATATCAAAATGTCATATCTTCCTTATTTCTTTACCCACTTTTGTCATTTTTGTATCATTCTGTAGGAATATTTGTTTCTTTCTTTTGAAGTTAACTTGTTTTATTTGGGGGGGGCGGTGGATTTCTTCTTTAAAGAGTTGCTGGAGGGGGGGGGTTGGGGAGGGGAAGGGGAACAGGGAGACGGGGGGGGGGGGGATGATTCTAGTCATGCTTAATGTAAACCCACTTGAACTCATGACTCCCCAAAATAGATACCCCACGCACGCTCTCCCATAAAGCATCAGCTTGAATCACGTTACACATTTTGACAGAGATTGTGCAGGGGGGCCCCTCAAACTCTGTTAGTAGCAGCTATCTGTGCCATCTTACAGGGTTGCAATAGTTCACATCTGTCTTTCTCTTTTCTCTTGTCACTCTCTCAAATTTTTACATCAATTTTTCTCTCATCGCTTATTTTTCCCCCCATGCCCTTGAAGTTGACAGTATTTGCCTGACACAAGGCTGTGTTTGGTACTTGTACATAATGTGCCAACATCTGCCTTTTTAAAAAGTAATATTTTTTTAGTTTTGTTTTTGTTTTTGTTTTCTTTTCTTTTCTATCCCTGCCTGCCTTATTGCAAGATGTACAGATGGGACAATAATAGACTCAATGTGAAATTGTTGGTTCCCACAGCAGTAAACTCTGTTTTAGGGGGTTTCTCTGAACTTATCGTTGTGGCAGTAAGTGCACGTCACTAGTATAGTATCACACTGCATAAGCTGTCTGGATTACAGTATTGATACAAAGCTCGTAAAGTTCATCAGAAATGAATGCACACATAGACATACCTATGCATTACAAAAAAACAAAAAAACAAACAAACAAACAAACCTGCAGTGAAAAGGGAAAAAAAATCATCCATGCAAATTGAGTGCAAATCATGTATCAAAGAAACAAGAAAACTAAAACGAAAATTGCACTTATCATGAATGCCCAAAACATATTCATGGATTAATACGTGTTTGTATTTATAAGTGATTTGTTGTTATTGTTGTTGTTGTTGTTGCTTTGTTTGCATTACTTTGCCCATCACATGTGAACCACTATTTACTTGTATATAGGGCATAGAATACTGCTTCAGTCTTCAGGTGAGCTTTTTGTATTAAAGAACTAGAAATGTCGCTACGGCGACTGATGCCTCCGCCATAATGCATGATTCTCCCAATAGGTGTATAGTACAATGTCTTCACAATGTGTGATGACAGTTTCACATAACTGGCAAAATATCGAAATAACAGGTTTATCAGAAATATCTTGAATGTTCACTTTCCACGAACTGGGTTTGCTATAATTGTCTTTTAAAGAGTACAGGTACACATATTTGGGGAATTGAAAATTTTTACTTGACTTCTGACCGACCTTATCATAAGTTTATGCATTGAGTATAATTTTCAAGGTATGAAGAAAGAGTGTACAGTACAAAATATATCTTTTTTTTTCATTCAAACCTAACCTTTGACCCTTAACCTTTGACCTTTAACCTTCTGGCTGGAAACTTCTCCAAAGAGAATCTCCATTAAGTAATACATTTGTACATACATGTACATATATTAAATCTTAAAACTAATAATGCAATTATTGCATATACTAGTATATGAGGGAAATAGTAACATTTTGAGGAGTTGACCTTGACCTTTGACCCCTGACTATTGACCCATGACCCCTAAATTCCATAGATAATCCCTGCCAGTCAGTACATGCATATGTACCAAGTTCCATGAAGATACATTGAACCATTTGTGAGAAATGTGATATTGCAACATTTTCACCTAACCTTTGACCTTTTGACCTTTGACCTTATGACATGAAACTCTCTCTGGAGAATCTTTATGCAGTAGTACATGTCTACACTAATACCCCTTTCCCGCTGCCCGTCTCGGTGAACCACCGAGAGGTTCCCCGGTGAATTCACCGGGGAACCTCTCGGTGAAAGTTTGAGTGCCGTCGTTTCACACTGCTCTCGGTGAAACTTTCCCCTAGACGGGTTTTCTGCTCGCAACGTGGGTGATCTTATGTACTTGAGTTTGTTGTGCATCTGCGATTTGGTTTTTTCGATCCTATGTTCAGCAAGTTTTCGGAGAAGGGACTCGTACGCGGCAGCGTCAGCCGACGTCCCGCTCAGTTCTTCGTTCACTGCTGCCTCGCTACGTAATCGAAGTAACAGTCTCTCTTCGTCTTTGGTCCACGCTCCAGCCATTTGCAAAATTCCCTCAAATTTCAACAGCACAAAACGTCAACGGATTTCTCCTGCACACTGTAAACCCAGCACTTGTCGAGAAAAGCACAAAATACGAAAAAATCAAGCAAGAGGCGCACGTTTTAATCAGACTTTACTGGAAGAGTTAAGAGCTAGACACTAGAGGAAGACGAAGAAGGAGGAAGCATCAAATCGATCAAGTACATATGTACACTGCAAACCTATATCAGCTTTGTATACAGTACACGGCGTGCTAATTACTTCTAAACAATACAATGCCCAGCACGATGCAAAACATTGCCGTCGCACTGTGAACGCCACATTGCACACGAAACGACATAAGTACTATGTAGTGTCGTGTGTATGTTTACAAACACGAATTACTAGTACCCTGTACGTGTGGATTTGGGAGGTCGAGTGCGCGCTAGCTGAAAACGTGTGCATGACCAGAAAAAATACATGACCTTTGACATAATCTGCATATTTTCCCCGGTGTTTCACCGAGACAACCTTTCACGCTGGGCGCTCTCGGTGAACCACCGGGTGATCTCCCGTTGAACTATCGGTGTTCACCCAGGACGCTTCTCGGGTAAAAATTGCCCAAAACTTCATCGGTGTTTCACCTAGGCTTCCCCTAGGTTTCAACCGAGTGACCTTTCACACTGCGGGGTTCCCCGGGTGCCCCCAGGTGCCCCCGGGGAAGATTTTCTTCAGCGGGAAAGGGGTATAAGTTTCAAGAAAATAACTGCAGCCATTGCATAGATATGGGGGAAATAGCAACATTTTTAGCATTTGACCTTGACCTTTTGACCTTTGACCTCTTGTCAATGTCACTAAAATCTACTCAACTAAATGTCCCATCATACATCATCCTTGGACCAAGTTTGGTGAAAGCTGCTTCATCCAGTTTTGAGTTATCACGTAAACAGATAAATTTTAGGATTTGACCTTGATCTTTGACCTTTGACCTCCGTCCGATTTCACTGAAAAACTAATCAAGTAATTTTCCTATCATACATCATCCTCCAACAAAGTTTGGTGAAATTTGCTCCATACAGTCTTGAGTTATCGCGTAAACGGATAAATTTCATGATATGACCTTGACCTTTGACCTTTGACCTTCTGCCGATTTCACCTAAAATCTAATCAAATCATTGCCCCATCATACTTCATACTTGGACCAAGTTTGGTAAAATTCCAGTAAATATTACTCAAGTTATCGCGTAAACGAAAGCGGACGGACGTACGTACGGACGTACGGACGAACGGACGGACAACCCGAAAACATAATGCCTCCGGCACCACTACGTGGCGGAGGCATAAAAAATGACAATTCACTATATGAACCCTGCTTGGCAAGTGAAATTGAATGTAGTCCATTTCAGGGAGCTGTTTGTTTGTACAGCATAGAGGCCAAGGCCATACTCTGTCATAAAAAAATTGCTGAGTAGTTGGTGCATGATTTGGCATTAGAGTTTGGTTGAGTTTTGACTGAGAAGTGACGAATGGAAAGTATTCACACACATGACATAACATAAAGATATGTACCATCATCCATTCTTAGGTCCTTTTCGTTCCCATGGCATGAAAATGAGAAGTCAAACAAAGAGAATGAACAGATATCATCTTCAGAAATCACCCCCCCCCCCCCCCTCAGGTGTGTTTATGAGTGGGTGATTGTATTTTTGTTCATGAATGTGGTTGACAATAAAATGTGTGGGTGATTGGTGATTGTTTTTCTACCCAGAACTTTTCATCCATATACAGTATGATTCCCATTCCGCAGGTGAAGCTCTATGAAACAAAACAGACAAGTTGTGCACACTTGCGCAAAACAAAAGTGAAATATGCCACTTCCTATCATAGTGAGTGGGTAGACAGCAGAAGTGCACAGAATCTCTTGGTACTTTTTATTAACCCGTTGAAGACTATTCCTGAGTATACTTGGGCAGATGTCTATGACAAATGTATGCTATAGCATATCAGCTTGTCTTCAACGATTTATTATGTCTAACCCATTCAAGTCCAAGAAACCTTAATTGTTTCCGTTTGGTCCTGACCCTTTTTGCCCAATAATATTTGTTGCTCATGTTAGTTTTGCTTATGGGAGTGCTAAAAAAAAAATTTCTTGAACTTGAGTCATTTCTTGCTCATATATGATCGCTTGTTTCAGGTGAAGAATTTTCAGAGGCATCTCACTGGTTCCATTTAGAACTTAGTCTCAAATTGGCAACGCAGTCTAAAGGATGAGATTCATGTTCCTCTCTTCAACTATTTGCATTAGTTTCATACATTTCTTTCTGACTTAGAGCAGATTTTATAGTGAATCTACCATTTCTCATCTCATTCTTCTCCACTAAGATACGCAGTGAAATTCAGAATTGCCAATTTGATGATTTCTCTCTGATTTTGTGCAGATTTCATTCCAAGTCATTCCATCTTATCATTCCCCTGTATAAGACAGGTATTGAAATTCAGATTTGCCAATTTAATGACATGATAATTTTTTTATTTTTATTCTTTTAAAGCAGATTTTCCCTACGGACCTTAACCCGTTGAGGACAGACTGATTTTGCCACAACACGCATTTTCTATAGACACCTGCCCGAGTATACTCGGGATTTGTCCTCAACGGGTTAATTATTAAAACTAGCCATTATTTTGTGACAGTTGATGGTGAATTTCTCATCTAAATTGAATCTATACCAGTCAGACATGATTTATTATGCTCTCAAAGCATCAAGTTGATGTATAAAAGGTACTTTTAATCATAGTTTCACTCGGTGAACCATACTTTAACCAGAAATCCAGCATATCTTTAAAGGAATAATGCATATCTTATGACAAGTCTTTGTACATGTGGATAAGGATCTGTCCATGGTGTGGATTCCATAGGTCATCGCTGTGATCTTATCCCCACAGCATGGACACGTCCCAAGAAAGAGAAATCTTCATATCAGACGGGAATATCTCCCGACGGATGGGCGTTGATGTGAATCAATCACTGAATTGGAAGTGATCATAGTCCCACAAATACAAAAGAAACGCGGGGACAGAAGCGAAGCTTTAAGGCCTCAAGTCTCAACAGCATTCACATCAATTCTTCCATGTCAAGGCCATGCTAAATCTTTCTCTGTCAGAAAATCTCGCCAACATTGATTGGTTCATTGTTTCTGCAAATCCAGCCCTTTAGTGGCCCCTTCGAGGTAAAGTCTTGTTTGTCAACGATGTAGATCTCTGCAAATCTCTGTGGTGTCAAAAAAAGAAAAAAAAATGCTGGGAGCGTCATTACTAAAACTCTGTGCTGCAGGAATTATTTAATTAGCAAAGAAAACACTCCAGGGGGTGTTTCATAAAGCTGTTCTTAGGCTAAGAACAACTATAAGAGCGACTGGTGGTCAGTTCTTGTGCCCATTCATTGAAATTCTGATAAGTATAGCACATCAGAACGTGTTCCAGTCGTTCTTAAAGGGGATGGCTAGTAACTGATCAGTGGGAATCAGTGGGAATGCTGGGGGATGATTGTTCCAATCCTTGTGGGATTCATTTAAGAGTAGGCCCTAGATTGTTGTGTGAAAATTATTTGATTCAGAATGGTCTCATATTCAATTAATGTGCAGTTTAATATTTCCAGGTTAGCATGCCTGTACAGTGACGGGGCATTAAACTGCACATTACTTGAATATGAGACTGTTCTGAAGCAAATAATTACCACACAACAATAGATATATAATGTACTCTTAAATGAATCCCACAAGAATTGGAACAATCATCCCCCAGCATTCCCACTGATCAGTTACTAGCCATCCCCTTTAAGTCATTGGTAACTTTAAGAACAGCTTTATAAAAATACCCCCAGCATGTACACAAACTGGTAAAAAATGCACCACAAGGGTTACCTATTGATACCATGGGCTGTCCTGGTACATAGTTTGTAAGATTTCCTATCTTTACATTTACCAAATGCAAATCATGTATGAAATCTACTCCTTAATCAATCAGTTGGAGAAGACCAATCAACAGATGCTGTTCAACAGGACTCTATGAGTTGAAGGAAAGTGTCTTCATAATGGTTGGTTATGAATTAATTGGCAAGTGGTTTCACTCAGCTGGATGTAGAGTTTCTTCCTTTTGAAGCAGTTTCCCATAAATCACCAGTCTAATCATTGAGAGGATAAAGTTCAAGGGGCACCTGGGGGGTGTTTCATGAAACTTTTTGTCGGTGATTTACACCGACAACTGTCAAAAGCTACTGAAATCCTTGCGTCTGATTGGCTGATAGCAAATTTGTCGGTGAAAACCTCCGACGAATTCATTGATGAAACGCCCTTCAGGCCAGCAGTCTGCAACTTTAACCATCAACAATTTAGGAATCACAATTCTGGGAGAACTTCAGGGTCTAAATCATATTTTCACTTTTCTAGCATACTAAAGAGTACTTGACTTTCATACCACTTTCAGAAGGCTGAGGAAATAGCATTACCTTTTAAATATGTCAGTAACAAGTAAAGGGAATGCATATTTTTTTTATCAAAAAAAAAATAACTTGTGGAATTCGTGAATGCGTGATGTCACTATCATACTGAAGTAGTCTATTCATCCAGCGATGGCAGCTTTCCGCCATTTTGCTTTGCTTTAATACCAGAAATCAGTGACTAGTCTTCAATTATGTGCAAACATACTGTACGGCCTACATATAGCTCTAAATTCATCAACAAGTGCCCAATCTCCCCCCCCCCCCTTCTCAAGACACATCAAACCAAAATATGCCGGACATATCAAGAACTTGTCTAATTTGAAGCGCTCATCCAAGTGATCCTTCCCAAGCGGTAGAAGCACGTCCTGAAAATTTGATGATGATGCACGGTGGCGCAGTGTGATTCAGAAGCATTTGTCAGCGCTCCAAATATAACACTTCGCCTTCTGTGTGGGTAATACAATGCACCTGTGTTTTTAAAGACCATGCAGGGGTCTGTTTCATGAAAGTCTTATAGGAGACTTTTTTTGCTCATAAGACATACTTATGAGAGCCTTCATGAAATGGATTTTACTTCTCTTTGAAAGGCACTCATGGCTGCATAGAGGTGACTTTGGCCATTCTGAGATTTATGTACACCTTTTTTTTGTGATGACTTCATGAAATGAACTCTGGGTAGTGTAAGGAGAGACCAAGGTGGACCTGAATCCATCAATTTTCATTCACGGCTCGCTAGGGGACACTACAAAATGACCATAAGCGCAGGCATCCAAGAGTAGAAATGCCCATCAGCAAATATGTGCATCAAAGTGTATGCTCATTGGTGCTGATCACCTCAATGAGAATCTTTATAGCCGTGTGTGTGGGCCGAGTATAGCGCCACCGTTCACGATTCATTACAGGGATTCCAACCCGTATACTGTAAGAGCTGTTGTTTTCATGTACAGATATTTTTGACAATGAGGAGGTCATCTAGACATTTTCGTAAGATGCTGTTTCCGCGATTTGACACCAAAGTTATCATAAGTGCACTATGAATGCCTGTTCATTCATTCTGTTACTTACATGGTGATATTTTTGTGTGTTAAATTATAACATCTTCTACAATATATCTGAATTGGAACAGCTTTACCCACTTACTGTTCTCCCTGTGTTACCAATTCTTTACCCAACTTTGAAACATAATATCTAGAACATAACCCTATCATTCCCATTGACAACCTGTTCATCTATATAGTCAATGATATTTATAGAGTTTGTGGTTCTGAGGGGGTTAATCTAAGACAATCATAGGGGTCATTGGGAGGGGTGCACGATGAAAACAAAGATGGTTAGTCCTACCAATGACACATCCATTTACCCCTAATAAGCAGTGCCCTAGATATACAAGTAGCCTTGTTTCAAGGCTTAGTGTGCCATTTTCTTCTTAACCTCACTTCACACTCAAACTCACATTCATTAGTCTTTTCAAAATCTTTCTATCATAATATTATCTTTTATTTCTTCTCTTTGATGAATCATTCTTTGTCATGTGATAAAAACAGTGGTCTATTATCACAACTTTCACAGTTGCTGGTCAACAGTGACTCCCTTTGTTTCACAAACAGGATTTTAGCTTTTTATTGAGACGAAAAACCCATTTTTCTCAAGATTAAACTTCTTATCCTCTTTCACCACTCAAGACTCAAGTTCCTCCTAGAACTCTAACTCTCTCTCTCTATCCATCTACCCCACTCTATTCGTTCCACTTCTAACCAGAACGGCACAAAAAGGAGACACATTTTTCATAATTCTCCACTCATATATTATCAACCTTCACAACACTACAGCTCACAATCCCATGGTGGACTATAAACCTCATTTGTCTCAACTTACTATAACATGTGGCATTGCTATCTATATGCACATAAATGAAAGTTAAACAGACGAGTTTTTCTTCTAATGAAAGCAAGCTGTGATGGGAAATCACAGCCTCAAACGGAGGGTAAGATACAAGGAAATGATACCCATATCCATCAATGGCGTGACTTATTTTCATATTTCCTCAAGATTTGAGGAGGAAATGGCATAAAGTGATATCACTGAAATACATGTATGGCGGGGGGGGGGGGGGGGGGGGGGGGGGGGGAGGCGCTGACTTTGAAAGAGGTTTGATGGTTAATGATGAAGTTGATGTGCTGACCCAATTAATTTTTCCTGATGTGTCTTCCTTTTCGTGACTACGTAGATCGACATCAGAGCACAGGGACGGCAGCGTGGTACACAATCAGCTCTGAAAGCATTTTATGCCACATGTCCTTTTATTGAAACAATCAACAAAAGGTGAGTCCCACTTTTCATTAGGACCACTTTGTTTTGGGATATCTCAACCATTTCGAAACAAATTTTCATCAAATAAACTCTGACTTCCTCTTAGAATTGCATGCTCTTTCATATATCATAAGAAGTTTTTCTTTATCTCAGTTGTAAACATGAAGCCCCATCTCAACCAAAACTATACCATCCCTTAACAATTCATAACTTTCTCTTTGGAAGTTGCATGCTACATTTTGACAGCAAATTCTATCACTCCTATCCTATTGTTTGATTTTACCGCACCTGAAATCATTTTGAACATCAAGCGGCTTTTCATTCTAATGCAAACTTTTCAATAGACTGTTTTGTTTTCTAGTATCATTTTTGTCTGGGCAGGAGTTCTTTTTTGTTTGTTTTTTGTTTTATTGAAGTATAAAACCATACAAAGTGTGCATGTACATAGTGATAATATCATACTCTGTAGCTTACACACATACACACAAACATACACACAAAAAGCCATGATATTTCCCAGAAGCAGGCTGCCCTACATGTATAGGCTGATTCTTTGGCATGGGAAGGTCATTTTCCTGGTCAGGAAGTTTTCAGAAGGATACCATGGAATCCCTTCCTGCTACAGAAGATAAAAACAAAACAAAACAAAACAACACAAAACAAAGCAAAAGAAAACAAAACAAAACAAAACAAAACAAAACAAAACAAAACAAAACAAAACAAAACAAAACAAAACAAGTAGCCCCACTGTTCCACTAAAACACGACATCAAACGCCACTCATCAAAACTTTCCCAGGTTAACTTTTATCATGGCATGATGCAATGCAGGAGTAATGTGCAGAGTCACCCACTTGCCAATGTTTGTGGTTTCTAGCTGAGATCAAATCCAAAAATGAATGTCAACAGAGTAATGAAGTGATACATGATGTCATAGTCTTTTGTTATAGCTTGGGTTGGAACCCGGTGAGTGCATGTATGAACACTCCGGCCAGAAGAGGCTGTCAAGAACCAGTTTCCATGGCGATGAGTGGCTATGACATCATACTTTGATACTCTGTATACGCTCTCATGGATTTTAGTCACTCCAGTTTGGTATTGCTTCACTCTTTCCTACACCTGTGATAAGAGTTTTGGGAAGGACAACTCACCCAACATTGCCTAACATTCTCTCATTTTCTGTTCTCATGTCCCATCGATGACTTTTTGTTTGCAATTCTTTCGATTCTACTTTGTCTGCTCACACCTTTCAAATCTGAGGAAACGCTCTTCTGTACTTTTGCGCTGTTTTCTATATTGTAATCTTTCTGTGGTCACACTAGCAAAACATCAAAAAGTTCAAGAAGTTTAAGATTTTAAAGTTTTGCCAGTGTGCCCGCAACCTCTACTCCAACTAGGGAAAAATCTAGGACTCACGCAAACCATGATGAACCATGTTTTGAGCCTTTTGTTGTTCATGTAACTGCTTGTATTGCAAAATTCTGTAAAGTCTCCCAGTTGCTGAATCTTATTTCAAACTTCAATTCAAACTTTACTTTCTTTATTTTTCAACAATACAGAACCCATAACATAATAACTGAAATTAGACATACAGTACATAAAAGTACATAAGACAAAAAAACTTAGCATTGTGCTCATAAAATATCTATCATTCTAAATATCTAAAACACATACATACTGCATATGTATACATACAACATACTTTTATATATTGCAAAAAAAAAGAAGGAGGGAACCGCTTAAACAAAATTGATGGTAATATGTGCATCCCTCGGAAAGAAAGGAAAGAAAAAACAAAGTGAAAAGTGGAGACTTCAAAGAGTGTGGACAAGAAAGTAGCAAAAATATAGAAAGAAAAGGAAAGCGCAGAAAGAAAACACGAGGCAAGAAAACAAGGAAATTCCCAAGGAGAGCATTCATGTCATAAAATGCTTTGTCAATTAAGAGGACCATAATGAAGTCACGAGGTAAAATAACCTGTAATTATCGCCCTTTGTACTGCAGCCCTAAATGCACTAACTCTCGCTCTAAGACCTTCATTGTGCTAATTGCTTTGGAAAATTCAGAAGATTTCTTCAGAAACCTCTCGTTACCGCTCTTTCCTGTTTTCTCGGCACGCACAGCACGATGGCATTAAGATGTTTTTCAACATTATAGTGAACGATGTTGCAATACGCTCCGCCTCGCGTGGCTGGAAGGTGACGACAAAGTCCACCCTCATCACAAACACTCCCATGCCTAACTTGCGACGACGGTGAAATTAAATTTTGAGTCCACCTGAACGTGACCCTGCCTCATGTTGTGATGGTATAAACTGATGATTGACAATAATTTATGACAGAAGACTGGCAAGATCATCTTGTAGATGACTGCTCTTTTTCTTAATTATCTCACCCTCTGTTCACACATTAGTGGTTTTGGCCTCTAATAATAATGATGATGATGATGATACAATGTTTCCCTCTTAGGAAAATAATAGTGAAAAGATATGGCCCGTTCTCTGGGGCATTTTTTATAATATTGCCTCAAGAGGTCTTCCCTACATGCCATGACCTGAGGAGCTTGGAGGGGGCCAGCAAACTTAACAATGCCCCCAAAAAGCAGCACATATCTGTTATATACCACAACAGTAGAAAATGACATTTTGAAACACTGTGCTGTGAAGAAACTGTTTTCTACACTGCCACAGATATCTGCACCGTAATCATGTCTGACAAGGATCATCTCTCATGATCTAGAAGCCAAGCATTTGCAGTAGATGTACATACAATGTATGTCCTGCTATGAACCAGGGAGGTGTTCCTCTCACCTCCCTGATATGAACCAAGAGGGCAGTTGAATGCTATGGGGTAGTTTAGTACTATATGCACCAATTCAGTGCTATTTTTGAACAATTGAAATCAATTGCTGATTTTTTTTGCTTCCAGTAGTAGCCAATCAGCATTGAGGATTAATTAACTGAGGTATGTAAATAATCTTTTATATTGCCCTTCCTACACTATTGGATTCTTGTGATGTTTGTATGCTTTATTACAATGACAAATGTTAGTTCGAACGTAGATTTTGTTTCAATAACACATGTATCAAAACATACAGTAGTTTTAGAATTAAGTCTCTCTCTCCCTCTCTTTATTATCCTCTCTCCCTCTTTTCTCTCTCTCTTTCTATCATAAACAATTCAAGCACATACTTTGTGTAGACAGCAATGCATGGAAGTCTTTATGCTTTCAGCATATCCCATGCATCACATCTGAAACTTCTACAGAAAAAAAAAAAACGTGCCCTCAAACAATATTCCTTGCTTTCTGTTATCATCAATCCCGGTTTAGAGACGGCAATATTCTTACAAAGACGTGACCTCAAGTAATATCCCTCAATTTTCGTTTCATTTATTTTGATCCCGCAAGAGTTGAAATCATGCATTCTTCTTCTGTATGATTACTCCTGGACTAACATTCTGCAGGTTATTTCTCTATCTTTATCTATTTCTCTCTCTCTTTCTCTCTCTTTTCTTTTTTTGTTGCTGCAAATTGGTGTGCATGATAGCCGAAATCCTGTTGACATCGCAACGAGGGTATAATTAGATCACTGCCGCTTCCTGAAGATGCATGGCGGACATCCATAAAAGAAGACGGCACTACTGTCTGCGGAATTACCTCGGAATCCACCCCCTGGAATTGCTAATGCAGAGCTGGTTTGCTCATTATTTTGGGCAAAATATAAGCTCAGGTATATATTCTCTCTTTCTCTCTATCCTTTCCTTTCCCTCTCATACCTTATCTGCTTGCTGTCTGGGGAGCATTTCATGAGGCATTTTGTTTCTTTTTTCTTTTTGGACAAATTTGCTCTCAGCTGATCAGATGCAGGGATTTCACTAGCTTATTACAGTTTGTAAGAAGAAAATATCTCACAAAATGCTTCATGAAGGGCCCTCCTGCTGGGGGGCATTTCATGAAGCATTTTGTCAGATATTTTGCCTGACAAACTGTTAAAAGCTACTGAAATCCTTGCATCTGATTGGTTGAGAGCAAATTTGTCGTACAAAGTTGTCGGACAAATTGCTTCAGTGATGTGTCATATGCATTTAAGGATTTAAAATCTATACATGATCCACGGACTTTTGTGATTTCTATCACATGGATAAAGGGTTTTGCCCTCTTTGCATGTGTGGATTCCCCTAATGTACCACCATTTGCTCAGATTACGGTACTTAGGTATCCTACCTACGATACGAGGTTATCATTTTCTTCATGTTTGCTGGTTTTCTCTGCAAACTGCAAACCGCAACCACAAATGCTAGCCCGACAGAACACAAGTTCAACGACAGAACACCCTTCCAGGCATGCAGAACCTCGTTTTAGCTCTCGCCTATTCTTGCCCTGCTTCGCCTTGTTTTGCCAGCCAGTCCGCTCGCCCGGCGTTAGAATAATACCGTGATCTATCTCTTCCGCTGACCGTTGCTTCGGCACTTCCCAGCGCTTATCTCCGCCTTCTCTCATCCTTCCTCCTCTTCTTGAATTCCTTGCAAACGATCTCGCCCAGTGGTATAAGGTTTCCATTAAAATCAACCACATTTGGCTTTAACCTCTTGAGTGCAACACAAGGAACATGTGTATCCCCTTTGCAGTCAGGAACAAACCTAAGAGAGCATCCCTAACAAATGCAAAATGAAGGTATTAAAGAGTAGTCCTACCCTCCAATTTCCTTCTTAAAGGCAAAACATAGTTCGGGTAAGGGTTTGAGAACCATTTCATATTTGCTTGCAATATATCGTAAGGGTCTACCAAGAAACTTACCGGGAAGATGAGTAATTTTGGAGTATTTGAGATTAAAAGTATAGAATAATAAAAGTCGGTATACCGACTTTTATTCCATGGAGGATCCAGGCTAACTTGGACTCGGGGTCAACTCGGTCCTAATTTCAGACAATTTACGCGCAGTTCGTGATCACCATATTCCATTCATAGATGCACATTCATTTTGTATGGGCACCAAAGTGTTTTTTTGATGCATGCACTGTATCATCTCAGCCCCTAACTGCGACCAGTCAGAATGCGAAGCTCTCCCACAGGACAACACTGTACATTCCAGAGGGACAACTCGGCCACGCCGTCAAAGCGAGGCCAAGTTGTCCCCGAGTCCAAGTAAGCTTGACCCCGATCGGGCAAGTTCTGAGATGTGAACCTTTTTTGTCAATATTTCGTATTTTCGTTGATATCCAACGAATACTCGTTATTACAGCATTATTCTACACATTTCTTAGGCATGTGCGTACATTTTGGAGCGAAATTTGACAGTTCTCCAAGCGTACAAGAACAATGTTTTACCTTTAAGACTTGCTATTGTAAAGAGAGAGCATTCTTTTGATATGTTCTGCAAGATTACATAATACTATTCTGCCTTTGAAATACATCAGTTATATGTACTGTTTACAAAAATGATATATGTTTTGACAACTGAAATAATAATTACAATAATAATTACAATATAACAATAATCATTTAATGATGACATGGGAATAAAGGAAATGACATTATGCTCAAAATTTCTTTAAAATAATAAAAAGTACTGACTTTGGTTCATATATTCTCCATTCTAATTCCCTCACCCTCACAAAAGTCATAATGGCTAGAATACGAAGACAATTTTATGAGCTTCTACACAAATATGAGATCAGTAGCATCGTTACCTCAAAAACCTTTCAGACATGAACAGATCTATGAAACAATGAAAATTCATTAAAGCATTATTCGGAAATTGTAATATTCTACAACTTCTCTCATTTTGTGCAATGCATATATCCATTTTCTTTTCTTGTTTTCTTTTTTTTTTGGCTTCTCAGAGTCTGTTCCTTTGATTTAAAGGAAAGTAAGTTTGCATCAACTGGGACATGTCATGACATTTCCTTGTAACACACAATGTTGATTCATCTGAGACACATTACAATGTAGTTCAGTGATTCAGTGGTTAACCCAAATCCTATTCACTGGCTGACCTACTAGCCGGTGCCCGGAAACAAGGTTACTGGGCTACTGTCATTCAAACTCTGACATTGATTTTCCGCCTGATGTATTCACACCCCTACCCTCTCTAAACAAAAAAAGACACACAAGCAAAACAAACAAACCAAGATACAGCTTGTAAAACAGAACAAAACATTCAAGTTCATAATGCAGAAACTTTCCTGGCTCCTCCAAACTATAGTAAGAATTTCAAAGGAGTTCCTCCCTATGTAATTCATTCACCTTGAAGAAAAAAAATAATGATACTCTTTCACTGGACTCCAATGTCAAAGGAAAGACATTGTACTGTAGCAAACTAACCCTGTGAGAAATACAAAGTTCTGCTGTTTAAACTAAATTTGGGTGCATTTGTCAACTCACTTCTGGCATAGAATCGAGGTTTCTGAACAACTTTCAGGGAGATTTGGGCAGTAGATAGATGCAAAGCTGTTTTGATTATGGAGATAGAAATGCCCTTCTGGAATGCAAAAAAGTGAGATCGAAAACACGTTTGAACCAAAAATGTGTTTCTGTGGAGATGATAAATGCAAAGTCGTTATGAACGGCATTAATAGCTTGGATCTGCCATTGCCAACCACTACCAACTACCAACTACTGTACATATCTCCACTCCTCAGGTCAAACTGCGCAAAGATGCTGTGCAGGGGCAAGGCCTCCCTGTCAACTTCACGATAGAGATGACAAATGCAAAAACTCGAGAAACGTGATCTGAAAGGCCTTTGCAAATGCGCTTTGACGGGGAGTATTGAAACGTGTCTCAAACATGGGAAAGATGATAAATGCAGCCTTTAAAGACGAGTTTGTGCCAGGGTTTACTGCCCTAGAGAGTATAGCACTCCTCCTTGTTTTGTTGTCGCTTACTTCTCACCTCAAGTGAGAAACTAGGGTGGAGGGGAAAGGAGGAACAACCCCACCACCCCCCTCCCCCCTCAAAAAAAAAAAAAAAATGAAGAAAAAGGTGAGAGAAAGGGAGGATGTCAAAAAACACAAACTCATTCTGAAGTTTCAGGTTCTATTTAAGTGACGGGGTGTGGGGAGAAGGGAAACGCAGTATCACAATTCTTTTGTGATCCTAAAGTCTGGGCCACACCACCCTTAACCTTTTCCTTCTTCCCCCCTGACTGGCTTTCTCTCGCCCCACGGACCGGAGTCCGGTCTAATCCCCGTTCCCCCTTTGAGCAATATCCCCAAACACTGAAACCAGACTCCTCTCGCGTCTACTACTACCACGGCTGCTGCTGCGGACTACACCGCCGCTACCGTATCCTGCCCACAAAACATTCTTGGCAAGGAAACTGAATAGAACTACTACTCTAATAGGTGAATTTTCTTTGTTCAAATTTTTGTTGCTGTTTTTTTTTCAGAACTGCACTGACTCTATGTTGTTAAAAAACCAAGTTAACTTGTGGTTCACACAAGTACGCATGAATAGAATTTAGTTGTCATATTCTCTTTGACTTTGTGAGCACATGGGTTGTTCTTTTCACTTTGATTTTGAGCGAATCATTGAAAAAAAAGTGGCAAATAATAAAGCTATAAAAAAGATGTATAAAGATATCTTTTGCTTTCATAAGAATTAAGTGCAGTACCTCAGAGGGTGCATTTATCAACTTTCCCATGTTTGAAACACGTTTCAATACCCACTATCAAAACATGTTTGCAAATGCCTTTCTGATCGCATGTCTTGAGTTGCTACGTGTATCAAGTCTGTCGTGAGTCAATTGGGAGGCCTTGTTACTGCACAGCTCCATTGCGTAGTTTGGCCCAAGGAGCGTAGATGTAGTTGGCAGTGGTTGGCACGGGCAGGTCCGAGCTATAAACCCATTTCAAAATGACTTGCATCTATTGACTCTACAGAAACATGTTTCTTGGCTGAAATGCATTTGCAATCTTTTTTCGGTGTTTCAGAATCACGTTTCTAAACCCCCAAATCAAAACAGCTTTGCATTTATCAACTGCCCAAAATCTCCCCAAAGTTGTTTGGAAACCTGAATTCTGTGCCAGTAGTGAGTTGATAAATACACCCAGAGATTCTGCCCAGAGACGAGACCAGACTCTCAGGGCAGAATCCATTCATTCATGATAGCAGGAAAGGGGGTGGAATGGGGAGGGGGATGCAGGGTGAGGGTACGATACAGCAATAATCTGACACTTGTTCAAACTTACTTTTTGGTCTCGGGTTCAAATCACGATTGAATCCCATTTTCTTTGCTCATTTTTCCACTAATAAATCATATTTATTTCTGCTTTATAGTTTCCCTCTGCTTGTGTTTGTTACAAACTTACTTTTTGTTACAGGTCTTTCACCAGCCTAAAAACATTAAATAAAACGGTTACAATAAGGTCATTATTAGACTCCATAAATTTAACCTCTGTGCTACTTTGATACAGAGCAAGAAAGTAATTACAGCAAATATGTCAAATTTAGCACAAACCCTTCTTAAGTACCTCTTAGTTTTAAAAAAAAATGTCAGACAACGGAAGTTCTTCCAAGTTATTCCTTTCAATGATATGAATGTGACTCATTAGAAACTGACAAAAGTTGATGACATTGTACTGATGAGAGACTTGGCAGAGGCTACGCACAAGAACCCTGATAGAAGGGGAAGCTTCCCCCCTTTTTTTTTACATTTCTCCTTGACAAGTTACAGAAACGTCTCTGCTCATTTTGAACACGAGGAAAAACCAGATGATAGATCCAGCAAAGAGGTGAGAATTAAATGACAAAGTTTCCGCCAGACTCGGCTTCCTCTGAGTAAAGGTGAGGTGGGGACCAGACCAGAACCAACTGAGAAACCAAGAACCCAAAAATTCATTAACCATCATGATGCCAGACAGACCTCAGTTCAAACTGCTTTTGGCTCCCCCTTCCTCCCCCCCCCCCTTCCTCCCCACCCCACCACCCTTGTGGACAAAAGGAAAAGGTTAGCGTCAGTCAGGGGATTGGCGGTTCTGTGACAACAGGTGGATAGTGCAGTGCATTGTGGGTCTATGACAAATCGTTTCCTTTTTGTCCCCCCCCCCCCCCCCATTTCTGGAAGGAAAACAAAACCAAACAAATAGACAGACCAACAACAATACGTACAGAACAGAGGAAAAAAGTACAACAAAACAAAGAAAAAATTACAAGAAAACAAAACTAAATCAACAACAACAACAACAACAAACACATAAATGTATCTCATTAGACAACTGCATATGGGTGAATGTGAATGCACAAATATCTCATCTATATAAAATCACACTTGTTAAACAAGTTTTCTCATTGTGAATTCAGATACTGGAAATGAGTCGCTTTCCAAACAGTAGAACTGTGAGCAGCATTTTCTTGAACAGCAGCATTGCAAAAGAAAACAAACCTTGGCCTACCCAATCTAAAATGTTGTTCTCAATACACATACCAAAAAATTGTGCGTGCATGAACACATCGTAATCTTAAATCCACAGAACATACATGTTTAAGGATTGTAGTAACAATGATGTTAGAGCAAGCTGCATCATCATTTAAAAACATTTTCAAGGTCAAGCCTCTCACGTGACAAATATACACCCAAAATTAGCGTGGTGTACGGATGTAATTGAGTACGAAAAAAAAAAGTTTGGGCCACAAAGTTGCACAATGTGATTTATAAAATCTGTGCAATCAACATGACATATGTTTCTTTCAGATCTGATAAAAATTACTTTTATCACACATCAGAATGAAACATGTTCATAAATGTTATATGTTTACATTCTCCCTGCTTTTTATATTTGGTTCATATTAATTATTCTATAAACATCAAGTGGGACAATGGCCTTTTTATCTCGGAGAGGGTTATAAATGGATGACACCTTCTGATCATGGTATGCACTGCGGAGAAATCTTATGACCATAACTCTCCACTTCCTCCTCAAGTATCCTATTTTTATCCTAAAAACTGATCTTTGAGTCAGCGAAAGTATAGTGCCCCCCGAATATAGACATGTGTCAGTGCTAGACTCTGGCAGGTGATCAATTAAGAAAAGACTTTACACTGCAACAACACTGCTTCCTCCAGAATTCGTGGAAGAAGTAATTGTAGCAAATCATTCAATTCATAAATATCAGAAGATTCAACATTTGATGTAAATATCCAAAGTTGTAATATTTCCCCCATCACAATCCATCTTGCAGAAACATGTGTTGATGATGATCATCATCATCATCCACAGCATTTGTATAACGCCATATATCTGTCATAGAAACATTTAAAGGCGCAGACTCCTCCAAGAGAGTTAGCAATAAAGGCTATGACCCCTCTTGGTATTATGTGGCCCATTATTACGAGATATGGAAAAGAAAGTTGTAGACAATTCTTTCAGAATTACAAATATTTTAGATTTTTTGCTTCCAAATGTTTGATTAAATTGTTTTTGTTCAGCATTTTATCTTCTGTCTTTTGGTATTACATTTTAAATATCCCCTTCATTTCATCTAATCCTCCTCATATCTAACATATAAATAACAGGTGAATTAATATTTGAATATAGATAAAGAGAGAAAGAGAGATAGAGAGAGATATATGAAATGGATAAATATTAGGCTATGTTTAACCAACGAACACTACCATATCGCAGATAATGTACCACACTGATCAACTATGAAATACAAGATTTAGGGGGAAAAGTATTTCTGCCAATTTGAGCATCTCTTTATTAGTAGAACCATGTCTATGATTATAACCTTTGACCTTTGCTGCCTTACATAATCATTTATGAGATCCATGACATAAAATGCATTGATAGATAAATCTACTACATGTACTCTACTTGCATACATCGCAGACGGTGGGGGGGGGGGGGGGGGGGCAGGGTAAGGGTAATCGAACTCATCCATGTGAAATCATTCTCAATCTTTATAATAAAACACACAAAGATGGTTACGCTACTGCAAATCCAGAAATGTTCACGTGCATTTCAATTTCACACATTTTGCGAGAGCCAAGATATGCGAAATTCAAACGCACACGAAATTTCTTGTCTACTCTATATGCATTGAATGCTGGTGGCAATTTGCAAAATTGTCATGCCGGAAAAAGACCATGGGCTCCAATTTGAAAAAAATTTTTCGCTTCACAGCATCTAATAACTAACAAGATCTTTGATCTCTGCTTTGCTAAAACGTGCTTGTGTGACACACAAATTTTTGTCCTTATTACAAGTGCCATGTACCCCATTGCTTCCTCCAGGATATGACCAATAGGATACAGTGTCACTTCATCAGGATAAACGCATCCATGGTCCTTCCTCGTATCATGTCCCTAGTTGTACCCTAAATCATTCCCCCCCCCCCTGCCATCAGGACTTGCGTTGGGACATATCTACAACAGCTGCCCTACTAGAAACCCTGTGTATGGTGTCTTTGACTAACGAGGACCCTGCAAGATATAACCATTCAGGTTAGACACAGTCATCTTGGGGATTCACTCATGATTCTATTTTCATCTCATCTTGTGTTGCTACTCGCTTCAAAACAGAATGAATATAGGTTTTTATGTATTTTTAATACAAAACAAATAATGTCTACTATGTCATAATTTCAATGTAAGTTCGTCCATTATTGACTTAAATTGACACTCAAATTGTGTATCCTTTTAATTAATAGTTATATTTTGAATATAAAACAAATAATGACTACTTTATCATCATGTAAGATTGTTGTATTGTTGACTTCAAATGATTCTCAACCTTTGCATTGAAGTACAGTATGTCTTGATCCTATTAGTCTTCTCTGTGAGCCTTGGCATGTCCCGTGGGGTTAAGTCATCCTCGAGCTGTCTGACCCTCATAGCAGTCAATATTTCTTCAATAGCAGTCAATATTTCTTCCATAGCAGTCAATATTTCTTCCATAGCAGTCAATATTTCTTCCATAGCAGTCAATATTTCTTAGCTCTTCAATACAACATACCTTCCGTGCATCACAAATTGCTTGCCTTGCATCGTACATTCAGCACATCCTATCATACGATAGAAGTTCTTTCTTGTTCTGCACGTTTGCAAAACTGATCAAATCATGTCATTTGTTAAGTTTATCTTTCTTTGATATAGATCAAAGCCAGGAAAATTTTACATGCAGGCAACATTTGTTTTGATCATCATGTCTGATATGGCTCTGGGAAGTGGTGGTTGGGGGGAGGGACAAAGGTAGTACCCTGTAAAGAGTAAAGATTTGAAGGGATGGAAGTACGGGTGTTATGGGGGGGGGGGGTTGATGCTCAGTTTAGGTTTTTATAGCTTGAGGAGTAGCTCTGGCATGGGGTACCAAGAGAGTCTGGGGTCCGGCCCTCCAGGTCCCCTTTGTAGACCTTCTTTGGGTCTGGACGATAAACAAAAAAGGAAATCTTGCATCAGCCAGAGAAAGGATGCCAGCAAGTTGAAGAGGGGAAGCTGCAATCAGGCGTCTAACAGAGCGAAACCATTTGTTTCCCCTCGGAACAGCGTACAGCAACTTACAGGGTGGGGTGGGAGCTAGATAATCAAGTCATAACATGGAAGGCTGTACTGAGAAAAGTGTGAAGTCTGTAATTACAGTATATAGGGGCACACTGGGATGTTAGGATGTTAAACACATCCAAGGAAATTTCACTTAGATGGCAGGAGTGTATAGCCATTTATATCACTTTACCTTCACTATAGATAATTCTGTTTGGGTACATTCTATCTTTAATCTGCTGTTTCTATTTTTCCCCTCAAATCTAAAACTGCATCGGCCTTTGTTTTCAAGCTTAATCAACATGTCCACAAAAAAAGAAGGGAAAAATCTCCCCCTCCAATTAACCTCTCAACTCCTGGGAACTTGGCGGGCCGTGTGCAAAGTTTTTGAAGGTGTTAAAAATCTTGCAGGGAATGGGTTAAAGCAACATACATTGCTTCTGACTTTGAACAGACTGAATATTTTGAGAGCTGGTGTTCAGAAAGAGAAAAGACACATACAGTTGTATAACTCCACCAGTAGCAATATTCAGAGAAGGAGATAGCCCCATTTTGTATTACTTCATTTTTCCATGAAAATGTGATTGTGGTACTGTAAAAGTGGATATTTTCGCGTGACTAATTTTTCGCACTTGGCCGGGTCGGAAGAGTTTCGCGTGTTTTTAATTCTGCGGAATCAAGACACACGCACAGGCACATATGGCAAGCAAAAATATTCTCGTGCTTTTATTATCGTGCTAGTTTCTGGTTGCGCGAAATGCGCGAAAATTTGAACACCGCGAAAATTTCCACTTTTACAGTAGTTTATTATGTTTTTTCAACTTTGTTTTTATTGCACAGTGGTTGCTGGAGTGCAATTTCAAACCTCATTGCTGTGGGATTAGAAATTACTTGGAAAAGCTCTACAGAAATTTTCTTCAATTTCCTTTGTGAGAAAAAAAAAACAACAACACTTGATCATTCAATATTTCACATAAAGTCTGAAAGTGCCAAAGACTGCACTTTTCACTGAGCAACTTGTAAAGTCTTTACTCAGAATTGTGTTCATGGAGAATTTTTTATTTTTTTTAAGTTGGTTACATCCACAGAAATTCAAAAACTCTAGGATACCATGCCAAGGAGGCCTAAATATCCTCTCTTGGATTTGAATGGAGGAGGAGAACAAAAATGACCTCATTAGTAAAACCACTCAGGTGTAGCGATATGTTTTTATAGTCCCACAGGGAATCTGTGGTGACACAATAGGGATTAGGGGATTAGGTAATCCCCCTCTAATCTAATTTCTATTCATTGTCATTTTGTTTCCAGATATCTGTGGCAATTGGCAAAGAGAGCACTCCGGGGTGTGTGCCAATCAGTGAACTAAGAACAGTAAGGGTTAACCCATGACTTGTAGAATACAGCCCCTTGCATCAGTATTGTCACTACTTTCAGTGGATGAAATGAGATATTGTATCTTTAAAGGGATGGTAAAGATAGTGGTTGAGGGAAGTATGCAGCTTCTAGCTTTTTTGCGTGATACTTAGAAACCACTGTGACGAAATGTTAAAAAGCATACACTTCTAAGAGGGATAGTATTTTTTTTTTGGATAAAAATTGGTTTTGAAATGGCAGAGATATCCAAAAACAAAGTAATATATTAATAGCGATCCTAATAGAAGGTGGGTCCTACCTTTTTAAAGATCCCTTTGTTTTGGATATCTTAGCCAGTTCAAAACCAATTTTCATCAAATAAACTTTGAATTCCCCTTAGAATTATGCTCTTTTATTTTTCATAAGAGGTTTCTCATTTTCTCTCTCAAACAAAAAAATATCACCAAAAAACACTGGAAACCTCAAGCCCAATCTCAACCAAAACTGTACCATCCCTTTAACTCCGTCTGGACGTTTATGACTTAAAATGCCACTGACACTATACACTTTTGTTCCATACTATGCTACTGATTGAGCCAGCCTAAAATAAAGGATTCTCTATTGGGCTTTAACACTCTCAATATCATATCGCCCTTTCTGTCACTTTTTGACATGGTCAGTGAGAAAAGGGAAGAGGAGGAGGTGCACTTCAACGAGGAGTCATGACCACACCCCTCCTCACAGTCCCCTTACCCCCTTCCTGATACCAAAAGGGCCATCCTTGGTAGATAAGACTGTCCGTCTACCCCATCATCTGTCTCTTCACGCCCTGATTCATCCAGATGACCTCCTGCCGTAACTCTCCAGACGTGTCTAGCTTTCTTTCTCAAAAAGTTTCCCTCAACTTTCTTGTCAGAGCCCGGGCACCTCTTCCACTCTTTCTATTCCTAACTCTCTCTCTCTCTCTGTACCCCATCTTTTCTTCACCACTCTTTGCCTTCCCTTCAGCGCTCCCCCCACAGCTGGCTCCTTCCTCTCTCTCCCTTTCTTTCTCTCATATTTATATGAGAAAGAATATATGAGAGAATATATGAGAGAGAATATATGAGAGAAAATATATAGAGAGAATATATGAGAGATAATAATATATAAGAGAGAGTATATGACAAAGAATATATGAGAGAGAAAATATATAGAGAGAATATATGAGAGATGATAATATATAAGAGAGAGTATATGGCAAAGAATATATGAGAGAGAAATATATACAGTGCACTCCCACTATAATGAGTACGATAATAGCAAAATTCTTGTTACCATGAAGTAAAGTGTGAGGTTCAAAATTTATCATCTATACAATTTTTCTATACTTTAATTTTTGGTTGCAATGAAATTTTGATATAACAAAATCAAACCACTGATCCTGATGACTTCGTTATAATGGGAGTGCACTGTATGGCTATGAGTCTCATATACAGCTGAACATGTATATATGTCTGTTACTTTCTCTCTTTCACAAACCTTTTTTTTATTTCTTGCATTATTGCTCTAACTCTCCTCTTATGATATCAAATCTTCCTTCATCTTGATTGAACATAATGGGAGTGCACTTACTTCTGCGCACTAGTCCTTGTCTTGTGATGATATGTCCATTAAATTTTTCAGCAGCAAATTAACGTTTGGTTCATACTGCACACCCAATAATGGTAGAATAATGCACACAATTGAACCAGCTTGTCTGTGAAAGGGGGGTGGGGGGGGGAAGACTTGCAAGAATGAGAGGTTTATAACCACATCGTGATCTCAAACCTGACATAGAGACTGCAGATGGATTAGTAAGTAATGGGGTTAGAACCACCTGAAGTGGAACATTACTCATCTCACTCTCCGCCTCTCTCATCGATGTATCATTTCCCTTTTCCCTCTCTCTCTCTCTCTTTTTACCAATCGCTGTATATCTAAACATACCTTTCCCTTTCTCTATCTTTTTATATTTTTCTCTTATTGTGTATCTCTTTTCTTTTTCTCGTACTATCTATACCTTTTCCTATCTCTTTTTCTCTGTCTATCTAGATTTCTTTCTCTTTCTCTCTGTCTATCTCTATCTCTTTTTCTCTTATTGTGTATCTCTTTTCTTTTTCTCTTACTATCTATACCTTTCCCTTTTCTTTTTCTCTTACTATCTATACCTTTCCCTTTTCTTTTTCTCTTACTATCTATACCTTTCCCTTTTTCTTTTTCTCTTACTATCTATACCTTTCCCTTTTCTTTTTCTCTTACTATCTATACCTTTCCCTTTTCTTTTTCTCTTACTATCTATACCTTTCCCTTTTCTTTTTCTCTTACTATCTATACCTTTCCCTTTCTCTTTTTCTCTTACTATCTATACCTTTCCCTTTTCTTTTTCTCTTACTATCTATACCTTTCCCTTTTCTTTTTCTCTTACTATCTATACCTTTCCCTTTTCTTTTTCTCTTACTATCTATACCTTTCCCTTTTTCTTTTTCTCTTACTATCTATACCTTTCCCTTTTCTTTTTCTCTTATTATCTATACCTTTCCCTTTTCTTTTTCTCTTACTATCTATACCTTTCCCTTTTTCTTTTTCTCTTACTATCTATACCTTTCCCTTTTCTTTTTCTCTTACTATCTATACCTTTCCCTTTTTCTTTTTCTCTTACTATCTATACCTTTCCCTTTTCTTTTTCTCTTACTATCTATACCTTTCCCTTTTTCTTTTTCTCTTACTATCTATACCTTTCCCTTTTCTTTTTCTCTTACTATCTATACCTTTCCCTTTTCTTTTTCTCTTACTATCTATACCTTTCCCTTTTTCTTTTTCTCTTACTATCTATACCTTTCCCTTTTTCTTTTTCTCTTACTATCTATACCTTTCCCTTTTCTTTTTCTCTTACTATCTATACCTTTCCCTTTTCTTTTTCTCTTACTATCTATACCTTTCCCTTTTCTTTTTCTCTTACTATCTATACCTTTCCCTTTTCTTTTTCTCTTACTATCTATACCTTTCCCTTTTCTTTTTCTCTTACTATCTATACCTTTCCCTTTTCTTTTTCTCCATCTATCTCTTTCCCTTTTTCTCCTATTATCCATGGCTTTCCTTTCTCTTTTTCTCTTACTATCTGTCCTTTCATTCCTTTCTCTTACTGTCTATCTCTTCCCCTTTCTCCCTTTCTTTGTCTCCATCTACCTTTTCATCTCTTTCTCTATTAAATTTTCTGTGTATGTTTTCTTTTGTCAAAAAGAAATATACTGTTTCTGCTAAAGAACGCCTTTAGTCTAAGCATCTCTTTCTCTCTCCATGCACTTTATACATGCACAATAAAAAAAAGGACAATTTTTCATTTTCTGTCTTTCTTCCTCTTTTGTTCACTTGGAATCAGTGCATGACAATTTTGATAGCATTGTATAACGAACACATACTTCCTGCGATAGTTACGCACAACTTGAAATAAAGAAGGAAAGTGTTCTGCATTTCACATTATCTTACATCATATTCAGGATTCGACAAAGATGATGTTGTTGAGAGAAACTTCACACCTATTTCAACTGAACATGAGTAGAAATTCAAAGGCGCCAATCAAGTGATAAAAACTTGACAATGTTTGCAGCAAAGTTACCCCATGACTTGATCGCTTTAAGCAAAAGTTTAAACATACTGGTAGCCTTGAGAATGACCAAATCACTGGCATCTTGCCAACATTTGCATGACAGACATCCGTCATTCTACGAAAAAGACAAACAATAGGAAAAAAAAATCCATGTACAACGGACTGTCATATTATGTTGTATGGTTTCACTTTTATAATGAAGCTACAGATATCATTTTTTGTATAGTTCTTGTCCTTTGTGTGGCTCAAATGACCTAGTACAGTCATGGTCTCTGAATCATGAAAAAAAAAGATTTGGGGAGGTTACAAACGGAGGTCACTACAGCTGGTCCTAGTATTCTTCATTCTCTTTCCTTTCTTGATTCATTAAAGAGAAAGAAAGAAAAAAAAAACAGAATGCGTTCACAGGAAGATGTGTGCAGACGAACACCTTTGCCGTAGTTTCCATCACCATGATGCTGAGAGGATGGGAGCAGGTAGTGGTCGTCTGCTTCGCACCTGCTTGCTGTGATGTAGCGCCCCCGGAGAGGACTGAATCTCCCCCCCCCCCTTCTCTCCCCGCCTGTTCCCACCTGCTTCAATCCCTGCAGGGATTTCACTGCCATGGCGATGGGGTCTCGTGGCCCCTTCTCTCAAGGGTTTGATGTGGGGTCAAGTCGTTCATCACGAAAGGACTGGAAATTTACTCCGTCAATTTTTGCAGCTGAACCTTAAGCACGATCCGTGTCAGACCAGAAGATGGGCCCAAACTGATTTCAGGAACCACCTCCATCTCATCAATTCCCCTTTCAGTCTGTGTGTGACGGGGATTTGACCTTGGCACTGTGTCGCTTCAGATTGCCGAAATTCTGTCAAATCTTGAAATGAACTTTGATTGGGAATCCCTCGCACACCTTTGACTGATGTATCCCTCTCTTATTAAGGGGTTTGACTGTCAAAATCAAAGATTATTGCTGTTCTGAAGAGTTCTACAAAGGGTGACAGTTCACAAAATGCAGGAAGGCACCAAACTCTGTCAGAAAAAAACCTGTGACCTTTGACCTTACTTAGCCATATCTGTTAATGACCTTTGTCTGCTCATGGTTCATTTCACACAGAAAAAAAAAAAAGAACGGAGTTAGACAAAAGCTTTGCACCGTGCAAAATGCGTCTGTCAACTGTATCAGTTAATTTGATTGTGAAAGAAATGGTCATAGATTCCTGATAGGCATTAGATTCGATGATATGCTTTCTGACGTGAGTTGACGCATCCTTGAATATACTTTTGACAAAAGACACACACAAAAATACATCACAATGTGACAGGAATGGGCAAGAAGTAGGTTAGCAAGTTTCAGTCACCTGCATCCGTTAAAACCTCTGTGCTACGACTCATGGCATAGATCTGTCACCTGTAAGACTTTCTGACCGCATGCAGACGGATGATGACATGGAGTATATGATATGAAATTACAACTCTCAATTCCATTTACGTACGCTCATTTTTTTTTTTTAACCTTACCAGGACAGATTTCAAATGAGTTTAAAAACTTTTTGCACTTTATTTGTTAAAATTCCCCCACTGCCTTTGACATTTTTCCTCCCTGTGTAAGGTTTCAAGCCACTGGGACTGGCTCACCAAACGTCTGCCACGCTTTGGCCGCTTATTTCTGACAACAGGTGCTCCTTTGAATCACGGATTAGCGCTAATCGTCTCATTGAATTCAATCAGCGCACTCACCGGAAAGGGCTCACACACGACCCATCCGCTGAACTGGCAGGACAGAGTCTACGTATCTCTCCCTCTCTTTATCCCTCCCTCACTCCATCTGTCTCCCCCCCCCCCCCCCCCCCTCCCCCTTCTTAAAGGGATGGTATGGTTCTGGTTGAGATGAGGGATTCAGATTTTAACTTTGTTCAAAATGATTAGAAAACACTTATGTGAAATATTAAAGAGCATACAATTATGAGATGAATGAAAAGTTATTACATGAATATTGGTTTTGAAATGGCTGAGATATCTAAAAACAAACAGGTCCCAGTAAAAGGTGGGACCTACCTTTTGTTAGGACCACTTTTGCTTTGCTTTATTTTTGGATATCTCATCTGTTTCAAAAACCGATTTTCATCAAATAAGCTTTATTCTTCTTCTTAGAATTGTGTGCTCTTTAATATTTCAAATAAGTGGTTCCTAATTATCTCGAAAAAAGTTAAAATCTGAATCCCCTATCTCAACCAAAACTATATCACCCCTTTAATATCTTTTGCCCCTTTCTCTCTCTCTCACACTCTTTACCTGACTATGTTCTTCTTATGTCTACCTCTCTTGTTTCTCTTCTGATATCTGTCTGTACGACAAATTTCAGGGATGCCAGTTAGCATAAAAGAGAGGGACTGCAATACACCTTCTTGACTCTACTTTGTACAAGAAAGGGCCTGTATATACAGGGTCTTGCCTGGAAACTGGCATCCCTATATTTTTCTCTTTCTCTAATGTTGCCCTTTTTATCTTTCATTTTCTGTCCATCTACCTGCTTTTCTTCCTCACTTTCTCTGTTTTGTTTTGTATTTTCTTCTTCTTTTTCCCCTCCTCATCTTTCTATTTCTGTCATTTGGTGCACATCTCTCTCTCTCTCCCTTTCTCTATTGTTTCTCTTTATATCTTCCTTTTTCAGTCCATCTACTTGCCTATTTGTTTTCTATTTTCTATTCTCTTTGCATCTAACTCCCCCTCCCCTTCTCTCTCTCACACACACCCTCCTTTTCTCTCCCTTCTATACTTGGCTTGTCCAGATCCCACCACCAGTTGTCCATGCTTGGCCAGCAACGGTCAGGAAGTTAGACGGTATTAGTCATTATTTCATCAACGGGGTGCATTTGACAGGCGAGTTAAATTCCTTGGCTCTGTCAGACACCGGGAGGGAGACGGGACGAGGGACAGGAAAAACACCTGCCAATCAACTTGGCAGTGCGCTCATTTTGGGATTCCAAAATGACACAATATTTGGCCCGTTACGGCATGAGCTGCCGGACAGTGGCAATTACGTAAATCTGCAGGGAAACGAGCGAGGATCAGACAATAAAGATCCTGCGTTTTGTGAAGACTTAACCTGGAATAATACCAAAGGAGAGATTTCAATAACAATAACCAAAAAAAAAAAAGCAAAAACAGAAGCTTCTCCTAACAGAGATAATGACTTGTCAAATTCATACAAGCTAAACTATGGCATAGCTGTCAAAAAAAAAAACCTCGACATGGCAGCACCACCTCGCAAAACTGGACACTCAAAATGCCATGGTCATAACAGTAACAAAGGCACGCAAGAAAAATTCCCTTTTTTCCTCCCCTGTCATCTTCAGGTCACAATTCCAGGTACGGATTTCATTTTTGAAGAAAGGGTGCCATATCATGCTATGAATTACATCCCACAAGATTCGAATTGTCTCTTCTATACAAAAGACCACATAAATGGGGTCTAATCACTTTACAAGTCAGAAACATCGCACTAGAATGAGGTATATTAAGAAGAAGGAGAAGAAGAAGAAGAGGAAGACAAATTTATAAACAACCAAGACAAAGCAAAAACTTTAGAGCACTTCAATGAAATGGGGATAAAAAGGTATAAGAGGAGAAGAGAAATATACAAAGAAATAATGAAGAAAACAAGAAAGACAGTAAAAGATATGTGAATCAGATTTAGGGGTGAAAACTCTCCATCGTAAGACACATAAACATCATGGGAATCAAAGATTGAAAAAAAAAATGGGATAAACATGAAATTCGGAAATCGGCTCACCAGAATAGAGTCGGGCGTCTGCGCTCTCATGCTGACTTTAGTTCGGTCTTTGATACTCGGCACTTCGATCGGCTCCGTGCTCGTAAAACTCAGAATCCTGACACCTGTAAGGTTGGAGGACAAATCAAAACATGTTTTTCATTGTTGGAATTTGCTAAATCTAATTGGAGAAAAATCGTGAGAGCAGACAATGCGCCGACATCAAGATAGGTGCGCCACGCAGACAAAGTGTGACATGCGATTGATCAGAATGACGAAATTCCAACAATAGCACCTCCGTGAAGGGCGGGGCATACTAATCTGCAGGTGGAATCTATTGAAATTTACCTCAGACAGAAGAAAGAAAGGAAAAAAGGAGGCAAAAATAACATTCTTTTGTGCCCTGAGGTTTCCCTTTCATCTGTATGTACACCCAAGGGAAAGTCCAGCATCTGCTAATTTTGAGCACTGCCTTCATTGCAGGCGATCTAAACAGAGCAGGATGAACATATACACATATTCATGTGTAACAAAGCATACAAGTGCAATTTCACACATAGGAAACTGATACTGAAGACGAAAACATGAACAACAGATATTGACAGTGTGGTAATGACTATCATAATCAGAACAGTTCAATTCCCCTTTAAAGGAGACTCTTATTTCGATGAACAGCACTCCATCGACCTCATCATGGTCACATGATTGCAAGTGTGTGGAAGACCAAATCATACTTGTCCTTGAATTTTTTTACATGTGATGGTATATGAGTGGAAATGAAACCTCTTCAGAGGCCTTGCACACAATTATGAAGTAAATATATCTGACCTACAATTGTAGTAATGAATCGGCACATCGAAACAAATTGAAGGATGTTTACAATAAAAACATTAATGCAAAGATAGTATTTACAATAAAAACATTAATGCAAAGATAAACCAAGGTTTACATTTTTGAAGGATGTCACATGGACATCATAACCAAGGATCCAAAATGATCATTTTTTACATACTTATTGTATACAGAGAAGTATAACAATATTTACACACTATTTTTTTTTTGCTATAGTTTGCAATGCTATTTGCATTTTCTCTGCCTCTAACTTCAAACAAAAAGTGAATTCAATGGGTGCACTTACTACGTACAAGTTGTAAGAATTCTAAGACAATCACCCCATGGGAAATTGCCCCAGACCCTTCCCCTGACCCTAACCCTAATCCTGAACCTCATTTTAAACCTAACCCAAATTCTAGCCCTATCCTATCCCTAACCCTAAATTTTTACATTAACCCTATCACTAAGTAGTATTTAGCCAGGGGGGGGGGGGGGGGGGGGGTATTTGTCCTGACATGGGTTGTCCAGGTGTTGGAAGTTATTTGGTTTACAAACTGTAAGCTCTGTGGTGACTATAATTATTACTACCATAATAGGTACAATAAGATGAAACTTACAGAGATGAAATAATTGTTTGGGCATAAACTGATGTTCAAAACAAGAAGAAGAAGAAGGAAAAGAAAGGATGATTAACAACGAGCTCACTTAAGACCAGTGCAGGTTTCACATGACATCATAATTACACCATGCTCTCTCCCTCTCACTCTCCAATTAGCTCTTTAATGTGTTTACTGTAAACTTGTTGCATGTCCATCAATCAACACTGTAGGATTGTATCTTCACATCCTGGTTCACCTTAAAATCCTCATCGTAAGCTCACAGAGCGCTAACGTGCAGAGCATGTTACTCACAAGAAAGTTGTGATTAACAGAGATGAGAAAAACAAAGAGAGAGAGAGTGAGTGTGTGTGTGTGTGCGTGTGTGATTAGACAAGAAAGATGAAAAAAAAAGAAATGAAAAGGAGAGCAAGTGTGAGGAAACGATGAGAAGGAGAAAGAGAAAGAGAAACAGCACTGCGCAACATGACACTTGATAAAGGGAATTGCCTGGGAAATGGAAGATTGTGTGAATGACGGATTACTTGGTGTAATGCTTCTTTTGTTACCAAAATCATGTCAGCGAAAGAAAAAGTAAGGGGGGGGGGGGAGAGAAAAAAAATGGAAGATAGAAAGAAGGGGATAAAATGACAAAAGTGAGAGAGTCAGTGATAGATACCCTTGTCTTGTTATTCACCAGAAAAAGTGAAGAAAAGTCAGAAAGATAGAAAGCAAAAGGGGGTAGGGGTGGAAGGAGAAGAGAGAATGACAGACAGGAGAACTTTGGGGGGAACTAGGTGAGGTGTCGACAACAGAAGCTTCATCTCTCTGACTCATTCTCGCTTGATTCCGCTCAAGAAAAACATTCTTTGCTATTCTTCTGTTTTTTGCCCCCTCCATCTCTCTTTCTCTTTTCTCCTAGTCAGGGGGAGTCACTGCGCACCAAAGCCGTTCCCCAGAGAGTCGGGAAGGGGGACTTGGCCCAGCTTTTGGGTAGGCGGAGGGGTGAGACATGGGGGCGGTTTGTTTGGATGGAGCCATTTTTAGCTCTCGAGTACTACTAGCATGCCCCCCTCTCCAAAATCCACTCCCTAACCCCCTCCCGTTTCGCATCCCCTTTTCTCCTCTACCATTACTATGACGATATGAGTGAGAATCCTAATCGATACAGAATTCATTTCATTGAAGAGATATAATGAAGAAACACTGATATTATTAACCCCTTGAAGACGAGTCCCGACAATACTCGGGCAGGTGTCTATGGGAAATGCATGTTATAGCAAAATCAGTCCATTCTCAATGGGTTCATTTCTATGTATTTGTTCATGAGGTTTTCTTCAATGCCTCACTAATGTTTTCAAATGGCAAACTGTCAAGGGATCTTGTCTTTAAACCCTCTGGCCCGAATTCACAAAGGTGGTTTTAACTTAGACCATGGTACAAATTTAGACCATGGTCTAAAATAAGCGTTAAATAAGCGTACCAATACATGCGCGCATCAATGCACGGTTTTTTACTGGATGCCTGTTAGCGTACGCAATCTGTCAATCATATCTACACAGAAGAAATATACATAAACCATGGTTTAAATTTAGACCGCCTTCGCGAATTCAGGCCTCTGTGTTGCCATGGAAATAAGAAGAGATTTCACTCTGCGCATTGGTCTACCCCTTACGTCTTTGAGGACGAGCTGATTTTGCTATTATATGCATTTCGCATAGACACCTACATGAGTACGTTCTTATTATTCGGGACAAGTATTCAATGGGTTAATATGCCAAGTTTGCTGCTTGGCATGTCTGTTGGAGCACCATATTCCATTGGCACAGATATCTGCAAACTAATTGCCAAATAATACAGATTACACCTAATTGTCTTAATCCCTATTGTGTCAACATGGCCTTCCTGTTGGACTGAGGCATATTGTTAGGCCTGAGTGGTCTTTGCCAACTTTACAGCCAGGTCAAGATTGGATGGATTATGAAATGATAATGGAAAAGCCTGGCAGGTTGAAGGCGCATAGACCTGGTGGTTGCGGGGGCGCTGTTGGATGATACTGCCCATATATACGGCACTGATACTGCCCAGTGCCGTATATATATGGCACTGATACTGCCGATCACCGTTAGCATGATACGAAGATTGCCGAAGTTGAGCTGTCATCAAGAGTAAAGCGCGTAGGTGTTGCTAGGTAACGTTGCCTTCATTGTCTTCTGCACGTCACACAGTCTGTAGTGATGCCAGGGTGCATGCTTCTTAGTATTACATCACAGAAGATGTTTGCTAAAGCTGTCATCATCAACCGAATCATGAGCCGAACCGTGATCGGACCACTGACTACAGTGGATTGGACTTCTTGGGACTCGTGGAAATGGGTCACAGCGTAAATGCTAAAGAGGAGTCGATAGCATTGGTCTCTATAGGAAACTTGCGCCGTGCGCCCGCGTACGCATTCGACTAAACCACTGGGTCTATGTGCCTTTAAGCTATGTGCTTGGGCTCATCAAGATTTAAAAGGTATTGTTACCATTGGGAGCAGGGATTAAAAAATGTTTGAGTTATCATATTTGATACAGAAGCGTAGGTCAGTTGTATCACAAATCATCCTACCATATAAAAAATGTTGCAATAAAGCCTGGAATATAAGGAAATATCACTATTATTCTAAATAAACCATAACTGTAGACAGTTAATTCGAGAAACAATTTTGTTACATCTATTGTTCACATTTCGTATATAATAACAATACTTAACACTGATTATACTGATCAACATTTTCATATGGGTTGTTTCTATTCCTAACTAACAATTTAGAACTATTGTATTTTGAAGCACTTAGGCTGGGTTTTTTTTTTTGGTTTCATCTGCAAATGGTAAATAATACCTTTAAAGGGAAACTGCAAGAGGAGTTCATATCTATAGCTGATAGCAAACAGAGAAGTGGGAGGGGTGGAGGAGAGGGAGGGGTAGGGGTAATGGCAGTCTACTGTCAGCATTTCTTGTGACACCTGTAGATGCAGGCTGTAATCATTGTTGGTATTATATGTACATGTATGTCATAAGGATAACTGATATGATATGGTACAAGTGTATCACCAATACATGGCACTGCAGGTGTATTGCACACACACACATGCACATTGCACATAATTCTACGTGTACAACTCTATCGCACAGAGAGGAGATGTAATGTGTGTTCGAAATCAAGGCAGACATTTTTGATTTGGCATGCATTTTTGTGAGTTACCTGATGCAATCCGATATGATACATCTGACCCTAGTGTAGTATAAAGTACTACTGTGTATTTTATCCCTTCCTGTGTTTGCCAATTGGTAGATACACTTTACAACGTATCTTCTGGCAAGCATTGGACAATAGAGCAACTCAGATGCCCTGGACTTAATTTGGAATGCAGAAAGTTTAAGTAATCCTTTTGCAATTGATTCTTAACTTTTTTTTGCAGTAACTTTTCTGCATAAATGATTTAATCCTGACAAATTCACTACTATGCTAAGCATACTCGTCAGGGGATGAGAAAAATGCTATTTGTATTGCTGGGCAGATTATGATACAGACATACTAAACAGAAATACATGAATCTTTACAATATAAACAGCCAGGATCTACACTCCAATGTTTCATTTGTGTCCTCTCATATGGTGAAAATACTCGAGCTACACCTGCAGAAAGCGACTCAATACAAATTCAAATAACTGGGAGAGTTTTTACAAGGAACAAACAGGGTTAAATGAACTTGGCATGCCAGTAACTTCTAGACCCAAATTCAACCTCAAAAACAGAAAAAGAAAAAAGTCAATTCTTTACAAGAGAGAAAGGTTATTCAGCGGACACAGTTTTGCTTGATTTTATTTCGCCTGCTTTTTAAGAACCTTTGCCTCAAGTACATTATGACAGCAGTCACCGTTGCAGCACAGACCCAAGGGGTCCCTGCCTAGCAGTCACCTCTGCCTGAACTCCGGGGGAGGGAGTGGGGGATTGGCTACAGTGGACCTGGTGGGGAGAAAAAAAAAAGAAGGGTGTCAATGCCCACGTACATATTGAACATATCCCAGAAGTTGTCGTCAGGTAGCACTTGCCTCGCTGCGGTTGTGCTTTTCAGAGGGTCTACGAAACAGCTTCCTTACTTACGGGCGGTGAATATTGCTAGGTACATAATGTACAATCTTTTCCTTCTGTTCCTCGTTGAATTTTCCTCTTTTCCTCACCAAACTCTACAATGAAGAACTGACCCTAAAACAGCCTGATATGTATAGGAAATTAACTTCGAGTCATTCAATAAGCCAGTTCGGGGTTAGCTCATGGGCACATTGGTACAAATGACCTTTCTTCTTTCTCAGTTTATTAGGCACTCCACTTTGACCCCGTTTACAGTGTGGGGCTGGGCCGAGCCGCGGCCGAGCCCAGCCTCAATTGTGAGGCCGGGCCCCGTAATTTTGTCCGTTTACACTGCCGGGCTCGGCCGTGCTTTTGATTCAAACCTTTCAATATTTTGTCGTAGTGAGTGGCGCTCTGCTTGTAAACAAATGCAGTTTGGTATTGTCTGGTTTTCAGACCCTTTGCCAAATGAATTCCGTGGCGACAAAGTCGTCGTTCGGGCAAAGGCCTTTCCCGAAGGAAAGAATCCTTTGCAGGAAAAAAAACACCTTAAACTATACTAGTTTTCGACGTTGAGGGGGTTAATATCCTGAAAAGCGAAAGATACAGGCAGAGGGTTTGGAAGCCAGACTAAAATTGGCCGCGCATTTGGCCCAGTTTGCGTTTACACCAAGAAAAGGCCGGGCTCGGCCGCGGCCGAATCCACCTCCAGAGCGAGGCCAAATGCGAGGCCAATTTTGGCCTCGCATTTGGCCTTTTGCACGTTTACACTGAAGCTGGGCACGGCCGCGGCCGAGCCGCAGCCGAGCCTCGCACTGTAAACGGGGTCTAGTTTTCAAGCGACAGAAGGCATAACCTTGCCCAACGTAACAATTTGTGGAATTCATCAGCCATGTTCAAACAAAGGATGAACTTGCGTAGACTAAGTGACCAGAATGATCCATCAATTAGCACTTTGGAAAGCATCCATTTCATTATTTTGCATTGAATGCATTGACAATCTTTTTCTATTGATATTGTCAAATATATACCACTTTTAATGTCAGGTGGATGTGCCAGCAAGCACCACTTATAAGGATCACTTGAATAATCACTACATCACAGATGCTTAGCACAGTGAATTTAAATGCAACATGCTCTGCTGGTACAAATGACCTTTTTCTGCTCATGCTCAAAGTGGAACCCCGAACTGGCTTATTATAGCGAATGACAAAAATGAATGCCACTTTCCCCCATTTTGAATACTCCTGAAATAATCACAGCTGTTGTCTTTGAGTAAGGCCAGCTGTTTCACTCTAACCCTCAAGTACAGAATGCAACGCAAGCCTCCATAGTGGTAACCTTACTGGCTGCAAGCTAGTTTATTCTAATATTTTTGCCTCTACATTTTATACATGACCTGTCCATAGCAATAAATTCATCAGTCTGGAGCCAGACTATCAACCCTGATGTGTTACCAGTGGTTCCGTGACATTTGTTCCTGCAACAATTGCTCCCATGAAATATCTGCTCGCTAAGCCAAACATAAATTCTACCCACAAACATAACCCTAACCCTAATCCTAATCCTCACATCAAACTAAACTGAAAACCCTATCACAAGCCCAACCCTAACCCTAAGTCCCTGGAGAAAATAAAACCAGTGCAAATTGTTGCCGGTGCAAATGCTGTAGGAGCTGATGTCATGTCGCCTTTACCAGTACCATCCCAGTGTGTATGTCACTCATGCAGGCAAGAAGGGGGAAGGTGGGGGGGGGGGGGGGGAATAGTCTGCACCCAAGGCTCACATTCAGCGAATTTAGACAGGCCCTTGAGGGGAAAAGACAGCTAATGTGGATCAACAAGGAAATTGTGCTGGCATCTCAAGGCTAGTTCATCAGTTCACAAAGCACATTAAATCAGCATACAGGAACTCGCAGCTGCCAAGGGGATATGTGTACCTGTGCAAAGACCAATCACAAATGCCTACTTTAGACGTTGCCATGGTAGCTACGACAGTTGTACCCCCAGGTGATGCAAGTCTTCTTACTATATGGGGCTCTTTTCAGTTTCTACAGCGAGTAAGCCTCTCTCAGTATACACTGCACAGGCAAAAACATGCAAAGTGAATATCCCAGTCTGCAAAGAAGTCATTTCATGACAGGATAATGTGCATATGTGACCCTGCACCTCAAAACAAACAAAAGTCGCCAGACATGAATTTATAGTTAAGACCATGTTCTGAAAGAGCAGACTTTAAGCTTTAAAATGATGTATAACTCAAATCAAATGGACTCTCCTAACCTATCTAAATATTGGAAAGAAAGCACAAACTCAGGAAAAGTGGAAAATGAGAAAAGAGGCTCTGAAGTACAGTGTCTATTCAAGCGCTTAATCTTTACCAAACTGTGCTGGCTGTGAGATGAATGGGACAAAAAACAGGAAGTAAACCACCAGAGTAACAACAATGAAGGGATTATCAGATTAAACTGAAATTCAGCATGCCTCATTAACACGTTCTGTCCATAATTAATGCCAACTTTCAAAGCAGTAGCACTATCCTTTCAAAAGTTATTAGAGTTGAAAGTGAAGAGTGTGGACAAGGTTTTTCAGAAATGAAAAAAGGATTCTAAAGACACACCTAATCACACTATTCTACCAAAAATGTTCGAGATAAACTGCTAAAAAAACACACTTTCCTGCCCGTTTTATGATACCAAATTTTAGCATTATGTAAAAGAAGACCCACTCTTTCAGAAAATACGAAAAAGGCAAGTTCGGCTAGGTTGACCCATTTCACTTATTTTCAGTCCTCATGCAAAATCAGTGTGTGCGACTTTATGTTCGTTTTGAGGTGCACGGTCACATATATACTATACATGTATATACAAAATTTACCTTAAACCGTATGGCCCAAATGCCCATTCATATGCCATCCCATTTACATGTATCATATCACTATGCACATAGCCACATGAGTGTAAAAAATGTTCAAAGACCCCAACTGTGTCTTATCACTATGTTTCCCCTATAAAGTATATGTAACAGAAATTAACACTGAGGGCTGTTAGATACTAAAAAACTGAAAGAGTCGGATTAAATTTTGCTTTCTCATTTCCCCCCTCTTCGACACTCCATTCCCAGGCTGCCATCATTTCAAGCATCGGCTTACGATGTGCGGCCTGCTGCATATTTCCCTTCGTAAATATTCCCTTTAGCAGATATTGATTAGTCTTTGTTGATAACAAATTTGCAAGGTTTGTTTACATTCTGATCTGCAGTCAGTAAAGTTGAAAGATAATTATCAATTGTTATTTTCATTTCATTTCAATCATTTATTGTCCATATCACGGATATTTGTTTTGTTCACATGCTTTTTACAAAAAAAAAAAAAAATTGTACTAACATGTAGAAGAAACACAGAAGTAAAACCAAACAAGCAAACAAACAAATATTGTATCATCACAACAAAGATGAAAGATGAGACAAATCTTCTTCCATCAGTAGACGGTCATGATGATACACGATGATCAAGATGCCACTCTTTAAGGGGGGGGGGGGGGGGCAATCTGTAGGTTTTGTGTTCCTCACCTGTGTCTAAGTCAGCCACACCCGACGACACCTCTCTGTGGTTTTTCACGATGCTCTCCCGTTCGGTGTGGCGGGGGTCCGGTAACGTCCGGCTCTTCCTACGCTTGCTGCCTTTCCTCCCCGTCGGGTAGCCATCGACTGAACTCACAGACGACCGCTGCAAAGATAAAAAGGACAAACAAGGTGGCTTTTCTTAGACTATTCTCAGATTCAAAGTTCAATCATCTGACAAACCTCTTTTTTGTGTGTCTTCTTTGATATACCCTTTTACTTGTCATTCCCGAGTCATTCTCACCTTGTTTTCAGTATCAATTTTACAGATTTTGTGCAGTCATTACTACAGCAATCCAGCACTGTATGTTGTCATTGCTGTTAATTATTGTGGTAGAGGTACAGCTGTAGTGGTAGTAACAGAAGAATTAGAAGTTATTTTGGTGGCTGATGTTGTAGTACTTCTAGTAAAAGTAACAGAAGTAGCATTAGGGTTGAAAAATACATCATAATCTTTTGAAATGTTGATTGATGTCTAATGGTGTAATGAAAGATATGGTAGGGTGAGTGTAAGTTTCATGTCCAAATGAGTGTGTGTTTATGTGTGTACATCTATGTGTGTGTGTCTGTGTGCATGCATGTGTGTTTGTTACATGTACAATATTGTATGTGTGCCTACGGATGTCTAGATGTGCTTCAATAACATCACTGGATGCTAAAGATAAGAATAAGATTTTCTACAGACAGTCTGAAAATGAGACTATAGCCTTTTTCTGAGGAAGAGAAGAAGAAGAAGAAACAAAGAGAATGATGTGGAAATGAGGGGCTCTCCAAAGTAAATCGTCCTCCGCTAATTGTCGCGGGGCCCCCTCGGGAGGGCAACGATGGACAGCAGTGGATTCGTCTGTCAGCGGCAGGAATTAGATCGGCATTGAGACGTGCGAAGTCCTGATGCAATCTTTGCAGTCATTTCGGCAGCTTGTCACAGGGGGGTAAATGACTACGCTAGAGGCTACCAGGAAAAAAAACAGGACTGAAACAAAACCAAAGCCACCCCCCACCAAAAAGACAAATAATTATCAAGAGCAAAGGAAAGCAAAAGAATGCCTCCATGCATAAACAAACATAATAATAAATTCTTTCAAGGAATAAATGGACGAAAACATTATTGTAATTGTTGAATCTCTAAACAATAGAAGAGGGATGTCTGTATTTCCACAACCACAAAATGAACTGAATTACTCCGAAGGAGCATCAACAAATCATTTCCTGATGTTGCCCAACTGTAAACATGGACATTTTCGATGTGCAAGTGTACATTCATTTTTTCATATTTTGTGCTACTTTTGGGTAACGCGAATTCTGAAACCCGCGAATTCTGAAACCCGCGAAAACATCTCCACAATTTTCTCTGCACATTTTGAATGAATTGACAATTACGCAGCATGAGTTCAGGAATATGTCTGTTTAATAGGCCGCTTTTAAACAGCATGAAAAATTAATTGCATGAAAATATCAATGATCAAAGTATGTATCATGTCCTTCTGCGTGTTCTTCTGAGACTACAAACTACATGTACCTTCTCAGCCTGGTGAAAGTAATGTAACACCAGTGGTTCTGTGTATTCCTTCCAAGTGTAATGCATTACACCATCGGTGCATGTGTTAATCATCCTGCTAATGTGTGCTCTGTGATCTATAGCTGCAAACTACACCATGTAACTTTCTCAGCTCGGTAAAGTGTAACACCATTGGCTCTGTGTATCTCTTCGAAGCGTATCTGATTACACCACTAGTAGGGGTGTTGATCATCCTACTATTATGTGTTCTGAGATTACAAACTCCCTTCTTAACTTGGTACAGTATAACACCAGTAGCTCTGTGTATCTCTTCCAAGTGTATGACATTACACCAATGATACACATGTTAATCATCCTGTTATTATTGTTGCTCCAAGATTGCATACACCCTTCTTGTCTCGGTGTCAAAAGTATAACACCAGCCATGCCTCTGTGTATTCCTTCCAAACAATTGAACACTCATCCTGTCATTCACAAGGGAGTGTCTACATACACATTATATGTCATGTTATCTCAACAAATCTCATTGTTATCATTTTTTTCTGTAAGGTTTGTTTAACATTCTGAAGGAAACTAGCTGGGAACTAGAGGGGAAAGTCCCCCTTCAGGCCCAAATATTCATCATGTTGTTGTTGAGAGCTGTATTCCAATAGTGTTCAACAGTGTCTGAGTACTTAGACCTCCTAATACACAACCAACTTGTTCACCCGTGATGCACATTATAATTGCCATATTGTGAGTAAGACGCAAACAAAAGTATGTACAAAATACAGAAACAGTGACAAATTAAAGAAAGAGAGAAAAAAGTGTAGGAGCAAGGAAAGCTGTGACATGCGCTGTAACTCCTTCCTTCTCAGGAAATGAGGCATTCAAATGTACCTGATGAGTTATTCAATCACTTACGTCCTTTCCACTTAACTCTTTCAGGTACTCTAAAAAAACAACAACAAACACGCAAAAACAAAAACAAGTCATGTACCCCCATGAGAACATCACTCATTCCTTGCGCAGGGATTAGCCAAAGAACATAAATGTACGTGTACATGTACCTTCTTGCGCAACCTTCTTGTCCAAATACGGTGCAAGGTGTGCATGTGTTGTTGTTGTTGATTTAATGTAAAAAGGGAAAAGAAGAACTGGAGAAGACATGTGAGGCAATGACATCATCGCCTCATCTACATGAGAGTTTGAATGCAAAATGGCTTAAGTGCTATTTTCAAACATTTTAAAGTATGTCCATGATCAGATGGAGCCAGATAAAACCTTTCCAGTGATACAGTACTTCACTTGCTGCATCAAAAGGAATGTCCTTGAAGTTATAATTTCAAATATCACATATTTTCAGATTATTTTCTCTGTACTTCTAGCAGCTTTAATTGCAAATATCTCAAAGTAGCAAGAATGGAGTTACCTCGTTTTGCCATCACACTTCATAATAATGTAGTTTGCACCAATGTGGACTGCCATTATCAGACTCAAGGAAGATACAATATGCCTTTGCATATATGTTACATGAACTTCTGACATACAATTAATATACATTTTTGTGCTTTGCATGTATATGTGTATCATTTTTTTTTTTTTTTTTTTTTTGGGGGGGGGGGTGATGGGGGTTGTTGTTTCTCAACTCAAAGTCAATTACTGAATTGTTTTCGATATAACCTTGATTTTCCCCACTTCCTGAACCTGCCCATGAGTGTGGAATTTTCGTTTGACACCACAAATACCCCCTGAATGGCCCTTTTTGCTGCTCATTGCGACCGGAAGCATTTTGTTTTCCGTTTATAGACATGATCTCATCAATAATGACACTCTTTCAGCGCGGCCTAGACCTTGAGATTGCAAACCTCGTTTCTGCGATGATCACCCATCACTTTTGCCCTAACCAATATTGGGCAATTTGCCATCATGTGAATACTGCATTTAGTGCCTGAGTGCAGCATATTACATTTGAAGAACAATGCTGAAGCATGAAGCTACATCACTGCAAGTTTTTGCATTTCTTCCTAATTTTGGACTCTGGGCTTGAGGTGACAATTAAAAGACATTCATTTTACTATTCTCTATACATCCTTTTAGCACTTTTTCAGACAAACTGTGCTGTTTTGAACAGGTCTGCTGATTAGTCCGAACATCAAAAACAGGATTTAGGAATCTTTGGCCGACTGCCATGGGGTAAGATTTGCCCCCCACCCCCCTTCCATTGGACCTGTACAGGAGGTGTTTAAATGTGATTAAACCAAACTAAAGAGAGAAAAGAAAATGATTCAGAGATGAAAATGGAACATAAAATGTAATGAAAGCACCTGTGAGAATTTTTCTATGAAAATATAAAAGATAGAGAGCACACAAGTTCTGGGTTTCAATGTAATTAACATGAAATATATTCAAAGTAAAATTTTGGAACAATGAGAAGCATCTTGTTTTAAGGAAGGGGGGGGGGGATCACTTCCTCCCTTTCCTCCCCTGCTCCGCCCTGCCCTCCCCCAAACCTGTTGTTCCCCGTCACCGCTGTTCCCTCCCGTTTCCTCATTCTGTGGTTGCGGCTTTATTTTGACACTTGGCAAGGATTCCAAATCCAGAAATTACCATCATGTAATTCTTTCCAAGGACGGCACTCATGGGATGCATGTGTACTACGAGCGAGCTTTAACGAGGCTGCCAGTGCGTGTTTTCTCTCGAAATCAGCGTTTCTCACGATATTTAAGTCTCGATCATGTCATATGACACGTAATTATGCACAGGATACACGAAACATGACATCAAATAGCCACCTATGATGAAGATTTATTATACACCAACAACAAAAGTCCCTTTTATGAATAACGACCTGGTGTAGGGTACCGGAATTGCCATAGAAACAAAAGGACTGAATTTTAGCACTTATCTTTAACTGCTCTGTAAAGAGACACCACATCACAAGGAGGCAAAATCAGGCTAGGACAAACTTTCTCTGAGATTACAATCTCACAAATTTTTGAGATTTATTCCTATTTGGGTTTTCTTTCAAGATAAACAGTGTTAGATCTAAATAGTTTTCCAGAAATATAAAATCTCTGAAATATTAATATGCTTGTAATGAGAGACTTAAAATGCTATTTTAACAGAAACATTTCTGAAAAGAGAAAATCTCTTTTCAGATAATTATCATTTTCTTTCATGTCACACTGCCGAAGATCCAAAGTTTGACAGTCGTACTTTTTAGAGACTTCTATTAGCATCTGTTTCCACATAAGTTCTTCAATCCAACAATGATATTCCGGTTTCTTTTAATCAAATTTACATTTTATTTTTGTTTTCAAGACAAACTACACAATTCTGATCCAATCAGGATGATAGATTTTGATGGTGCAGTCACACATCTCAGCTCACGGGAAGATCAAACATTTTTGGATACTAATTCTGACACCCAATTTCTGACATAATTGCGAAAAAGAAATGGTACTGAGGTCAAAATTAACAAACTTTTGAATAACATGTCTCGTATGTACTGTGTTACAGGATCGTGGAGACAAGATGCTGTAGAAGAACCAACGTGCTGCTGAAAAAGTTGTTTTCAAATGCTTGTCGCATCGCATTTCCTCATCAACATTTGAGGATGGGTGCCGCGAAGCGCCAGACGTGTAGTCTAGTCGCAGTAGCTCCCTCGAGCGTGCCGGTAAGGGCGGCACTCCCCTCCCTTCCACAGGCACGCCAATTATCGCAGTCGTGGCGGCTCCGTCCGTGTTCTCGCTGCATCCCGCACCTGTTCTCATTGGCCTGGTGTGGGGGTTGCAATTCTATCTTGTAACCATCTAAACGTGTTGATGAGCTCGTATTGGGGGGGGGGGGGGCAACATGATGTACTTAATTTTGGTTCATTTATCATAAACTATCCAGCTACAGGCTTTAAATTGCTGAGCATTAGATGTACAAATAACCTTCTCGTCACAGCACAGGTAGCAAAAAAAAAAAGAGAAAACTTTCGCTTCCAGACGAAAATATAATGCCCATCTGTTTTGGTGAAGTAATCAACAGCACTGTGTGGTCAAGAAAGGATATCTTGTGTTGGCCAATCTGGCTGGCGGTATACAGCTTTGTATCATAATCAAAATAATGTTCTACGTTGATTACCCAATGGGTCCTTTCCTTGATTTAACTCTTTCAGCTCTACAACTACAAATTTCCATTATGTACAGACTTGCCATAGATGTCACAGCCCACTCCAAATATTCAATATCTTATTCTCAAAATCTGCTTCCCAACCCCTTGTTTGATCCATTGAATTTCTTTATTGATGTTGTTGTTGTCCCTGCTTTCATTTTACGATCACAGCAGCACTCGCACCTCCTAAATGCTTGAAATGAAAAGGAAATACTGTATTTCCATAAAAAAGGAAAGAAAGAAGGGGTAAATGAAAATAAACCCAACTTACTCTTTTTCTCGAGCGGCAGATAACCAGAATAACTCCATCAGGGTCCTCTACACACTGCATGGACCAACGACACGGTACGCACGGCATTTGGAGGCGTTTGGTACGACCAGGGATATATAAGTACCAGATCAATGCCTTCACCCTCAAGAAGAGGCTCTATTCCCTGCAAGACCTGTTACACTTCTCAACTGAAGACTGTCCTGCGTCCAAATCCAGCCAGCTTCCAAGCAGGGCAAACGGCAAGCAGCGTGTGAAGGCGTTAACGAAAGCCTGTCCTGCAGGCTCACGATTTGGAGGTGATAAACTGCTTCAAAGCGAAGGCATCACATGTGCTAGCTAAGTATGGTTGTGATCTTTTAATTTCCATTCATAACTTCAGCTCCAGGAAATGTGAAAATAAATCCATACACACATGCACAACAATACCATTCCTTCCAACGCACCAAGGAAGTAAACGAGTGCCAATTCACTTTTATCCAGCGAAAATACCGTGGCGTTGGTTTCACTTTCAGTGCGTTGAAGATATTGGCAATACAGACATATGCAGATAGTGCCTCGCTATATGATCATTCAGATACAAGAACAAGTAATTGGATACAGAGCAACTAAGCAATTGTGTGGACAATCCTGCAGACAAGATATTGTGACGTCAGTTTGGCAGATATTGACTGGACATGAAGTCTCATACAGTCCTTCAAAGATCGAGTACATGGACTGCTTGCAATATGTGACCAAGCTGTAAAATCCGCTTTTATGAAAACCAAACTCTGAAGATGGCTCTTCTTCTCAAAGCTGGCACAGCCTCCGAAGAAAAGAAAGAGAGGGGGAAAATGTTTGGAGATGGATGACACATATCACGCCTGGAATTCATGAATGCTCAGGCTGGCTCTTCGGAAGTCGGGAGCGGCAAAATTGAGATGCAAGGATTTTTCAACGTGTGGTGCTGGTAAGCGCATTAAGTCCACGCAAGGATCGACTGACATGCCAAGAATGAGTCAAGGAGCTCTGAATCGAATGACCCAAGCCTTCGGCTAACGGGGGGCAAACTTTCCGCACCAGGACTCGATTCGTTCTACGCACACCTCCTACTATACTTAGTCATCCGACGACGACGGAGCAGCTCATTCATTCCAGGCAAAGGGTCGGGAGGGAGAGCTGAGCTTGTCCAGAAGAAAGCAGCACAATCATACGGAAACTCTCTCGGAACTCCCCTCCTCTTGAGTTGGGGGGGAGGGGGTGAGGTGAGGGGGAAGGGGAAAACTAGGGGCAGGGGGTAAGGGAAGGGGGGGGGGGAGAGCTAATGGACATATTACCAAGGATGACACAATTAGATTAGTCTTTCATTCCACACAATTTTCCTTATGGCCCCTAACTCTACATCTGATTGGATAATAGCACTGCAGACATACTCACATTCTGATATAAGGGTGTCTTTACACTTGCCTGACTTACCAATAGCGACTCCTGCACTTTAAAAGTGATATATGTCCATGGATGACATTTCTAGCTAGTAGCATGCCATACACCAGGGGTCTGTCGCATAAAACTGAGAAAAACTCAGGTTAACCATTAAAAAGGCACTGTTTGCACAATGTTTGAACAAACAAACAAACAAACATACAATCTGTGCTGCAAAGTTTTGAATACATGTACATCCAACAGCTTTGATACATTGTACAAATGTATATTGTGTATAAATACTGTTACAAAATAATCTCAATTAAATAACTCAATTTACCACATGAGTACCTACAGTGTAATCTTCCCACAGAAGGCAGTGGTGCTATAAATCATTTTTGTATGGTTTATCAGCAGGCAATATTTAATTTCAGCTGTCTTGATAGTCACACAATAATTTCACAAAAGTTTGTATACCTCTCTTCCTCAATATATATTATTAACCCCCCCCCCCCCCCTGAGTTTCAATAATTCTGTACAAAATAGATGGAGCCAATACAACAAATAAATCATTATCTTTTTGCATTGAAACAAACATCACTTTTTCCATCAATTCAATTGCATTTTCAATCCACAAAGGGCCCATGTCTGACCAGACCGGAGGATTAGGCACTAAAATGTCTGCTTTCAAAACATTATAATAACCTTCAATCATTCTGCAATTTTGTTTTTATCCTTCGCATCCTCTCATATTACATTGCATTTGACTTCGTAGAATCTACAGCCAACGGAGAACACACAAAGTTTAAAAGCCAATACAGATAGTACTTCTCAATGCTTGTTCAGCAGTGGTCAATGCACTTTTAGAGCTCTCACTCTTCAAGGTTCGGGTGACATCCAGGACAAAACAAAAATGTATGAAATTTGATACATTTGTTATTAATCTTGTACTTATAACCTTTCATGGATTCACACCTACGGATGGAGAACTGTCAAGATTTGTATCATATTTCTCAACCCATTGAGGACGAATCCCGATTAAACTCTCGGGCAAGTGTCTATGGAAAATGTGTTGTAGCAAAATCAGTCCGTCCTCAACGGGTTAAAGGATGTGTACAGTTCTGGTCGAGGTGAGGATTTAGCTTTTAACGTTTTGCGAGATATTCAGAAACCACTCTATGAGATGTCAAAGAGCTTGCAATTCTAAGGGGTATCAAAAGTTTATTTGATGAAAATCGGTTTTGAAATGGCGGAGATATCCAAAAACAAGGTGAAACAAAGAGATCCTAATAAAAGGCGTGGCCTGTAGCCTTTTATTATTATCACTCTTTTTGGGATAACTCAGCCATTTGAAAACGAATTTTCATCAAATAAATGTTGAATCCTTCTTAGAATTACATGCTCTTTCATATTTCATAAGAGGTTTCTCATTATGTCACTTAAGAATGTTCAAAACATAAATCCCCAACTCAACCAGTACTGTACAGTCCCTTTAACGACCAGGTACAATTGTAGCATGGGGATACCACGGAGTGGGAAGGCTTGCCTGGTTTGGATATATGATATTAAAGAATCCTCGTAACAGCTTAATCATTGATCTCTGTGTGAGTATGCACACAAGAGAATTTCGTCTGGAGTCAACCAGTACCAATGAATGTATGCGTCGATGCACATACATGTATTTGCTGACTGGTGCTTCATTTGTATTTGTGGTTTTACGAATGTACCCTGGTGGGCAAGTGAATGAATTGGGTCACCACTGAATCCATACACATAGGTGTGTCTGATGAGCAAAAAGTCTCTCATCGAAGGCTTTCATGAAATGGTTAAAGGTACACTAACCAGGGATTCAAGAGGGCGCCATTCGATGACATGATGACAGCTGCCATCTTCATTACAAAGATTGACAATGTAAAGCTAATGTCGCTGCCGAAGTAAAGGAAAGTCGATCACATATTTAAAGGCAAGCTTCCACGACTTTTAAACAAGCAAACTACAAATTGTCTTTGAAGGATATAAATGTATGTTGAAGGTAGAACCAGCAGGAATCATGGCTGAATGAAGAGAAGAACTGAGGTTGACATTATTGTGACCACACTCACATATGAATTGGTCTCTATTTGGACATTCAGAAAGTGAAAAATGCATTCAAGCACGGGTCCACGCAACAGCGCCCTCAATTTTGTGTCTGTGTACCTTTAACATGTCAACACACTGAGCAATTCATAATCTTGTGAACAATGCTTGTGGCATTTTGAGTAAATTTCGCAGAGATGGTAAATCATCTCAAAGAGACCGAGACTGCATCTTACAATTGTTCACTGGTCCTCGGACCGACAACATTCTTTGTAAACATTCGGGTCATCTCCTTCAACAATGAAAAGGTTTGCAGAGTATAGACTAGGCGATTGACAGGTCCTAATTGTAAAAGGAAGACGGCACGCAGTGAATCCCGTGATCTGATTGGGTAAAGGCAACTTTTTAAAGGGGCCAGCCCCCTGCTGTGGATGGGAGCTGGAAAGAGACTGACATAGGGACAAAAGGACTGACTTGCAGCAGAAAAGTGTCATGTGATCCCCAAGGGGTGAGGGGGTTCCCCCATCATCATAAGCCTGTCCAAAGAAGGATTATCATATCGAAAGGAAAGGAAAGGGAAGCAAAAATATCTCTGCTTAAAGGCTTTACAGTATACCAAGAAGTTAGTTAAAACACAAGAATATGCACACTCTAGTCACGAAGCCCTGATTTTCCAAAATGTTGGCATCAAACTATGTGTTGTCATGGGCTTTAAAGGGATGGTATAGTTTTGGATGAGATGGGGATTCAGGTTATCACCTTTGCAAGATACTTACAAACAACTTATTACAGCTCCTACATGAAATGTTAAAGAGCATACAATTCTAAGATGAATTAATCAAGAGTTTGTTTGATGAAAATTGGTTGTGAGATGGCTGAGATATCCAAAATCAAAGCAAAACAAAGTGGTCCTAATAAAAGGTAGGTCCCCTCCCTTTAAAAGGGATCGCAAATAGCTGTCACAAACAGTATCCTAGAGGTGTTGCAAACAGCAGTCTTATCCTTGTAACAGTAGCAGCATTTGTCCTGTTCCTTCTTGGTCTATATGTAACATGATAGACCTTGATATGTGCATCAGACTTCATGGTTGGGGGGGGGGGGGGGAAGAAAATGTTCCACTTTTTTTAGATGCTTTGAAATTAGCAGCATTTCCTGTCTGTAAAGATAGAGACAGCCAATCCGTAATTAGTATTATTGTCACATGACCTGGACTGCTATAATGGTCCATCGGTGATATGTTTATGTAACATGACATGCAGACATCAGAGTTTACCTTGTTAATACTAAGCAAAAGGGGGCTCCGAAGCCTCCTAGATAGCAGCCTCGAGCAGCCTTTCAGCTCAGTATAAACAGACAGCATTCAGATCCAATCAGGTCAGGTTCTGAAACCACCTCGGCTGCAATAAATATGTCCACACAGACATGTAGTTCCCAAACTTGAAATTTAGGTTGAAAACTGTAACTGCCAATGATTAGCTCCACTCGTAAATTCACGACGCGGGTTCACACGCGCACCTAAACTTTAAGTTACAACTTACAAGTGAATCCCGCTTAATGATTACACTGGAGGTGCAGAGTCTTCACTATGACCTTACGCTCGTACAAAATAGCACAGCTGGAGGTTGACCCGGAAGCGAACGAGAAGCGAGGTTCACGCTAACACACTTTCTCTTCCCCGATGACTAGTATGGTACATACATGGTAGACTTACCTCAAATAGCAGTGACTGGTACTTTTCTTTTCTCTCTTTTAAGTAAAGAAAATCTTATTTTCCAGGAGTACATCCTCTTTAAGTTACTTGGTGTCCCATTGCGTTTCAGTCCATGATGAAAAATTAAAACAAAAAAGGGGAAAATCAAGGGACTACAAAAGCTTGACAAACTTCAGAATGCAATGCAATGAAAAGAAAAAAAAAATGTCTCACAAAATCACTTACCAGTAAACATTTCATGTGGTACCAGAAACAATGCAAATATCAAACTTTTTGTTCAGACACAGGACAAAAAATCAAAGTTAATAGTCTGAAAGTTAATGTTGGCACACGAGAGAAGAGTGTATCAAATTATAGTGCTCTGTGGCTGCACATGCACATTTGATTGGACTTTTGTGTTTTTCACAATAATTCCTAACTCTAGATAATATCCTGTCGTGACCAGTAGGATGTTGGGATGAGCTCAGCCCTGTCATCAGAAGATCACGCAAAATCCTGTTTTTCCTGCCATTTTTCCTGACTGCCAAAATCCAGCTTAGCACACGCAGAGGCTCTTTGTTCGAACGCGGGACCTGTTTTTCGCTGTGCAGCCGACTTTGGAATGGCATGAGTGTCAAAAAATCTTGTCAGTCTGCAAAGTGATGTTCAATACACTTATATCTAAATGTGTCATCATGCTCCAAAAGCATTCGTCTAATGGAGGATGGACAGATTTTGAAAACAAAATTGCTCTTTCTAGCTTACGTACATGTACAACTACATGTGGCCACCATTATCTCCTATATCTTTGGGACCTGAATTTCTACTTTGTTGCAAAGAGAGATCTTTTATAACGTGTTTGTCAAAACAGGAGTGTACATGTATTGTAAATAATTGATCAAGACAATTGGATGTCAAATAAGAAAACAGAATCATGTGTTTCCATCTGAGAAGTAATATCGGATGCAACCACAAGATACTGTACACGCCATATATTTAGCGAGTCTAAGTTTTTCCTGACGATTTCGCGTGTGGATAACTCCGCGATCGTCAAATACTGTTACTGAACAGAGAAATGTATACTTGTGCACCACATTCATTTCGGGATCACAGTCATTTTTTTTTGCGTGTCTTTAATTTTGCAAATAGCACCTGACTCGCGAAATTCACGAAAATAAAAACCTCGCGAAATATTCGGCGTATACAGTATTAAAGTAAAATGAGACAAAAAGATGATGTTATTGATCATGCACAGCTCTTCCAAATGAGTGTGCACACAAGTGTTATGAAACTTATATTTTCGGTCATCAGCTTATATTATTTAAATTCAATTACCTTTAATTTCCAACAAAATTATACAAAATCATGAACATAGTATGGCTACAAAAATGCAAAATATCAAGAACATCTACAATGTATATCCTGAATATGCAATTTCTACACAGTAAACAACATGATTGTTATGCTTGGCATGTGAAATTGTTACATACACTGTACACTCAATGGGTTGGACTTTTCTTCTTCTTTTTTTCGGGGGGGGGGGGGGTGGTAATTCTTCGGGTTACATAATTATCTAATTTCTAATCAATTCAAGGCTATTCACTACATCAAAAGATCAACAGAAGCAAAAGTGCAGCGAACCCAAAAGCTAGTGTCAGGGACTCCCAACCCACTGATAGCCATTTGGCAGTCAAAACATTCCCTCCCTTTCCTCCTGAACCTCTTATCTTGCACAATAAACAAGAAAGATGCACAACAAAAACAATAACCTCACACCATTCCTGGACTACTATGAGCTATGGTGGCCTTGACCATAAAAAAAACAAAATAGAATTACATGTACTATGAAATAAAACATTTTTGCATGCATGAAAATTTTGTGACTTTTGCGAGGAGCCAAGATTCGCGAAAGTAAAATGGACGCAAAATGTTTTTGTCTAAATGTAAAATGCACATGTGCAGAGCACAGCTCGGGTCAGGCTGAGCTCTTCTGAATTAGAGTTAACTACTAGCGGTAGCATGTGTTCAGTTTTTTTGTGTGTTTTATATCCACCAGCAGTGTGTGTTCAACAAATCCCATATTACTTGGTTGTACATAATGTAGTAAACTTCAAATTTTTTCATGGCCAGTAATTTGCGCAAGTAAGTTGTGCTGTGAAAAAGACCATCGCCTCCTATTTGCGAAAGCTACATACTGCGAACATTTCTTGTTTCACTGTATAGAGGTGAAAGAAGGAAAGACAGAGAACAGACTCTTTCGCGCAGACAAAATAACGGGATGACCATCGCTACTCAAATACCAATTTTTTTTTTGCACCTGTTCAGATAGATAGAAATATCCTGCTAATTGTCGGTCACAGTAATTCATCGACCAAACTACGCATGACTGAATCTACTAAAATGGTGACCCCTGCCCTTGTGTGAGGGCGCTGTTCAATCACACATGCTTTGAATGGCGGGACCAAAAAATTCTTGAGATCTTTTGCTCCACATTTACACACCCGCCACGGTGTAAATTATCACGCTATCTCAAATTATCATGATAATTCCTAAATAATCACAAGATTTCTTGGGATTTGGATCGTGATGCTGATTACTCTTGCAAATTTCCATATTGGCAAATTTCCATATTGGCAAATATCTCACAATATCTCACAATATCTCACGATGCAAATCTCAAAAATTTGTATCTTATTAATTTGTGTCAGTTTAAATCCTACTCAAGTACTAATCACCAGAATCCATGAGGACTTTCCCGCATTTCAAAAAGTGGTAGAATTCTCTAACTCGATCTTTATGCGCCAAAGTGTACTTGCAAACTTGGCATGCCGTCCACTGAGTCAGGCGTATGAATGTCGCAGTAGGAAGTGGAAATATCTTGACAAACACATTTTTCATGCAGCTTTATGGGTCAGTGATCTGTCAAACACTTTTCCGTGAGTGAGTTGCAAAACTCTTCCTTAACACACAAAAGAGAAGGAAATTGGTGGTTTGCATAAAACACATACCATCAATTTCCTTCCATCGCATTAGACACAAGAATATATTGTTTTCTTTAAGTTTAATACCATAAAATACAGTACGATTCTACATAGCGTGCCAGTTTGCTCTGTTTACAAATTATCGATAAGATTGGAATGAAGGACAGGATACATTTTCACCAACTCCACTGACATCCTATTTGGAAATGAGAGTTCAACTCAAACATGTCTGAAAAGAGAATGATGTAAAGTGATAAGTATGACGCAGTTCATGTTATGAAACCTTGCCGTTTTATCGATGAGATTACTACACACACTCACACACAAACACACACACAGAGTGTACACACTCACAAGTCTAACCGCTGGTTGTTACGTTTCACTAATCTGTACACCATAGGTTGGTCACCATAAAGCCTGACAACCATAGTGTTACATTGTAGCTGCTAATCGTCAATAAAACTGAGATTTGATAAAACTTTAGTGGCAGGAACCTTGTACCAAAGTTCCAGGAATGCAAGCAAAATCAACAGAGTAGTCATTGAAAGTGTCTAGTGATAACAATGCTTTTAGTGACTAATAGCCTTTTTTCTCAATCTTTTGATATCACAAGTCAACGGAAGTAAATCTTTTTAAGTGGAATAAAAATATGGATGATCTCCTACACACTATTCTTCTGGCTATACAAACAAATCCCCACCCCCTTTCCCCTTCAGACCAGTGTATTCTGATATCAAATTTATAGGAATTACAAAAAAATTGTAAGATATTAATAAAATTTTGATGCATAATGACAGTGATCACTGTTATGTGTCAGTCAGTGTGCTTTTAATACACATTACAGTTTTATAGAGATTCCCTATAAAACTATGGCCAGAACATTGTTTCTAATAAATCGTTATCATAGATGTAAAAGTATATCTACTATATAGTATACAAGAACAGTTTTTCATTCCTAAATAATAACAATGACAACAATAATTGTAATAAATATCATATGATGACACTACAATATTAACCTGTTGAGGACGAGTCCCCAATATACTTGGGCAGGTGTCTATGGAAAATGCATGTTGTAGCAAAATCAGCCTGTCCTCATTGGGTTAATAATGAAAACAGTTAAAATTGGAAGAGAAAGTATACAGAAAATATATGAACGCTTCTATGCACTTTATTGGGATGGAACTGTGGGAACTTTTAATAAAACATTCAAGTCTTTAATTGAGTTTTATAGGATTCAAAAGAAAAGATGCTGATACGGATATGGATAGGTACAGTACAAGTACATTGATCCAAAACAGAAGCGCCAGGGTACAAAACTGCTCAAACTAAATGGTCTCATACATCCAATTGGGTACGGCATACACACTTTTTTTTCTCTCCGACAATGATATCTGTGCCTTGATATGATATCATAAATCAATCATTTGATGTAAAAAAAAAAACAACTTAAATTCATATAATTTCCAATGAAGCAAAGAAATGAAAGGTTTAGAGAACAAGTTTCAGCTATGAAATTACATTCAAAATGACTCTCTGACACAATAGCTCTCAAATTTCACATCAAGAAGAGAAAAAAAAATGGACACCAAACATGCAAATTCATATTACTTAGTACTCAGCATTATAAAACTCATATCAAATACCACTTTTTCATGAATACATCAGAGAAGCTTGTAACTTTCTTGCTTCATGCCTGATTTTAAAGAAAATCTCTTCCATTCTGTCATGTGATTTCTCTTTATCTACTGAAGTCGACCCAAAATGGAAATGGAAATGGAAATTTTCTGGTATGAAATCAAGGCAAACTCTTCATCATACAGGTTCAGCTCTTTGGAATGCAATAAACCCAGAGATAATTATAGTCAGCAAGATAATAACTTATTTAGGAAGCAGTATACAAAAAAAAAAATGTCTTTTTACTGAAACTATATATTTAACCATCTTTTTTTACGTCTATTTTCATCTTTGTTTTGTTGTATGTTTTGCTTTGTATTTTTTGTATAAAACTTTTTATTTGATCTCTGAAAAATAATCTGCTCTGTCCACTTTAAGATAACCTTGACAACAGTGTACATGCACTTACAGGCCTTACTGGCTTTTATGTGTACATCATTTTCCATTTTACTTCTTTTCTGTTGTGATTTGTAACAATTTATGCCTGTCAATCAGTGTCATTTTGTTGTTGTTATTGTCATCTTTTTTATGCGTGAGTGTTTGCAATTTTATCTTGTAACACTGGATATTTAATGTTGGGTTTTTCTTTTGTAATTTGAAATGAAAAGTAGATGAATTGGATTGAAATTGAATTGACCCCAAAGCATTTTGTTATTTCAATTTAGCAACAACTTTGCCTCATACCTTTAAAACCAGGGAGACAGACATTTGGCAATGGCCATCTGACAATCCAAGCTGTCATCGGCTGGAGTCCATCCACTTGGACTGGTCAGCCAAGCGGAGGGAAATGGCACTAATTGACCACCCATAATTTGCAAAATATCATGGTCAAAAGACTTTTGGCTGGTGAGTGCAAGTTCCCGCCAAGAAAGCACAAGGGAATAACGTCCAGTTCTTCACTGGACGATTCTCATTCTCCTCCACTGCCGCAATTGCGATCTTAAAAATTAGTTTTAGGGCAATGATACGCCAAGAGTTCTTAGTCCAGACTTTAACATGTGAGTATAATGGGACCAAAGTCTAATTGAACGTTTGACGCAAGTTAATATGACCTACATATAGCTATGAAAATAAGTTGTGAAAGAACAAAAGAGGAAGTCTATTCACACACAAGGCCTCCCAAATCAATCACTAATCTTGATTATCTTAGACAAATCAAAATTTGCAGGAACATGAAACTGGCTTTAACGTACCGATAAATTTTGAGAAAAGTGGGTCACAATGAATTATGATCACAGATGATGCTTCAAAACACCACGAATAGCCATAGTAGAGTTTTTATTGACAAAGTAAAGAATCCGGCTTCTTGCTAATTAAAAATAAGCAACTAAACTGAAAGATTTGGCCGGATGTTATTGTTTATCAAGTACTTTCACAAGGAAATGCCAATTTTCTTCTGGCAGCAATCGAAGATACTGTTTCAATCCTGTGATAGACGAATTTCAGAAATTTTTTGAAGAAAATGTTGATCTACAATGTAAGGTGACTGAGCTGTACATTAGGACGATGGTCAAATGCATGGAAAACATACCAAAGAAAACATCACCATCATTCCAGGTACAATGTAGATGCAAAAGTTTTGGGAATCTGTTGTCCTTATCAAGTGATTTGTGACTTTATATCACTATATACATGTACATGAACCGTTTACTGAATGGTTTCTTATACCACTACTGTATAAAAATAGGAATTATGAAGTGTGGCAAATCCAGTAACTTCCAGTAAATAACATTTTTGAAGCTTTAAGCATTTAATGTCAATGTTATCTTTTTTTCATAACATCACATCTACACAATATAAAAGATTCTCTGGTGGCATTTGCAGGACCATGCAGGTAACATTTTCCAAATGTGGAACTTAGTGAAGCAGTGTACTCATCTGCGAAGGACTTACAATTACTTGGTCTTGTATGCTTCGATATACCTGTAAGTTCTTTAACCCATTGAGGACGGTTTGATGTTGCGACAACCAGCATTTCCCATAGACACATGCCCGAGTATACTTGGGATTTGTCCTCAACAGGTTAATATCAAAATCTCCTCTAATACCAAGATTATTAATTGTCATCTTTATTGGCAGACAGTGAAGGTTAGAGCAAAGAACCTTTACAATTTAAACTAGTCTAGCTTCAGGTCTTTTTTTTAAATAAAAACACACCAAGTATAGCTTGGGGATATTGGGCATCATATTTGTTTCATCACGAATGACATGATTTGTGCAAGAACTCAGATGTTCCTGTTGAGGATTTTTGAAGAGCAGGTCTGGAACAAGAGACTACTAGTAGTGTCAGACTCATGTTCATTACAGAACATAACAGGAAATACATTCAGACTTGAATCATGAGCAAACGTTTGGATGAAGCCGCCCCTTCCCCCCCCCCCCCCCAAGACTAGCAATGAAGAGTGAGAAAACATCGGACATCCTTTTCGATGTCTGACAGTGGTCCTTGATGAGCACTAACCCATGGAAGATGAGCTGATTTTGTTACTTAACCCTTTAGCAACTGAAGATTCCATACATAATGGTCTATTGTTCCCTAGAAGGTGCAGCAATATTACTCTCATTTTGACAACATATATTCTAAATTTTACACTCCATTATTCCTCAAATTAATACAAACAGATATATCTGTTTTGCGTTTATCACTTGTCTCTTTATAATATGCTTTTAATACTCAAACAGATAGAACTGTTTTTATTTTCTAATTCAATTCTTTAAATATGATTCCATATTCCTGAAATTGATACAAATGGATAATACCTGTTTTTGCTTTTTAAACTCTTCATATTCTATTTTTCTACATTATGACACCTGTCTTGCATCTGATGGAGAGGAAAATGGATACATGTATGTGCTAGCTTGTGAATTGAGCTGTGTTTACACCAAATCTGGTAAGAGTCACGGAACGGGGTTTTTGCTATAATGCACCAAAAGGAACCATGTTTGGTTCTGTTACAATATCTCTTTCCCGCTAACAATTTTGCTACAAAATTAATCTTCTACTGTTGATTTTTGCTGCTTTTGATTTTGATGTATGAATAGCATTTTGGGTGATTTTGTATTGAATTACTGATTCATTTTTAACAGAGCCAGACATGGTTCCTTTTGGCATACCATCCAAAAACCCGGCCCCATGCCCCTACCGTGCTCTGTGTAAACATGCCTACGAACCACAGATGAAATCAGACGAGATGTATAACGTATGTTCGGACAGTATCAGAGCACCCTCGTCACTTCCTTCCGCCTCGGCTGACAACGCCGGAGAGGAAGTCGCAAATTTCCTCCCAATCGATTTCTTTCTGCCACTGAGAAAAGCTGCAAGAGTGCCCCAGCACTTGTCTATCATACATATACACATACATGTATATATTTAAAACACAACAACAACTCACTGCACAGAGAGCACATTCGATGAAACAGGATTGCACACATATCGTACACTGCAGACGTGCATACACACACATTTTATACGGTTGGAATTTCCTTGTAAGCAATGTACTGAAGACATCATGTGGGATTTGAAGGATATTTAATGGAGAATATGCAGTATATATTTGGCTTTGGTAGACAGACAGACTAAAGTGAATCATTTTACAGGCTTCTAATGGCTGGCTGATGGGCAAATCTAGCAATTTGATTTAGGCTGTTTCTGCACAGGTCAAGAAACCTTATTGCAATGCTAAATGACATTCAATATTGCAATTACGATTGAAATTATTATCCTTACTCTAGACTAAGGAAGGCTTAGTGGATTCTGCAGTTTTGAATTTCAGAGCGAGGAGAGGAGGTGTGGCTTCTTTTCACATTCCCATCAATCACTCTTGAGTGGTAAGTAGGACAAGCTCTGATTGCAGTGCGAGCATTTGAGGAGCATTTTTTTTTTTTTTTTGCAGAATTGGTTGAAAAGTGACTGTAAGCTCTGCCCCCTCCCCAAAAGAAGAAAAAAAAAAGACATGATTTTGATGTCAATCTGTACACATAACTGTTCCATTCTGTGATTCTGGCAAATCGTGATTGTAATACACCTCTGGACCATCTTTAGAATCAAGATAGAAATCACGATTCAAAACCCCTCCGGGATTCCAGTTTGCATGCACACAGCAAAAACGCGTAATTTGAATCATGGTTCAACTAATGAGCCAATACAATCATGTTTCAAATTACGCATCGTTGGTACTTGTAAAAACAGACTTAATAGTCAAAGTGACCAATTGAATTGTCAACAAGGAGTGGCGCACTGGTTAACTAGCTGTCCTAAGGCCCATGAATACTGTAAAAACAAGGAATGTTGCGTGCATTTTAATTTTGAGAATTTCGCGAGACCAAGATTCACGAAATTAAAATGCACATGAAAGCTCTTGTCTACACTATATGCATTGAATGTTAGAGGCAACTCGCGAAAATTCCACGACATGAAAAAGGCCGTTGGCTCCAATACACGAAAATTTCATGCCGCGAAAATATCGTGTTTCATAGTAACACAAGTGAAGCACAGATCTCAAAAGTCCCTTTTGTGCTGATCTGTGCTCTGCTTCAGCTGTTCGCTGCACTTGTGACTGTCTGCAAGTTAACAACAGTATGAGGATCCTTGACTGAGGCTAAGATTTGTCACTCTCTGAGGTGATCGGTTTCTGTGGTTTGGATGTAGATGCTTGCGGTATGGGATGGGGGATTCTTCCCATTCACCTAGTGATGGTGCAGGTAGTGATGGTATGTGGTCATTACTCACTGTACACTACCAATGTCTCCTTACTCACAAAGTTTAACATATATAGTAAGCTTTAATAACCTGTTTAAGAGACTAGTCCTGAGTTTACTCGGACAGGTGTCCGTGGAAAATGCGGGTTATAGCAGGGCCAGCGGAGCGTTTTCAAAAGTGTGGGGGCCCATTGCGGGTTTCATGAGCTAACAAGCAAGACATGAATTAAAAAAAAAGGTCTTCAGCTCATCTCTCCATTTCCATTTCCGGTTTTTTTCAGCTGACAAGCAAAAATACTCTTCCTCCAACAGTCAAGAGTAGTAAGACCTTACGTCAATTTAAAAGGCTTTATAAAAAATATATTTTTGATGAAATGTATCTGAAACTGTAAGTACAAGTATGCATTGTTTCCACCTCTGCCTCTTTTCTTCTCTTTTCATTGTATCTTTGACCTTTGTTTTATCAATTGAATTTGTATGATAATTGCTTAGTTTAAATGTATTGATAATTGTTCGTAGGAGATCATTTCCAACAAGCCTCTTGTGTGCTTTCTATGATCCCTCCAATCAAAATGTATAAATTGTACCAAGGCAATTGTGTTTTGATATTTGTAAATGTTATGTTTTGATATGGAAATGAATGAATGAATGAATGAATGAAAAAAAAAGGGGGGGGGGGTCTTCAGTGGAAAAACATTACCTTTAATAACGTGCTCACACAAAAAAAGTGTGGGGCCCAAAGTGATGACACATTATGTATTCCTTTGTATGGTGCACAAAAAGTATGGGGGCCCGAGCCCCCACGCCCCCACGCCCCCCCCCCCCCCTTCCACCGGCCATGTATATTTTCCCCTCCCTTATGACAGAAAATGGTTACGGGTTGGAAGCGATCACAGCTGAATAGGAGAACGGAACACAACAAATCTACCAGGTTCCACCACAAGGGGGAGCTCTTCAAATACAAGTCTTTCTGTCTCATTGCTTGAACTGTTGATTACAACACCCATACTCCACTCACTGCCAACACAGCCTAGGAATAGCTGCAAGTCATAATACTGCCTGAACACTGTGCCGACAGTTGTCTCAAGAGGGCAGTAAAACAGGTTGCTCACAACCTGCTAGTGGGTGTGTTGGCAAAGCACAATATTTAGGCTTTCCTCTTCCATGAAATGGATGCTTGCCATTGAAGTGAACCTTATGGTCTGCAGGTCCTGATTTTGATTTCATTTCACTTCCAGTGGTTCCTATTGGAGATATACACTCATTCTACAATTCATGAGAAAATTCTCGGAGTCCCAATCAACAATAAAACCTTTGTGAACTACATCAGTAACTCTAGTCAAATGGACTTACTTGTAATTTGGAGTAGCGACGTTTCACGTCCTCTCCGGGACGCTTCATCAGGCCGATGATCTTTGATCGATGATCGTTGGGGGGCAACCAATTGCCGCCAAAGATCAGTCGGCCTGATGAAGCGTGCCGGAGAGGACGTGAAACGTCGCTACTCCAAATTACAAGTAAGTCCAGTTGACTAGATTTACTGATATTGTTCATGCTCTACTTTACCTGGATGACTGAGAACATTCACAGACTAAAGCCTTTGATTACCAAGGCAACACTGGGGCTTCAAAGATGTATTTCCCCGTCCTCTGATTGTCCTCTGAATTTCAGCTCCACTTACCACACACAAGTGTAGCATCCTCTTTTGGCCAAACATTTAACCCTTACAACTTCCTTCATGTAGTACAATTTTGAATTGTGATGTAGACGGCCTGGCGGTGTACATGTATGTGAATGCTACTATGACTTGTGACGTTGCAAAAACTTGTATTGCGTTATGTAACGTTGTTAACAAGATGCAACAACAATTACAAATGATATAAACTTTGTTTTAGAAAGCTGAGGGAGTTAAGTGAGGACCAACGCGGCTGACAGGAACACAGTCACTTGTCTGCAAATATATCTGGATTTTAGTTAATTAGCTGTGATTAAACGACTGTTTGCATCCATCAAAGAAACTGTTATGAGCTTGCATTGAGCTACATGTATCCTAGTGGGTGTATGTGTGTAGCATGATTCTTCATCATACCACTCTTTCCATTCCTATCAACCCTTTAAAGCAAAACCAAACTATTAAAAGCAACAGACGCCTTTCAACTGAAAGTGAATACTTCCTGGTATTTGTTTCCCTTTCTCTACAGTAATCAAAATATTCTCTCTTGTCATTATCCTTCCCTCAAGATGAGTGACAGTTATATGTAAACAAGATGACCACAGGTTGAATGAAGTAAACATATTCTTTTTTTTCTCTCTCTTTCTCTCACGAAACAACAATAAATAAGTTTTCTCATATCATCTTAAAGAGCCATAGTTTAGCTATAAGACTATAAATAAACTGATGCAAATTCTTATTCATCCAGTCGAAGTGTAGCTTCCAAATTCGTCTAAATCAGAAATTGGACTTAAAACTTACTTCATGCAACGTTTTGCTGTTTAAAAGCTGATTGTTAAATGGCAAACGTCGCACAAAGGAGAAGTTGATTGTTAATTGGTGGAACGTCGCATGACAAAAGTTCCAGGTCCAGTTTTTTATTTAAAAGAATTTGGAGGACTATAAAGACTTTCCAACACTCCTTCCCATTTATGATCATATAAGAGACGACATCATTGCAACGTCTGTGGAAATGAGAACTGGGTAGTCTGCAACCATCATTTGTGACCCGCCACGTCAAAAGGATCCAAAAGCCGCTGACGGCTGAGCCAAGAAAATCGAGTTTGAAGTCAGATCATCAAAATTGGTCAAAACCATCGACTATCTGTTTTTGACATAATTTTGTGGTCTAAATGTTTCGTCCATCATCTGCTGAAATTTAGAAAGTAAATGATCAAAGGAAAGGGAAGAAATTAACATTTTTCTGGGCCATGATTTTCCGCGTTTAAACTGAGCAGAAACATGTCCGAAGATTTGGATTTAGCACCGCATATATATTCTGCTCCAAGCAACAGGGGAGTGATCTTATTGGTGAGTGCCTTGCATCCTGGTTACTGATTGGTCGTGAATAGACCGCTGGTGCTAAGCTTGAATGAACATTGTGGAGGTTGCTAGGGGCATACCTTCTATCGTCAACAGGTGAAACGTATAGACCTCCCCTTTATCATGATTGCTACGGAAGGAAAACTTCGTCGGTGATCTTCTCGAAATGCCGATTTCTTATACCACTTGACATGCTCTCTTAAAATCATTGATATCTCTGCAACCGAGTACTTTTGAGTCATGTTATGTACATGTATGCGATGAAAGCGGAAAAATAAGGGAATAATGTCATGTCATTTTCAGAAAGTCGACCTCCCCGACTTTCGGATCCTTTTGTTGTAGCAGGTCACATTTTAATCATGGAATAACAATTATTTTTTCTGTTGTAAAGAAAAGATAGATACATTTGTAGATAGATAGATAGATAGATAGATAGATAGATAGATAGATAGATAGATAGATAGATAGATAGATAATACACTGATTGAACAATACACGATTTGGAGGCCAATCCTTACACTCGACTGTTTCCTTCCGTAATTCTGGCAAATTGTGATTGAAAAACCCCTCCGGACCACCATTTGAAACACAATTGGCATTACGATTCAAATCTCTCCGCGAGTGCAGTTTGTATTCACTCGTCAAAAACACCAAAAATTTGAATCATGATTCCAGTGATGTTCAATTACAATCCTGTTTCAAATTGTGCACTCTTAGTATGTGTGAAAGCACTCTTTCATCTACATGGTGCAGTGTATACAGCAGAAATATAACACGTTTCATACGGTTTACCTCTTACTAATGTACATCACCAAAGCTATGAAACTTCACATAATTACCCAGTACATGTATCAAGTTCTTCCTGTCAAAAACAAAAAACAAAACAAAACAAAAACGAATAGCATAATGAAGTAAACTGGGCTGCCGTCATGACAACCGAGTTTTGATGGCTCCGAGAAATCTTAGAAGGTTGTATCTCCATACGGAACTGTCAAATATCTAGTATTTCAGATGATTGATTACACAGTAAATGTAATTTCCCACGAATGAGCACAAACAGGAAGAGAAATTTGGAAGAGAAATCCTCGAATGACGAATACGAAGACTAGAATGCAGAACAAAGATACAAGTATGTTGGACATAAAACGGTACTCAAACTTGCTTTTCATATTTCTGAAAATCCTTGTTTAGTCATTTGAATACAATGTAGCAAAACATCAATTTGAGGGCAAAATTTCTTGTGTTTAAAACTTGGCTAAGATGGCATTTTATGTTGCAATGACTGACAAGAGAGGTTATCATATCTGTTTCTTCCGGTTTTTGTGAGGTTTTTTTTTTTCAAGGTCAATAAACATCAGCTGATGTCGGTCCAGTCCAAGCGGATCGGAGCTCTGGATGGAATCTTCTCCCCGAGCTCCGCGCATTCAATTGATTGCTTCCTAAATACAAGCACAGAAACGGAGGACGCTTGCCTCACCATGTAACAACATTTCCTGCAGTCGACAAGCATGGTACGTGCATGGTCAGCGTCCAGTTTCAAATCAACTGGCTGCATCAACAATCCCTGGACGAGAGTGAGATCATGTCTGGGATTAAAGGGAATGTTTAGATAGTACTACAATTAGCTGTTATCTGCTCTTCACACAACCAAAGATGTATCCCTTTTCGTGCCCAGTGTATAAATTCGCAAGCAGCTGGTCTGCAAACTGAAAGTAAGATAAAATCCATTCAGGATTGGATTACTTGGCTAGAATAAAACCATCACTGTCACCCAATACAACTGAATGACTGTACTTTAATAGTGTCCACAAGATAACACAATGTTACACGCGAATCAGACTACAGAGTGTTAGGTTACAAATACACACACATATATATACAAACACAAAACAAAACAAAATAAAACAAAACAAAAGACAGGCATGTATGGCTTCTAGCATAAACCTGCAATTCTCAGTTAAAGGGATGGTACAGCATTGATGGAGATGAGAATTGGGCTTTTAACTTTTTGCAAGATATCAAGAAAACACTTATGATATAGTACAGAGCATACCATTTGAAGAGGAATTCAAAGTTTATTTGATGAAAATCGGGTTTGGAATGACTGAAACATCCAAAAACAAAGTAAAACAAAGCGATTGTAATAAAATGTAGGTCCCACACTTTATTAGAATCGCTTTTTTTGGATATCTCAGCCATTTCAAATCCAATTTTCATCAAATAAATGTTGAATTCCTCATAGAATTACATGCTCTTTCATATTTCATAAGAGCTTTCTCATTATCTCACCAAAAAATGTTAGAAACCTGAGATTAGGTCTCAACCAAAACTATACGATCCCATTAAGCACCTTCAGTTTGATAGGGACAAAGGTCAAAAGACTGTTTAAGAATACCTGGGTTGCTAATGTATGTACAACTGTAGGTGTGACCACAAATGCTTGCTGATTCAACTGCTCTCTTGGTAGATTAAGTCTACACCAACAACAAGTAAAAGCTTCATCAGACACACTTTGTCCTGGACAGAAGCGGAGGGCAGTTTTGAAGTCAGATCTAAACGTCAACCGTTCCTTTCTCTCTCTCTCCCTCTCTCTCTCCATCTCTCTCTCCCTCTCTCTCTCTCTCGCAGGACACAAAATTCCTCACGACAAATTGCTTCTCGTTGGATTAGCATCTGTCAAATTAATAGTTTCCTTCCCCCGACTGAAAGACGCTCATTAGCCCTGTCTGGATAGCTCCACACAGCGCATTCCATCCAGCCCAGCAAACTTTCTGTGAGTGTGTGCATCTGCTGCCCCCACACGTTCATTAAAAAAAAAACGATCTCTCAAGGGAGTCAACTTTCGATTCCAAAATACTAGTAGGCCGGACGCTTGTGCATTCTGCCATTGAAGCAAGATCAAATATAAATGCCTGGGAAAGATTCGCGTGTGCACGAGTGCAGCAAAGCAAAACGCACATATCAGGAGTTTTATGTGAAAGGAGAAGGCACAGGTATTACCCCATTGAATCTTGAGATGTTGTCATACTCAGGGTTGTTACAAAGGGTTATCATGTGGTGCAGGGAACGAACAGGTTAAAGAAATCCTCACCATCAACACATCTCGGTACAAAAAGAATTATTACATGTAGCAAAGCTCTTTAAAGTTCATGAGTCCCTTTTGCAACCTTTCATATTAGGTTGCTTTCGTAACCTGGTATATCATAGAGGTCTACAGGCAATTCAGACCTTTCCTCATGATGGTACACTTGGAAATTTCTTTATGATGGAGGAGAAATAAATGCTATAGATTTCCAGTGAATTTATTCAGAATCTGAACAAATTCAAACCGTTATTCCCGGTACAAAAAGCAAGCATATTCTTAGGTGACAGGGAGCAAGTTTCTTTTTTTCATTTGTTTTGGGTTTTTTTCAAAACTCCAGGGTGTATTACAATAAGATTTCATACATGATGTTTGGTGACATTATTCTTCAACCATGCAAAATTTTGTGGTATTTCCAATTCTATAACGGATATCGTCACTGGGACGACAAGACCTCGTATCTGAAATTTTGGTGAAAATGACTTTTTTTTATTAATAGTCAGATAATCAGTTAAGTGATGTCCTATCCAAATCCTAGCTGTCTTACCCCAAAAATGAAGCCACCATAGCATGTTAAAGGAAAGGCTTTTCCATTTGATAACGTGCTTTGGCGGCCATGTTTTTTTGCTCTCCTGAACATTTGACATTTTGTAGATACAAGGCCTTGTCGCCCCAGCGACGATATATGACCTTTAAAGTGCAACTCCACAAGATTTTCAGGTTTGCGTTGATAGATAGAGTAAAATCAAGCATTAAGTGTGGTAGAGTTTTCCTTTAAACTGGACCTGAAGTAAAGAGTTTATGGAATTTTAAACTTTCACATTTTCAAAGAATAGTGCTGTTAGCAGTAACCACAGACTCAAACTACATGATGATGTGATGTCGTCGACACCTGGACCCTGTTTTTTTAAAGAGTTATAATTGATTATATAGTTGATTTCTATCATAAGTCTATGGCAGCCTGTGTGGTAAGGAAATTTGTAATCGATTATATCGTTTGATAAAATGGGGCCCTGATCTTGATCACATTAAAATTGCAGTGTGAACGGACAGCGTTCGTAAGAGCATACATATCTCACTTGGGGTAGAATTCGGGTATTTTTGATATTCCTGTTTAATGTTAAGGTATTATCTTTTTTTCCTCAAATAATATGAGTCTGTGTATTATTATCGTCAAGGATTAATTTTGCATTTTTTTATTTATAAAGAGTATTGATATTGTCTTGATGTTATGATGTAAAAAGGAGTGTCCTTGATTTGTTATTTTGTGTTTGTTGAACTGTTATATTTTGTCATTCTGTTGCAGGGCCCCCTAGGATAACAGTGTGTAAACCACTGATGGGGTTACCCTGGGTAAAGAAAACTGAATAAATAAATAAATAAATAAGTGCACTTACTACAGCCTCAGTGTCAAATCGTGAAAACAACATCTCACGAAAATGTCAGTGACCTCCTCATTCGCAAAAACATTTGTACACGAAAACAACAGTTGTTACAGTCTGAGATTGGTCTTACCTTACTCGCGGTTTTCTTGGCCAGTGCATGTATAGCAGATTCAGCAGTGTTTGCCTGGTCTGTACACTACACACAGCACGGAGTGCACGCGGGAAGCGGCTCCGTGCTAGTGCCGGTGGAGTCCGATACGGTATTGACATTTTCACGTACCAAGGATGGTGAATTACGATCATGATTTCTCGAATCTTCATTCATGACGGAAGGTCATAGAACTCAACTGCTGTTTACAATATTTCCCAGATGAAAGTCAGTCAAAGAGCGTGATGATAAATGATGAATGGAAGATTTTTCTTGTGCACAAATAGTGGTGTAGAAACACAGAACAGCTACGAACGAATTTGACTGCACATGCGCAAACCGGATCTCATATATTCTCGACCGAGAATTGTGTGATGAAATAACAGCTTTTACAGTATGCAATCTTTTGGTCCTTACCTCACTCCGGGCATCCTGGGGTGGGAAAATGTCCCTCACATCAGGCTTCCTCGTCTTGGCGTCCCGGGCGGCCATCAGGCGCTGCTTGTACGTCTCGTTCAGCTTGTCCACCCGCTTCCGGACGGCCGCCGCCTGGCTCCTCGTGAGCGTGGAGGTGGCATTCTCCCATACCTCATTGTCAAGGGCGTGTCCCTCTACAAGAGAACATTTCAGGGTGTTACCGTGAATGAAGAGCAGAGTATGTATATAATGTAAAAATAGATGGTCACAATAGCTGATCATTACCAATGCATACATAGTTGTACAGGAAGAGAGGTTTTACATTTTACATCACCATGCTAACTTTCTATCATAGAACATGCTCCAACTTATATTTATCACAGCAATATACAGCCATGATATGCATCATCTTCTGAGTGCTGGAATCTAATTGGTTCATTACTATACATGTCTATAAGATTGACTCCGAGTACGAGAAAGACCATGTGATTAAAACTATATACTTACGTACAGTATATATTACAGATAACTCCTCAAGAAGTTAGTTGTATCTTTTATTTTTATCTTTTTAAACATGGTCATATCTCGCACACCTATCATTGAATACAGTGAGAAAACAGACATGCAAATCTCTTGATTGGTCTGTGCATATTATGTGTAAGCCGTGGGAGGGATATGTGCACACTTTTCCATGTCTTGGGTCTTTGACATCCAAAGCAACTGTGAAAGTTTGAGTAAATCAATAAGATTCCTCAAACATCAGTTCTTGTAGGACATGAAGGGTATCAATTAACCCTGCTCATCCTATGAAAGGCATGGAGAAAAATATTTGCCTTGGCACATATCACCAACTGTTTGATTTGAAATAAAAACAGGGAAATCAATGCCAATACAAACTTCACAAATCTATCTTTTTAATATATATAAATAGTCAACCCAATTTTTCTCAAACTTCAATAATGTATTCCAATATCTAGGGTGAATTTCCCCTTTATGCACTAGACTCCTTTCTAGTCTCACACATGTTTATGAGCAAAATACAAAGCATTTTCAAAGGAATATCAGAAGGATTCCTTTTGAGAATATGGATGAGTCTAATATTCAAATGCACAAACATCCATCTACTGCTCGCTGCTGCAACAGGAAATATTAAGAAGTATCAAATACCTTACAAAAACAAAATATCATATCTTTTTCTCACAGGCCTTGTTAGAGGAGATGTGTTATGTGACACCAGTGAAACACTCAAAAGTGACGTATTGCAACAGAATAAAAACTAATCTGTTGCCAAAATATTACAAACGTTCTGACCAAAGAGGTGATTCATTAAAAGCACAAATATTTTTCTCTCTTCTTTTGTTGTTGTTGTTGTTGTTTTTCTTTCCCTTTCAGGATTAATGAGATTATGTATTTGTTTGTTTGTTTGTTTGTTTGTTTTTATTCAAGACAATGACTTTCATTGATAGGTAATAAATATGATGACCCAAAAATTACCACTCATTTTGTCAAATTGATGATAGAATTGAACAAAACAGAGCAGACAATGTCTGTTGTAAGAGGAGGAGATCAGAAGATTCAATTTCAAAAGAATCGTTGTTCCTACGTTTCGTTAATCCACAAATAAATCAAGGGTTTGTTAATTCTGAAGGTTTGGCTTAGTACATACCTTCTTTCCATTTTCAGATTAATGAGCCTTGATTCTAAGGATTTGTTAGTATACTTACAGTATATAGAGATGCCTTCTTTTTCAGATTTAAAATGAACCTTTGGACTTATGAACCTTAGAACATTCGGAATAACAAGCCTTCAGAATGAACCAACAATTGTTTGGATTAACATATACCTTATTTCATTTTCACATTAGTGAACATCTAGGTATAGGGATTTTGTGTGTTATTGGAATAAAAATATCATTTGATCTTTGGAATAATAAACATCACTCAAATATTGCTTCCTATTGTACATTAATGCAACTTGTTCACAATCATCTCCAAAGCTTAAAGGGATTTTATGGTTTTGGTTGAGACCTAATTTCAAGTTTCTAACATTTATTTGGTGAGATAATGAGAAACCTCGAATGAAATATGAAAGAGCATGTACATTTGTAATTCCACGAGGAATTCAACGTTTATTTGATGAAAATTGGTTTTGAAATGGTTGTGACATCCGAAACAGAGCAATTCTCATAAAGTGTGGGACCCACACTTTATTACGATCACTTTGTTTTACTTTGTTTTTGGATGTTTCAGTCATTCCAAACCTGATTTCCATAAAATAAACTTTTAATTCCTCTTAAAATGGTATGCCCTGTACTATTTCATAAATGTTTTCGTGATATCTCACAAAAAGTTAAAAGTCCAATTCTCATCTCCACCAATACTGTACTATCCCTTTAAACTCAACGATTCTTCTCTTAAAAGAGGATAATATCCATTTCTCATCCTACTGCTTTGGTCCTCAATTGCGCATCTAACCTCTTACAAAATTGCCTGATAAGTCCTGATTCATTCAAAATATATGTATATTCCCAAAAGTACTGTAAACAGTGCAGGCCTATAAAATTTTGATTTAAAAAAATAAAAAGAGCAGATGGACATACATGTATACAGACAGACTGACAGACAGACAACCTGAAAACATAATGCTTCTGGCACCCTTCAGGGAAGTGACACAAATAGTGATGATGGACAATTTCACTTAAGGGCTTTTTACACTTGTAAATTTTTGCTTAGCCCCGGACCAACGGTGGGGCTAAGGGGGGGCCTTAGCCCCACCTTTGGTACGGGACTATCCTTAGCCCACTTTCTGTTTACACTCGTTTTTGCCAAAGTGGGCTAGCCCCACCGATAGTACGGTACTATCTGGCCCTGCAAAATAGCAGGGGTTAGCACCGCAATTAAGGTGCTAGCACCGCAATTGCGGTGCCAAGCAAGTGAGTGTAAACAGAACGAAAAAATAATCCTGGGCTAAGCGACGGAGACGAAGTCCGACCCTCACTGACCAATCAGAAACGAGGTAATCAAGTGCTGCCGGTGCGTGCGTGTACGTGTACAGTACACAGCGTAATTATGAATATTCATGTGGTTTGGAAAGTCCGGGGCTAAGAAATACGAGTGTAAAAAGGTCAGTTTTCTCCTTAGCCCCGGACAAGAGATAGTACGGGACTAATTGGCGAGTGTAAAAAGCTGAAAAAATTGGTACGGGACTAACGATAGTCCTGGGTCAGAGAAAGTCCGAGGTTAAGAAACACAAGTGTAAAAAGCCCTTTGGAGACTTTGATTGATCTATGAGAGCCTGCCAAACAGCAAGCATTATTAGGCAGTATATTACGAGCAAAAGATATAATAAGCAAACTTTGAATGGCAAAAAAAAAACAACAACAACAAACAAAAAACATAAAGACATAATTTCTGAGATGAGAAATGCAATGTATATGATATCTTTCCCCGGCTGGCAAACAACAGTTGACCTAAATTTTCATTACAGAATGTGGTCTCTGTACGTTATACAAGGAGACCACATTCTATGAAGCACTGATGAAACTAGGTGTTACCGCATACTAGTATTGTGGGGGGGGGGGGGGGGGGGGGGGGGGTTGGGTTAGAAATTGCTTCAACGTTAGAGATAAAAAAAAAAGTTGCCTGAGCAGCAGATTCTATTCACCTTGGTTACCATGGCAACCAGGCTGGTCAGGCTTTATCTTCAATGCAATTTGACATTTTACACAAACAAGACACAGTCTGCAAAACCACCACGACTGGCTTCAATATTTGTACATTCAGAATGATACTGCTTGAAATGTCTATACACAGTCAGCTTGGGATATAGAAAGGGGGTTGTTTGTTTGTTTGTTTGTTTGTTTGTTTGTTTTTCTCATAAACTAAAGAGCAAATACACTCAAACATTCATGAAGTAAATAAATCTACATAAGCATTTTTTATTTAGAGACTAATAAAACAGTGGCAATAGATGGATCAACATTACTATTCCAACCACAATATCATAATAACAATTATTACCGCTCCTGCAAACTATTATTATAACTATTATTGTAAATAATTCTGTTATTATTATCATCATCACCTCCATCATTATTAGAATCAATAACATTAACATGAATATTTCATTCGGGATGAAGATTAGAAAGAAGTCAAGGTGAATTGAGAGATTTGTGCTACATTATCTAAAGCAAGAATAGGAATATTATATTTGCTTTGTAATACTAGACACAGTTAAAAAAGGGAAAAACCAGGCTTTTTAGCTGGGGTTTGAACCCATCATACACTGCTCACCACGCAGTGGCACTGCTGACTGAACTGAAGCCAGTTCAATGGCAGTCGCTCACAGAAGTTAGACCACATAGAAATCTTTTTCTTATCATTATATTCAAGGAGACTGCTAGAAAATAATCTATGGCATTAGATTGCAAACTCTCTCTGCACAAACCAATCATTTTTGTTCATGTAGAGCATCTTCCTTTCAAATAACAAGAATCAAGTCAAAACAAAGAGAAGGAAACGTGGTTGAAGCATTAGGTAGTTGTTTTAACTTTATCGTATCATTTTCACGGACTGGTTTGAACTCAGTTGTAGTGCCACCACCTGGCAAGTATTAGGTTAAGGGTTCAAATCTCAAGCTGGTTCCTCGATCATTAACTTGGTCTACTATAATACAGACCAAACATGCAATCTTACTTGCAAGGAAAATTATTGAATCCTTTAAAATCACAAAGAGCTGTTGCATAGTTCTTTATCCTCTAAAATCGTTCTAGAATCATCCACATTTTAAAACCACAGTGGTAACACTGACTGTCAGAAAGAGAAATTTAAGGGGCAGAGTATAAACTGAGACAAAATCTCCCTGCTACAATCTGTTTTCTCATTGTTACATTGTGCAGGGTAGTTTATTTCTAAGCTGTAAATTCACTTTGAAGTATAGCATCCAGCACATAAATTTTTGGTCGTCCTGCCTTTAAATTCTGAGGGTGGCGTCTTTAATGATTCCCCTCGTTAATTACTCTAAATCAGTTTTAAGAGAGTGTGGGAAAATTGTGCAATACGGTACTGAGTAGCTTTTGAGTAGGTTATCATGGCTGCCCTAATTTGGCCAAAGAAAGCAAGTGAAAAAAGTGACATTTCTCGTAAAAGAGCAAAATGTGTCTGTCATTTACACTGACATCACTGGACTATCATGATGTCTTATCTAACATATCTCTTTTGTAGGATGAGTGTTTCTGCATGAAATTTGGCCTTGACGAAGAGCTCATTATGTGAATTATGAAAACATCAACAACTCAAATTTGGATGGTATGTCACTTGCTTTCTTTTGCCAAAGTAGGGCAGATGGTATATTGGGCTACTTTCCCATGTGACACGTGCACCTGAGCTTGAAATACATACAAAAAGTATGTTAACGGAGAGAAGGGGAGGGGGGGGGGGCGGCAGGGGGAGGAAGGGAGAAGGAGAGGCATATGATGAACTCACTCTGAAGCACTGATGCTAAGTTATCCAATCCAGTCTCTTGTAACCATAGCAACTCTGCCTCTCCATCTGTAACAAATGAAACGAGACATTACAAAAATAAAGAAGGGTTTAATGAAGGAAAAGAAAATGAAAATGGGTATTCCGCGATAGCAATTTTGAATGAGTTAATGAGGCATCACATTTATATTCCACAGGTTCACATAATCCGTTTTTATGAGAAACACAGAGAAGAAAGTATCAGTTGAGAACCAGAAGGGCACTATTGCATTCTAGGATTTGAGCATGTCTAAAAATGAAACAATCAACTCTCATGAAATAAAAAGTTTACTTAACCAAAAAGGGGGTACATTTGACAGCATTGTAACAAATATCGGGTGAAATAATGCCCCTGTGGCTTTGATTCTTGACATTTTACTGAAAATGGAAATAATTAAAACTTGACACAATACGTAGTACAGAGGAGATCAAGCTCTACAGCGTATTACCGATATTCAACTCAATATCCCCAAAATTGCAATAACACCCTTCTGGTTCTCAGCCGACAAAATATAAATTAGAAATTTTGCACCTAGCAGAATTAAATGCAAAATGTGAAGAGCATTTGTAGTTCGAGTCCAAACGTGTATCTGCTGATATCCCTCTGTGATCTGCCAACTCATGCTCTAAGGATTATTCAAAGAGGTATAATCATACAGTGTAGGTGCTAGAGTGTTACCTCACAATACTATATGCCGTGTACAATTGTTTTGTGAGTGCACAGAGCGAGATCCACCAGTACTAGGGGGGGGGGGGCATAAGAGTGATCTTCCCACTTTAAGGCTGCATTTATCTATAACTTGAGAGAGAGAATCACGTTTCAAAATGCGTTTGGAACGGTGTTTGCAAACGTGGTTTGAAACTCAATTCTCAGGGTGCCGCGTTTATCTAACCATCATATAATCTCGATTCGAGTGGTGTCGCTGCGCAGTTGCTTTGCGCCGTATGACCCGGGAAGTAAAGGTCAACTGCATACCACCAAACATGTCTCATCAGTCACACACAAATAATAGGCAGAGAGCACAACCGGAAACAGCCGGGATTTGACCTTGAGATATAAACACGTTTCTATACGGCATTGAATTTTCTACTCACAGAATGGCTATCATGGTCTCAAACGTGTTTCAAATCGCCCTTTGAAAGGCGTTTTAAAACGACGTTTCTAAACGCGTTTGAAAACACAGTTGCATTTATCTACTAAACCCCTGATAATGCCTCAAACGCGTTTAGGATCGTGATTCTGCCTCAGAAAATGTTTAGATAAGCGCAGCCTAAAGTAATGGTGGACAGCGTTCCTTGCTGGCGGCCAAGGAGTGCGGGACTTGCAATGTGCCCTGTTTAAATGTACTGTGAGCGCGTGTTGCACGCGCATGCGGAATGAGGTCTGCTGTTATTACGACGGGAAAGCAAACATTTCGTTGTAATCACAGACATTTTTGAATACATAGACCACCCTCTATAGACTGTGATTATACCTCTTGGGATTATCACTCTTCCACTGATACCTTTAATATCAGTCCTTCTTGCCATGAAGAATCCAATCAAGAAAGAGGGTAATGCACATAGGATCAGCATTTAGTTTCATCACAAACCCCTGGAATTGGCAAGTCATTGTCTTGGCTACGGTACCATTAACCTGTTGAGGATGTGTCCCTAGTTTACTCGGGCAGACGTCAGATGGGAAATGCGTGTCATGGTAAAATCAGCCCATCCTCGATGGGTTAAAAAACATACCTAACCTATAGAGAACTAGGTGTTAAATCATGAACAAGTTCAGTCCAACTACACTAATCTTGCAACCTTTAATAGCACTTGCAGTTACGAAATGAGCAATCACATTGCAACTTTTCCCACATGAATCGCTTAAATTGACTTATACGAGTACCTGGACGACTTCTACAGCCATTGCCAAGGCAACCATTAGCTAGCAGGCAGCATCCAGCAGTAGCAGCAGACACAAAAAGCAACTTGCCTAAAGTTATAGATGCAGATGCTATGCAAGATAACACTCTATCATCTCTAATGCTATTGTGGCCCACTTCTGGCCATGAATAGAAGAGGATGCCTATTAACCCATTGAGGACGAGTATACTTGGGCAGGTGTCTATGGGAAATGCATGTTGTAGCAAAATCAGTCCATCCTCAATGAGTTAAAGGGATGGCATAGTTCTGGTTGAGATGGGGATTCTGGCTCTAACCTTCCACAAGATACATGTAATTAGAATCTCCTTATATGAAACATCAAGAGCACACAACTCCATGAGTTACTCAAAGTTTACCAGACAAAAATTGGCTTTGAAATGGCTGAGATATCCAGAAATATTGTTTTACTTTGTGCTTTTTTTTTTGAGATCTCAGTCATTTCAAAATGGATCTTTATCAAATAAATCCCAAACTCTTCCCAGAACTGTATGCCCCTCAATACTTCATATAAGTGGCCTCCAATCATCTCACAAAAAGTCAAAACCCAAATCTCCACCTCCACCAAAACCACACCATCCCTTTACAGTAGATGCCTGGCAAATCACTGCTCTATGGGATTTGTGTGTATTATACGGTGCAGAACAGCAACTTAGGTAATATCAGAGCTGAGAGTGAAATTTACCCAGGGTATTGAGCCTGATTTACTGCATCGATGAGAACTGTGAGTGTCTACATGACCAGCACCGTGAAAATGAGTATTTGCTTCTCTTGGTGCAAAGCTAACACCTTTTTAGTCATTGTAGGCCCTACTCCTCTGATGTAGCCTTGGACTCCTTTCCAATAACCCATGGAGGACGGACTGATTTTGCTACAACACCCATTTCCCATAGACACCTGCCCGAGTATACTCGGGACTCGTCCTCAACGGTTTAACATGTTGAGAATGAGTCCCAAGTATACTCGGGCAAGTGTTTATGGACAATGTGTGTTGTAGCAAAATCAGTCCATTCTCAGCAGGTTTATATGACATGCATGCCACAAGTGTGATATAATGTTGAATTTGAGTATGATGAAAAGTTGACACCTAGATACAAATTAACAAACCATTTCTGAAATAATTTGTCACTGAAAAGTCTCTTATAATTCTTTGTGTGGCACAATGAACAACCCCATCCCCCACCCCATCTACCATATCATTCTGTGACTGAAACACATTAACATTTTAGAAAAATATTCTGTTTTTCAGAGTCATGTAGCCTTTAATAGAGGAGCTTATGCCACAAATGCAGTACAACAAAATTATAGACAAAACTACAAGCCAATTTTTGCTGTGATGCAAATTTTATGACATAACTTTAGCTATTTTTCTTGCTACTATACCCAGGAAGCCAGGATTCACAACAAAGGGGTCTGTGCAATGGTTGCGTGTTTGAGGGGAATTATGTGAAGTTGGCAAAGCCGTTGGCTGAGTGCTGTGAGCAAAAGTGGCACATAAAGAGTTATTAAAAACATAATGTTCCGCAGCTGCCAGCATTCACACATCGAACTCGGGGACATTTCAAAGAGCAATTGAGGAGTTATATTTGACTATCGAAATGGGAGGTGGGGGGAAATGATTCCAAAATTAAGAAAGCTTTTATTTCTCCTGCCAGAATATGAAGAGAATATATTTACATTTTCTGGAAGTCTCCATTTAGATCACAGGCAGTTGCCAAACTTGAAGTTTAGGTCAAAAACTTAACTGTCGATGATTAGCTCCACACGTGAATTCACAACACGACTTCACATGTGCACCAACATACGAGCGAGCCCCACTCGATAATTACAATGGAAGAGCAGAGTCTTTGGTAGATGACCTTGTGCCCATACAAAATAGCGCGGCAAAAGAGACGCGAGGTTTACACTAACTCAAAAGCTTGTTGATTATCGTGTCCACACGGAGCAAAACTACGACAGCGGACCCCCTGTTGCTCGTTGAGAGAGCGTAAACCCTAAGATGTCTCGTGGTTCTAATCATCGACTAAACTTTAAAGACTGCTAACTTTCGAGTGTGTCCACACGGTGCTAAACTACAAGCTAATCATCGAGAGCTAAGTTTTCAACCTAAACTTAAAGTTTACGAACAGCGTGTGAACCTAACTTCCTAGTGCAGAATCAGGGAGACCTTGGAGTCCTGTAATATCAGACATCTATTAGTAATTTAGTCATACCTTTGAAGGTATTGAAACTAATTTATGCAATAAATTGTGAGAGATCCCAGCTGGAGGTCAGTAATCAATATCTAAACATTTCACTCAACTTGACAATGCCCCCTGTTCAAGGAGCATCGCTATTATAGACTCACATGCTTATTAAGAGGCTTATAGGGCAATAGTGCCAAACTATTTTTGTGAGTCAAGGCCCACAATGTTTTTCATGTCCTTTGTCTTCTGTATTTTATTCTCCTTTTATAGTCAAGTGAGTGTCACATCCTTTTTTTAATTGTCAGTTGTTGCTGTTGTTTTCACAATTAGGTGAATGAAAACATAAATGATAATTCGAAATGAGGATGTTGATGAAGAAGATGATAATAATGATGACGACAATAATGAATAAGAATGATAAAAATCATAATATAATTCTAAAAATTTCAGTAAACACTAATTTGACAGCTGAGTTGAGAGTGATTTGAGCTGGAGAAATGCACCATCCACCAAATGCTTTTGAAGACAAGATTTTGGGCAAATTCAAAGGGTTTACAATAATGGGAATGCTACAAACATAAATTTGACAGGCCCAAAATTCAAACAAAGGGAAGTCATCACACTTCTATTGCTCATTATGAGTTTACTACCCAAAAAGCAAGACTTAAAGAAAATGTGAATAACATTTTACAGAGCTTCTCCAAAAAAGATCATCAAAAGATTTCCATAAATCATCCATCCATGGACTCCACAATGCCCTTCCGTCTGCAAATCCTGACGGCCAAAGCCAACTTGTATGAAAAATCACATATTAAAATTTGAAATAGGCGACTTCTTTCTCTTTTGTTTTTTGTAAGGAAATATCTTGGAACAAAAGCTATACAGTAGTATTAGGTAGGGAACGTCTATACCTCGTCACATACAAAAAAGAAAGAAAAAAACAAACATGTGTTTTATTTCTGCAAGAAATAGCGTTGTTTCGTCAACCTTCTCAGTTAATATTACAGCAGCTCTTACAAATATCAGATTTGTCATGCTGATTATTAAAGTTGTGCTTCAACTTAAAGATTGACAAGTGCCTCAAAATGGAAGGAAAAAAAAAACCAAGATGCATGGACACCATACAAATCACTAGGCACCGGAATTGGACTGCGCTTCACGTAACACCGCCATCGCTATGGCAACAATCTTGAGTTTTATCTCTCTCCCTATCTTTCTTTCTCTCTTCTTCTCTTTATTTCCCTGTCTCTCCATCTCTCTCTCTTCCTTTCTGTTCTGTTGTTATTCTTTTGCTATCATTCCTTCAATTTTTTTTTTTTACGGCTGTCATGACACAGCACACAAATACATTGTGCCTGGTAGTCAGCACTCACACGCAAGGCCAATATATTGCACATTGCTGAGAACTGCAAGGGAACTCTGCCGCCTGTAGAAATTTAATATATTCATTGCATGCTACAATGTACTTGAGGAAAATCCAAACACCAGTTTCCTAAAGGCGTCCACATGTTATGGGAATTTCCAGACAATGCAATTACCATGGCAACTAACCACACGCAATTCTCACGGCTGATAGGTTGTTGCCTTCTCATTGCCGTGGTAACTGCAATTATTGCAAGATGCCACATTCACATAGGGCTAATACATCATGAAGCAGGGTCCTGAGCTGTTTCATAAGGATGCTTACAAATTAGCAGATTCTGCAAGGTTCAATACTTGTCGTTACTATGGCAACAGATTGGCAAAAAAATAAAAAAATAAAAGGAGATATATAATAGCCTTGAGTACTCAGGTTGAAATTGCCACAGAAACTTCAAGACCAGGGATGCCAGTAAGTACAAAGTATGAAAGAGAGGGCCTGAAATAAATCTACATGAGGCTACTCTGGAGAAGAAAGGGCCCAAACTTTGATACTACCAGAGTCTGAATTCAGGCTTTTGCCTGAAAACTGACATCTAGCAAAATCAGTCCATCCTCAATGAGTTAAAGGGATGGCATAGTTCTGGTTGAGATGGGGATTCTGGCTCTAACCTTCCACAAGATACATGTAATTAGAATCTCCTTATATGAAACATCAAGAGCACACAACTCCATGAGTTACTCAAAGTTTACCAGACAAAAATTGGCTTTGAAATGGCTGAGATATCCAGAAATATTGTTTTACTTTGTGCTTTTTTTTTTGAGATCTCAGTCATTTCAAAATGGATCTTTATCAAATAAATCCCAAACACCAGTTTCCTAAAGGCGTCCACATGTTATGGGAATTTCCAGACAATGCAATTACCATGGCAACTAACCACACGCAATTCTCACGGCTGATAGGTTGTTGCCTTCTCATTGCCGTGGTAACTGCAATTATTGCAAGATGCCACATTCACATAGGGCTAATACATCATGAAGCAGGGTCCTGAGCTGTTTCATAAGGATGCTTACAAATTAGCAGATTCTGCAAGGTTCAATACTTGTCGTTACTATGGCAACAGATTGGCAAAAAAATAAAAAAATAAAAGGAGATATATAATAGCCTTGAGTACTCAGGTTGAAATTGCCACAGAAACTTCAAGACCAGGGATGCCAGTAAGTACAAAGTATGAAAGAGAGGGCCTGAAATAAATCTACATGAGGCTACTCTGGAGAAGAAAGGGCCCAAACTTTGATACTACCAGAGTCTGAATTCAGGCTTTTGCCTGAAAACTGACATCTCTGCAATTTGTCTTTGCAATATACAACACCTATTCCCAACTGTACATGGTCTTCTTAAATTTGCGTCCATGCTCTCAGCTCCTACCTTGAAAGCGGAGTATGGTCTTTAACCCATCAGACAAATGTATTTAAAATTTATTATCTTGCTTCAATCTTCTGTCAAGAATTTAAATGCAAGAAATAGACAATAAAAGTATGCCCTTGACCCTACTCAGAGATTACACATATACATTGTATGACTTAATGCTGCATACATGTACCATATCAAGCACATGAACAAGTAACAAGTGTTTGCACATGGGCATTCTGAATGAAACAAGCCGAAAAATCATATGAGTGCAGTATCGCAGATGATGGCAGACTGTCGTAAAATCAGATAACAGCATCATACTGTGCTCCCAGCCTATCTATCGGCCCGGTGAATAAACAAGATAAGTTGGTGTTGTTTGCCAGGTAGTCGACAGGCACTCATTCCGAACGACAGGTTGTAAAGTTGCCGGCCATCCAAAGCAGTTCACGGATTTGAGAACTTTTGACACTTGCTCTTACCCTGATTAGTGCAAACTCTATCATTCTCAAAGGTGCCAATGAAACTTTGCAACCCATCATGTCACAAAAACTATGAATTTCTGTGATTTGGCACTGTATCTTTTAGATCATAAAATGTTAGAGGATAATTTGATAGTGTCTCATCAAGTATCATACATTTTCATAGTCTCGTTCATTTGTACATGGTGTACCTCTTATTTTTCACAGTGAGTTGTAGTCACATACAACTGCAGTCTGCACAAGTGCGCTTGATTTGCTATAAAACTCGTATGAAGATGTGTAGCAACCGAGGCTGAGATCACTAGATTTTGACTTTCACTGACCCCATTCGGGTTCCCTTCAATATAGTGTATACAAAAAAAAGTTTGCAAAGCCCATCATCACAAGCTCTATTCATATCTTCTGTCCAATCGATATTTCCCATTGTCTGATGATGGCACATGCAGTTGACCACGAAAAGGGGATACGTGCATGTACTGCTTATTTTTTTGTTTTGCACATGCAGATTACCAAACTGTCTGTTCTTTTTGAACAGGGTAGACTCAGAGAATTGCAGAAGGAACGTGGTAAGTGTCACCTACTGCAAGATAAAAACAGTTTGTTTCGAGTCAAATCGCAGGCCACTTTTATCTGATATCATTTTGTTGGTGAAACCCCTCCATGTACATACACTGTATCTCTGCTTGCCTCTTTCAAATTTCAATCCCCCCCCCCCCAAAAAAAAAAAAAAAAATTATTAAACTCTGGCAGAGGGGACAGATGACCCTTGAAAAGAGAGGGGGCAATGATTGTACTATACTCTCCATGTGCCTAAGGGTGCATTTATCAACTCCAAACAGCTTTCAAGGAATTTTTACGAGTTGATAAACGCAAAGCTGTTTTGATTATGGGGTTCGGAAAGCCTTTTCGAAAGCCGCAAATTTGTGCTTTCAGAAACAGGTTTCCGAAACCGGTTTCCAGAAACCTGTTTCTAGAAGCCCTTTGAAGCAAGATAAACACAAAGCTGTTTTGAAACGGCTTTGTACTGCGGTTACAGTATATGACCCCTTCTCCTCGAAGTCAAATTGCGCAATGCAGCTGCGAAGTGACAAGGCCAGTTTTCATGTTCGCGATGAGTTGATAAACGCAACTATTTTGGAAGCCGTTTCTAAAGGGCTTTGGAAACGGCTTTGGAAAGGGGTTTGGAAAGGGCTTTTGAAAGCCGTTTCAAACAGGGGAAAGATGATAAACGCAGCCTTTGAGGGATGAATAAAGGTACAATCATATCGGTTTATAAGGGGGAGGTACATAGCCATGGAATCAACGCCAGATATACAACGGCCTTGAATTATAACCACCTGTAGACCCTGTGTAAAACCTTTTGACACTACATTTTCACAGGAATGCCACACTTCAATAGGTAAGGTAGGAATTCCCTTTTATAGAGACTTACAATTACTTTTTTTTCTTCATAGTCTCCAATGACTAATCATGCCAGATGCTCTATAGATGGTTTAATCAATATCATATAGGGCCCTAATGATTTTCTTTCTCTCACAAGGATACAAAATGCATTTCAATTTTAACACTGTGTGTTTCCCACAAAGTGAGAGGTTTGACTAATTATATGCACCTTGTTTTGAGCACATGGGTAAATGTGATTAACCCGTTGAGGACAATCGAGGTCCCGAGTATACCCGGACAGGTGTCTATGGGAAATGCGTGTTGTAGCAACATCAAACCATCCTTAACGGGTTAAACATCCATGTGCATGTGTGCATGTTTGTGTATATGGCTTGCAACGTAGGTACTGTTTGAGAGACATTGAATAAATTATATATACTGGGAAAAAAATGTGTCTGAATATATGTTCGTGTCTGTATGTGTGTGTGTGTAAGTGCATTTAATCATGTGTGTGTACCACTTGTGTTGTTGTGTACACTGTACTTAACCCATTGAGGACGAGTCCTGAGTATACTCGGGCAAGTGTCTATGGGAAATGTGTGTTGTAGCAAAATCAGTCAGTCTTCAATGGGTTGAAACAGTCATCCATTTTGCATAAAACAACCTTGGCCATTTACTTGGCTCAGTATTTTATCGTAACCATCAGGTGCTCAATCTGATAAATTTTACCAGCGGGGAAAAAGAGAGAATGCAAAATGGCAGCTTACACCATTTATATCATGCCGCATAATGTAATCTGGAAAACCACATACATTGTACCTGCCAGGTAAGCACACCAATTTACATATCATCAATGTCGCACACCTCACATATTGCAGTACTGTGGGATTATAGCACAGCGTGGGGCCTTCATGCATATTACTTATTCAAAAAGATCATTTCACCAGATACCGAACTCGGCCACAGGGGGCTGCAGCGCTGTAGTGTAAAGGTTGCATCTCCATTTTCACAAGCTCAGAAAAAAAAAAAAGGATTTTGATGATGGTCACATAAATTACCTCACTTCTGAATTTTGATAGCAAACCTCGTAATTTACATTTCTGCAAGTTTTGGCATATAAATCAAGCATTGTGTGTGAGTGTGTGTGTGTGTGTGTGTGTGTAATCATTTCAGTTGAAGATTTGCAGGCTACAAACTGAATGATGTTAACACTGTGTCATGATTTTTAAGAAAAATTGAGCGTGTATGCTTCAAATGGGGAGGGGGGGGGGGGGGGGTGGGGAGACAGTCTAAAGTGTTGTTTAAACCAGTGGCGCTGCCTCTAATGTGAGTTGAGTTCCAGCAGCACTACAAGCACTCAAAGCTCAAGAGGATTGACTATAATCCTGCTTGACCTTTGACCTCATAATTTCTCATTGAAGTATTAGCATCCTATCTAAACATAATTGTCTGAGGCAAAGTACCGACACACATCAATTACACTGAAGTTCCCACCGTACATGTACATCTAAAAGATTCAATCAAACAACGCTTCAGACAAGCTCTTTCTATTGCAGCAGAGGAAGCAGCAGTGATAAGCCTGATATACAGTGTGTCTCTAAAAAAAGTAAACCCAACTTCAACGGCAAATTTTCAGAAAACTATAAAATATCTACACATTATTTTTTCGTGGTTAGATAGTCCAATAAGTCATCTGTCCAATGATACCACGTAGGTTATGTAACTTTCATGCATGACTGAGCATGATTCAACTTAGTAAATGGGTGTGAAATCATCACTGTGGCAAGTTCCGTGATCAGCATACTTTCTCACATTGTACCAGATGGCTCTTTTTGTTGGAGGCTGCCTGTCGGGGAACTGCACCCGAAAAGCCTCTTGAACTTCCACGAAACTTCTTGTTTCCTGGTATCGAGTTACCAGGAATACTCTCTGCTAAATTTCAACTGTACCATGTATGGAAAGCATGTGAAGTGTGAATGTGTCAGGAACAACCTTTGCTGAAGTTGTTATGAAATCATAGGCCTAACATGTGACAAAAAATTAACTTCAAATATGCCCTGAATGCATGACAATAGCAAGAAATAACTTGCCACAGTGATGATTTCACACCCATTCATAAAGTTGAATCATGCTCAGTCATGCATGAGAATTACATAACCTATGTGGTATCACTGGATAGAGGACTTATTGGACTATCTAACCATGAAAAAATAATGTGCAAATATTATATAGTTTTCCGAAAATTTGCTGTTGAAGTTGGGTTTACTTTTATTAGAGACACCCTGTACATATGTACACGCACAAGTACAAATATGCAAGGTATAATACAAATGTAGATGTTTTTAAAAAGCCCCTTGCTAACATTTGCAGAAGGAAAATAGAAAATCCAGCTTAAAAGTTTCATAGTTCTAAAATGTGAGTTAATGATGAAAGTTACCAATATGAAAATGTTAATCAGTGTAATCAATGTTAAGTATTGGCATATATACAAAACATGAACATTATCAAAAACCATTTCCAGAATAAACCCTCACCATGACGGTTTAAGAAAATATGTGGTATCTCCTTAAATTTGCAGCTTTATTGTGATTTTTATTTATTTTTTTTTTTTTGTATGGTAGGGTATTTTGTGATACGAGTGAACTATGCAAATGTGTCAAAAATATGCTAATTCAAATATTTTTTTCAATCACTGCCCCCAATGTTATAAGAGTGGCAAAGATCGCCAGTCTTCCCTCTGCTTTATTCAGAATGAACTACAAAGACGAAGAGAAACTACACGGGATGGGTGGATTAAACTATGGCAGGCAAATATGACTGGTTAGATTCAAATATCCATGATTATTTCCCATATTTTATTTTTATTTTTATTTTTGCATAACACCAACCACCAAACCCATTTCCAGGGGCTTAACACCCCTCGATCTTCTATTCACTCTCAGCGAACAAAGATGATCAAGTTCCTGCATTCGCCATATTCATCTTGCTTTTAATACGGTCCTGAAAATAATAGTTGCTTTAATAATCTTGTGGTCAAATGATCGTTGCGGTTGCCATCATTTTGCTATTGAAGCCAAGAAACCCTATTCAATGGCGTGGTGCAGCATCCCCTCATCACAGAGTCTCGGATTCATCGTCAGTGTTTCATATGGAGGTGTGATAAAAACAAATTGTTTTTACTTGAGCTGATTGTTGTTGATATAAGATCTACAATTGCTCGTTGCTGTTACACACAGCTAATTTCAAGTAACTCTTAACCCATTATGAACAAGCTGATTTTGTTGTTCATAGCATACATTTCTTATACCCACATATACTGGAGACCAATTTTCAATGGGTCAGTTGCTATCAAAATTCACTCTTAACCTGTTCCATAGAGAATTTTATACAACACCTCAGAATGATGTCGAATTGTGATTGGCCAAGAACATGTCACATGACATTCAATAGAAAATACCTGTCAAACTCATTGAGAGTGACAGCCATACAATAGGCCCCTGGCATGGGCCTATTGCACGGCTCAAAGGTACTATAGCACGGCTTCGCGGGGGGCTACTAATGCATGGCCGCTCACAGAGTTCTGTGGCTCACAGCAGCAAAGCGCCAGCAAACTACATTGTACGTGCTGGCCGGCTGCGCTGCGCTGCGCTGCCGGTAAGTCTCACAGACCAGGCGCGGCGGAGTACTGGCAACGTTAACGTGTACGCGCAGCTACTTTACCTAGCTAGTTGCATGTATTGCGGCCTTTATACCTACTGCTGTGTTTTTACTTTTGACTCTGATCTGCTACGTGGACCACAGTGATCCCAAAATCAAGACGTCATTTCAAGTTGAGAGACCGTAATTTGATTATTTTTCTGTGTTTTTATACAAAATCATTTTCGGAAATAGACAAAGTCTAGACCTACTACTAGATCTACCGACATCTCAGATCGGCCTAACAGTCAGGCCTAACTCGATCTAACGTTAGCGTAGAATGGGTATAGACCCTGCGGAGTGATTCCTGTGACTGTGTGGTCGAATCATGACGAGTGTTTGAAAGCAGTACACAGGGTGGTTTACAATTCTCGGCCTAATTGTTACATTTATTTTTGGGCCTTCCTGAGTTGGCGGTCACTAATTTAGTACTGTGATTGTGGACAAGGTGTTGTATAAAACGAATAATTTATGATTTTGTTCGTGAGATTCGCCACTGGTCTATTCAACGCGGCGCTATGCGCCTTGTTGAATAGACCAGTGGCTTATCTCGCGCCTCGTGCGATATTCGTGCCCTATGCACTCACAACTCATAAATTATTCGTATACTGAAATCCCCATAAACTTAATGAACAGGCCACCAGGTTCCCGTATGAAATGGGTTATATTGGCAACACATTTTACAATTTGACTAAAACTTTACTTCTCTCTAAATTGGCAACGGTTTTAATTTTTATCTTTATTTTTTGCAAATCTAATGATTTTTAATAGCCAGGTCCATGTAATCTTCTGCCAAAAAGAAAGAAAAAACTGTACGGAAAATTTATGAAAGTACCAAGTCACTGAAAATAAGATGATTATGTCTGTAGCAAACTTCTCCCAGGGGTTGATGGGTTTGACAGTCAGTGTTTCTATGCACATGTGAAAACAAACTAGAATATCACTCCTTGCAAAAAAAGCACTGCAGTGGTGATTCCTCCAAAAAAGCAACTTCTTTAAAAAAAAAATGACTTAAAAATGCAGAAATAAGTGATGTTTGACAAAAAAAAAAGAAGAAAATATGTGGCAAGGTACGTGTAAAAGTGAAATATCAAGAAACTGCCAGAAATCTGTTAAAATAAAATAAGTTTTCATCGCCAGTAGAGTGTTAATACCTCCTCTTGTGGGGAAAGGGAAAAGACTTCCTCTACTCGTCACAATATTTTCCCATAGCAACTAAGTCCTCCATAGCAACCGATTCATCCAGAGCAACCTGAAGTCTCGGAGAAATGCAATTTCAAGGTCATTTCCCTTGTTTGCTTTTTAACTCTTCTTTCTTTAACTCCTGTCATCAATTCATATCTACCCCCCCCCCCCCCCCATGCCTACATCTTCCCTTTGGCCTTAGCAACACTTAAATGCATCATTTACGCAATACCCCTTTCTCCTTTAGAGAATGAAAAGCTATCTAACAGACGATGCGCGTTCTCTTTCCGGCTACACACAAAAAAATGTGCTCATTGTGTGTTCAGAGCATGACGTTTGCACCCGGCAAGACACATGAACAGGTACAGGCTGGTATCAAAGAATTCTGTTGCCATGGAAACACACAAGATGCTAGCAGACTCATGAGATTGAGATGGGGAGATGTGGGGGAGAGCGTAAGGCTGCGGCTTTGGCAATTTCACGCACATCTGAAGATGAATGGAGAAATTAAAGCAGACACCGAACTTGTCAAGCTAGGCAGTACTTTCCTCTCTCTCTGTATCTCCCTCTTTCTCTACCTCTCTCTCTCTCTCTCTCTCTCTCTCTCTGTCTGTCTCTCTCTATCTGGTAGTATGAAATGTAAGTGATACAGAATAGGTGTACATGTGTGCTCAGCATTCCTTGCTTTTGGAAAGATATGGAGAAAGGGGGAGGGGGAAGAGAGAGCCAAAAATTGAAAAGAAAGATAAAGGTCACTCAATATTCTAAATTATCAGTCTTGAGATCAAATGTCTTGACCAGTTCTGACCCACTCAAAGCTGTACATGTCAGACATGTGATGCCTTTGAAAATCCAACACAAACACACACTCATACTCATAGTCATAAATTGCCAACCTAATAATGCCACAGAGTACCTTGAACAAGAACAGCATGCCTCTGACACACCCAGTCGCTGTCTAAGAATGACATTTTGCACAAATCTGCACGTATCAAAAATGAAGCCAGCGTTGTCAAGATCTGAAGTCTCTATGGGACACATGTTTCTATCCACTGAAACCACTTGTCAGCAAATATTGATGTAAAAGGTGTGGTATCATAGCATCAACACAGTTTTATGGTAACATGAGGATTGCATCAATAAGTGTGATGAAAATGATGGCGGTGTTATCAATGATGAGGACAGTATTGATGATGATAGCATTTAAGACAATGTTGGTCATGGGCATGCTGTTGATGATAGTTGTAATGGGTATGATGAAAATTCTAAAGATGGTTCTGGATGAAGTTAATGTTGATAACAATAGTTGATTTAGGAGACATCGAAGATGATGGTAATGATTAATGGCAAGAGTAATGGTGATGATGATGATGATGACGATGACGATGACGACGCCGCCGACGCCGACGCCGACGCCGACGCCGCCGACGACGACGATGATGATGTTGTCAATAATAATATTATGGTAGTTGGTTATGGATACTGCATGGAAGTTTATGATGTTGTCAATTATGATAACAATGACAATGATAATGATGATGATGTTGATGATAATGATGATAATGATGCTTAAACAATGATGATCCACATGATGAAATGATACCAATTATGAATCACATAATTCTCTGATCACTATGAATGTACAAGTGTATTGATGGTGACTATCACAATAAAGCCGAAAAAGGAGATTTGATGATGATGGACATAGAGGTCAACTGCTATCATGGCATAACCGTTGCTAATGCTTCACGTTGAAGACTTGCTGGCATGGGGTTTGAGTCAATAGCTCTTCATTCACTGACCATGCGGTGTATATTTGAAAACCATGAACAGCACCAGTCAGCAAATATGTGCATCAAAGCATATAGCTCATTGGTAACAGTTGCCTCCAGTTGAGGTTCTTTGGCTGTGTGTGTGTGTGTGCTTGAATGTAAAGAGAGATTTAAATAGTGATAAAGCTGTACACAATAGGCGTTTTCACATCAGCCTGATGTTGCCAAATAGCGCGCTATTTTCTGACTTGGGAAATTCACCCAATAACGAAATAGCGCGCTATTTGATAATGTGAACACAAATTTAGCGCGCTAATTGTATCGCTCTGGTCGAGAAAATTTCTCGGGTCCAACACGGGAAATTTCTTAAATAGCGGGATAGTAGCGCGCTATTTGATAATGTGAAAACGACTCGAGAAATTAGCATGATGCATCCCATCATGCCTAGCGTGTGTGACCCGATGGATTGAGGCAAACTGCACACAAACCATGAGGAATTTTTGAGACGGCACACACATTACTGATGCTGTTTGCACATACTCAGCTGTCGAATTAGCTCGAAAAAAAAAATTCGGGCTAATTCTCTGCGGGCTGATGTGAACAAGAAATGAAATAGCGCTCTAATTCGCAATCGCGAAAAAATTTCTCGAGCTTGGATTTTTATCGGGCTGATATGAAAACGCCTAATTTGTTACAGGGATTCTTGAATACAAATTGTATACATTCAAGTTGGGCCGGCCTTCCCATTCCATGGCATCCCCACGCATAGTCTTCGATAGTGGTGGAAAGTGGTACAGCAAGGGAGATAAGCCAGCAATGTTGCTGATACAAAGCTCTCATGACACTCATCTTCCATATTCAGCTCTGAAATACACATTGATGATGTTGCTAAAGATGAGAATGAGGATGCTCATGATGATGCTGGTGGTGGTGGTGATGGTGGTGATGGTGACGGTGACGGTGACGGTGACAGTGACGGTGACGGTGACGGTGACGGTGATGGTGATTGTGATGATGGTGATGATGATGATGATAATAATGATGTGAATATGCAAGGATGAATCATTCCACAAACAGGAGGAACTGATTCCACACTGGTACAAAGTACCTTGCCATTAGAAACTAAACTCGTGACCCCTGATATCAATATTTTAATCACATATTAAAGTGCATCAAGTGGTATTTTCTTGGAAATGCACTATACAAAGACCATTTATTATTATAATTCACGCTGCTGAGAGAAAACTTAATTTTAGATGACAGAATGATGCCTCACTCCCTTCCACCTTACCTGACGTGACAGAATCTTTGCTCTCCTCTCTCTCTAACATCCTCTCGGGACTCGGGGAGTTTGGGATGATCTCCTTGGTAACTGCCCTCGACTTCTCGATCTCCTCCAGCTCAGAGAAGTACGTCCTGAGCTCGGAGTTTGGGGGAAGTTCCCCCTCCGGGGAGCTCATGATATCTGGAAGAAGAGAAGATGGAGATGATAGAGACTGTTTCTGAAACTCGTTACATAAAAATTGCAGAAGCTGCATTAAAGTGTACAAATACCCTGAGTATTATGTTTGCTATATTTGTCTGTAGAATATACCTGAGACATGCCTTCTGCAAAATATTCAATTTTTTTTTTTGTCACTCCTATTTCAATCTATTGGTATTCAACCATAAATTTTAAAAAGTATACAAAAACAAAAACAACTTGAAATAGACTAGTCGATCACCCATTTCTTTCAATTGGACGAGTGCGCTATCGATATTTTTTTTTTTCAATTATATGTCTTGAACAATAGTGATATGCAATGCACATGCACGCGTGAATGTACTTCGATCGATATCTCACTAACCGATAAACATGTGGAACAAGTATGCATAATGTCTGTACAATGTATGTTGGTAAAACCATCTATCATCCTAGTACACGTTACCCCTGCTAATATTATACACTTATGTACTAACCCATTCAGGACGGGCTAATTTTACTACAACACGCATTTCCCATAGACACCTGCCCGAGTATACTCGGGACTCGTCCTCAACGGGTTAATTCACTAATATCCTTTATCTTTGATTAAAATTACAATGGAGGCACACACGCAGTGTGAAGAGAGGTGAAACATGGCATCACTTCACACTAATTAACGTAAAGTGGATATAAAAGGTACATCACTACAATGCAGCTATTACCACACGTATCCATTAATCAGAGCACTTCACACATGAAAGAGAATGTGAGGTTAGGCATGTTTTAACTTCAGCAGCCTGCAAATGCACAGTAAGTTGAGTTAGGATGACATTTCAGCTCCAATGAAACAAAATTACAGATCCATGATTTTGATGACTTTAATTACTTTTTTTTCATACATAATGATGCCCTGGCACCAGAAGCACTGAATCACACGCTCTAAAACAAAAACAAAAAAACTGATAAAATGAGGATTTGCTCATTCTGTCCTTTGTCTCTTACTTCTTGAACCTTTATCGATGCATTTTCCAATCGCATGATAAAAATAGTATTTCAAACAACCTCTTGATACAAAATGCACAAACATATGATAAGGACATTTTCAAAGTTTTAAAAGAAAACTTTATACACTGTCTTTTCTTTTCCTACCACACTTGGACTAAACAAAGAACTAATTCAATGAACCTATTAACAGAAAAAGAGAAGCACATTGCTGAGGTTTAAATGATAATGCTACAGCCTTTTCTTCTATACCAAGCTTCAACTAAAATAGGAAAAAAGACAACAAACAGATGCTGTGGAGGATGGCTCCATTTCCACGCCAGGTTAATGTTTATGACCTCTGTTTACCCTGTCATGCGGTATGTTGAGAATGTATGGAGCATAGATCGGCACCATAAAATCAAAAGACCACAAAGCTCATCGTTGTGTCATCCAACAGACAAGAGGGACATCCAAGCATTGGAGAAGAGAAAAACCAGTCCTCTGGGTCATAAACTATTCTCCTACTCTCTCCCTTCCCATCTACTAACCCCCTCCCCCCCCCCAATCCCACCCCTTCCTCTTCTTCCCCTACGATGATTACCCCCCCCCCCCCATGTTCCCTATGTGAAGCTTTCACCCACCACCCTCAAAACCATTGCCACTACCACTTCCTTTTTAACCCCCTCCCCCACCCCCAATCTCTATTTTCCCTCCCTTCCAATAAAAATCCCTCTCTGTTCCTTGGTTGAAATGATCATCCCTCTACACCTGTCTGCCTCATAAACCATTGGTTCCTCATACCACCACTTACTTTTCATATTACCCAAACCTCCTCCTCCCTTCCCCGTTCCTCCAGAAGAAATCCCTCCCCCTGACCCTCATTTGAAGTGATTATGTCTGTAAACCTGTCTTCCTCATACGCACTGTCACCACCATTTCCTTTTCTCAAGCCCCCCCCCCCTCCTTTCCCATTCTTTCCCTCCCCTCAAACTCCAAATCCCGCCCCCTGCTCCTCATTTGAAGTGATAATGCCTGTACACCGGTCTGCCTTATAAACCACTACTAAAACCACTTCCTTTTTCCTACTGCTGTATAAGCTTTTATTTTTGCAGGGGTTTAATTTTCACAATTTTTCATGAATCACTGTTGGACCACAAGTTTTTAAAACAACTCACGAAAATATACGTATCTTGAACTTACAGGCATTAATGTAGGTACAAAAGCCTCGGTGTTAAGATTGCGAAAACAACTTCTCGCAAAAATGTCTGTGGCCTCTTCATTTGCAAAAGTATCTGAACGTGAAAACAACAGATTGTAAAATACAGTATTCCCCTTTCCTGTCGCTGCTGCAGAAAGAGAATCGATATTAATTGCAAAATCAAATTGAGGGTTCAAATAATTATACTCTATGTCCTCTACAGTCTATATCTGAGGCCTGTTTCATAAAGATTGAGCATAAGTTGCAAGTTGCAATCAATCGCAAATTGTATTTCATAAATTTTGCGATTGATCGCAAGTAACGCTCTGTCTATTGAAAGTTTGCTTGATTTTTCTTGGTATCAAGCATAATTGTCTTAGAAACAGGACTTGTGCTCAGCATTGAACTTATGCTTGATTCACTAAGTTACGGTCCATAAATTAAGCATAAGATCAATCACAACTCTTCATGAAACAGGCCCCTGATCAAGAATCAATCCTCTGTGCATATGATACTCATGCTTACAATGGTAGGAAAACTTTGTCCTTTTGTACTGCCATTTTCTTGTTACATTAATCATAGATGTATTCATGCTAACTTGTCACCTTCAGGCCAGAATTGCATCTTCCAGTTACTCCCCCACTAAGATTGATAAAAAATGTCAATATCAATAACAATAGATTCCCATCACTCCATTAACACACCAGCGGACCAAATCAACACCCACAAGAAGTTTTAGAATCATAATATATTATGGTCAATGTTTCCATTTGAAAGATCTTGAATAAACAAAATAATAATAATAATTAGCATAACATTCCTCAGAATATTGACAAATTGTTGTGCCTTGCTTTATCTTTTTCTCTTCTCCTCTTCCTCTTTCTATAGGTCTGCCAACATTCCCACATCCAAATCAGGGAGATTCCACACAGCAATCAGGGAGATATCTGTGTGGTACATGTATTTCAATGGGCAAAAATAATTCCCAAATCAGGGAGATTTTACTAGTCTCTCATTCAGACATGAACAGATTTTGACATTTTCAGGGAGACTCCGGCAGAATCAGGGAGACTTGGCAGCTCCGCTTCTATTACTCTCTCTCTCTCTCTGTGTCCATCCTTCTGTCTCTCTGTCTTTTCCCCTCTCTCTCTCTCTCTCTCTCTCTCTCTCTCTATGACAAGGGGCACGCATTGCTGGCATTCTCCAGTACGTTCATATCAGAATAAGATAACGGCAAACTGACGTCCAACACAGGCACTCACAGCCTCGTACTCAAACACATTTATACATTTTGTACACACTTCCCACATACATGTAGAATGTAAAATCGATGGTACTGCACACACGCATACAGTTCACTGAATATAACCCTTTGACTCTCATTTATCATAATGCCAAATTTGGATAGTGCATGAAACATTCAGTCCATGTGAGCAAAAGGTTTAAAGCACTTTGATACCTCAAAGATTTGATGCTATATGATTCCATTTAGTTTACCACGCATTCTCAGTATTGTAATATTAGTAAAATTATCATCAATGCAAATTAATTCTAAATTGAAGAAATGATGCCCATGCCATGCAAAAAATTAGACTTCCTCCATCAATTTCTTGCTATTAATCGGTCAAACAAATCATCTTTCTATCACATCAAACTAACAGGCATACAAAGTACATACCTAGCACTGATGTCTTTAATTTGAGAGGGGATTACATATAATATTTAAATTATCTCACCAATAATTCTGTACCAGGTACAAACTAACATACCGTCACTGTAATTCATTATAATTCATTGCAACGTTTCTTTCCTGTTGCCTAGTAACAATCATCTTCTTTTTTTTTCAGCTGCTCCTTCCAATTAAGTTTCTTGAGCAGGAACTCACTCAGTATTCATCTGCTGTTGCTAGGTAGAGCAAGCCTCCCGCTAGTTTCTTTGGTAGGCAGTCTTTTGTTAACATAGCATGCATTAAAATTGAATACAGTTGAACCTCTCGTATCCGGACAAGTCGGGACCGGGGCTCATCCGGATAAGGGATTTGGCCGGATACGGGAGACTCAATGCTTTATACATGTGCATATACATACACATGTACTGATGTAGCCCATTGTAGTACCACATGTAGTAATGTGTATACTGCAACCTTTTCATTGTTACATGTGAGTGAGAGGACTCAAGCGCATAATCTTGTGTCCATGTTCTTGCGATGATTTGGGGATGTTTGGGGATGTTAAAATGTCTGAAGGTAAGCAATTTGGAAGGAAATTTGATGTAATGTATGTTAATCATGTTGGAAGTAATATGTAATTCATGTGTGTTTGTGTAGGAGTTCTCAAGGAGTTGGGAATCCCAATTTCCTCCCGTAATTATTATATTTTTTTTAAATCACGGCGAGAATGCCTCCGTATAATAGAGCGATCCGGATAAAGGGAGGCCGGATAAGAGAGGTTCAACTGTACAATACAGAAATGGTCAATTGGAGAGCTCTGCGACACTGACATGATTATTCTCATCTACACTAATCATCTACACCGTAGTTTGCATGGAGGGTAATGATTGACATGTATTATTGTTATTTTTGTGACACACATGAACTTTTAAACATCTATAACTCCCTAAATCTTAAACCCAATTCTAATCAGACATTTACCATTTTGTTTACTATGATGTCATACTCTTTACATCCAAGTTAAGCAGAACTAGAAGTAGGTTTTGTCTGTAATAAAAGTACTGCTGGAAATTCCCAGAAGCTTATTCAAAGCAGTTATTAGACTTACTGTAGACATTGACACATGGAAGGTACACCATGTTTTTTTTTAAGATCTGTGGAAAGACATTGAAATGAATGTACAGAGGCAACATTTTCCTGTCGTGACGAATGGTCATATTCTGTTGGAACTACTTACCGCTCAAAACTTGCTCTATATTCCTAAAATCAGTGCTCTCCTTCGACACACATAGAAACACATCACCTCCAGGCCCGGTTTCACTTGGATGTGGAACGGTGGAACGATGCTGACCTCTTCACATGCCAGTGATACCTTCCCCTTCCTAAGTCACAAAAATAGGATCTCTCCTGGATTTCCCTGGACATATGAGATAGAACAAATGAATATAATATAAATATCATCCACACTTGATTTGATCTGCACTTGATTATATAAAGGATTATTTGACCCCTGTCGTAAATAGCGAGCCTCTAAGTCACCAAAAATTGTTGCATTTGGTTTTTTTTAATTTAACCATTATGAACTTGTTATATATTTTGACATCATAATCAAGATTGGGAATTATTCATGGATCTTGTCATCAGTTTTATACCATCACATAAGTACCAATTACTGTGGAAGTGGAAATTTTCGTGGTGTTGAAATTTGCGCGCATTTCGCACAACCAGAAGCTAGCGCAAAAATAGAAGCAGGCAAAAATTTTGTCATGCCATACACCGTATGTTCATAGTAATTAACAATCTGATTCTGCGGAATTAACAAAATTCAACTTAAACGGCCAAGCTACGAAAAAAGAATTACTCACACGAAAGTATCCACTTTTACAGTATCATAGAACATTGAATCCGAGTTTCTAAACCTGTCCCTTTAAAGGGAGTCTGATTCCCATGGCTCACCACTTGAGCAATTGGTGGTCAGAGTTTCCTCCCCCTGAGGTCATGGGGGGATGTTTGCATACTGGTCATTCCTAGACCAGGAGCAGGAAGGAAGTGACAGGTTCATAGCCGCCACAGAGTTTGATTGGAGGAGCAGATACCCAAGCCATCGCCATGGCGATCAAAATGCCCCATCCCACATCCCGGTCATTGGTAGCTTACAACAGCAAGAACGATCATGCTTGCAATGATGTAAGAGTAAGACCATGCAGTGAGTAGGCTCCCACATTTGCATGAGGTGCGAGAGCCAGCTTACATGAACCGTTCTTTGTATTGGGGGGGGGGGGGGCATATACACACTCTAACCCCCCCCCCCCACTCTCTTTCTCCTTCTTCCTCTCGCCCTCTCCTCTCTCTCCCTTCCTATCTCTCTCCTTCTCTCTATAATATACTAATACTGAATGGTTATGCGTGCGATGATATACGAGATCTCACTTGAGGTGAAAGATAGAAGCGCTCTTTTCAACGAGGCGAAGCCGAGTTGAATAGTGTACCTCATCTTTCGAGTGCAAAATCTTGTTCTATTGCACGAGTAATAACCATACATTATTTGTTTTGTACATCAACAGATTTGGTCCACACAGATTCTTTAATTTAGTACAGAAATGGTAACCATTTTTTTTCCTTTTTTTGTGAAAGGTGAACAAGTAGCATAGTCAGTCAGTTGCGTTAAAGAAACTGATCAGTTGAAGTTGTTTAGTAACTGCTGAACGTTTGTGGCAAGGTTTCTTTATTATGACATCAGGTCCGTGAAATGGAACAAAAACCACACACATCGATCCATGAGTTTAACACAGGAGTCAATGGAAATTGGTGACATCACCTGTGCGATATCCATTTTTGCTCAAACAAATTGCATGGTTGATGGCGACAGCACGCAATGGCACTTTAATTGCATGTCACATGATGAGCAATCGACCAATCGGATAGCTACATTCTTTTTACATGCTGTATGATATTTATCTATCTGTCTGTAATACCTAAACTGTATCACTGTATTTTTCTGTCTGGTTCTCTCGCAATTCAAGACAGACTGACTTGTCATTGTACTCTCTGTTTCAGTCATAAGGTATTCAACTTGAGCTCTTAAAAGTTTATGGCTAGCACAGCATATTCTAAAAGTGCAGAACAAATGTGAGCCATAAATCTATTTTTAAGGAGAGATTGCTGGACAATGTTCAACAAAGTTAGACTCCAAAACACAACATATGTCCATGTACAACCACATATTTTTTCAAGCATAAAATTTTGTCAATCGGGAATGGCAAGAATTTTTTATTTATTTATTTATTTTATTTCTTTTTTTTTTTTTGGGGGGGGGGGGTGGAGGGGTGCAGTAGTGACCCAGAATCATTGGATCCAGAATCATTGGACAACACAAGAAATAGATATCATTTATATCATCATAAACAGCATGTGGCTACAACTTTCAGTTTCTGTGAAAGCATTCCCTGGCCGCTTTGTTGAATTTTATTGCCAGGAGAGAGCTAGTCTTTCTCAAAGACCCTCAAGCTACCAGCACTGACAGTCATGGGTGCAGAGATCTGAAGTTCATTGCATCCCCATATTACACATATATCCAACATGTAGGCCTTTTGACTATTATAAGCTACTGTATGTACAATGTTTGTGTGTCTCTTTCTTTTCTTTTCTTTTTTTTTTTGGGGGGGGGGGGGGGGTAGATTCCTTCATGTATTCTTGTGTCTGTTCAAATGCATTCCTGATATCATCATGTCCTTAAAAACTATGCCATTTTATAGTTAGTCATATCTATCATAGTTAATACTTAGTCATATCTGTGTTTGTCTAGATAGATAGTAAATTGTGTGAACAAGTTCATACATATTTTGTCCATGCAGGTCTACATGATTCTCTGTTCCCTATGACATCACACCATTTGCATAAAAATGATCAATCAAGGTGATTGAAGAAAATAAACTATGCCATAAACTAATCTTATCTAAAGAAAGCTACGACTAATTCTCAGCTACATGTACCATTGAAGATAAGCACGGACTGTATAAAAGCATTCGCCGTGTGAATTTTTTGTAAATTGGAGCAGAAAGCCTTTTTCGCTGGCATGAAATTTTTGTGAATTGCCAATGGCATTCAATGCATATAGTGTAGACAAGAACTTATGCGTGCATTCTAATTCCGCAAATCTTGGCTCTCGCGAAATTAGCAAAATGAAAATGTACGCAAACATTTCTGGTTTTACAGTATCACCTGAGGAACCATCACTGGTTTGATTCTTACATACTTTACATAAATCCCTAAAATACCCAATGTTCTGCATACAGCTACAAGTATACTCTGTTTGATAACACAGGGTTGGCGGGAGAAGAGCTCACCCAATTAACACTATCAAATTAAGCAGAGTATACTAGTAATGCATAATCCACTTCAAGGAAGTGAGTACTCCGATTCCTACACGTGTGTATCCAATCAATGTTACGGTTTCCCATTAACTGACATCTGTAGCCAATTATGCAGCAAGTAAAAATGTTGGAGTACCGGGGTCACGAGGAACATTGTAGGTGACAATACACTATGTAGCTGTCCAAAGATTTGTACTGTATATTATGCGTCTCTTGGTGGTAGTGGGGGGGGGGGGGGGAGGTGGGACGGGGGTCAAATTTGAAAGAATACATAGCGAAACAAAGCTTTCAGTTTTCCATACAACTTTGCTGGACTATATTTCTAGCATAGATATGACCATAAATAATTACAGTACATGGATTTGCAACAAAAAAAAGTGTTTTCCAAAATCACTCAAGCTTCATGTCTCGAAGAATAATGTGGCACATACATGTACATGTATAGGGTTCATGCTATAGCACACAAAGAGTACAAATGGAAGACAATCTTTACACACAATAGCAACACTTGAGCCCTTTTTACACTTGAGCCCTTTTTACACTTGTGTTTCTTAATCCTCGTACTTTCTCTGACCCAGGACTATCGTTAATCCTGTACCAATTTTTGCCTGCGTTTTTGCAGGGCCAGATACTAGTAGTACGGGATTATCGGTGGGACTAGCCCACTTTGGCAAAAACAAGTGTTAACAGAAAGTGGGCTAAGGAAAGTCCGGTACCAACGGTGGGGCTAAGCCCCCCCCCCCCCCCCCCCCCCCCCCCTCCTTAGCCCCACCGTAGGTACGGGATTATGCAAATATTTGCAAGTGTTAAAAGCGCCTTAGGCTTACATTGTACAGCTGTACATTGTACATGGCATGAATACATTCAGCATTTGATTTGCCTGTTTAATTTGACTCTCTTTCATAACAAGTCTTAAAATTAAAGATAGCCTGCAGTTACAGTCTAAACAGAATGTAGAGCAAAAAGTTGATTTGCATGCTGGGCATTGTCACATCCAAGGCTATCACTGACTATTCCATTCCCAGGGGTGTGAGACAAAACCACAAAGGCTGTGATGCTGAAAATGGAACAGCATAAAATCAGACACATAAAAAACGACCACATCTATGACCACTCTCTGTGAGTGAATAACAGCCTTTCATCTGATAAAGCACAGGTCTGTAATATTTGGTGTCAGGTGTGGGTTCTCTTACAGTTGTACATCTGATACAAGGGCAGCAAATGCTACATGCATACAAAAAAAAAGAGCACTAAATTAAACTACAATATATAGTTTGAATGACAACTGTAAGTTAAGTTGAATAATATTACATCAATTAAATTTCCCCTTTTCTCCTCTTGTTTCTTAAAGGGATGGTATAGTTTGGTTTAGATGGGAAATTCATATTTTCACTTTTTGTAATATGATTAAAAATACAAGTATGAAATATTAGAGAGCATAAAATTCTAAGAGGGATCAAAGTTTATTTGATGAAAATTGGTTTTAAAATGACTGAAATAGCCAAAAACAAAATAAAACAAAGTGGTCCTAATAAAAGTCCCACCTTTTATTAGAACCTCTTTGTTTTTTAATATCTCAGCCATTTCACAACCAATTTCCATCAAATAAGCTTTGAATTCCCCTTCTATGCTCCTTTATATTTCATAAGAGGTTTATCATTATTTCACAAAAAAAGTTGGAAACTCGAAACCCCATCTCAACTGAAACTGTACCATCCCTTTAAAGGACAAGTCCACCTTCATATACATAAGGATTGAGAGAATGCAGCAATATTAGTAGAACACATCAGTGAAAGTTTGAGGAAAATTGGACAATCCGTTCAAAAGCTACGAATATTTTAAGTATCTGCGCAGTCACTGCTGGAAGAGAAGACTAGTGTACTACAGTGTATGATGTCACATGCGTACAACTATTAAAAGGAAAATAAAAAGAGAATTTAACAAAAACTTTACTTTTTGAATAAAGTGCACAGTTCTTCGACTTGCTACTGATGTATGTTAAGGGTAATATTATTCCCCCTGCCTACTGAAAGAGAGAAGTCGAGTGTTCTTTTGTTATGGGAAAAAATGGAAATATGTTGAATTTTCTTTATTCTTTCTTTATATCGTTATACTCATGTTATATCACAAGCTATAGTAGTCTTTTCATCCAGCCGTGACTGAGCAGAAACTTTAAAAATTCATAACTTTTTAACGGATTGTCCGATTTTGCTCAAACTCTCACTGATGTGTTCTACTAATATTGCTGCATTCACTCAACCCACATGTCTATGAAGGTGAACTTGTCCTTTCAGCTTTTATATTTTGCTCTAAAAAGTCATAATAAGTACTCATAAAAAAGACATGCAACAGAAATTCTTGCATGTACTCTACGTGCTTGTAAAATGATGTCAAAACGCTGCAACGGAAGAATTTTTGGCAATGACTGAAAGCACCACATGACCACCAGCTCTGTGTCATCTATTAAAGTTGAAGTATTCAGACATCTCTGCTCAGACATCTTCACACGTGCAAAACAAACAGATGGGACTGTTGACTCTGCACACACACACTCCATACAGGTTGGGCTATCTTATCCTGGTAATCCAAAAGGGGACTTTTCTTCCTTCTACAAACACAGTGCACCACAGTGACACCAAAGATATGGAATACATGTACACTGTACATTGATTGTACAATACAATTTAAAGCAGAAAATGCACATACACCTCATACACACATACACACACACAATACACAATTTTATGTACCATTCAGATTTGTAAAGGGCCTATATGCCCATGGGTGGAATACCTGAAATTAAATTTGCACATATCCTTCTATCTTTAACCCATTTCATACTGAATTTTGGAATCCCTATAAATCTATACACAAGTTACCAGGTTCCCACAGGTAATGGGTTAAAATGGAATTACAAAGTACTTATGTATTCATTCAAATAAAGACAGAATAAACTGACCAGAAAGAATATAAATTATTAGTGGAAAAGTGAGCAAAGAAAATGGGATTCCATCGGGATCCCGATGGAATCCCATTTTCTTTGCTCACTTTTCCACTAATAATGTATTCATTCAAAACTTTTAAATGACAAGTCTTGTAGAGGAAATTTTATGTTCCATTTTTTTTTTTAGTGCATCCGATTAAATGAAATCTAGATACCCCCCCCCCCCCCCCACACACACACACACACATACACTGTAATACTCTCTTTCAATTTCTGTACTCTTTGGGGATCATACTTCTAAGTTTTATGGAACTCCATAAAAACTTCTCATGATCCCTCCACAAATCATCCATCATGTTATTATTTCCTTTCTTTCTAATTCACTTTGTGTTTGGTGAATATGGTATGTATATGTATAAACTCTTTTACTCTGTATATTCCAATTGATGTTCATTATATAACATTTTATGTATCTTTTGTATCCTTTTAATGATTATGTGGAAATAAAATTGAATTGAAATTGTAGTGAGAGTCTCCTTTCATATGATGGCAGATACTCCGTGTCAAGTTGGTTATTCTACAGGAAGTGGAAACACTCTTGATAAAAAGCTCTTAATCTAAAGAGTAAATCTATACTCAGTTGATTTCACTGAACAGAATGAAACGCAATTGCAGTTCCATTATTAAATTAAGACATGGCATGTATGAAAAATGTAGGCTTTTCAAGTTTCCCATACTTTCACATGATGGTAGTGTTGGTCACATGTATCCATAATGCACTTTTTACCCGTTGAGGACGAGTCCCGATGAGTATATCCTCAGGCAAGGGTCTACGGGAAATGCGTGTTGTAGCAAAATCAACCCGTCCTCAACCGGTTAACATAACAAATGCATGAAAAAGCTAGTGTGGAGACATTCCAAGGTTGCACAGTGCAATTTGCAAAACATTATATTCATGGCTCCCCACAACAGACAGATCTAGAGATTGCGAATTCCTGTTCAAAGATAAACCCAAGCGGAAGACGATGCAGCGGTAGTGAAACCAGTAATTCAATTTAACATCAGACTTGTCAAGAGCCATTTATGAGTCAACTGTCCAATCTTAATTCTGAATGGATAGCAATTACATGTATAGTAATATGGATAACTGTGAAGTGACACCACTGCATTCAATGGAATTAGTGTTGTATACCTTGGTATCCCTCTCCATGTTAAAAGGGATGGTATAGTTTTGGTTGAGATGGAGATTCAGATATTGATTTAATAAATTTTGCGAGATAATTAAGAATCACTTATGAAATATTGTAAAACATACTATTCTAAGAGGAATTCAAAGTTTATTTGATAAAAATCAATTTTGGAATGACTGAGATATCCAAAAACAAAGTAAAAGAAAGTGGTCCTCATAAAACTGGGTCACGCCTTTTATTTGGACCTCTTTGTTTTTGGAAACATCAGTGATTTACAAAACCAATTTTTCATCAAATAGACTTCGAATCTCTCTTAAAATTTCATGCTCTTTCATATTTCACAAGGATTCTTAAAACATTTCACAAAAAGTTGAAAACCTGAATCTCTGTCTCAATAAAAACTTTACGATCCCTTTAAGGCTTTCACTGAAAAGTTCCCTATGAGGGCACAACAAATCCAAAAGCCTGCCTTACCATCCTAGGAAACGATTTAAATCAAAAAGTTAAAACGTACAGCCGCCTCATTTAAGTCAAATTGAATTTGATATCAGTTATGGACCCAAGTCGTAACTGACAGAATAGTAACATTTTAAGCACAATTGGAAAATGAAACAAGAAAATTATGGAATTCTACAGCCTTGCATGTTTTCAAGAACAGGAATATTTAGTCCGAAGCATGTAATGCAGATCTATATTATATACGAGATTGGACATTTACATCAAATCCTCACATGTGTTTGCTAAAATGCTTTGTATAAATGAAAACATGTGGACTTAATGTTTCTGATATAGGCCCTACTATAATCCAGCAAAGTACATATTGTACAACATCTTGCCCAACGACAAATGGTACATTGTATTTTGATGAGTATCACACATCTAAAAATAAGCTGATGCAAAGGATTTTTGTTGTACATTTCAAGACTAAAACTAAAAAGAAAAACTAGAGTTTGATTCGCAATGTCCACAGTTTCATTCATTTTCTGATACCCCTTTCATAAACTCAATAATGCGGATAATATCCGCAACATTTGGTCGTAAAATTGGAGAGGGGAAAGAATAATGCGCTTTATTTCGACCCTTCTATTATCCGCATAATAGCAGCATCGGGACCAGATTTGGAGTTTATGAACGCAAACCCAAATAATGCGGATAATTGCCAAGGTGCGGTCAAATGTCACCTGTCTTTCCCGCAGGAGGGACGTGTGCAGTCACCATGACGATTATCCGCCTTTTTCAGGACGGGTGCTCGTAAAAATAAAGCGGATAATTTTCAGAGTTTGTGAACGCATTTTTTATTGAATTGTCCGCATTATTCTTATGCGGATAATTGGAGGATGAGTTTATGAAAGGGGTATTACATTCTGTATTTTGTGGTATTTCTTACACTCTAAACCAGCAATTCAGATTGTAAATTCCAGAGCTGGTGATCACTTGAGTCTGTAAAGCAATATGTTAACTCCACAGAATCCCAGTAAGACTATAATGTATAAGGACCTTGTTAAAGGGATAACTTGTCTCAACCGTGGTCTCTTGTTTAAAGTTCTTACAGTCTACCACAGCCATAAAAAATTTGAAACAACTTTCACTGACACTACCAAAGTTGTATACACTGTACATGCTCCCGCCCTCGCATCACAACTGCACTGAAATGCACTCTGTCAAAGAAATATCTCATTGTTGCTCAGGGCATCATGTATAAAAATTTCTTGCACTTTAATAGCACAGCCATAAAAAAGCCAGAGGCAACTTTCAGAAGCAGTAAATTGCATGTAACCTCTAAGGAATCACAACCAGACCAAAATATACCATCTCAAAGAAATAGCTCCCATCTGCTCCAGGCCTCTTAATCTACAGCAGCCATTTAAGAAATAGCAATAATTATAACATTAAAAGACAAACAAAAACAAACAGACAGACAAACAAACCAACCAAAAGAGGTAACTTTCACTAGCTGACAGATGTACAATGTATACCAGGTACCAGGGAGGCCACCTCCCTGCGGGTACTGTAGTTATGGTGCCTGAAGCCATGACTGCTGGACCGGAATGGCTATGGAGTCCATCAATGCAATGCGTAACGACTTCCTACATTGCAACTGATTGACATTTTACAGGTTGTGTCGGCCTACCCTTCATGTAAATTGTACAATGTACATATACACTGCAGCCCTGGCCTGTAACATCAATTCTTTTTGTACTTACTAGCACAGTTGCAAAACTACCATGTGCAAGTCTGGTAGCTAGTGAATATGGTCAGTGTTAGGCATTACTAAAAACTGTTCTTGTCAAGCAACGTACATGTTTTTACTCTGTGTATTAGTGTTAAACTTTCCCCCTTTTTGTCTCCTTTCCGTTTTAAGCCAAACACGACTCACTAAGACGGGATGGAAACATTGCAAATACTCATTAATATCACCATTACTTAAATGTATCTTGACTGCAACTTCAAAGCAGTTACGTGCCAATTCTATCTACACTTATTGGCTGCAGTACACACTCACTTTCTACTCCCCCCCCCCCCCCCCCACCTTAACCTGTTGAGGACAGACTGGTTTTTGCTACAACACACATTTCCTATAGACACCTGCTCAAGTATACTCGAGACTTGTCCTCAACAGGTTAATACCATGAGGGGGTACTGCATTTTTTCGGAGATATCATTTTAAAAGTAACATTCCACCCCTAATGCAGGTCCATGCTGCATTGCATTTGTAGACCAGTCAGTCTCGTTTTGATCCATTTTTGGAGAGACAGTGTGCAGAAGACACTATCCATCGTATGTCACCGTGAGTGAACACTGGCTTCCTTCCTACAGGATATCTGTTTTGGTAGAGTGTATACCATTTTCTGGTCACAATTCTGCGGTGAATTAAAGGATCCCTTTAAAGGGATATACCACCCCTGAAAAAATATGTGAGTATGATGGTGCCCTTGATACGGCAACACAATCTCAGGTGTAATGTTCCATCCGAGTTTGAATGTACATGTAGGCCTATATACAAGTTGATTGTTTTATTGTTTGTTTTTGTTTTGGGCATTTTTTTTTTGTTTCGTCTTGTTTTTTTGTATCCCTTGCAGTAACTCGTGCATTTTTAGCCAGCTCCTGGCCTGAGCTAAATTGGCCGGCACCAAGCAGTAAAAATTGCGTTCAGTAACCACAGCAGAGCTGCACTACTTTTATGATGACCCATTCACGAACTCGGTCACATAAGGGATAACTACCATGGTAACTGAAGGCACGCTCCGGCGGAGGCACAGCCAGGTAATTGTGACCTTTGACCATGTAAGGAATTTTGGCCCGAGCCTGGCACTGCTACCGTTCATAAACTCCTCGATCGACGCCTGGCCCGCGCTTGGTGCTAGGCTGTAGCAGTGCCAAACTAGTCCGCGCCTGGCGCGGGCCACTTTGGCCTGACCCATTCATAAACTCAAAATTTTACGACTAAGCTCGGGCCTTGCCCAAGCCAGGAGGGTTACTGAAAGGGGTATTAGTTTTGTGTGTGTTTTTTTTTTTTTTTTGGGGGGGGGGGGGGGAGGGGGGTTCAAATGATGAGAAATGCCAGCAAAGGGAGAATTATTGTCATGCCAGACCATTTGACAGTATCAAAATGCCAGTACAAAATTCAATTTCGAGTTTTCAGACTGCACAAACTTTGAGAAGACTTGCCAGGGTTCAGGAAATTTCCCTAGTTTGAGTGGGCAGTTTTGCGAGAAGTTTCGCAAGAAGTTTTTGGGAGGTTTGCGGTCACCCTGGCAAAACTTCAAGAACTTCAACTTTGTGAAGTTTTGCCAATGTGACCATGAATTATGACAGGGCCTTTAGAAATCTGCAAATATGATTTGATTTATGAGTGAAGAGCGAGAAGCATATACCAATGCACCACTCCTAAAGAATAATTCAGTTAACGCAAAATTCTGTCAGTCATTTTGACCAATGTCACTACCAGATTTATCAACTGTAAAACCAGAAATATTCATAAATATAAAACTTTCATGAATTTTGTGAGGAGTCAATATTTGCAATTAAGTAAAATGCACACGAAAGCTTGTTTGTTTGTTGTTGTTTTTTTTCTACACAATGCATTGTATGCCGGTGGATACTTATGAAACTTTCATGGTGCAAAAAACAAAACAAAAAAAAAACTTAAGGGAATTTGCTCTAATTTATGAATGCTTCTGGTTTTACAGTATTTCTGCCATCGGTGCATAATGTTATGCATAACTTTTTCAAACAGAGCCCCGCTGATGGGTTCATTGCAAGCACTCTCATTGCAAAATATCACCAGAAAGAAAGTTCATGCGAAGTTACAAAAATCACACACTGGCTGTAATTTTTCTAGCAATGTTTTATGAGGGTTTTTGGCAATGTTGCCATGCAACTATCGCCCAAATTGCCCTTACGTCGTGATTTTTCACCGACGGTGCGACTGGTCTGGAAGCTGACCTCTGAGGGAACAGGAAGTTGTCCTCCTGTAAATCTCATGGCTGCTAAAGACGAGGAAACGGTAGGATTCCACCACTCCTGGGGTAACGCGGTAAACAAACACACCTGTACCACACTTACTTCCTGTCAAGTTTAGATCTATACAATGTATGTCCATTCTGGGCAGACTTTATCTATAGAGGATTTTTAAAGTTTATGGGAACTTTGCATGGATTTATGAGGTAACCTGCCATCTGACAGTCATCTTTACACCTGCTGCCTTTGGACTTGGGCACCAATGACCAAAGGTCAATGCCCTCTATCATATTACGACATGACAGAGTTCATTTTACCTCAGTTTCTTGTGCTTTCATACACACATAGAGTTATTGTATATTTTATACGAAATATGGATTACAATGTGTTGATGTGAGACCATCCAGACACATTGCCCTGATATTCAATAATCTTACAAGTTTTTATGGCAGCATACGCCCTCACGCACTGTTTCATGGGAAGGGCCTGAGTCTCTCCCTATTGCTGGCTTAGCACATAATATCTTTACATTACATTGATTTCATTTGGTGATTTGCGCTTACCCTAGCAAGCAATGCCATTAAGCCACACCTACAGTACCTACAACGTATACCACGTACACGTGTATGGCTATTATGAGAACATTCAGAAATAGAAATGAGCATGTTGCATCATATGTCATAACAGTTCCCAAACCATATAATGTAGTTTCGATATCAACAACATTTTAATGGTAGTCATCTAGGAAGAATAAATAATGGGCATTACACACATAAAAACATCCTATATCCATACATCATGTATGCATATGAGAGCTCTCTTGTCTGAAAGGGATAAGCTGGATGCAAAGTACTGTATATAGTTGGGTGACATTCATTATTCCAAAGGTTCGATTATCCAAAAAATAAAGTTAGGTAACTTATTCCCAAGATTTATCATTCCAAAATAGATAAATTCCCTATACGTAGAGGTTTGTTAATCCAAACATTTGTTGGGTTATTCCAAAGATTCGCTAAATCTGATACAATCGTAATTCCGAAAATGAAATAAGGCTCATTATTCTGAAGGTTTGTTAATCTGAAAATGTGAAGACGGTGCATGCTAACAAACCTTCGGAAATACAAACCTTATTTCATTTGCGGATCCATGAACCTTTGGAGTAACAAACTTTACCCTAAAGATAGGCAAGAGAACGTGCGATTGCTGAATACGATAACAAGTGAGCATAAGCATGCATCCGTCCATATAAAAATATCTAGACACACACACAGTATGCTACAATGTATGAATACAATGTATGATTACTGTAAAACGAGGAATTTTCGCGTGCATTTTAATTTCGCGAATTTCACGAGCGCCAAGATTCGCGAAATTAAAATGCACGCGAAAATTCTTGTCTACACTGTATGCATTGAATGCCAGTGGCAGTTCGCGAAAATTTCATGCCGCAAAAAAGGCCGTCGGCTCCAATTCGCAAAAAATTCATGCCGTGAATATATCATGTTTTACAGTATATCATATTCTTACTGACAAGTCAAAAAAGTGCTTTGAACCTACCTTACTGCAATACTTTGAAACTAAAGATGTCACATTCAAAGTGTTTATATTATCAACACCATTTATTCACACAAATTGTATTCATTCTGAGAGTCAGGGCCAGTGATATCCTCAATACTTTCAATTTCTGTATAATCTGGACCAGTGTCAATCTGAAATGGAAAAAAAAAAGAAAGAGAAAAAACTGAAAAAAAAAGAATAAATTTGAAACATCTATTGCTAAAACAAACAAACAAACAAACAAACACCATTTGTTACTTAGGATCACAGTCTGGGTTCATAAAAAGGTCATCAAAATTCAACAATAAAAAGAACACATTACAACAACATAAAGACACAAGTGAGGATTATCCGTTCCTTTCAGTTCCAGCCTTGTATACAATAACAATTAAGTAGTTACACTTCGCAAAATGTAAATGGTGCTTTTCAGTAGTTGTCCTGTTAGGGTTAAAGGCATTATTTACCATTTGCAGACAAAACAAAAACCCAGCTTTAGCACTTTAAATTAGTTCTAAAATATGAGATCGGGAAAGAAACAACTACTGTAAAAATTGAGTATCTGAATATAAGAACGAACCAAGTCCATGGAAGACCATTTCGAGTAAACTTAAAAAAACTTCATAACTTTTTTATTTGTCCAATAATATTCTATTTAACTGTGATGGCAAGGCAACATTGTATATACAAATCAGAACATAATTATGACAATTAACATTTACATGTACATTAATTGTGGAGAGGCCATTTTGTGTGATAGACTTTGGTCGTTCTTTGAATCATATGGACTTGGGTCATTCTTTGATTCACTTATACATGATATTATGCTATAGAGATGAGAGAAGGATGAGAGAAGGCGCTATAAATGTGAATGTAAGAATGACCCAAGTCCTTCATTCTTACATTCATATAAGATTTAACTCATTCATTTCAGGCTCTTCCGGAGGTAATTAGGATTTATCATTTACACACAAGATGAGTCCATGCATAAGCTACAATTTCCCATATCAAACTGAATTTGGCCAAAAATTGGACTCGGGTCGTTCTTATATTCAGGTCTTCAATTTGAATCCGTATAATTGATGCTACATGTAAGTATTGTTAAATACACAAAATGTGAACAATAGTTATAATAAAAATGTTTCCAGATTAAATCGTCTACAGTTACGGTTTATTGAGAAAAATATTGATAGCTCCAATATATTTATGGCTTTATTGCAAAATTTTTAAGTGTATATGTTCATGGGATGTTTTGTGATACAACTGACCTACAAACTATGCATCAAATGTGATATCTCGAACATTTTTTAAATCACTGCTCCCAATGGTAAACAGGACCTTTAAGTAGGAGGTGACTCAGACTGCCTACCCTATGTCATTAACTACCAATAGGCGGTACACTCCACAAAATGTGAATGTTACTTTCTAGTTGTTGTCCTGTTAGGGTTAATTAAACATTGCTGTGCAACTACAAATGTATGCTTCCACCGAACAGACCGCTGATAGGTACAAGCTACAAGTCAACTGGTTGATGGATGTCTTTGTTGGTTTGACAGGTAATCCTCTTAATTGAGAATTTTTTCCCACCTCCTTACAAGAATCATCATGACCTTTATGGAGGCATTAATCCCTTCCTTAACAACCTGATTGAACAAATACGGTCTAAGCTGAGAAAACACCGTGAAGAATAGCGCTTCCAACTAAAGAGGCGCAAACTTTAATCATTTCCAGGAGATATTAATAGCCCTGCGGTTGATGATACAGTGAGCCCTGCCGTGCGTGGATGGTCCATGGCTCTCACCCAAAACATTCTGGGCTTTGACAAAGTTTAACTTTCAAGCTGGAGACAACAACACAAAATACATTTAACCCATTGAGGACAGGCTGATTTTGCTACAACATTCATTTCCCATAGACCCCTGCCCGAATATACACGGGACTCGGCCTCAACGGGTTAATTCACAAGTTCATTCATTTCACTGATCAATAAAATGTACCATCAGTAACATAGACTGTATTGAGAGCATAGTACATTGTTTATTTTACACTGTATACTGTAAAAGGAGAATCATGACCTTGTAATGGCAACTTTGTTTTGCATCACGGCAAAAAAAAAAACAATGAAACTGGTATGTTTAGTTTTGATGCTAATGACCAGGACTCAGTATATTTTCATGCAATTCCTCTTTCATACAATGTGTAGTTTCCATATGACTGCTGAAACTATTGAGTTTTGCTCTAAATGGAGGCATCTACTCTATATGCAAAAAAAAAGGAAAAAAATGGTGTGAACTAACGATGCATATAACACAATTTAAGTTGGATAATGATGAAAACCTTAAATATTACCCCAAAAGGTACACCACAAGTACTGCAATCTCAGAGCATTAACGGTATGATCAATTACATCAATTACAATACTGTACAACCCAAAATTTTCATGTGCATTTTAATTTTGTAAATTTTGTGTGAGCCAAGATTGGCGAAATGAAAATGTATGCTACAGTTCTTGTCTACACTACTTGCATTGAATGCAAGTGGCAATTTGCGAAAAATGCCGTCGGCTCAAATTCGCGAAAATTTATTGCGTAACAGTATTCACAGCGTGAGAGTGAATCACACGTGCAACTTGTCAGCTGTATGAATACTACTGCTAGGGCATGTTTTATCATCATGTCCTTGTAAAGATCTACTGAGACCCACTACTGAACAAGGAGGGCGCTTCAGGAATAAAACACCAGACAAAATACTCCAAAAACAAGTCATTATCCTAGTAAATCATGTCAACCAGACAAGTTTCTTGGTAAAGTCTTTCAATATATACTGTACTGCAAGCAAGTTCCAGAATGGCGGAAGATGAATTTTGAGCCATTTTGAGAACTACTGTATGTTTTTAATAGCTTTAGTACTTATACCAATTTCCTGTAATCAGTTCCACAGTATTAAGGTCCACATGAAACATGCATACAATACACCTTATTACATAAAGACCACAGAATTAAAGAGAGAGATTTCAACTCAAGGGATGTGATTGGGTTTTAGATTTAGTTTGATGTGAGGATTAGGGTAAGGGTTAGGGTTATGTTTGTGCATAAAATTCATGTTTGGCTTTAATAGCATGCAGATATTTCATGGGAGCAATGGTTGCAGGGTGAGCAAATGTAATGGAACCCATCGTAAGAAACATTCTTGCCGTACATCGCATCAACTTGAAAAATATCCAACAACAATGTCACATGTGGTCTTTCATGTGCAGGACAAGTATAACTTAAGATCAAACATGAGAGCACTAAAGCTTGAATCTATTCCCATTGTCTAGTTTTGTGTTTTAGAAGGCATTCCATTTATAGGACAGAGCTTGTCAGTTCAATTACCCATAGCCATGACTTTTAAAAAGCAATGCTGGCATCAACAGGCAATTTACCTTGCAAACTCTAGGTGCTCAGGGCTTGCCAATTAGACTTATTTTTCATAGCACTTTTTTAGATAGTTGGGTAGCTGAATTCGCTCCCCGCATCATTTAATAAATCTCATTTCATTTCGCACATGCACATGAACAGTCAAATCAGGTGGAGCGATGATGTCATCCGCTCTCAATTCTTGCATTGATTTGCACAAAAATATCTAATAATGTCAATTTCCTTTTTCTGAAAAGGACTGCTAACGAAACAATATCTCTTGCGTGGAAATACAGATCGTATTCCAGGGTTGTGATTAAGTGATGCTAAATGAATCTTGATTGGGTATTGATGAGGTGAACTCATTACTCTAGCACCTACGTGAATTCAAAATTTGACCTTAAATTACAAACACTACACACACACAAAAAAAAAAAATATATATATATATATAATTGTAATGGCAATACTGGGCACACTATATATACTTTATCATTCAAAATAGAAGTATTGCAGCAACAGTAGTAGTAGTAGTAGTAGTAGTTGTAGAAGTGATGGTGATATCAATGATAATGTGACTAATATCAAAACTGAAAATAATATAATAAAAAATATTCCTCAATTGCTACTATACAGCCATCATTTTCATTATCATTATTTTTTATAATTATTATCATCATTATCTATTACACGGATAGTGATGACAAGTACAACAGTGACAGTAACGATAATCAAAATAATGGAAAAATTAGTTACAAATCCAAAACTAGAAATTTTTGCTTGCAGGAAATTTCCATGCATTTTGCAAGGAGTCAGGATTTGTGAAAGTTGAATACAAGTGAAGGTTCTCATTGTGTACACAATGGACTAAATGCCACTGGCTTTTTGGGAATGTCTCATATTGCAAAAAAGGCCTTCGCCAAGCATCAGTTCCAATTCGTAAATGTTTCTGATTTTAGTTGGAGAATGAAGGCACATAAAGGGGAATAGTCATGGTTTAATGATAATACACACACTATGCATATATACAACTGTATACTGTAGTGATCATAGCAGTCAAATCCAAGTCCCTTTAAATTCCCTACTCGTGTCACTTGGTGAATGGTGCATATTCACACTTTTATAGCCACAGAAACAACCTTTTGTGGGGTGGATAATGTTTTATTCTTAGCACAGTCTCTCTTCACTGTGCGAATGGTTCTCCTTGTATTTGCCCAGGTCCACTGTCAATAATGGTCTAGACTGACAAAAGAAAAAAGAAAAGAAAAGAAGGGATTGAGGCATGCTTGTACAAACTGCACAGTTTTATGCAATAGCCATACGGACCATCACAATACCTCACATACAAGTCCCTCTGCATGGACCAATGCACATTCCCAGCCATGGGTCATACAATGTTGGACAGCTACAGGTACAAGGGCTGGATCTGATATTGTACAGTCAGAGCGTTGGGAGCAGTGATTTGAAAAATGTTCGAGATATCACATTATTTTGAAGCATGATGTGTAGGTCAGTTGTATCACAAAACAAAAATACAAATACATATATAAAGGAGATATCACTATTTTTCTAAATAAACCATAACTGTAGATGGTTAATAGTCTGGAAACATAACTATTGTTCACATTTTTGTATATTTAACAATACTTACCATTCATTATACTGATTCAAATTTTTACATTGACTGTTTCTATCACTATCTCACATTTTAGAACTATTTTGCAGCACGAAACCTGAGTTTTGTTTTATCTGCAAATGGTGAATAATGTCTTTAAGGTACCCTATTTTCACATCTTGTCTACCTCTAGCTTCTGATACTTCTTTCAAATGGGTTTCAACTTTATCCCTCGCCCTCCCCCCTCCCCCCACCCCTACCAAGCTGAGATTCTTGCAAGAATACATAAAAAGAATCTTAACTCATGAATGCAATAGATGTGGTATCCTAGTATGAACAGTTTTTTTTCACAAATTATTAAGGAAGAAGATACAACATGCTTGAAGGGGTACAGCTAAGCCCTGCTGATAAAAGACTGCGCTACAATCACTGACTTACTTGGATTCTTGGATTCTGTGGAATGCACAAGAATGCTGAATTGAAGAGATTTAGAGGTGGATAGTTTACACTACACTTCACTTCGTTTCTCTCGCAGTGATCCCCAATAATGTGGGGCCACACAACTTCCACACGGAGGAATGTATCTGGAAGTTTTCACGAGCATCAAGAAGGTGACTTGCAGAACCTCGCTGTGGTATTAAAAGACGCCTTGTTTAGGATAAGAAGGCAAGAAAGCAACTTCTAGAACTGACCTAGGTGCTTTATTTGAGATGAGGCAATGAGAAACTCATTTTACCTGCCTAGATCATAAGGACAAGAACATGTCTGGGCACCTTGTTCTGCATGACCACTCAAAGAATGCATCTTGCTTTTAAAAAGTCACTGAAGTACCTCATCCAAGACAAGAAATCAAGAAAGTTCCTTGTTGTTAGTAGCCTAGGCACCTCATTTAGGATGAGAGGGCAATAAGATGATGAGGTACCTTATTAACACTTTGCCTGCTCAGAGTTGCTGTGGCACTTTGTTCAGGATAACCATTGTTGAGGTACTGGTGATGTATGAATTTAATAATTGTTATTCCTATCAACATTCCTCATCCCTAAAACAGTTTGTATGAATTAAAGCTTAATAATCATGTAGCAAGAAGGTGCTTTGTTCAGGATGAATAAATAGGTCAGAAGGCAACTTGATAAAGCTCTCCTGGGCATCTCATTTTATTACAGCCAAGATGTTGGAAGATCATTGGCAGTTTCTGCTAGATGATGGACATTATGATTCAAAAGTTGACAAGTCGAGTATCATCCAAATCCTGCGATCAGATCCAGACATCACAAAGTGAAACATGATTTTAGCTTTAATTTGATTGAACTGTTTGTATAAAACTTTCACAGGAAACCAGAAACATTGGGGTACAGACAATGCATCAAAAACCAAACTCTCAAACTCCATTACGGTCAATAGCTGTTCTACTTTCAATTTATAATTGATAATAGTGGGTAAAAATACCAGGTAGAACTGCAGAAGTGTCATTGACAGAAAACATTATGAGAAAATTATGGAAATCAAATTTTTGTAATATACTTTGAACAGTAATATTGATTACAATGATGAAAACAGATGAGATAAGATGTCACTGATGCTATCCACTAAAAATGTCTCTCAATCTGCTCAAATCCTCTCATACATGATATTTCCCTTTAAAAATGAAACCAGAAGAACAAACAACATAGTAGCCTCAATTGCTTGATTTACTGTAATATCAGCAAAGGGTTATTTCATGGCTGTTCCATTGGTGACTTTTTTTCTGTTATCCAGAGTTTGACTTTACATTTGCGCTTTGAAAAGATTAAGAATTTGGGGGTAACAGTCGACCAGTCAACTTTTGAATCAGAGTGCTCCTCATCTTTGTCAAGTTTGGTTGAAACTGTCAATGATATTTTGCTTTGTTTCCTTATGAACCTAACCATAAAATTTCCATTCCGATTTAGGTATGATTTCCTCATAATTTCATTCCTCTTTGCCAAAATTTTGCCCCTAATTTAGCAATCATCAATCGCCTACAGAGCTTTACTTGATACACGACGACGCCGCTCCGCCTGATTAAACCCCTTCCCTTTGAAATCAACCTGTTGCTTGGTAGAAAGTCACACCCGAGTGCACTTATCACCACTTCCCGATGTGGCCCGATGTGCCACAATAACCACACATGTCATGCTCCAGTGCACTCTCACATCTGGTGACTTCGTCATCAAGGTAATACTCGGGATTTTCCCACACACAAGCCCCTCCAATCATTCGTCCTGATCTATACCATAAATATATGCATGAATAATGATAGTTCATATTAGTAAACAATTACAATAAAAGTCCAGCCACAAACATGAAAATCTCTGGCTCCCTTTTGAGATGGAGAAGGTGTAAAAACAAAAGGAAATATTTCGCATGACAGCTGAATCAAGATTCAGGTGGGAAATTCTAGCAGAAATGGGGAAATTGCTTTATCTACTTTGATTCATTGCAAGTTTGGCTAGAAATGGGGAAAACTGCTCTCTATTTTAGATTTAAAGCAATTCAATCATTTATCCCAAACCACCAGGGAGAGCTATGCAGACTGAGTATATAGCAAGTTTCAATAACACTGTATATAATATGTGACCCTGCACCTCAAAACAAACAAAAAGTCGCCAGACATGAATTTTTAGTTAAGACCATATTCTGAAAGAGCAGACTTTAAGCTTTAAAATGATGTATAACTCAAATCAAATGGACTCTCCTAACCTATCTAAATATTGGAAAGAAAGCACAAACTCAGGAAAAGTGTGAACTGAGAAAAGAGGCTCTGAAGTACAGTGTCTATTCAAGCGCTTAATCTTTACCAAACTGTGCTGGCTGTGCGATGAATGGGACAAAAAACAGGAAGTAAACCACCAGAGTAACAACAATGAAGGAATTATCAGATTAAACTGAAATTAGGCATGTCTCATAAACACATTCTGTCCATAATTAATGCCAACTTTCAAAGCAGTAGCACTATCCTTTCAAAACTTATTAGAGTTGAAAGTGAAGAGTGTGGACAAAGTTTTTCAGAAATGAAAAAGGGATTCTAAAGACACACCTAATCACACTATTCTACCAAAAATGTTCAAGAGAAAATGCTAAAAAACACACTTTCCTGCCCGTTTTATGATACCAAATTTTAGCATAATGTAAAAGAAGACCCGCTCTTTCAGAAAATATGAAAACGTCACATTCGACTAGGTTGACCCATTTCACTTATTTTCAGTCCTCACGCAAAATCAGTGTGTGCGACTTTATGTTCGTTTTGAGGTGCACGGTCACATATGCAATGTCTTTGATAGAAAAGTGAATAAAAGACAGCAAATGTGTGATGATTTGCAGTATACAGTAGACGAGCAATAACATCGTTTAAACCAATTTGTATGCACACTTGTTATTAGACCAACTAAAGCACAATTTACGCTGAGAGGGAAAAAATGTTTCTGTGAAAAGTTGCTAGGCAACTGTGCAAAAGGCAAAAAGGTACCATCCCACCCCCAGCCCCCCCCCCCAAAAAAAAACAAGGAAAAGTAGAAATTACGCGGTGCGTAATATATGTCCCCGCCGGAAGTAGCATTTTGTAACAAAATGTGCAATATAGGTAAAAAATCAAGGTCAAAGGTCAAAGAAGTCAAAGGTCAAAATTCTGTGTAGAAGTTTTGAAGCCCTCACCTAGTGCCATCACATAAAGCAAATGGAATCGAAATTGGGTTAGAAATGGCGAAGGAGTAGCATTTTGTAGCCAATGTACAATATAGGTCAAAAATCAAGGTCAAAGGTCAAAGAAGACAAAGGTCAAAATTCTGTGTAGAAGTTTTGAAGCCCTCACCTAGTGCTATCACATAAAGCAAACGGAATCGAAATCGGGTTAGAAATGGCGAAGGAGTAGCATTTTGTAGCAAAATGCAGAATATAGGTCAAAAATCAAGGTCAAAGGTCAAAGAAGTCAAAGGTCAAAATTCTGTGTAGAAGTTTTGAAGCCCTCAACTAGTGCCATCATATAAAGCAAACGGAATCGAAATCGGGTTAGAAATGGCGAAGGAGTAGCATTTTGTAGCAAAATGTACAATATAGGTCAAAAATCAAGGTCAAAGGTCAAAGAAGTCAAAGGTCAAAATTCTGTGTAGAAGTTTTGAAGCCCTCACCTAGTGCCATCACTTAAAGCAAACGGAATCGAAATCGGGTTAGAAATGGCGAAGGAGTAGCATTTTGTAGCAAATGTACAATATAGGTCAAAGGTCAAGGTCAAAGGTCACAACTGAAATTCTGTGTAGAAGTTTTAAAGCTCCCATGTAGTGCTATCATATAAAGCAAACAGAATCAAAATTGGCTCATAAATGACAGAGAAGTAGCAAATTGAACATTTTGATCACACACGGACGGACGCACGGACGCACGGACGCACGGACGCACAGACACACACACGTACGGAGCCCGTTTCATAGTCCCCTGCTCGAACTCGTTCGGCGGGGACAAAAATATATATCAATGAATATTCAGAATAAAAAGTATGTACTATCAACATGGACTGATATTTTGAAATGGGAATATTCATAGTGCTGAAGAATAATATTTGTCACAGGCTAGATTTTACTTAACATTTCTGCTTTTATAGCAGTTTATCATGTGTTTTTGTTGCAAAGCTTACATGAAAGGTCATACATTGACACTTTTTAAATGTCCCAATATTGAAGTATTTCTCAAGGAGAATGAAAAAAACTGCTCCAGCATCCCCCTTCCAATCGGAATTTGGAAGCTGATACAAAAGGAACCATTTTCTGAGTTCTGAACATACCACAAAAGACACTGTAAGCATATAAACCTTTTATCGAGACACTGTGAGCATATAAACCTTTAAATACGAGCCACATTACTCATTACTGCTTGTATTGCATACTCCTACTTGAAAAACACAACTTCCTTTCTGCTACTGATAGAGAGTGGAAGGAAGAGGGTGAGATCTGAAGAAAAAAAAATGCATGAAGGAACAGAAAGCGAAAGAAAACAGCCCATTTACCAGGTCTGATACAATAGCAACCATTGATGCAGGCACAATGCACCGATGGCCCCAGGGTGCGGATGGGATCATAGAGGTGATTGGTATCCCCCCCCCCCCCCCCCCCAATTCATGTCAAGGGAGGTTAACGAGCTATCGGTATCAAAATACCTCAATTTGACAATGCACACTACTGCAATTTTTAAAAGTCATAACATCCTTGGGCCATTAATTAATGTCATGATTCATATCTGACTAACTTCTACGCCTGGATAACCATGCTACTTCATTGAGAGAAAGAGAGCGTAGTCTATCCCAAAAGGAGTGTGGAAACCTCTGCAGGGAATTGGGTCCATTGAGATCCACCTGGGCCCTGTTTCATAAACGCTGTTAGGATGGCAACTCTTGCTGGAATGGCAACTTCCCATAGCAACAGTCAATCAGGAAGCTGGATTCTTATCATTACTATGACAATTGTCATTCCAGCAAGAGTTCCTATCTTATCAACTTTTTATGAAATGGGGCCCTGGACTTCCTCTTTCGTTTGAACCTAAAGAAAGTCCTTCATGGCACATTTCCATAACTCCATCAACAAGGACACTCTTTTATTTCTTAGATATATACACTGTCTGAGACAAAGAGAGCACTTTTCTTCAGAAAACACACACAAACAAGATTATTTTGGCTGTTGTGTTCATTTGTTTGTTTGGTCATTTTTTTTTGGGGGGGGGGGGGCAAAGGTGATGACAAGGATGAATACTGTAAAGCTAGGAATGTTCGTGTGCATTTTAATTTCGTGAATTTCGCGAGAGCCATGATTCGCGAAATTAAAATGCACGCGAAAGTTCTTGTCTACACTATAAGCATTGCATATTAGAGGCAAGTCGCGAAAATTTCACGCCGCATAAAAGGCTGTCGGCTCCAATTCGCGAAAATATCATGCCGCGAAAATATTGTGTTTTACAGTAAGTATAATGTTATGCAATCCCGATATCTCCCTTTTTTAAGATGACAATTGTGAGGAGTTATCACTTCTTGCAATAAGTCTCTCTTTTCTTTCCTGAATGAAATGCCACAAATTTCACAATTTTTGTGAACGAAAGACTGCCCTCACCTCAAGACTCTGCCAAAGTCATTGTAAGAAAAAAAAGAGAGGGATCAGAGAGAGAGCATAGAATCATGCCCTATATACCGAGACAGAGAAGAATACCCTAGCATATACACTCAGTTAAAGTGGTTTGGTGGTCTATTTCCTTATGATTAAATAAATGAAGAGGTTTCGAGTATGCAGGGCACTTTCATATGACGAGTATTCCACTATCCATTCCATGGATAGATTATATGCAACCAACCAGGCCAGTATGACAGCATTTGGACACATTACCCGCAAGCAAATGTGACCCTGCACCTCAAAACAAACAAAAAGTCGCCAGACATGAATTTTTAGTTAAGACCATATTCTGAAAGAGCAGACTTTAAGCTTTAAAATGATGTATATCTCAAATCAAATGGACTCTCCTAACCTATCTAAATATTGGAAAGAAAGCACAAATTCAGGAAAAGTGTGAACTGAGAAAAGAGGCTCTGAAGTACAGTGTCTATTCAGGCTCTGAAGTACAGTGTCTATTCAAGCGCATAATCTTTACCAAACCATGCTGGCTGTGCGATGAATGGGACAAAAAACAGGAAATAAACCACCAGAGTAACAACAAGGAAGGGATTATCAAATTAAACTGAAATTAAGCATGCCTCATTAACACATTCTTTCCATGATTAATGCCAACTTTCAAAGCAGTAGCGCTATCATTTCAAAAGTTATTAGAGTTGAAAGTGAAGAGTGTGGACAAGGTTTTTCAGAAATGAAAAAGGGATTCTAAAGACACACCTAATCACGCAATTCTACCAAAAATGTTCGAGATAAACTGCTAAAAAAAACACTTTCCTGTCCGTTTTATGATACCAAATTTTAGCATTATGTAAAAGAAGACCCGCTCTTTCAGAAAATATGAAAAAATCAAGTTCGGCTAGGTTGACCCATTTCACTTATTTTCAGTCCTCACGCAAAATCAGTGTGTGCGACTTTGTGTTCGTTTTGAGGTGCACGGTCACAAATGAGAATTTTACGAGAGTATCTGTACTCTAGGCTATGGGTCATTGAGAATCGCGTACTGCAACATCGAAGCTGGGGAACGATGGCGTGATGATGTCACTGTACAGGATACATCATAGTATATCATAGTTCTCCCATCAAGTAGCATGCAAATCTGCACTAAATATACAGTACTAAATGTTTTTTAAAGAGTCAATGCATCTTGTCTGTCAAATTATTATAGAGATAGGAAACTAAAGACCTTGGAAGAGGGAAGGGACGAGACTAATATTGCCAACCCCCCCCCCCCATTTTTTTTCCTTACATGTCATGTCCTCTGCACACAGGAGTTTGAAAAATTTTGAAGCAATATGGCCTCATCTTATTGGCAGAGTTGATACAAATTTATGAGATTTCATCATTTCACTATTTATGGTTATTACATAGAAATACACAATATTTCTCTTTCGTGCATCATTCAGATAAATTTGTTTATTTGATTCTAATCATAATTAAATAGCGCAGACAACTTCAACATGAAACACTTTACTCAACATTTAAACTCTAAATTCATCCCCTGCAGCTCCATTACAGGAAATGATTAACCTTCTTTAAAGGAGAAGTCCGGACGATTTTGAAAAAAATTAACCAAAATCTACATAAATAAAGGACCATAATGACTAAGTTTCATTGAAAAAGACCCTCCCAACTCGCCACAATCGATTTTTTAGCATCACTAATTTTGAATCGTAACCGTTCGATTTCTGTACGCCGGCGAGAAAGATCACGTGACAGCGTGACGTTTCATCCTCACATTGCTTTTTGCTTGGAGCGTCAGCTGGCTCGGGGGAGCCCTGCTTGAGCAACGGTGATACGGGCCAAGCGAGCGGTAGTAGCGTACCGCTCAACAGTCTCTGACCACACAGCGGATGCACGCGGCATGATCTATTGCTTCATTAAAAAAATGCCGATGTGTCAAGTGTTAGGGTGTTGTCAATACTTCAACTTTACTAGTAAGTCTTCAAATTGAAGAAATATTTCGAATTTAAATTGATATCTATCCACGATACTACCTTTACATGATCCTGAATGCTACAACACGCAGCCCGATTACGCTGTGTGTATTGGGCTGCTGGTCGTAGTTACCGGCGCGGCAAGGCGGCGGTACCAAGCTGGCGCTGGCGTTTCTTCCTCGGTTCAAGTTACATGTATACTGTCGTATCTTATCACCGTCAGACGCACTTTTCAACAGTCTCGGACAACAAAAGAGGCAATAATTCTGACATTGACAGACTGATTTCAGATTGTTCACACTCAGAAGTCGAAAAAACGATCGCGGATTGTGATAGCACTTGGCAGCAGCAGACGTAAATGTATGCCTGCACAGCCCGACAACAGCTAATGCATTGTAAGTGATGGGGTGGACACTAATAAGTACGGCAGTATTATAATACATACATATTTCAATTTAAACGAAAATGTTATAGCATTGCAACTATTTTACATTAATCTTTGAAGATTTTATATAGATATATAACGAAGATTATTTGAATAAAGGAATACAGCGTTTGGCAACAGCACTCCTAAATCGGTGTACGGTCTCCTGCAGTAGCGCCGACAAGGCACACCTATGCAGGCATGCAGATACCGCCCGCAGTCAGCAGTGCAATGGGAGATCGATGCGTAGCTGGGCTTCGCTCGCGGTGCTCTCAGCTGAGGAAACTGCACCCGATACGTCACGCGCAATGCATCCTGGGACAGATAGTACGAAGGGCAGCTCGCGACGGATTCGAACATGAAGAATTACCTTATTTTAAAAAAAAATCATAGTAAATGTATCTGATGGTCTTTTCTCGTCGGGAAAAGGGTAATAGGTTCATGAAATATTGTTCTTTACACACGAAATGGCTGATAATCGTCCGGACTTCCCCTTTAAAATTGAATCGCAATTTTAGTCAATGGACATATACATGTAGTTTGAACAAAACAGTAGGCCTACTGTAAAACACAATATTTTTGCGGCATGACATTTTCGCAAATTGGAACCGACGGCCTTTTTCGCGGCATAAAATTTTCGCGTGTTGCCTCTAACATTCAATGCGTATAGTGTACACAAGAACTTTCACTTGTATGCATTTTAATTTCGCGAATCTTGGCTCTCACGAAATTCACGAAATTAAAATGCATGCCGACATTCCTCATTTTACAGTATACAATTCTATGTAATGAAATTGCTACGTGTATACAAATGACATTTTGCATCGTGCCAGTCATAATTGCTATGTGATACCAAGAAAAGTATTCCCTGCATTACATTTATTGCGAATATGAAGTTTGCTTCTGCAGACAACTTATCAGCAGAACTATTGTATACGCTATAATTTTCGCGTACATAAATTTTCGCGAATTGCCGCTGTCACACATTTTCGCGAGTGGTTAAATTCGCGATTGGGGGACCAGAGAAAATATGAAGTGGCAAAGAAAGTGTGAATTTTCAACTTACTAGCAAATAAGAATGATACTAGTTATACACTGCATGAAAAAGATTTGCCAAACTCTGTGAACTAGTAAGTTAGAATTCAACATTTTTGAAGTGGTTAAGTCCATCGCGCTAGATTTCTGACGAGTGGTCCCCTAGATTTCTGACGAGTGGTCCCGCCTTGCGATAATGGATTGGCTTTCTACAGTATTCATAAGTAGACGTGGATGTGCGTAAACAAGCTTAGCCAGTATGGTCTGTTCGGTAAGCCGTGACATGGTATACTAGTACTGAAATGTTCGTATCATCAAGGCAAGGGATTCATTTTGGAAGGTAATATTTTCGCGTGTTGTTAATTTCGCGAATAGCTCCCGACTCGCGAAATTCGCGAAAATAAAACCCCCGCGAAATATATAGCGTATACAGTACTTTTACAGCAGGTCATGGGGATGCCTATAAAATTTTCTACTTTATGACCTAGTGTCATCACAAATACCGAATACTGGTATGATATACATGTGTACATGCAATCGCTACGAGGGTCCTGTGCTTGCAGTGGTCATTTTGATACCAGCGGCATTTTCCCCATCCACTCATCCTTGCTTTGATAATCCTAGTTTGCTTATCTCCCTAATCCTGCTAATCCTTCAACTTAATCCAGCTGAAACTCACAAGGGACTAAAATACTTAATCCCTCAAGCCCACCACTCAATGGCAGTGATTTTACAGTTGTTCCTCTTTCTCCGTTGTTTTTCTTTTTCAGTATGGTGAGTACAGACGTGAACTTACAATATGATAAAATTTAAATCACTGTCAAGGTCAAGCTTACTGTAAAGATTGGTGTTGCTGATGCATACAGAATACTTGCCTAGATTGTTTTTAATGACAGTGACCTGATGAATGCTATAGTATAGACAAAAATTATAGACTATAGTAGAGACAAAAATTAAGTGACTTCTAAAGCTAAATATGCCCTTTAGCCATCTAAAAGTGTATATAATGTACCATGATATCAACCATGAATGTATCAATGTGAATTTACTAATGTACCTTTTATTTTTTTTTTACTGATATCAGAATTCTTGATAAACTAGAAGATTTTGCCAAAAACACAAATCTGTCTGTCTGCATCAATCCAATAAACATGCATATTACCGTACTGTACATACATATTGGTAGTCTAAAGTCACAATACTCACCTGAGAGCAATGGTTATTGAAAATGGATTTTTGCAACGTGATGCAAACATTAATGCTCCTGAGCGTGGATACACACACACACACACAAATCTTGCGATATGCATTTTTTGAAGCAAAAATCAATGCACCTTTATAATGTTTTGTTTTGTTCTTAACTCTCACAATAATTTTTCCCAGTGTGGTGTGTGTATGGCATACAAAAGGTGTGTCTTTAAAGTTCAAACTAGCAGGCTATTTTGCGACTTGGAAAAATAGCCTAACATTATGAATGTGCATCTTCATTAGTTTGAAAACATCCCGCTTGAGAAATTAGCCAAAAATTGATGCATGCTGACTTTGCATTATCACTCGGCTTAGCGCAATGTTTCAAAAATAGTTTCCCCAGTAGTAGATCAAATTATGTCATCCAGAAAATTTTGGCCTATTGGCGACGAAACCAAAAATAGTTCACTATTTCACGAACTAGACCAAGATTTTGGGGGAAAATTTCCCAACCAAATAGTGTGTTAATTTGCATCTTCATTGCACAAATAGTGGGTTAATTTGATATCGGGCTATTGAACTTCCTACCCACAAAATAGCACGCTATTTTAAAACTTCTACTTTGAAACTTCGGTCTGATAAAGAGATAATAAATCTGCAGTTGCTACCAAGGTGTAGTGAAAACATGACAATCACCTAAAATACTGGAGGATAACAATCTAAAACTGATCCCTGTTGGATAAAAAAAAAAAAAATTCAGAGGATGCGTGGAGGCCACTATTCTGTCATTCCACTCTAATGAGTTTCACTTTCCATATCCTGTGCTTGTGAATTCTACCCATGTGATACATGTACACAGTTCACACACACATGGTATACACACAAAGGAAGAAGAGCTATTTTCCACTGTGCAATCATTACACTGCTTCCGCGTCAGACTGAAACTTACGGTGTAACTCCATGTTGAGTTCAGCTCTAGTAATGATAATACATTGATAACTTATATTGCGCCAAATCAACTCTGTCGAATTGCCCAAGGCACATAAATACAGAGCAAAATGAAGACACAAAAAAAGTTACATATTTTTTGAAGGAGTCACATGTCATAAACACTTTACACATGTTAAACGCTTTCATGTCGTCACGAAAGCTATTCAAGAGTTTGGGGCAGGGGTAGGTAAAAAAAATCTTTTTCTCCATGATTTAGTGACTTTGTGGACAACAAGAGAACCAGAAGCAGATGATTGCAACAATCTTGTGGGGTGTAACTTTGAATTAGTGAGGTATTGTAACCAAACTGATCTGGGCATAAAATATATGGCCATTCACCAAGACAAATGAGCAGGCTGTCTATTGTGATCCAAATAGTTACCGTTATTATTTGTCTTGTTCTTACTTTCATTATTCATTCAGTGACTGTGAATTTATCCATTTCCATTGCGCAAAAAGGATTAACCTTGAAAATTATTCTCTGCCTGAGTTTCGTTTTTCTTAATTACAAAACAGCCATCCAGCTGAAGGTAAACAACCTCTATTCATTCATTCCCATCAATTCATCACACTAATCATTTAGGTAAAACCAATCCTATGAATTACTTTGAATTACTTACTTGGATATCTTTATTTCAATTCACACCTGCAAAATGATATTTTTTGCCAGAGTTCAGGGGCCTTTCACCTTAGTTAACAACTGCAAGGGATTTTTCTTTTTTGAAAGTCTAATCAGCTGCTCTTACAACTGCATGCAAGCAGCTTTACCTTGGCCAAGTACTTACAACGTAAGTTCCACTTAAGAGTTTGTCTCAGGCTGTAATCTGGTCAAAGAAGATGGCGGCAAACTGACGGACAGACATATGAACTTTAATAGAGGGGCAGACACATACCTATCCACAGATATCATTACTCTTAGGGAAGGGATATTTATTCTCACTAGCGTTCTACCGCGGGATCCCGCAAATTTGCGGTAGGACGATTTGCCGAACGCGTAATACGCGCTGAACGTTTTTTTCTACGCGCAGCGGCAGGGGAAAAAAATCGTGCGGAGGAACGCGGTAGGACGCTGATCGTCCTGCCGCGGTAGGACGGGCATGATTCATTCTTCGTGTGCACGCAACTACGGGCAGATACTGAAGTGGTGCACGCACATCCTTTCCCCGTCGATCGGATCATATCTCGGTGGCACAACTTTCCTAACGTTTGATGCATGCACGATACACTCGTTACATGTATCATGTTGTAGTGTATTTGGGCGGCTCGTGTGTTTCACGCGGGGTTAGTAACGGTGCGTTTCAATTTTTGAGTTCTCACGATCGTATTAATAAACATTATACACTTTCTTTCGATCTCAACATCAGCAAAACTGCGTTTGACTTGTTTGCACTTTACGAATTCTTTGAGCTCTGTCACAGCACGATCATGACAAATTTTTGTCAAATTCTTTCGAAATCATGCTCAGCAAAACTGCGTGTGATTTGTCTACAAATATACAATCTAGCAAATTCTTTGGGCTCTCTCCAGCACGATCATGACGTTTTTTTGTCTAATTTTATCTTTTTAAAGTTTTTGTTCGATCTCACTTTCAGGAAAATTGCGAGTAAATCTTTTTTCTTTGAGTTTGTACAGTACGATCATGACATGTGAAGCAATCTATCACACACTTTCTCATACTAGTAGTAAAGTTGGGCAAGCGTTTTGGAACAAGGAAAAAAAAATGCTTGACCGAATCGGGCAAGCAAATTATTTTGAAGTCATCCTTTTCCCCCACATTTTCCCTGAGCTCCAATATCAATAAACCTATGAAAATCGAGCATACGGAAGCCCTAAACTAACGACTGTCTAGCGCTGCTACGCAGTTTCAACAACTTTCTAACACTTACTTTTCGATGAAACACGAACACTCGAGAGATCGCTATGATCGGAAGTACGAGTAGTTATACAATGTACTTGAATATTCCATTGCAATTTGTTTGTGAATAGTATTCCGTAGTGACAAAGCCCAATATTTTGGCAGTAAAAGTAACCACCAGCAGAGGACTGGCGTTTTCTGCTCGCCGTAAGTTGTTTGCAGGTGAGTATAGGTGACCCCCCTCGTAAACAGCCATACAGTAACTGTTTGTGCACCACGTGTCTGTAGAGCACGCAGCGAAGTCGGAGAAACAAAACAGAACGCAGTCACGTAGACAAAGTTGTGAACACCAACTTGACCAAGAAGGAAAACATGAAAAATCCCACGATGGCAAGGTGCCAGACTTGGGGAAGGGTGGGGCGGTAGAATAGAGAGCATTCAACAAAGGAAACCGCGCGCACTGGTGCATTCCTGGAGGTTATAAACAGTCTGGAGCCTGGGGGACCCGGGATGGACAGGTAAGGAAAGCAAGTCGAAGACCGAGGGCGAAGACCAAGGATGTTAAACATTTAATACGATTCGTTATCACAGGCTACTAGTATTTTTTTCTTTTTCCTGTCATTTCTTATCTGTATGATCTTTCATTTATCGGTAAAAAGAAAAACAGTAATTTATGTCAGGATTCAAATAACTTGTTTTTTTGTGTGCCTTATTTTCTTTTCTACTAAATTATATCTTACCTGAATTATCACCACTGATCGGGGGAAAACAACAGTAACTGTTCGTTTCTCACAGTTCACAATCCGAAGTTTTTTGTTTTGTTTTTGTTTTGTTTTATTATAAAGAAAAAAAATGAAAGAGAGAAAAAAAGTTTCGGTATCCGAAGGTTCGCTTTACCAAATATGAAAAAAGAAGAAGAAAAGTTAAGTAATTTTGAAGGTTTGTTGATTCGAAAGCGAAACACAATGTGTAATTCTGAAGATTCCGCATTCCCGAAACTAATAGGCCATAAGTTTCGTACCACGCAGACCTATATACATGAGAGTTCGTTCTAAGATTAACAAACTTTTTCTCAGATTTACAAACCCTGGGGATAATGTCACATTAATATTCGTATTAACGAATCCTTACACGTTCTTTAACAAACATCTGGAGATTTTGCGTGTTTCAGATTCGAAATAACGGGGTCATCCTACGAGACCGACACCCACGACTCATACAGCCCACGAGTTCGACATTGAAAACAGGTCTATGAGTTATACAGGTCACGAGTCATAGAGCCCACGAGTTCGACGCTAGGCAAATGAAGTTCATGAGTTCGACACTCGGTAAAAACGGCTCACGAGTTCGACATAAATAAAAACAGCCCACGAGTTCGATGGATATACAACACGGGATTTAATGTGTCGGTCTCGTAGGCCTTTTTTGCTGTAAGTTCCTCGACTTCGTCTCGGCACTTATACCCTCCCTCAATGGCATTTCAAACCCTTCGGATGGAACATTCGGTATTTTCCCTCCCCCGCCAGTGGACATCATCTATGTCGAACTCAGGGCTGTATGACTCGTGAGGTGTATGACTCCTGTAATGGACTGTATATTATGTAAATATGACTCGTGGGTGTCGGTATCGTGACGTACATGCACCCGAAATAACGAAACATCAGAAAATAAAATATAATAATAAAAAAAGAAATAAATATATTAAAAAATGAGAGGAAGAAAGGATCGAAGGTTCGTTCATTTGATAACGAAAATTGATTCGCCTTTACTGCAAGTTCGTTTATCAGAAAAAGTTTCGTACGACGTGATTCATTCTCTGATCAACAAATCTTATTTCATTTCCAGAGAAACGAAACTTCGGAATAATGCCACTAGTCGGATAAACGAACCTTGCTGATTATTTTCGGATTGACAAACTTCTATAGTCGGCAGTGGGAATCTGCGTGTATCGGATTTGCAATAACGAACCATCGGCATAACGAACCTCCTCCTTCTTCTTCTTCTTTTTTTTTTGTCGGAAAATGAACACCACGCCTAGAAATCACCGATAGTGTCGATTAAGAATGAAACTGATTTCTTATACTTCAAAGATTATTCTTTTCTGAACTTTCTCCCAATGCCCGAATAAAAAGAGTTGTTTTAGAGCGTGTTGCTCTGAAAGTGCTTTATTCCAAAGGTTCGTGAATCCGAAAATGATGACTGATATGGCCTATCAAATTCTCCAAAGGTTTGTCAATCCGAAATGAAGGTTCGATTTTCTGATGGTTCGTTTGGTAGTTCATAATAATATATATATATATATATATATATATATATATATATAAGGGTACTGTTCGTTATTCCGAAGGTTCGTTAATTCGAACATTTGTGGCGTTATTTCGAAGGTTCGGTAATCCAAAAATGAAATAGGGTTCGTTATTCCGAAGGTCCGTTGATCCGAAAATGAAATAGGGTCCGTAACGAACCTTCGGAATAACGAGCTTTTATTTCATTTTCGGATTAACGAACCTTATTTCATTTTCGGATTAATGAACCTTCGGAAGAACGAACCTTTGGAATAACGAATCTTCGGAACAACGAATCTTCGGACTAAAGAACCTTCGGAAAACGAATTGTAACCATAATCTTTATGTTGAAAAAATGGTGTTATGTTGAGGCGCATGTAAACACATAATTACAAACACAAGAACACACGATTCACAAACGGGAATACAATCGTAATCTCTATTTGTGGAATTGATGAAAATGAAAAAGGGTTCGTTAATCCGAACATTTGTGGCGGTATTACGAAGGTTCGTTATTCCGAAGGTTCGTTAATCCGAAAATGAAATAGGGTTCGTTGTTCTGAATGTCCGTTTATCCGAAAATGAAATTCCTTCGGGATAACGAGCTTTGTTTTATTTTCTGATTAACGAACCTTATTTCATTTTCGGATTAATGAACCTTCGGAATAACAAACCTTATCACTTTTTCGGATTATCGAACCTTCGGAATAACGAACCTTCGGACTAAAGAACCTTCGGAATAACGAACCTTCGGAATAACGAACTACAGTCGGCAGGCGTAAATTCACACACGAATACACAATATACACCAAGAGACGAACTGGAATATAATCGTAATCTGAATATGTGGAATTGATTTTATCATTATTTTCATTTTTTCTGCTTCTTGTATATAGGTTACTTTATTATTCCACACTTGGGTGCGAAGGTAAGGTGAGGGGTACCGAGTGGTCAAGTGTCGGGGTCATCCAACGAGACATTGGACATTGGAGTAGTGCATACAGATGAGGCTTATAAATATGTCTTACGGTATTTTTTGAAAAAGTGGACCTTCCAGACTTTTATTTCATATTTATGTATTTATTTATTTACAACGTATTTATTTTTTGGGGGTGGCGTATAATGTATACGCACCCTACTTCCACCCCCGCTACAGGCCTGCTGATCCTGATCATCCTCTTTGAAATAATGGGCTGCGTGTTCCCCTTGTCATATCAGCCCCTTCTCATCATCATATAACGATGACCCCCCCCCCCCCTCCCCGTCTTCGCCGCAGGTTATTCACTGCTGTATAAGTTTATTTTAATTTGATTAAATGAGTGGTGTAATATATTGGGTGATTTTTTTTTCATAGCAATATACTCACAAACAACCTTTATGAAATGTTGAAGAACATAATACAATTCTACTCTCTAAAAAAAAATAGAGTGAAAATATTCACTCCTAAAAGAGTGAATAAAAAAAAGAGTGAATTTTGAATGAAAATGTTCATTTTCACTCATTTTGGAGTGACCTCAGGGATCACTCGAAGATTTTGGAGTGATCCCTGACGTCACTCTAAAACGAGTGAAAATGAACATTTTCACTCTAAATTCACTCTTTTTTGTATTCACTCTTTTAGGAGTGAATATTTTCACTCGATTTTTTTTTAGAGAGTAAGAGGAATTGAACATTCATGTGAGAAAAATCTGTTTTGAAATGGCTGATATAAAAACAGTGTAAAACAAACGATCGTCAAAGTGGGTCTAACTTTTATTGAACTGCTTTATTCCACCTCCCTGATATCTCAGCCATTTAGAAAACAATTTTCATCAATAAACTTTGAATTCCTCATAGAATTATATGTTCTCTATTATTTCATTAGAGATGTCTCATCTAAAAGGAAAAAAAAAAACATCTAGTCCCATCTCAAACAAAACTGTACCATCCCTTTATCGAACCTTTCCCTGTGGAATAATGAACTGTCGGAAAACTCCACAAAGAGTCCGGATAGAATTCCGCAAAATACTAGTACGTGGTGGCCATATTTTACTCTTTTTTTACAGACCGATCTGCAATTCCAAACGGTAAAAACAAATGCCAGTCCCTTCCAGTCAAAATGGGATGATGTTCGTTATTCCGAAGGTTCGTAATTCAAAACAAATTTTCATCAAATACAACTTTGAATTCCTCACAGAATTATGTGCTCGTAAGCAGAAATTAGTAGGGACGTACTCAGCAGCTCCAAAATTCGTATTTTGCCCTAAAGAATAAAGATTCCTATGTTCAGCGTTCATTGATTGCTTTATGTTATACCAAGGACGCAATATACTGATCTCCAAAAGCTTCGGAAGGGGGGGGGGGGGCGGGGGGAGGTGCGGAAACTCCAACTGCCTTTCAGGGGAGGGGGATACTTTGATTTTCTCAAGCGAGCTTTTGTGAGAGCGAATGCAAAACTTTGTTGGGTATTTTTAATTATCGTTTACTATAAAACATAGACATGCGTGTCAAGCTTTAACTTTAAACATCACCATTTCCGAAGTATATTATTCCAGTTTCTTTTCCCCTAACTATAATCTGAAAGTCTGCCACATGCATGATCGCTAAACGCCACGCTTTGCGTGGATATGCAGAAGTACGAAACGGTTACAGCTCGTTATTCCGAAGGTTCGTTATTCCGAAAGCTCTTTAGTCCGAAGATTCGTTATTCCGAAGGTTCGTTGCTCCGAATTTCATTTTCGGATTAACGAATCTTCGGAATAACGCCACAAAATGTTCGGATTAACGAACCCTTTTTCATTTTCAGATTAACGAGCCTCTAGGTATAGGGAATTTGCGTGTTTCGGATTAACGAACCTTCGGAATAACGAACCTTCGGAATAACGAACAGTACCCGTACGAAACACGTGGTTTCACTCAATTCAAAGGAATGAGGTTATTGCAAGTTCGATGGATCGAATGCCCCTCATGACTTAGTTGAAGAAATCAAGAAGTCTTTTACGAGCAAAGAAATAGAAATAAGAATGAAGAAAAGGAAAACCCCGAACGAAAGTTGCTAGCCAAAATATCTAAGTAAAATTTAGTGGACATTTACAGTATACACTATATATATATAATTGTATATATATATATTTTTCACAGGTGAAGTTCCTTCGAACTTTGAATAAGGATACGCAGTTTTGAGGGGCATGAAATTGTCATGATTTTGCTGTCTAATCGGGTACATGTAGCTCTCAATAAGCATGCGGCTGCATAACATTCTCGTAGTGAATTTGTCTCGGCATACGAGACCCTTCATACTAGTAATATTTCTGTAATTCCATTTTTGATTGAGTGATTAATCAATCCCTTTTATAGTTCAGTGAGCATTAAAAATACTGGTATTCAAGTATATATAATCGACTGTTCGATGTTGTCTAGTATGGGCCAAAAGAAAGGCTATACACAATCATGATGTGTTAGAATCATGATCTTTGCCAATTACAAGCTGATCGTTGTTCGATCGATATTTCCAGGCTATGTAATACGCTGTTTATTACCAGAAGTGCGCGCATTCTTTCGTCTAGCACCTGGAGTCTGGCAACTGTTTTTGTGGAAATGTCCACAAGTGTGTGTGTGTGTGTGTGTGTGTGTGTGTGTTTGGGGGGGGGGGGGTGTCAAGTTTCTTCTATCCGAAGAGACTGCATACGCACAATCAGCTCTTCGCTTTTATTTTACTGTCAATGTTTTTCCCCTTATTCTTTGCTGGTAATAGCATTCGTAATTCAACCGAAAATAAAAAAGGTCAAACGGTTGGTTATTCGGCAATTCCATCCAAGTTGTAAGTTAGTTTATCATAAAGAGCAATACGTACTAGTATTTGACAATTACAACAGTGAAAGAAATTATCAAATTTGATCCTGAAATTTGATCCTAATGGCGATGTAGAAGAGAGGGAAACGTGGCAGATGGAAGGATTTTTTTTTTATCATTGAATTTTAAGAAAATTACAGATCACCAGTATATTTCATTTCGTCAAAACTATATCGTGTTTTTGTGTTTATGCCAGTGCGTGTATGTGGGCATAATATGTTTACTTGCGTGTTTTAATTCAACTCTCATCGTGTAATATCCCATAATTATAATTACAGCAATCTGCGCATCCCGAGAAAAAAAAACTGAAAGATGTAGCATCTCCTTGCTCAAAGTCTTGCACTACGCCTCCCCCTCCACCACCCCCACCCCTCGAAAACCAACCTAACATAGTGTGTGTGAAAACACCGCTGTGCTTCTCAAAAAAAAAATAATAATAATAATAAATAGAGAAGAAAACAACTGTACATTTCGCGTCGTAACGTGTTGATTGCACGTCGGTCTCCCACCACTCAAAGAACATCTGACACCGTGGGAGCTGAACATGAAAGTTGCGTTCTTCCCCAGGCACCACTCACGCACATGTTGAATGACAGCACGTGGTTATTGCGCACCTCGCATTGGACACATACTGAGTAGACATCTTCTGCAATAGACTGTTCACAGATTCTTGCAGACTGACTTGATTACAGTTGTTCTCATCAACTAGTGTAGTGTACGCGTTTCTCTTCATATTGTTATATTATGCTGTTAATAGCCTGCAGGGAAAACAACAGCGTGTTTGAAATGGAATTGTTGGGAATATATCGCAGGTTACTACTGATTTGAGAAGAATTTGCTTTCCTGTCTTCCAAAGTGGTATGTACAGGCAATCTCCCCGAAAAGCCTAACCAATTTAACGGAAAATCCAGCGGTTTTCTTGGGATTGCAACGGTATTTTAGCACCAGCCAATACTCCTGTACTGTAATGATAGGGAGATCAGGAACGAAATTGCACATCGTTTAATACAACCTTGGGCGTCCTTACTTACACACGGGATGAGTTGCCCGTCGAGGCGTGGTAAATATTCTGTAGGTGTATGTACCATTATATACCAGATTAAGAACTAATTTCCGTAAAACAGTATCCCGACAGTGAAAAGAACTGCCGTGTCGGTAAAATAATGTCAATGTGACGATCAAGCTGTAATAACAATGTACAAAATACAATCTACAAACTAAAAGAAAGACATATTACATTTGTTCATCAGAAGTGAAATTCATCCACCAAAATTTACGTCTAAAGGCGAGTCTAAGCAAGGTGTGTGACCGTGGCACATGCTGTATGTAAATAATCATAACAGTTGTCAAAATGCAGCTTCACGATGTCCTTTTTGTGACTTGTGTTTTGTTTTGTCGGTTTTTTTGTTTGTTTTTTTCTTAACAAAGTAGCTTCGATATTTGAAGCTCACTTTTCCCATTGGCATTTTAACATGTCAAACGTTGCACTCTCGCTATTCAATTGCCTGACAAAGGATACTAGGAGTCACGTGTAGATATTTTTTTTCAGTGATTTCGTTCATTTATATCAACACAAGACTCGCGAATTGTCATGTCACATTATATAGCTCATTTCACTGTCGTTAAATCAGGATTCGGGTACTACTAGTAGACCTACTTAATCATAATCACTTCATCCTTGAATGTAAATTAGGGCCTACACTTTATTTTTTGAGTGATCCCGATAGAATAGTGTCTCAGCTTGAAGGTTGCTCGACGATATTTTTCCACCTCATTTGTGATTAAACTGGCATCCACACGGCCACAAACGATTTCAAGCCGTGTAATTCTAGTCTTTACATTATAAAAATCGCCATACGCATCGTAGTACATGTACACCCAGCTTCTGGCTCTCGTTGGTTGCGTGTGCTGCTCGAATTCTCTCTTCTGTTGATTGGGATCACACGGCGTACGACCAAACCGGGCTCCCACACACACGCACAAAGAAGCATGAGACGTGACCAATACTAGTATGTGGCGGTAGAACGCGGAGGGACGCCAGTCGTCCTACCGCGGTAGGACGATTTCTCTCTTACAGAAAAAAATCACCAGCGCGCACATCATGTCAGATGCGCCTATATACGCGTAAAATCGTCCTCGAGCGTTCCATGCGTCCTCCTGCGGTAGAACGCTAGTGAGAATAAATATCCCTTCCCTTATTATTATCATTATCATCATTATTATCATTATTACTACTATCATCACCGTCATCATCATCATTATAAAGATTATTATTATTATCAATATTATTATCATCACCATCATTATCATCATTATGATTATCATTGTTGTTGTTGTTTTTATTGTTGGTATTATTATACAATTGAAGGGGTCGGTGCAATATATAATGCTAACCACACTTTTGTCAAAATTGAGTTACTTGCATTTTCATAATCCTTATCCTTCACTCTAACCTCCGCAAAAATATCATATTTGAATTCAACCAATAGGATGGTTAAAAATGCATGCATTCATGTTTTATTAATGTGCAATGTATGGACTTTCCAAACATTTAAAAGCGATTATCTCAAAATGACTATTGTGTGGGTTACCACTATATTGCACCGACCCCTTCAATTCTTTGGTAATATCTTAGTCTGCCAAAGCAGCAAAAAGTATAGTGACTGTGGCCCAAAGGTCTTACCACCCAAACATGGTACAAACCGTACATCAGCCCCTTTTGATGTGTTTGATCAGGGAGGTGGTCCCTGGTTCACTTCACCAGGATCTAATATTGAATCTGCTCTTTACATGTAGAAGCAAAATGGGCTATTGTTAATTCATTTAAGAGCCTTCAATCTCACTGAAAGCAGTCCACCTTCTAATGAGACCACTCACCAAGTTTATCTTGGCTTTAACGCAGAGAGCATCAGCAAAAATCAGATAGCCAGAATAGTATAAGATTCAATAAGACCTGACATGAAATATTCAGAGTGACAGACTTGTAAAAGATGCATGTATACTGCAGGTCAGCGAGGTAAGTCACAACACAGTGCAAACCAGGGGGGTGTTTCATCAACGTTTGTCAGTGCTGACAATCACCATAGTAACTAACAGTCAGTGACCAGAGCATCTCATCCAATCAAAACCAAGGATTTTGCTGAAATTGTCAGCGCCGACAAACATTGATGAAACACCCCCCAGATGAGGGTGATGATGTCTTTAATTGATTTGTACACTGTACTGAAGGGGGGAAAAAAAATTAGTTGTAAAGAAAAGGTTCTTAACCCCTTGAGAACAAGTCCTGAGTATACGTTGTACAAGGGCAACCAAAACTGTACCATCCCTTTAACACCCAGTGAGGTTTGGAAGGAAAGGATGTTTATACAACTCAATGTAAGCACACCCTAGATCTCTCTATCGCCAAAGGGGTTATTTTGTAACATGATGTATAGCAACATGCACACACATTATGTACATGTTTTAGATACAATGTACATACAAGTTGTAATGTGCAAAGTGTAAGTTTTAATTCACTTTCAAGGGGGACGCTGCCTCCTACGAAGCCCAAGTTTCTTCCGGGATGTCAGTTTTGTTTTGTTATGTTTTTCCGGTGTCTACCCCGACAATGGCTGCGTGCTGCAGAGAGCTCAGACAGGGGTTGTCTAGGTCTACCAGTGCCATAGCCATAGGGAGCTTTCCGACCTTGCTACAAAAGAACTTCTTGAATAAATCATGTTTATTATAGTGAAACATGTTTCTTGAACATGCTGAAAGTGGTAGAGTCTCTCGAGCCATTGCTGAGAAGTCTACTCAGGGATGTGTCACAAACTTCATCCATGGCCTGTCAAAGAAACATCAAACTTGTTTGTTTTTCAAGTATACATACATCAGTGTACAAATTGTATAAGTGTTTGTCTCCACCTTATTATTATCTCAATGTCTTTAACCTTAACTTGACAAATCAATAAAAAAATGTATGTACAGTACATGTACAACTACACTGTAATGATGCATCATGTTTAAATTCATGCAATAATTTGCATTGCTCATTGTTATTGAGCGGCTGAGCAAACTGAGTGGCCTTGCTAAAATACAACTCTTTAGCTGAGAGCCAGCTTTTCGTCATGGATTGAATAAAAACAAACAAAGAATCCTCAAATACAGCAACACAAATCCAACATGCCTTCTTGCCCCGAGCAACTAAAACTCTGACGGTCGAGTAATATGAATCCACAGACACTTGCCTATTCATATATTCATATGTTCATGTACTTGCAGCAAAGTCAACTCAGGACTTGACAGATTAACTCACAGCTGATAGAAGGACAGAGTTCTTGGAAGAGTAATATACACTGTAATAATTTAATAGTATTATGATAATGATATGGTCTGCTTTATCCAGGGCAGCCTCTTCAGTGATGTCACTGCTCTACCAGTGCGACCTGCCATTATCACTGCCTAATCACTGCCGAGAACCCTTACACGGCACTTTGGTTGAGAGGGACATGGTGGGTAAAACATCTTGTCCAGGGATGTGGGCTCATAATGGGATTCAAAAAAGGGAACTCTGATTAAAAGTCAAGAGTCTTATCCACTATACCACAGTTCCCCTGCACTAATCATGTGTACATTGGGATCCTGCATGAATTTACAGCACTGGACCAAGTACTTGAACAGTATGACAATTTATGGGTCCATATTTCATCTGCAAGGACTTATCTGATATCATTCATTGACTCCTTACTGTCCTATAAATTACAATTTATGGAATATAGAGTCTGCAAACAGTAGCTGCGACTGTCTTTTTAGAAGGCTCAAGCAAACCAGACTGTCAGAAACAACCTTTGTTTAACCCGTTGAGGATGGTTTGATTTTCCTACAACACGCTATTTCCCATAGACACCTGCCCGAGTATACTCGGGACTCGTCCTCAACGGGTGAAAGGGGTACATTATACATTATAACTGTATGTGTATCCACTGGAATATTAAGGAACTTTGCCTGGTACCCAAATCTGCCAGTAGAGCACCACTCATACGTAAGAAAAATAACTAACAATGTACATGGTATAGGGACTACCAGTAATTCACCCATAACCAGAAAACCAAAGACCTAAAGATTAACTGTAAAACCAGAAATATTTGCACGCATTCTAATTTCATGAATGTTGTGAGAGCCATGATTCACAAAATTAAAATGCACTGGAAAGTTCTTGTCTACACTCTATGCATGAATGCCAGTAGCAATTTTCGAAAATTTTATTCAATGATAAAGGTCTTCGGCTCCAATTCACGAAAATTCCACTCTACCAAAAATATTTGTATCTTGCTTTATGGTGATTACTGGTATATAATACAGTATTAACTCGATTCATGCATAGTAATCATATTCATAGATCTCAAAAAGGCCCCCTGCACTGACACGCTCACATTTGCTGTTGCTAAAAAGAGCATAGGGGACTTCGCAAGAGGCAAATTGAATATTGGTAATGCAGTCACTGCAATATTCACCATGTGCAGTGTGTGTGCAAAAAATCATTACTACATTTGTAAGTATTCAATCCTATCAGAATTGAGTTCTGCTACTTTTAAATCTCTTTGACATCTGTTTAGTTGCGAGTTAATTACTGAGTTTTTAGATGCCTACCAGTTAAAGGGACAGTAGTATTGGTTGAGGTGAGGATTCAGCTTTTAACTTTTTGCAAGATACCCGTAGTTAGAAACCACTTCATGAAATTTTAAAGAGCGTGGAAAGGGGAATTCAAAGTTTATTTGATGAAATTTGGTTTTTGAAATTTGAAAGATATCCCAAAACAACTAGTTAAACAAAGCTATCTTTAATAAAAGGTGGGACCCACCTTTTATTATTATCACTTTGGTTTGGATATCCTCGGCCATTTCAAAACCCATTTTCATCAAATAAACTTTGAATTCCTCATAGAATTATATTCACTTTATACCTTGAGGTTTTCCATTATCTCAAAATTCATCATCAAAAAATGTTGGAAACCTGAAGCCCCACCTCAACTGAAACTGTATCATCCCTTTAAAAGACACCAACAAAACACTGAGACCAAAGGCCAGAAAGTGTCTTCCCCTAGCTAGTAAAAAGGGACAGACCTGTGTACATTTACAATTAAAGGCATTATTTACCATTTGTAGATCTGAAACAAAACCTAGCTTTAGTACTTCAAAACAATTCTAAAATGTGAGTTAGGGATAGAAACAACCGATGTAAGAATGTTAGAATCAATATAATCAATGTTAAGTAAGTTACTGTTTAAATATACAAAATGTGAACAATAGTCATAATTAAAAAAAATTCTAGAATAAGCCATCTAAATATGGTTTATTGAGAAAAATAGTGATATCTCCTTACATTTTCGGCTTTATTGCAGGATATATGATAGATTGTTTTGTGATACAAACAACTAACCTACACATTTTGCATCTAATATGATAAAGTGAACCTTTTTTAAATCACTGCCCCCAATGGTAAACAGTAACTTTAATCTGTACAGTAGACTACTGTACCAGTAGTCTACTGTACCTCTTTAGAGACAGGAAGGAAAAAATCTGACTGGCAGAGATACAGTAACACTTCAGAAGTATCACAAGTGCAAATTACAGTAAATAGAGCTACAGTACTGTATAATCTCTGTAAACACCATCTCTAGAGGATAAAGGTTGATACTTCCAAATGGCTACTACAATATATTTCAGGCAAACATAGGGCCCTGAACATACCTCAACAGATTTTCTAAAAATAACTGTGTGGAAAATAGAAGGAGCGACTCCTACAGATATACATGTAATGCCAGTATTTACTCTGCTATTGTGTCGGGGCATGTGAGATAAAACAAGTCAAGTGAAGTGCTTTCTTTGACTTCTCGGGGTGCTGTGAAAAATAGGTCAACTCAAGGACGATGTACAGTGTATTAATTCAGGGCTGTCATCGCTGCAATACAATGTATGAAGTACATAGGCCTCCATACAGCGTAATCAAGATAAAAACATGATACACAAGAGGTATGGGGGGGGGGAATTGAATAAAATATCTTATTTGTGTTACAAAAACAGTACTTCACTTTAAAACAAAACAAATATGTAATATTTTATAACTATTGAAGAAGGGGAAAAAAAACTATTGTTTGCAACAACAAAAAAGAAAAAAATATATACATGGCAGACCTGCTACATCACGGTGTGCACTACATGTTGTACACCAGAGGCATGCAGTAGAATACAGTGGAGTTAATAACAATAGATTCCAGCACTAGAGCGTGATGATAAATCCAGTGTGAACGCTCTCTGCGCGACTGCTTGAGGGATCAAATTTCATACTTGGCTCTTTTAGTCATTGTCTTCCTGTGATCCAATAGACTCAATCAGGTCTTGACTGTTGAACATTTGATATGTCATTAGTGTTTGCTTACGCAATAAAACTCTGATGCATGCATGCGTTATTTCCTCTTCAACAGTGATGAGTGCAGGTTTAGGGCAACAACGACAAAAGTGATACACTTCTTGTACAAATTGTACCATCCGATCACAATACACTAGCTGTTACAACACATGACATACACAGTACATTACAAGTGTAAAATATGTTAGTATTACTTTAGTAACTCTATAGGCCTACATAACCAAGGCGGAGATCCTTCTTGAAACTTAAACCTTGAAAATTCTAATACTGTCCTCAGTGTGTAACTTTTGCCAGAAGAAGTCATGTCAATGTCAAAATGTAAAAAAAGAGAGAAAATTATGCTACTGAGGATTCACATTTCTGAAGCTTCTACAATTCATAGGACACAAAAGCTGCATTTTAAGATACATTATATTACCAGAATATTGTATTTATAACTTTATGTAGAAGAACTTGTATGGGTGATAATTATGGTACATTTTCTGAAAAATATTACCTAACTATCAAAGGAGATTATACAGACCATATATGATGAAACATAAACATAGTTAAGATTTATTTTACAGCACTCAACATGATACTTCCCTTTAAAAACAAGACAAAAAATACATTATGTACAGTTTGAAGACTTGCCTTCCTTTTTAGATGTCCTGTAATAACCATGTTTTTTAACCTTTTTCCTCTTTTTTTTTGGTATAGCGCCAAAAGTGTTGCTATCACAGGATGTTATGTTTTGCCAGTGGGACGTGATGCACACGGCAGACATTTTTTTTTATCTATGTAACATCTGTGATCTACCACATAAAACAGGATCAACATACAGAATGGGTACAGTTTTAAGTACGGTACCAAACAACAAGGATAACTAGCTAAACCTATCCGAACCACCATCCTAAAGTCCTAGTGATAATACAATGTGCATTAACACTGGAATTACAGCACTTGGTTTGTTGTTACCATTCTGGCTGGGGGTAAATACCACATCTACAGATACAGCAATAATTCATACAGTATCATTTTCATAGACTAACAAAATATAATGGTACATTGTGCATTTCTGGTAAAGCATTGCCCATCATATGCACATATCTCCAACAGGAAAAGATAAGAACTGTGTCAGGTCACTATACATCCACTTGTACATGATTAGCGGTATTTTGCGACATTATTCATACTCAAATCTTGCATGTGTATTTTGTGTATTGTTAAAACTACATCCCATTCGACATACAACAGTATTTAGTGATGCATTTCACAGTGTATAATTTGCATTCACATCACAAAGCACGGCTTGAAGTACAATGTACCGGGGTACACATATTTCATTGTCGATGTGAATAAAAAATGTACAGACTATTGTGCAGGACTGAATGTGTTAATGTGTCTAGTAAAAAAGATAACATCACAATTGCTGGCCTTTATTCCAGGCAGACAAAATTTGTTTTATTTCAAACACAAAGTAAATATTTTAAAAAAATCATCAAAGACAAAGATTAATTTGCTAAGTATTGCTTTGAGCAATTTGCTCCAGTGGGATGTGCCCATACACTGTTCATGTTCATGATTTCTAAAATGGACATACATGTAGGCCTACATCTGTACATTAATTGTACAGGATTTGCACACATTTTGATAGTCAATGAAAAACATTTGTCTTATATTGCCACATTCTGTACTACAGATTTTTGGTACATTGACACAAACTGTTTTGTGATTTTTGCTTTTGCTTTGTTGCTGCTTTATACCTACACATTGTACTATAAAATTTACATTTATAACCCCTTCTCTAAATTGTTCAACTATAGCACTGCCACACAATATACAGGAGCTTTAATAACTGAAGACAGTTGTCAAAAACAAACTTTGTTAAATCCATATTAACTTGGGCATATTATAACAAGTCTCAAAAAAATAATATGAAGTCACAAGAAGTGACAAAAAAAAAAACTATAAAAAAATGATATATTGTATTTTAAGCTAAGGGAGAACTCCTGGTTCGAGCACAAGCATTCCACATAAAAATGTTCACTTACAAGTACTAGTGAGCGTATTATCCAGCCCTTGTAAATGTTCAGAGACCCTCGGAAGGCTAGGTAACCACCATGTATCAACACTCAACACAGCATCACCTTGGCATCTTTTACAGGGCATGTAACCACACTATAAACACAAGAGAAAGGTTTTAGTTTTGATTCTACATGTATGTTGTCTTTGAATGATAAAAAAAAGAAGAAATATGTATACATTCAGCTGATTTTCACAGAAATATGATGCCGAATCATGATACAGGAACATTTGTAATTTCGTCACTGAACAAAAGGGAGGACAAATTTGAGTGTATTAAACTGATACCTGTATTTAGAGGAGCAACAGCATGGAGAATCAGGCAAAGGAACATTCGAGGAAATCGCATTAACTTTGCCGGAGTTCAAGTGTACATTTCTGTCTGCTACATAGAGACTAACCCCCTACTTTTTTTTAATCTTTCTTCTTTTTAACCTGCACATATTCAATGTAGGCCTACTATTACGGTGTGATTGTAATCAGACCGAAACTGGATATTCATAATCATGTGAGAGTCTGCGAGGGAAACCATATTAAATTGGCATCAGAATTTATTCCTAGGCTTGGAATAACTGCGCTCGTGGCAATATCCGATTTCCATGTACCTGTACCCATGTATTAATGCAGGCTGCATGCATTGTGTATGTTTGAAATGCATGAGTTAGCATCAATCGCAGACTTTACTATGAGTGACTGGTATTCATGGAAAGTTTTGACAATGTACCGTAACAATGGTTCTTTGACAAGCTGTGCTCAGCTGTTGACTATTAAACTGTCAAAATCATAAAATGCATGGAGGGACGTAGATTTCTTGAATGTACAAGTGTCAGCCTATTTCCATCACTAAAAACTGATCGTAAAAATCTACAAATGTACTACCGGTACAACAGTAGATGAGTAGAGTTTGGGTTGGAATTGGCTTTAGGGTTTTATTCCATAAATAAGGATACAAATGAGCTCGTCACTCTTATGATAAAACTGACCCACAAAATGTCCTAAGAGTAACAAAAAGACAGGCAGAGAATTTGTTAAGCTTTAGATGGAATGACTGTCAGACAGACAAACAAATCAATCCATATCTATGAATATTCAAATTAATGCATTTGGCTCTAGAATTTATCTGTAAAAGCACTCCAGCACACAAACACTTTAGCGTAGAAGTGTATATATATTTTCATGAAAGTATAAACTGCCATCTTCAACAAAATGCTTACTAGATTAGTAGATTAGTGGACCGATAAATTATACTGTAACTTGTAATCTCACAATGCATCGTTTCTGGAAAGACATTTTTAGTCATCATTGTTGTTATTTAATATCACTTTCAAGTTGAAAGGCCTGGCGACTGGGCCTAAAGTGATGTAGAACCTACCACAACCAATGACAACGCGACTGCAAAGTGTATTAAACGACCTCTGACCGGATTTCTACCGGGACACTGCTGGCGGAAACGCCTACCAAATCTGGCTCGAGAGCGCGGCGAGACAGCAATAAAAACTCACCCTAGAAAATGGTCCTTCTTCCTGCTACACGCGTGCCCAAATTGGGCATCTGCTCAAAAATTCGATCGCGTGGTGGCTAGCCAGCGGGCACATTTATCGATTTCCAGCCATAATGATGGAACAAAAACATGAATAGTCTACTTACGGGATTGACAGCAACAATGCAGAGATGTTTCGTACGACGGCCAAAGCTGGATGAATAGACCAATGTATTGGTATCACAGCTAGCATTTGAGAGGCAGCAGTGCAAGTTTGAAGGGCCGGGGAGCTCGCCCGATGGAGTGGCGGAGTCGCGTCAGTGGTGAACTGGTGAAAGCGAAGCAGAGACACACACACGTGCCAAAAGATATCGAATACACACGCGCATACCTCGCAAATCCCTTCACACTCGACTGCACTAGAAAGCCTGCGGTGTCGGCGTGTGTACGTTGGAGCGTACTTAGTAACTGTATAGCGCAACACCGTTAGATGGCGACAGATCAATTCTAGTTATTGGTTGAGGTGAGGATTCAGTTTTTTAACTTTTTGCGAGATACAATGTGTCATTGTACTTACAGACCACTTTATGAAGAGAGCATATCTAAGAGAAATTCAAAATTTATTTGATGAAAATTAGTTTTGAAATGGCTGGGATATCCCGAAACAAAGTGAAATAAAGTGACCCTAAAAGTTGGGTCCCAGCTTTTATAGGATTGCTTTGGTTTGGATACGGTCATTTCAAAACCAATATTTTCACCAAAACTTCGAATTCCTCATAGAATCATTACTATATTTTTTCATATTTCATACGAGGTTTCTCATTATCTCAAAAAATCATTATCAAAAAACGTTGGAAACCTGAAGCCCCATCTCAACCGTAAACTGTTTTCGTTTTTATATATATTAGTAAAACCATATCGTACAAGTACAAATACTAGTAAAACCATATCGTAGAAGCTCTGCTTCTTAGTGGGACCCTCCACTTCCATCCTCATCTTTAGTTGACTTGTATTATACGTTTTATATTAACAAAGATGTAATTGCATCTACTTTTCATTTTCATATGTACCTTGTCAAATTATGTTCTGCAAGTATTACAAATATCCTGTACTTATGCAATGTATATAATTTCTTTGTTTATTTGATGGAAGTGAAAATAAAGTTGAATCTTGAAATCTTGAAACCGACCAGTGAACTCTTCACTTAATTTGCTTTGTCCTTGATTTTGTTTGTTTGTTTTCATCATTGCAGTTTCGAAGTTTGCTTTTTTCAACTATTTTCATACAGTTCAATGCATATGCCTTGAACTATAGTAGCCTAGTTTTTAATATAAACGGGTACAGTTGCTTCGGGGAAAATAATTTTGGCTATTGTAAAAATCCAAACTATCAGAATCTTGTAGGGGAAAAAAGTAAGGCCTACATAATTCGATATTAAGGAAATCTACTGGTGTTTTGGGATGACCGTTTCTAAAGTGAAAGGGCGAAAATTGTGTCGAACCCCTTGGCCGGAGAATGGACGAGATATATATCTTGAATGAATAGTAACTATATAGATAAATCGATATCCATCAACCAAAAAAAAAGAAGCTACGTTTCATTAGAAAAAACAATCTTTACATTCAAATTTGTACATTTTGAAGTTTAAATTGGCAAAGGTGAAATCACATTTGGCTTTGGTATTTTAGTGGCGATCGATATATTCCGAATGTTCGTTAATCGGAAAAAGGTCCGTCATTCCGAAACGGGCAAATTCCCCATTATCATCTTGTATCTGTTCGTTAATCCGGACATAAAATCAGGTTCGTTTATTTGAAGGTGGAGTTATTCTGGTACATGCGTTTATCCGAAAATGAAATAAGATTTGTTAATCCGAAAAAAAAAAATTAAAAGAAAGTTCGTACTAGATAACCTTCGGAATAACAAACCTTATTTCATCAGATTTGGATTAGGCCTAATTACGAACGCTCGCGGAATGACAAACATAATTAGGAAACACGAACCTCGGAGTTAGTGCAAACCTTATTTCATTTTCCGATTAACGAACCTTCGAAATAACGAATATTCGGAAGAACGAACCTCCGGAACAACGAACCTTTAACCCGTTGAGGACGGACTGATTTTGCTACAACACGCATTTTCCCAAAGACACCTATACCCGAGTACCAGTATTACATAATATACTCGGGACTCGTCCTCAACTGCTTTGTAGGTTATTTCATTTTCGGATTAAAGAACCTTCCGAATAACGATTAACCTTCTGAATAACGAATTGTGACTGTTTTAGTCGGTGTCAATGTATAATCTCCTGTTATTCGAAATGTCATTAATTTTCACGTCATCAATTTATCGGACCCCAAATATGCAATATTGATTTTCTTTTGATTGATTTCAAAACGAGAAAATTTGGCGCAGATTTGTTGAGAGACAGTGATTTCAGTCCATCGTCTCTCCGTATATTGATGTAGGCCAACATTACTATTAGATCTGTTTTCGTCATGTAACGCTGGTGGCCCGAATGAGGTCCGGTGGCCCAGTGGCCACCCCCAAAAATATAAATATCGGGCTATTAATTTTTAAAGGAATGACGTGCTTTGTTTTCCCGATCGGCCCTAATAGATTGGTGAGTGGTGTTCAGTGATTTTAATGTGTTTTTCGTATCCAGACTCATAGGGAGAAGTAACTAAGTGCTTGATAACAAGACCGTCATTTCATTAATTTTATAGCTCGTTCTAATTTTTTTTTTTTTTCAGGTCACCAAATTTTATTGTCGGGCCATCAAAGGAAAAAGGAAAAGTGTCGAGCCTTGCCTAAAATATTGTCACCGTTAATGAAAACATAGTTGTGAATCTCGAAATATCACTCTTCAACTTTTTTACCTAACGGATCCTGTTTTGCTGAAACGTCAATGATTTTGTTTGTTTTCTTCAACTTTAAAGAAAATGAAGAGGTGAAATCGCTGTAGGCTTCCGAGACGGGAGAACGATGGGTGGTACATAGAAGGCTTAACGATGCACCACGTATATTCTTTCTTGGGCATGTATGTGGCCCTGAAAAGGGTCTATACCCACTCAATCTCGACATTTGGGCAGGCATGTTCCTGCCGTTTTCAACTTTTATTCTCTCGAAAACGGCAAAAACATGCTTGCCGAAACGTCGAGACTGAGTGGGTATCCACTGTAGGCCCTTTTCAGGGCCACAGATACATACCCAAGCGGTTTAGAAAGAATACGTGGTGCACCGTTATCACCGAAGTGAAGAGGTATTTATCACATCAAAATAATCTTCGTGATTCTCCAAACAATTTTTTTTTGTCTCTGTAGGCCTTCTTATAATAGGAGCTAACCCTCAAGCCCTCCAAGAAAATAACACGGTGATCTTTCGAATATTAAAGACTTAGCTTTCTTTTGTTGCATTCTTCTGAGGAGCGGCGTTTCCCATGCTATAGAAATCAATCCTACATAAGACTGGTTGGGAAATAATCGCTGTAGGCTTCCGTGACGGGGGTGCTGTGGCATAATGGATAAGACTCCCAACTCCCGTTCGGAGGACCCGAGTTCGAATCCCGCCCAGTGCTTATGTTCTTGGACAAGATGTTTTTACCCACTATGTCCCTCTCGACCCAGGTGTATAAATGGGTACCTGGCAATGCTGGGGTAATAATAATAGCAGGGCCCTCTGGTAGAGCAGTGGCAACACTCAGAGGCTACCCTGGGTAAATAAGACCTTATCATTATCATTCTCAATATGTAAAGAAATGAGGTTGCTGATTTCGTAACTTTTTATAGTTTAATAGAATAGTTGTTATCTATTCTAAAAACAGTTGTTATTAAAGTTATTGTTTTTAACATAATTGATTTTGTTGTAATAGCGCTCTCATCAGTTTGCTGTAAAGGCGCCAAATAAGAAGCTGTTATTGTTATCATCACCATCATTATTATAAGTAGTATACACGTTATCATTAATATTATCGTTATTTCAACTATATATCATGCTGAGTCTTCATCACGTTTTCACTGCTTCTGAATAGGATGTCTTGTATTTGGAGGTAAAGTGCATGATTCTATAACTTTTGAAAAAAAAAATAGATTTATTGTCTTTCTATGTTTTCTCTTACCGCCTGCTCTGAATCTCTGAAAACTATTCATTTATTTGTCGTATAGAATCTTTGTAAACATTATATCGTCTTATAATTAACTACTATTTGTTATATTTTGTGCTATAAAACAGAAGGCAGCTTCACCCCCCCCCCCCCTTTTGAACAATTAGTTCCATTAAGTAGGCCAAGGATATGAAGAGTTGTTCGCAAAAACCGATGAGTCCATTTTTGAAGATTATGAAGTACGGTATCTGTCATAAAGTACAAAATAATACTTTTTAAATGATATGTTGGTCACTACATAAAGGTACATTTTTGAAGTTATGGTCAACAAAGGCAAATTTTTTTTTTATTATTCTCTTTATTTTTCTTGACGTTTAATCGCAAATATCTCCATTTGGCAAATATGGACTTATCGGTTTTTGCAAACAAACTCTTCATATATACATATTGTATTGTTGTAATATACGTTTTGCTTTCTTTGAATCTGTATCGATTACAAACATGTTTTATTGGAAATAAAATTTTATTTGAATTAAATTGAAACTGAATTGATTAAAAAAGGAAAAATTATAGAATAGCCCCCCTAACAATCAATAGCAGCGAGTATACCCATTTTATAATGAAATTAATCATCCCAGACTAGACATTGTATGTACTACTATAGTGAATATGGGCGAAAGTCACATTCTGCTATGTCTCCCTCTTGTGGCAAGTTTGAAAGAGAATGCGCATTGATTGATACAGCTACTGGTATGTCCGTGCATGCTAACTGAATATCAGCCTGATCCTCGATAACATGGAAACGGGAGAAGGATACGGATACGAATTCTGATGTAACAACAGGAAGAGAAATGAAGTAAATGTCCACCAAAGTATGCATTTCTTTGCAGTAACATTACTTTTGATTTCATTTTCTCTCAAAGCAAAGTATAAACCTATAATAGGCTTTATAGGAAAACGCTATAATCCTGTCAAAACTTTACGACCTGTTCAAGGTCTAAAACAAGCGGCTATATATAGCGCTATTACCTCCAAATAATCATCATAAGGTTCTAGAGAGCGAATACTGTCAGCAGTTTACAATGAGCTTATGCCAATAAGGATGGGGAGGGTTGCAATGAACAAATGTTGCAGTTTGAGGAATACTTAGATTAATATAATAATAAAATGGTGATGATGATGGCGGCGGTGGTGTTAATAATCTTCATGTATCTATCTATCGCTCTAATTATATTAATATATACTTGTGTAATATGTGTTTGTGCATGTGAATGTGGGGCATACCCAAACTGTGTGCCCAGTGGCACTTGCATGCCCAGTGGCACAGGGCCACCAGTATCTTAGAAATTACATGTTTTGGTGACCCAATTGGGCCACCCAAATTTGTGAGTGTGTATATTGTTTATCTCATACAAAAAAAAAAATAAAAAAAAAATAAAAAATCGAACAATAAGTCACGGCTGAGTAAATGCATTAATTTCAGCTAGATGCCGCTACTAGTTTTGCCAGATTGCAACGAGTTTTCACAACCAAACTCAGTCTTGTTCACGGCCAAATTTGGTCATTACTTGACTCACAGCAAAATCTTGCAACCATTTTTTAAAAAATCTTTCAAATAGAATTAGATGTTTTCATATGCTATTAGTAATCATTCTATGAATATGTGAAGAGTTTGTTCGCAAAAACCGACAAGTCCATTTTCGAAGATTTTGAGGTATGGTCTCTGTCATAAAGTACAAAAAAATACCTTTTAAATGATATATTGGCCACTACATATAAAGGTACATTTTTGAAGTTATGGTCAAAAGAAGCAAATTTTTTCTTATCATTCTCTATATTTTTCTTGACCTTTAATCGCAAATATCTCCATTTGGCAAATATGGACTTATCTGTTTTTGCGAACAAACTCTTCATGTGGTGTCATGGAAAAAGTAATGTTGACTCCTCTATCAAAAGTTCACAGCAACTGGTACTTAAAGCCCCTTGTAATATTTGTCAATTTCAACACAATCTTAATGGTTAATATTTGTTGGATTTTTAAAAAAAATTAAATTATTTCATTTTGTAATGATCTTTCCTAGTCACAGTATATTTCATTTGAAGCTGTATAGATATCGAACCTACCAATTTTTTTCCCCTGATAATCATCATGATTCTAATTTCTTTAGGGAATTCTAATTGAATGTTAATTATTTTATTTCTGATATTTTCTTTATATTTTGGGGTCACAAAATTTTCTGTCGGCCAGCAACAAACATGAAAAAAAAAAGTTAGTATTGGGCTTTGTGTAATTGTAAGAAATATACACACACAGAGACATATATATATATATATATATATATATATATATATATATATATATATATATTTCATATAATCATACAAGTATATATATAAATATATATATATATATATATATATATATATATATACACACACACATATATACAGATGCATATATTTTCAATATATATATTCATAGGATGTGTGTGTGTGTGTGTGTACGTGCCTACTTGTAAACCACTGTTGAACACAAACAGGAAAGAATGAGTGCCAAGACATTATGCATTATTGTGAGTGCTACAGGACTGTAACAAAACAATTTCTATTTCATCAAAAATTACATTCAACGTGTTCAAGAATCACAGAAACAGACGGGCCTTTTTACTTCCCCTTTCAGTCTCCTCCAATCCACTTCACTCATTTCCACAAAGGATCAGGGAATTCAAGCTCTTATAAAAATATGAACCTACTCATCATTTATCATCTGTATACTGTAGTACTGTACGAAACATAATATATGAGATGATTTTCACAACCAAGAGTTGTGACCTGAATGGCACACACTATGAAATTAAAAAAACAACAACAACAACAAAGACAGACATACTGGCAATATTAACCTGGTACCATCCAAGTAATGCATAAGCCAGATATATTCTCAACATTAACCCTTTAGCAACTGAAGATTCTGTACATGATGGCCAGTTGTTTACTGGAAGACACAGCAATAATTTCTCTCATTTTGACAATTTTCGACACTATGTAAAATAGCTCACTGCATGTTTATTTTTGCTCATTATTAGTTATGTTAATTTGATTTCAGATTCAGATTTCGATTTATTCGACACTTTCAGTAAATAAGAGGACTTTTATACAATCCACAGACTATGAGATTTTGTTCACAAATTTACATCAAGAATTAAAATCAAATAACCATATTGTGAAACCATTTAAAATGAATCATAACAAGTGATATATCTCAAGAATAATCTTCAAGGGCACCTCCTCAATACATACACCACATACATACACTCACACACGCACATAAATCTAATGACATAGGCACTCCTCATTCACACCATGGGCATAACACACACTCCAAATCTTCAAGGAAGCATAGAGTGAATCTGATACTTCTCTAGTTCTTCTGAGGACATCTGCATCAGTTTGGCAACCAAATAACTTTAAAAGTTAATTGACTCGTATTACTGCAAACACCATTTAAAGAGATATATGATTAGAAAAATTCAAATGAAAATTACACCCATCCTATCATAACTAATTTCTAATTCTAAACCATCAAATTTCTTAAGAAGGCAACGAAAAGAAGGAAAGAAGGAGAAAATTAATACTAACAAGAAGATAAACATTATGAAGAAGAAAGAGGAAGATGAGGAGACTACGATAAGACAAGTCCCACATACCAATATAATATGCATCAATGCAGTGGGGACTGCACTTATCCATCATCTTTATAATCATAGAAAGTTTTTATGATGTCAATAAAATTTCACAAGTCATCATTAACTGGAATGTAAACCACGACTTCAAGCATAAAACATAATTAGAAAACCGTATGTTGCAAGAGTGTTCACTCTTCATGCTGAAGGTTCAAATTTTGCTCATCTATTTAGAGGGACAGAATAATGTTGGTGGATATGAGGATTGGACCTTTAACTTTTGCAAGATACCAAGAAGACACTTATGAAACAGTACAGAGCATACCATTCAAAGAGGAATTCAAAGTATGTTTGATGAAAATCGGCTTTGGAATGGTCGAGACAGCCAAAAACAAAGAAAAACAAAGCGATCGTAATAAAAGCTGGGTCCCACCTTTTTACAAGGATCACTTTGTTTTTGATAGCTCAGCCATTTAAAAACAAATTTTCATCAAATAAACATTGATTTCCTTTTGGAATTACATGCTCTTTCACATTTCATAAGAGGTTTCTCATTATCTCACCAAAAAATGTTTGAAACTTGAAGTTATAGGTCTCAACCAAAACTATATGATAAGGATTACATGCAGGCAACTTGTAGCTGCTCTTGAATCACCACCATCAGTACCACTCACACATTGAGGAATGAACGTGTGAACTTCCAACATGTGTACATACCTCCTTTTAGCATTATTAGGGGTTGAAAACACGAGGAAAAATATGAGGAGAAATACATAAACATAAAGAGAAGGAAGTAACAGAGGAATCAATTTGCATATCACTGATTCACACCTACAAAAGTGAAAGAAGGGTAGTATGACATATTTATTGTGTTGATTCGTATTTAGTTTGTTGTATTAAAGAAATTACCTCTGTTATTTTGTATAATGCATGCAGAGTATAAGTTATTTTGATTATGGTTTACAATTTGGTAATCTAGGGCCACCTCTCATCATATTATGATGGAAACACCACGCCCAAAATTCCAAATAAGAAAAAAAGTATAAATGCAAAACACACATACAGCAAGACTGAACATATATACTGTGTGTGTCACATACTAGTAATTGATAGTGTAGCGTAAGTATGTAGCCCATGATATATACAAATTGAATAAAAAAAGTTATTGGAGACCAGGTGAAACACACACATGAACTACGTGTATACATAGTGTTGGAAGATTGAACACATACTGCGTATAATTGTAATAACAACGATAATTATGTCTCATGTTATACAACATGTAAGATGAGACAATTTATTACTTTCAAGTTCTTATACATTAATACTGTGACACTTCGATGATCAAATTTCACACTACATATTGTATATCACATGAGGTGCATGTGCCTCTTTCTTCTTCAACATGCACAGGAACGATTTATGAATGTATGGCAAAAATATTTTGACACAAAATCAGAATAGAAATAATTTATGGAAGAAAAATCATATATACCTACCAAGGACAAAAATAGTACTGTTTCAGAAGAGTACTCTCAAGACAATCATAAATGAAGTACATAAAATTTGCCACAATAGATGGCGAGCCGTCAGAGAATCAGTTACAGTTCAGTATTTGGAAGGTTCATGCAAAAATATATGGAAAATAACAAAAGATGTTTGGTGATAACCAACTCGGCATCTACAATCATTACTCCTATAAATATCACGACTACTAGTTTATTGCAGCACAACAAAGATTGGATATAATTCTTTATGATTTCCTTATGATTTTATTGTGATTTTATTGTCAAACAAGGGAATTTTTTTTTGCTCTTTGTTCAGTTTCGTGAGAGACTTGCAAGGCTATGGCATCATCACTGCATGAAATTGGCATGAAATGTGGCTGCCGCTAATGTGACTGTTTCATATTAAAAAACAACGGTAGTGAAATCTCCGAGTTCAATGACTTTCCCAGTTCCACTTTGATGGAACTACTTCCATGCTGTTCATATGAATTCATTTTCATTTTCATCAAATCCACACATCCTTGAATGTGGTTGGAAATTGCACTGGGATATTCCCTTTTTCCATGCAGTTTTCCGTGTAGTCTATCTTTGTCTCTTAAACTGTTTGTTTTTACGTCTTCCTGTCATTTTATGTCCTTGCTTCTGTATTTGGATTTTTAGTTAAGGGCAGATTCTCAAAGAGCAGACTCTTAAGCTTTAAAATGATGTATAACTCAAGTCAAATGGACTCTCCTAGCTTATCTAAATACTGTGGAAAAGTATGAACTGAGAAAAGAGGCTTTGAAGTACAGGATCTATTCATGTGCTCTATCTTGTACTATGCCGTGCTACCTGTGCAGTGAATGGGACAAAAATAGGATGTAAACCACCTTAGCAACAACAATTAAGGGATCATCAGATTAAGCTGAAATTAAGCATGTTCTATCAACACATTCTGCCCATGATTAATGTCAACTTTCATAGCAGGCTTTATCCTTATTAGAGTTGAAAGTGAAGAGTGTGCAAAGGATTTTCAAGAAATGAAAAGGGGCCTCTAAGAACTACCTGATCACACTATATGCTACTTAAAATGGTTGTTAAAAAATGCTGAAAACCCACTTTCCCATTCATTTTATGATCCCAAACTCAAGAATAAAATAGAATACAAAACAGCTCTTTCAGAAAATATGTAAAACTCAAAATTAACATGGTTGACATAAGTTTCACCTTTTTTGACTTCTCACGTAAAATCAAAGTGTGTGACTTTTTGTTGGTTCATGATGCATGGTCACAAATGTTGTCCCGCAACCACACGGCACAATTATCTTCATAGTAATAATCCATTTTCCCTTATCATCATCAATCACAGTATGGGTTATATGCTTATAAACAGATGTTTCCTCAATCTATTCAAACATTATCCTGTTTTGTTTTGTTTTTCCTTCCCAAATCACAACATCTCTTAATAAAAACAAACAGCTACCAGCATCACTGGTCTGACAGGTAAACAAGCCAAGTCCTCATATTTCCCTGCTGTTGTTGAACAAAGGATGGCAACCATTTTGCTACATCAGGTTTCAGTATACGCAACAAAATGAAAATAGCAAGACTCTCAAATTATGTCAACAGTGAAAACACTTTCGAAATCTTGAGTCATTCAAGGAAACTAGGTGGACTGTGTAGTGGCGTGAAGCTGGTTGAGAAGGCTTGACTCAGGTGATCTGGTTTTTATCAGAAGTGAAATCCGAGAGACAGAGAGAGAGAGAGAGAGAGAGGGGGGGGGGGGGATAGAGGTACATGAAATGCAACAGAGACAAAATGTCTATAATAATTATGGAATTTCCCTGACTAGTGGTAACATATCTACATTTGTATATCTCACACACTCACCACTCAGTCACAAGAAAATCCAGGAAACAAAAGCAGCAACAATCAGAAGCACAAGGAAGAGATTGGCAAAAAAGATAAAACAATAACACACACAAAGACCCTAATAAAGAACTATTAATCCTGTATGAATAACCTTATGCAATATATGTGTATCTAACAAGTCTATTTATATCTGGTGAGTCTATCTTTTTTGCCAATCGGTACTTTCCACTAAAGTCTGCAAGTGGCTAAATTCTTGATTGAGAAATGACAGAAACAGAGAAATGTATGTGTGCACTTTTCATTTATGCCAGGATCAGTCTTGATATATTCATTTGTTTTAAATTTGCAGATAACATCTGACTGGCAAAATTGATGGAGATTAGAATCCCTTGAGATGAAATGACAAGCGTTACCATGGTGACAAACTGATGAGTGATGTTGATATATGTCCCAGACAATGTAACAAGCAAACATACACTATTAACTCTTTATGTGCCACGTTCGCACATCCGGCTCAGTTGACGGCGTGCCAACTTCACATATTCTGCTCAACAAACAAAGCCGCCAAAACCGATCGTTAAGTCGCTAATCCCGCGGTACAATCAAAGCGTTTTTTCGCGCTTTTGTTCCTCTCACATACGGCTTGCATTCTATGTGGTGATTGACTATCAAGCAGTGTTCCCAACTAGATTTGCGTGTACATTCTAAGTTTCTGTCAGTATTTTATGTGCAAAAGTCATGCCTTTACAGTAATGTAGCAACTAGTAATTCAAAAGAAAAATTGAAAATAGAATTGTTATACGTTGTATATGGAAGCAACGTTTGGCATTCTTCTTTAACTTTGCTCACCATTATGTCCAGCTTAACAGAAATTTGTAGAAGTTATACAAATGGGAAAAACATAATTCTTTCCCAACGCATGACTTCCTTCGTGTCTCAGAATAACATGGCACACAGGGGGTTTCCACCATGGCATATAAAGAGTTAAATGTGCATTTACTCCAAATATATGACATGTGGGTTTAGGGAATGCTGAAACATTACAGGAAGACATCAGTGACATATGAGGGGAATTAGAAGATCTGTTCAAAAGTTATGAAAATATAAAGTTTTGATTAAAAGCAATGTACTGTCAACTCTGCTATGGATATTAGAAGGCTACAAAATATGAGATGTCACAGTAGAACAATGACATATGAAGAAACTACAGGGAGAATTTCAAATATTTTCATTTTCCAGCATATCAAGAGAGCTCACGACTTGCCTCCTTCAGAAAGCAGGAATGATTTTACCCATAACATATGTCAATAATAAGTCAAAGAAATGCATATATTGTAAAAAATAAATGCTTTTGACCCTGATAATATGGCATGTCTTTGGAAACAGGTGGGGTCAGAATGAGAAAATCAATTCCTTCAGGTGTACAAGTCTCTCGCACTGAGAAATCCAGACAGTAGTTGATTCAAATATGGTAAACCTGGTACGTCTAACAAATTACAAGGCAAGAACATGTTGAACTGGTTCACCTGTGTGCTGAAACATTTAATCTTTGTACTTCCCTACAATACTTGTTCAAACCAATACCTGAAAGAGTATGAAGTGTGTCTGTCTGTGTGTATGTGTGTGTGTGAAAATCATTTTGTTCTAGTTATTGCTTCAGGAGTATATAACTCAAGATGTGTTATTTACATCTTATCTGATATACATATGCATACCTTTATAAACAAATTGTGAGTTGTGACTTTTGTTCACATTATTCTTTTTTTCTTTTGCATGTGATCAGATCTTGTACAAAGCTTCTGTTTCATCCAGTGTGTGTATGTACAAGAAGTATGTTGTGTTCAGTGGTCAAAGGCTTAAACTTTCAACAGGAATCACCCAATACATATTTTTAAACCCATTTTGGCAGACTGGCATAATGATTTGATAATATTCATACACCAGCCAACCTCACACACAAAGCCAGTTTCATGCCTTGTATGCTCGTGGCATTATAACCATTACTAGTGAAATTTCTACCAACCTCCACCACCCTAATGCATACCAAATGCACCTCTTTGTCCTTTTCCCTCTTTCAGATCGCACCATCTCTTGCGAAAGTACAAGAAACACATTCACATAACTTGCACATGGACATGAGGATACAAAGGGTTCAAGTAAAAACCTCTTCCATTACATAAGAACACGTAGAGTTTCTGAGACCAGTCGCATGGGTTCGACCAACACGCGTGATCCGGCCAGCGCCAGTCTTCATCGTGCTGGCCCGCGCTGTTGCCTATCTGTCGATGTTGGTATGGAATCAGGGTCCCCCTGACTCTCATTATGGAATTAAAACTGCAGATCACCATACAAACAGTGCGTGATGATAAATACAGAATGTCCCCCCCCCCCCTCCCCACTTAGTGGACTTTGCTCATCTACGAAAGAGCATCCTCACTTTGTAAACTGAGACAAGATTTCCAGACAATACATTGAATGTTTAGAGTACTGGTGCTGACATCACGTGCAGAATGAAAACTGAAAACGCAGCTACACATCATCTGATATGCACTCAGTTGGACATAGTACTGTATGCGTACTCTGAGTTTAGAAGATTAAAAATATACATATACATATACAAATATATTGATATATATATCTGTACACAGAGACTGCAAATAGCCCTGAGCTTGCAAGAACTTTCTGAAAAATAACAACAACAAACAAACTTCAGAGTGGCCTTTGAAAGTTTCTTTATCTGGGATTAATGCCAGTTCGTTGCCAGGATTTGAGACGTCGGCTGTCGGTGTAGCCCCCCACCTGCTCGGTCTGCGGTGGGTTGGGTAGGTTGCGGTAGTGCTCAGAGGGCTTGGCATTCACGTTCGGCAAGTTCATGTAAACTGGGTCACCCTTGTCCTGCTGCTCCGTAATCAACTGCATGGACGGCGATGGCTTTGGCATGGATGGAGGCGGACGCTGGCTGGCAACGAAGCTGCTGATGTCGGCGTTGGTGTTCGTGTACTCCTCCCCGAAGTCATCGTCGGGGGGCTTGGAGTTCTTTGGCGGTGGGAGGGGCCTCGTCTTTTGTTTCGGAGCCACTCTGGGCTTCCTCGCCGTCTGTGGCTTCATCGCGACTCGTGGTTTCGGCCCGCTAATCTCTTCATAATCGTCGCCAAAGTCTTCCTCAACGTCCGCGTGCACATTGGGCAGCGGCATGGGGAGCCTGTGCTCCAAGTCGTGCTCCGCCGGCTTTCGAGGAACGTGGGGATTGTCGATCACCGGCGACATCACCTCGTAGGATTCGCTGTCACTGGATGACGGAGACTCGCGGCCCACCGTGTCCCGGTTCATCGTGTTTGCAGGCGACATCTCTTCATAGCTGCCACCATAATCCGCATCCTGTGATCGCAAGAAGGATGGTGCCGTGTGTGATTTCGTAGGTTCCATTTCCTCATATTCACCACCATAGTCCTCTTCAGGGGATGGCCCGAGGGGGATGGCCTCTCTGATCACCTCGTTCTCGTCAATTACACGTTCTAATAGACGACAAACGGAATGAGAAAAGTTAAGAAGGGAAGACAAAGAGAAGAGAAGAAGAGGAAGGAAGGTAGAGTACCAAAATGTGAAAATAGGGAAAGAGAGTTTCAGAGAAATGGGAAAGAAAGTTGAGATAATATGAAAGAAATGACAGCAAGAATGAAAAGTTAGAGAGAGAGACACAAACGAATGAAAGACTTGGGCATGATGAAACATGATAATGTGTATTGTTTAAGGGTTTGCATGGTGAAGTAACCCCAAATTTCTCTCCCTCGTATGTATGATATTATCACAAGAAAATAGATTCTGTCACCACCATTTAATCTGAGCACTGATAAACCAAAATGCCAGTCAAAGCAGAACTTTATAATAGCAGCATGTTATCACAATCCCTCTTGACAAGGATGAGATTTGTTTGTTTCTAATGTGACAGTTTTGTCATGTTGCACACAACAGAATCTTTTCATACAACATATGATGTAGGATGGAAATTCAATACATATGGAAGCAATTACCAGATTTCCTTCGCTAAATACAAAAGTACAAACTTTGTTCTGCGGTAAGTTTCAAAAAGCTATCGCAGAAACAATAAATGTCAGTGACTTGATGACCAGTCCTAAGATCTTTTTATATTTCATTTTTTTCAACCTTTTTCTAAGGTACCCCGTTGAGGACAAGCTGATTTTACCGTATCATGCATTCCCCATAGACACCTGCCCAAGTATTTTCGGGACTAGTCTTCAACAGTTTAAGTGCATGAGATCAGGCTTATTATGGACATGGCTCATAGCAAGATACCACAAGGAACATATTTCAATATAAACTCTGAAATCTTAAAATGAGGTAGTTAATTATGAATCTTTGATTTCCAAGTAATTATTGATGCTATAGATATATATACTTTTTGAAATTTCAAAAAAAAAAATGAAGGCCATAACCAATAGGTTTTGTGATAAAGACACACTTTCTGACCTTGTTGAGTATCTGTTGCTACAAATACAAAAATCTAAATAACTCACGTGGCACTGGAATCTCTTTCTTGTTTTTCTTCTTCGTTTTGATCTGTGGTTTGGAAGGAGAGGGAAGACTCTTCATCTTAACCATAAGAGCCTGATTGAGTTCCTGTGTGACTGGGCTATTGAGTTTGGAGGGGAAGTCTAGGCCCCTGTTCTTCACAGGTGCAGGGGGTGGGCTCCTTGGAGGGAGCTCCTCCTGGATGGAGGGTGGGATAAAAGCAGGGTTCTCCTCCCCAGCTGGAGAGGGTCTTGGTGTCGGCAGCCGGACAGGTTGGGCGGGGTCGGCTGGGGGACGAGTGGGTAGCGGTAGCTGGAATGGCCGTGGGAGCCCAATGTTCTGATTGTCTATTGGAGGAAGGGGGAGGGGCTTGAAGGGAGGTGGGCTCAATGCCGGTAGCTGCTCCGGTGGAGGAGGGAGGGGAAGGTCGGGCAAGCTCTCCCTGGCGACCGGAGTTACAGGAGGAGCTGGAGGGAGCTGGAAGGCAGGATTTACAAAGTCATTGCCCGCTGGAGGTATCCGCGGAGAGGCCACAGCAGTCAGCGGGGCTTTTCCCGGTACATTCTCGTATACGTCATTATTGTCAGAGTCCGTCTGGTCCGGCTTCAGATACTCGTCGGCGTAATCGTCGTCATCATCGCCGTCGTAATCGTTGCCTCTGCTGGGTCGGAAGCCCTCGGGGAGACTGTTTCTTGGAGCTTTTCCAACATCAACTTTCCCATGACTGTCAAGATTGCCATAAGGCCCCTCCTGCTCCTGCTCCTAAATATTTGAAGGAGAAAGCAGACACTATTACTGCAATGGAGTATCCTTAAGATGCAATCTCATCAGACCCACATGCTCATATGGTAAAGCCTGAACTATTCACCTGATTCCACATTAGATTAACACCATCAACTGATTCAAGTGAGTTATTTGCATGTTTTAACTGTTGCTTTATTGTCCAGCACTTATTCCCTTAATCACTATTGAATACGCACACACACACACACACACACACACACACACACACACACACACACACACACACAAGTATACCTTCACCAAAGTTAAGTCCAAAACCAGCCATCAGAAAATGTAATTAGCTGTCAACATTCATCCAAAACATCATTGCAAGTGATACTGTTTCCTTGTTTGTTTGTGTTTGTTTTTTCTTCACTTTTGCTAGTTTGTTACAAATGATTCATTTTCCAAGAAACAATCAGGAAATAAAGCTTAATGATATCAGAAATTTGCCTTGAGGACTATACCCCCACAAAGGTGACAAAAATAGCCAGCAGATTAACTGCACTCATCAAACTAGAAACAAACACACATGCATACACACAGCTTTGTAGGGTTAGCAACTTCAGTAGGATTACGTGGTGATGTGTCATGCCTTCTTCACTATGCATGCGTGCATTTGAGAGTGTTTGGTGTCTGGTGTTCGGTGTTTGGTGTTTGTTGTCATGGTGAAAACTTACATGCAAAGTGTGCAGTTCTGACTCCTTGTAGTCCTTGTGCTTCGTGACGAGAATTGACATATAACACAAGACAAAACAAAGGAACAACAAAAACAAAACAAAATCAAATCCTGTCCACATTGAGTAGATTCTGAAGTGTACATGAGAGAGTGAGTGAAATTACTGTATAGGCTGTTATTTTGGCAAGATCCTGTTTTCACAAATTGGCACAGATCGAAGCCTTCATAGGCGCACTGCTACCTTTTATAGCGTATGTTGACATTATTGCGTGTTGTTAAATTCGCAATCCAACTGTGATTCGCGAAATTTGCGAAAATTAAACCCTCACGAAAGTAACAGCTTCTACAGTAGCTAGGATGGGATTTGTGAAACAGTGCAGACAATTATGCTACAGGTGTGGAAAAGTTTGTAGAAAGACATTATCAATTAACTGCATTGAAGCAGCTAGAGTAGATGCACTATTGCAGCATGACCTGAAAAATTTTGGTGGCCTAAAACTGTGTCACCTGATCTCCACCGCTTACAGTTTGTTATTCCGATGGTTTGTTATTCCGAAAATCAAATAAGTTTTGTTGTCCTGTAAAATGAAGTTCAAAAGGTTCATCACTCCGCAGCTTTGTTTATCTGAAAATGGGGGGAATTTGTTTTTTTAACTAATTTTGTATGTTTGTTAATCAAAAAATTAAATACGTTTGTAAGTTAAGAAATTCGTTAAGACGCACCTCTTTTCATTTCCAGATTAACAAACCTCATTTCATTTTCGGATACAAAAAATCTTTGGAATTACGAACTTCAAATAATGAGCCTTATTTCATTTCCAGATTAATGAACCATTGGGAATTGATGCTAAGAATATATAGATTAACAAACCCATTTAATTTTTGGTTTAATGGACATCAAGGAATACAGAATTCGATTGCATTGGAAAACTGAACCTTCGGAATAATGCCACAAATGTTTGGAATAATGAACCCTATTTTATTTTTGGATTAACAAACACCTACAAATATGGATTTTGAGTGTTTCAGAATAAACAAACATTTAGAATGACAAACTATATTTCTTTTTCAGATTAAAAAACTGTCGGAATGATAAACATTACCCAGCTTTATACCATCCCCTATACCCTCACAACTTTCTCTCTACAATGCATAATTCCTCTGCATTTGTCTGTTCTCCTCTCACTTTTCTTTTTTTTTGGGGGGGGGGGGGAGGGGGGTCATAAAAAGCATCAGAACATCAGACTGAAATTTTCCTTAAAATGTACTTTAGCTGGACAATGTGCCACAGGGTCCACTTTGCATAGTCAAGCCTACTCTAGTCCCTTGCTGAAATACAGTGTTATGATCACAGTTTGTGTATTTATCAGTGGCAGTTTACTGCAACTATTATAAAGTGGTATCATGGGAACTTAAACTTTTTTTCGATGAATGCATTTAGGTGCGCTTGCAGTCTGTGCTTGTGAGTGAGCTTCTAACGTGCAAGCTATGGTGTGATCCGAAGACCCGTGCACTGAATTTCATAAAACAAATGATGACCACTAATTTCTGACCTCAAATTGCTTCACTGGGGGCAAAGGTCTAAATCTCCAGTGATCCTGACTACATGGTGGTAACTGTGTCGTGACCTTAATTAGACAGGAAGTAGAAAGTTTGATATCTTTTGGCATGACACGCCATAAAGTAGGACACAAAGTTATGAGACATGCATCATCTGAAGATCGTCCAAGGCATGCATGTTCTCACGCTAAGCTTTTATTACATTATATTACATAGAAGGAGCACAAAAACACTTGACTTGATAGATACAATGCAAGAACACCATGTCCTGTATAAACTACTTGAAGCTCCCCCTCTACAAGAAACTAGGATACAATGTTTGGACTGTCAGCCAACGCTACTTTCTATTTATTCTACTGACGGTGTTCAGAGAATTCCTCACATAATACATTCTTACATCCCTCAATGACTGAGTGGGATTGGGATTAGCCAATTCAACCAAATGCATTATGTTTGGATGGGCATGTCGATACAAAGTGCAGTAAAAATCACTATGTAGCATATTTGCAGTGACAATGACCTAAACACATGATCACTCCTATTCTTGAAGAGTATGCTTTTAATAGTTTATTGTGGGTTGAGAGGAAAGGGTGGGGGAGGGGACTGGGAGGGCGAATGGATTATGAATGCAACATGAATAAAAGATTTCTGGAGTTTTTATCACAAGTGCCATTTGAGTCAGTTTTATGTCATGCTTTTTAAACAAATGTTTGCTTGTTGTTTCAATGTAATCTTGTAATGTACGAATCTATTTATGATGTGCTATTTAATGTTTTTGATGTTGTTACCTTAACACAATCATTTATGTAATGTAAATATCCTGCACTGAATTTCCTATAGTATTACCAGGTGCCTGTTGGATGATTAAATAAATTGAATTGAACTGAATTGAAAACAATTGTAGGATTATGCAATGATATCGTATCTACTATACAGCATTAAAATACCTTTTTTTCTGGGGGGGGGGGGGAGACAAACAGAAGGCCTATTAATGGGGCAAAATCATACAATCTGACACCAGCTATTCATAAATAGCTTTGTATCTAAACAAATAAACAGCTTTGCTAATATGCATTCTTGAAGGGATAATGAAAATGACTTGACTATAAGTTTTTTTTAGACTTGTGTTTCTGCTCACACTACAAGTGTTTTTTTTTTTTTTTTTTGTGCAACAGTTTTTCAGTTGATCTAAATATCATACGATGATGTGGCAGGAGTGTAGAAATGTTGATTTTCAAGCATCCCAACATGTTCTCTCACAAAACACAGAAACAACCTTTTTGTAGTACGTATGTGCACATAATACACGAATATGTAATAATGCATATAGAGTGAAAGAATGAAAGAAAGATATTATTCAGAGGGGTGAAGGTTCAGGTGGTAGTGTCGCTGCCCTGAAAGCAGTAGACGACAGGTTCGAGTCCCACTGGTTCCTTTTTTCCCGACATGTTTGTTAATTTACTGATCAGCAGTTACGATCTTAACAAATTTAATTTGTAGAGGGAGACAAACTGAAGAAACTCACACCTGGATGTCTGAAGTTGGTAAATATGTGAATGTGAGTATACGATATGCATACATTCTCTATAAGAGGCTTCAACTGGGGATATGACAGTTTGCTCAAGGTTAACAAGCCTATGTCCTTGATTTGTTTGGCCTGAAAATATATAAATGTATTTTCTTTTCTTTATTCCGATGAATTGACAAATCGAAATTGGAAATGCACAACAGGTAGGTGCACTAGTTATATATGTGTATAAAGGTAACCCTAGGGCCTAGAAAGGGCACTTTTTCACTTGTTAGAAGTACTTTAAACAAACTTACATATGCTCAGTGTGAAACACTATAACATCCACAAATGAAGCCTCTTACAAGAACAAATGCACACACATAGATGCATATGATGCCTGAAAACAACAATTCCTACTCTCCGGTATATAATTTTATTAACACTGTGTGGTATGGAGTACAGGCAACTCTAAGGCTAGGAGAATAAGAGACAGTGAAAACAATTTCTAGCCTACCACTGGAGCTGGTGGTTTTCTCCTCCGGCAGCGTCGGACACAGCATACTATGATGAGGATGACACCCACAACTAGAAGCAGACCTGCAACACCTATTACGGCCCAAATCCAGGGCTCTATGCCATCTTCACCTTCTGGTGTTACCATATCCGTGGTTATAACCAGGGTGGTAACAAAGACTGTTGTTGCGGTCACGGTGCCACTGGTGGTGGCGTTAATGGTGGCATCTTCAAGAGATGTCAAAGACTCAGTGGTATATCCGGACCCCTGTTGGAAATCAAAGAGAAGGGAGGAAAGGGAAGAAGGAAGAAATAATAATAATAATAATAATCAACATTTATATCGCGCTTAATACCGGTATACAGTTTCTAAGCGCCTTACATATATCATAATTATACCAAAACGTAATATTATATTCAACATAACTACAAAACTCTACAATAATTTACATCACATAATATTCTTTAGCAATAATCAAATACTAAAATTTGCATACTTAATAGACACACACAAAAAAGACACACACAAGAAATGATGGAAGGAAGATGGGATGGAGTGAAGAAGGGAAAGAAGAATGAAGGACAGAGGGAAGGTATGATAGAGAAAATATGGAATAGAGGAAGAAGAGATGGAGGGAATAATGAAGGGGGAGATTTAAGAAGGGATGAAAGAAAAGATGGAAGGTAGGAGGGTTCAAGGAAGGAAAAGAGGAAGAAGGGATGGACAAATGAAGGAAGGAATGGACAGAGGAGGAGCAGGTGGAGGGAGGCACAGGTGAGGGAGGAATGGATGAAGGAAGGGAGGAGAGTGAGGAAGGGGTATAGTAGAGAAGGGATGGAGGGAAAAGATGAGGTAGGGATAGAGAAAAGGAATATGGAAGAGTGATAGAGGGTATGAGTGATAGAGGGAACGAGGAATGGAGGAAGGGGTGAAGAGAGTAATGAACAGAGAGAGGAAATGATGTAAAGAAGGGATGAAAGAAGGAATACAAGAATGGATAGAGGAAGGGATTTAGGGAAGAAAAATGGAGGAATGAAAGGACAGGATGGAATGAAGGATGAATGGAAAAGGGATGGGTGATAAAAAGAGGAAGAGGGAGAAAGGAATAGAGGAAGGCATACAAAGAAGAAATCAAGAAAGTGACAGAAAAAAAAGATGGAGGAACAACAGTAGAAAAGAGTTGAAGAGAAAAGAAAAGAATAAGTAGAAAAAAAAAGGAGAAAAATAGTTATAATTTTTAGGTGATAATGGGGAAGATACACTTCAGCTTTGTACATACTTAAGCATCCTGACAAATGCACTCTTCATACTAATGAAATAACTAAAGACACATTTTACACAGTATTATATTTCAGCATCAAAGCATATTGAATAACTGTGTGTGTGTGGTATGTTCTGTAGTGTTTTTTTTTTTCCATCCACTAAAACAACAACTTTCAGAAAAAAAAAATATGCTGGATGTAACAGAAAAACATAGTATTTCTCCAAGGTGAAAAATCACTGACTTTTCTTGATATAACGTGTATTCTGTTTCTGTCATCGGTGCAGTTCTCAATACCAAATTCAACTACCTGTAGTTGAAAATTGTCTGGCGAGTCAAAAACCGGGAAATATTAGGACCTATACCTACGGTAGGAAAAGAAAACTGTAGGAACACAGAGGCATAGTGGAGAGGGCATTGAACTTTTGACCAGGAGGTTCTGAGTTCAAATCCTTATGCGTTCCTATACCCTTAGATGCACAGGGGGAGGAAACACACAGTTCATGTTCCATATCTGACAGATCTGAAGAGCTAACAGGGGAATTTTTGTAAAACTAGAAACATCTTTTATCATTTGTGTTACAGGTATAGTATCCCCAGGGAGGTGGAAGAAAGATGGAGTGTGCTCTTCTGAGTTTCCTTTGAAGTCATGCGTGGCCCCGACAGCGTTTTTTTCCCCCTCCCGTAATCCCATTACTCACGCTCGGCGCACTGCAAGTCGTAAATCTTGTGGCGGAAATCACGACGCGAAATGCATTGTGGTCGGGGAATAAAATGGCGTCCTACGGTGTAACACAGAACTCTAGAGTGTATTCTGTAAAGCAGTGGTGTAAGCAGTGGTGGTGGTTCTGGCGATCGTGATTTTGACGGAGACGAGTTTGTTGAGGAGGAATTGCTTTTAGCAAATTCAAAATCACATTGACACAGCAACTTAACGAAATTTGATTTGCAATTGAAACTGAAACTCAGAAAGTTAGATGGGCCTTGGCTTGGAAATTGGAGGCCAAGGCAAGGGCAAGGCTCAGGACCTCAGGTACGCTGCCTAGCAAAAGCATACCTAACGTTAGTCCTAGCTAGTAGACTCTAGTATTTCACAAACTAGAATCTAACTAGCTCCAGAGGTGTACTCTACTACTTTTTAATTCAATTTTTTTGTAACGTTAGCATGGGGTAGAGTCAAGTAGATTACCGGTATTTACCGATGAATGATCGAGGGAGAGTGAGGCGAAACACTATATACTAAGCTCTGTTTTTCCCCCTAAAATATACTTACAGCATCATACATCTAGGCTTTTATAGATATCATCTTTAATTCTCTACGGAAAATTATTATAATCAAGGCTGATATGTCTAATTTACACTTTTTAACACTCAACTTTCCATTCCAATATATATTTACTAGTAACTCAAATTCACCGAAACAACGGCAACGAACGCTGTCCCGACGCCTACTCGGCGGCCCTACAACAACCCGACGAGTACGCTGAAAAGCCCCAGCTCGCTCGGGTGCAGACGAAAAAAAAAAACGCCTCGGTCTCTATGAAGCACTACTTTTACACTCGAACTGTGTGAAAACACGCCCGAACACGCTCATGTAACTTATATCATTTTGAAGATCAAGGTCAGGCCTACCTCTCTAACTATAAAAAAATTGCGGAAATGTGCGGGATTTCTCATAATCGATACAGAAACAATATGATGACATCTCTAGCGCACAAAACTTACTGCTCAGTAACTCCGTTGTTTGTGTACCGATTTCGCTGGTTCAAACGGCAATCTCCTCAGCACAGTCTGCTGAACCAGCGAAAGGTATAGACATACCACGCTACCCAATTCTTGAGCCATAAGTTGTAGCTTTCGAAGGGGGACGTCTTTCACTGAATGTAATAGACTGCCAAAATTTTGAATATGACGTCATATTGTCGGTGCCACGCATCGCTTCAAAGCCCGATTTTTACGAGCATGTGTTTGTGGAAGGCCTGGAAAGGAGATCATGTTGCGTCACTCTAGTGCGCCGGAGGGTGATGGGTGGACCGATAAGGCCAGATTTTGACATATTTATCACAGAATGAGGGTTGGATTTCAAGACGTTAATCGGTGTAAGACCACTTGATTTTTTCTCTGAGGGAAGCTCTCAGAGTGCCATCTCCATCTTTCTTCCACCTCCCTGGTATCCCTTTGTAATGTTTACTCTATAGTTTTTGCTTTATGCACTTGTCAATGTAATGACTCACTCCACTACCCCCGGACATGGGTGCGTCATTTCCTCGTTTGGTCCGTCAAATTTGTGACCCAGGTGTTCGTCATTTTACCAGCTTTGTCCGTCAAATTTTTGACCGAGGGGTGCGTCAAAATCCCATCATTGTCGGTCAAAATTTTGACCGAGGGGTGCGTCATGGTACGTCACTTGGCTATGGAAAATAACACGCATTAATTTGAACCGAGGGGTGCGTCATGGTACGTTACTGTATACGCTATATATTTCGCGAGGGTTTTATTTTCGCGAATTTCGCGAGTCGGGAGCTATTCGCGAAATTAACAACACGCGAAATATTACCTTCCAAAATGAATCCCTTGCCTTGATGATACGAAAATTTCAGTACTAGTTTACCATGTCACGGCTTACCGAACAGACCATAGTGGCTAAGCTTGTTTACGTGCATATAGCACGTCCACGTCTACTTGCGAATACTGCAGAGAGCCAATCCATTATCGCAAGGGGACCACTCGTCAGAAATCTAGCGCGATGGACTTATCCACTTCAAAAATGTTGAATTCTAACTTACTAGTTCGCAGAGTTTGGTAAGTTTTTTTCATGCAGTGTATAACTAGTATCATACTTATTTGCTAGTAAGTTGAAAATTCACACTTTCTTTGCCACTTCATATTTTCTCTGGTCCCCCAATCGCGAATTTAACCACTCGCGAAAATGTGTGACAGCGGCAATTCGCGAAAATTTATGTACGCGAAAATTATAGCGTATACAGTACTTGGCTATGGAAAACAGCACGCATTTTTGCACGCTACCGGTCCCGGATACACGTACCGCGAGTGAAATTACAGTGAGCGCTTTCCCGCGGCAAGTGAAAATCAAAGTCGGGAAGCGTTTTGGAATAAGAGGAAAAAATGCTTGCCAGAATCTGGCAAGCAAAGAATTTAAAAGCCACCCTTTCTCCTTACATTTTCCCTCCAACAAACCCATGAAATCATGCATACTCAATCTCAAACCAGGGACTGTTCAGCGATGTAACAACTTAGTTCAATCTTTCCTGTCGAAACGGCAGCAGAAGAACTGCCTGCTGCATGCCATTTTCTGCTCGCGGGATAGCCCGACCAGCTGGCCAGACGCGCGCGCGACGCTGTTAGCTGTGCGAATCTCTACGTACCGCGACTAGGCTGTAGTTACGCATGTACTCGAGCGGGAATATGAATGCCGTGGGGCGTGGTGTGTACCTACCTGCGCTGCAGCAGTATGCATCCACCGCACTAGCAATGGCCGCGCACACACAGCGCATTCTGCACACATGTGATGGTCATGTATGGATTGCATGCACAGAATACATACTACTGTACGGAATGTCGTAGCAGCAGCGTGATGTACGGTGAATGACAATACGGTGCTTACATGGTAAGGGAAACTTGCCGAAACTTTTACAAATTATGTGTACAAACCAAAAGAAAATGAAATTGCTTGAATAAAACGTATGCAAAAATCGTTTCAGTATTTACGGGGGTGCGTCAAATGTACCGAGGATGTCCGTCAAAAAAGTGACCGAGGTGTGCGTCACTTTCAACGTGTTGTCCGTCAAAAAAGTGACTGTGGTGTTCGTCACTTGCAGCGTTATGTCCGTCAAAAAAGTGACTGTGGTGTCCGTCAAAAACCCCGTGTGGTCAGTCAAAAAATGACCATGACGCACCCATGTCCGGGGGTAGTGGGGTGCGTCATTACATTGACAAGTGCATTATGTTTGTAATGTCTGTGATATCATGTGCTCTTTATCTGGTTGAATATATTAATAATAATAATAATAATAATAATAATAATAATAATAATAATAATAATAATAATAATAACAATAATGACAACAAGAACAATGATTGACATAAAAAATTGCTAATTGGCCTTTTTCATGGCATCAGAAAGAAGATAAATGCTGAAGATTACTTTGCTTGTGAATGAACTATTTCAATATGGCAACGACAGGACCCATTTGTTCATAAAAGTTTTAAGATGTGACTTATATACATTCCTCTCACAAACCAGGAATACTCACTATAGTTAACTACAGGGTGCTACATATACAAGCACTTGCCCGATTGCCCGGGGCAAGTGAAAATAAAATTAGGGCAAGTGTTTCTGAACAATGAGAACAAATGCTTGCCTGAATTGAGCAAGCAAAAAAGTTCTGAAACCACCATTTTTTCCCTTCATTCCCCTCCAACAAACCCACAAAGTCAACCATACAGAAGCCCAAAGATAATGATTGTTTAGTAATGCAACACACTTTACGTTTTATTTCAGCAACTTTCCAACACCTTCATGAAGAAGTCATGCAATGCAACGGCAACACTTGATCGGACAGAGTTTATTAGGCTACTCTATTGTGCTTTAGCATTCAAATTAATGTACCTACTGTTTATTCAAATGATTGTGTTTTATTAAGCCCTAGACTTACACATGCTTTTCTACATTATTTCCTTATATTTTGAACTTTGTATTTGGGCGAGTAAAACTAATGTTGGGTCAAGTGTTTTGCAGCAAATTTGAAAATCTGCTTGCCCGACTGGACAAGTGGTAAAATAAAGTTATGTAGCACCATACTATATTACTGTATAAGCTGTAATTTTCTAGAGGGTTTAAATTTTTGTGAATTTCGCAAATCACTGTTGGACCGTAAATTGAACAACACGTTAAAATATTACCATGCGTGGGTGACCTCCTCATTTGCGAAAATGTCTGTACATGAATATAATAGCTTATACAGTAAACTGTGCAGCCACACACAGGGCTGCAAAGGAATTATTTTTACCATGATTTCACAAGTGTTTTTCCTCATCACTCGAAGGGATGATATATGAAACTCTGTCATGTTTGGTTACCTGTCAGGTCAGGTTACAATGATATCACCATTCCCCCCCCCCCCCCATTGCTCTACTGAAAGCGTTTTCATTCTCATTTTGTGTCAGACATATGATAGCATGCAAACATACTTTAAAGGGATTGTACAGTATTGGTGGAGATGAGAATTGGGCTATTAACTTTTCGCGAGATACCAAGAAAACACTTATGAAATAGCACAAAGCATACCACATTAAGAGGAATTCAAAGTTGACTTGAAAAAAAATCGGGTTTGGAATGATTGAAACATCCAAAAATAAAGTAAAACAAAGCAATCGTAATAAAAGGTGGGTCCCACAATTTATTAGAATTGCTCTGTTTTGGCTATCTCAGCCATTTCACAACCAATTTTCATCAAATAAACGTTGAATTCCACATGGAATTACAGGCTCCTTCATATTTCATAAGAGGTTTCCCACTATCTCACCACAAAATGATAAAAACCTGAAGTTAAGTCTCAACCAAAACTGTGCCATCCCTTTAAGAGGAATTCAAAGTTTATTTGAAAAAAAAAAATCGGGTTTGGAATGATTGAAACATCCAAAAATAAAGTAAAACAAAGCAATCGTAATAAAAGGTGGGTCCCACAATTTATTAGAATTGCTCTGTTTTGGCTATCTCAGCCATTTCACAACCAATTTTCATCAAATAAACGTTGAATTCCTCATGGAATTACATGCTCTTTCATATTTCATAAGAGGTTTCTCATTATCTCACCAAAAAATGTTAGAAACCTGAAATTAGGTCTCAACCAGAACTATACGATCCCTTTAACAGAATAGAATTTAATAACAGACTATTTTAATCCTTTATATACTCAGGAACTTACACTGTAGCTTAACCCTTGAGGATGGGCTGATTTTGCTACAACATGCATTCCCCATAGACACTTGCCTGAGTATGCTTTGGACTCCTCCGCAATGCGTTAACTTGCTCTAGAAGATTTTCCATTGATTAGCATTCAGTAATCCACTCAAACACGACCTACAGTGTAGTCGTAGATTAGCAAACCTGCTCAGGTGTGGCAATGTGCCATTAGTCCAACGAGAAGGCAAAAGTTACGTTCAGACGACAAGCCTTAACCTCGAGGTTAGAGCTTGTAGTTAGGGACCGTGAAGACGCACTCGTAGTTAGCTAACCTCGAGGTTAGCTCGATGTTAAGAGCCATGAGAAATCTTATGGTTAGCGCTCTTCATGAGCTGCGGGGGGTCCCCACTCGTAGTTAAGCACTGTGTGTACACAAAAATTTACGCACTCAAAGGGGCAGGAATTTAACCTCGAGGTTAAGATTTGTCATGTGGACACACGTCGAAGTTAGGGGGCAAGAGCTTTGGCCTCGAGGTTTCCTAACCTCGAGGTTAGGGCTTGTCGTCTGAACGTAACTAAAGATGACATAGGGACTATGGGTGTATTGGCAATTTCTATTCTTTACTATACTGTAAAACACAATATTTTCGTGGCATGATATTTTCACGAATTGGAGCCAACAGCCTTTTTTCGCGGCATGAAATTTTTGCGAGTTGCCTCTAACATTCAATGCATATAGTGTAGACAAGGACTTTCGCATGCATTTTAATTTCGTGAATCTTGGCTCACACAAAATTTTGTGAAATCAAAATGCACATGAACATTCTTTGTTTTACAGTAGATATAGTAGCTGGTTGTCATAGATCTGTGCCTATCAGTGAAGAAAAAAACCCACACGGTGCATGCCAATATAGAAACAAAGCATGGTATTAAATGGCAATTAATCCATAGTTTGGATTTGCAGGAAATGTGATATGTCCTTCAAACAACAATGCTATTCTCCCCTACATGAGACAGAGAAGTCTAAAAGTGTCTATTCAAAATACAGTACTCTCTGCTTAATCGGGTAGTGTCAGGCAGAGCATTTCATACCCGATTAAGTGGAGCACCCTTTAATAGCCTTTCAGTGCACACACTATGCACATATCTGCACCACATACACAGCATACACAGTATGTCAATACAGCCACAGCTCATTTGCAGTCACATATCTCTCTCTGTTCTGCCATATGGACATCACTGCCCGTTGGCGATCAGCAATGCAGTAAGCCTCCTCCAGTTCCCTCTATCGTCTCACGAATGCGGCAAGGTAGATGCTCTCTCGCCAACTATCCCAGCCATTGTGGAAAGGAAAGTGAGTCGTTGTCGTCCACGTGAAGTCACATATAGTTTTCACAAAAAGCCAGGTTTCTCTCATACACCTTACAAGCCCAACAGAATTATTAAAAGTTTTACTGTACTTATTTTTTAATTGTATAATTTCTTAAGAGTTCATATTTAGACACACACATTTTAAAGACTTTCTGCGAGAAACAATGACAACTGAATAGAATAGAAACTGAAATGCATACCCAATTATCCGGTAAATATAACACGGATTGGAACTGTTTTTTCACTTTGTATGTCAATTAAATGGAGTATCCGATTAAGCAGTACCGGTACCCGATTTACGTGGAGACTACTGTACTTGAAGAGAGAGTTCACTTCCCAATGGAGCCAATCGATACAGTATTGCATTATCAGAAGGGAAGGAGCATCTTTGAAATTAGACATGGAGAAGCAGAGGATCATATGTTTCACATCTATTCATATATTAGTTTTATAAGTATTAATTACCGTGTTCTTAGACACAATGCCACATACAGATGCAGATGTGACAAACCACAACAAAAGGATCCAAAGGTCAAAGGAGGACAATTTTCTGAAAATGACATGACATTATTCCCTATACACTTCCACTTTAATTCCGGGCATAACATGACTCATAAAAGTACTCGGTTGTGGAGATATCAAAGATTTCATTAGCGCATGTCGAGTGGTTTAGGAAATCAGCATTTCGAGAAAACCGCCTTCAAAGTTTTCTTCTGACGCTATCATGATCAAGGGGAGGCAAGACAGTTTACACCTCTTAACAACAGAAGGTATGCTCCTAGCAACCTCCGCAATGTTCATTCAAGCTTAGCGCCAGTGGTCTACGCACGACCAATCAGTAACCAGGATGCCAAGCACTGACCAATAAGATCACTACCTTGTTGCTAGGCGCAGAGTCTAGCTAAATCCAAATCTTCTGACACGTTTCTGTTCCATTGAAAGTTGGAAAGTCATGGCCCTGATAAACACTAATTTCTTGCCTTTCCTTTGATCATTCAGCTTCGAAATTTCGGCAGATGATAGACGATACATTAGACTACAAAATTATGCCAAAAAAGGAAATCCAATCATTTTGACAGATTTTGATTATCTGACTTCAAACTCGATTTCCTCAGCTCAGCCGTCAGTGACTTTAGGATCCTTTTGTTGTGGCCTGTCACATTTATATTGGATACAATGATGATGACAATCTATATAGTTTTATAAGACCCTCTAGGTTTCCCTTTGACTAGTCTCCTGTCAATGGCCCTGGCGCTGTTGGATTCTGTAGAGTCAACATTGATATCGGGTTTGCTTCAGTTGCCTGATACAATGAATTATTTGCACCAAGGCCCTCTTGATCCCCGCCTGACAAATATTATACATATATCGATTATGCGGTGAGGCCATCATCACCTTAGTTATCAATTTGCACATAATATGTGACTCAAAGGTCGCAAAAGTTGCTGATATGGATTCTCTGTAATGGATCAAAATATAATATTTGGGTTGACTGACTCAAAGTTTTGGAGCTTGTCTTTATTTACCTGGGAGAGTAATCTTTTCTCTACCTACTGTCAAAATTTGGCAGCTTAAAGACACACAGTCGTGGCGAGTGGTTTGTGCGGCACGGAGACGAACGCAACATGCTGCCTCCCCCATTCTGTATCAAATGTACAGAGACTCCAACCCCAAGCACCTTCTGATCTGGAGATTCTCCCGCCCGAAACCCCTAGCAAACGGGAGACTCCAAGTTGATGTGTGCGAAGCGCGAAGTTCCTAGGATTCTAGATGTTCTCTGGTGCTATCTAAGGCTATTTTTTCAACATACGATAGAAATAAGTAAGAAATCCTTTCCACCGGGAGACACAGAGCCAGGGCGGGAGAAATCAAATCTCAAACGGGAGAACGGGAGATTGTGCAAAAATGGGCTTTCGGCGGGAGACTCCCGTCGAAAACGGGAGAGTTGGAGTCTCTGAATGTAGTGACCCCAAATGAGAATAGCGTTGGCTCAATGGGTCAGCAAACAACATGCTAGACTACAAGAGTTCTGTGCTACAAATCTCCTGACCCAAAATGGCTGTCCGAGCGAGCCACGAGAGCTTCCAAATGGACGCACACTCTCAGTGCGCATGCCCATGAAGAGAGGCCAAAAGAGCCACGCGTCTTCTGGCCTCTCTCCTCCAATCACCGCAGCTCGCGGTCACAATGTTTGTGTATGATGCGTACACACACGTACACGTGTGTGTCAGTGGCAGCATTGTCCCACGCGTTAGTCTGGCATTGCGCAATTGCATGCACAAACTTCGGTCGTTCGGGAGTGTACGTACCATTAGGGATGACGATCGACCATCTTTAAAACAAAACTGAAATTGAGATATTAGCAAATTTTTCTAGACCATATTTTTTTCAGACAGGCACTGCTCTTATTAGGAAGTAGAATATATTTTCATTGATATTTCTGCACAGCAAGCCTTAGTGACTAAAATGTTAAACTCCTTTATTCTTCTTTTCTATGAACCTGCATCTCCCAACTCTCTCTTATTTCAATGACTTGTTGAATGGGTTAGGATGGTTCAATCTTAAATAATCTTAAAGGGACTGTACAGTACTGGCTGATGTGGGGATTCATGTTTTGAACATTCTTAAGTGAGATGATAAGAAACCTCATATGAAATATGAAAAAGTATGTAATTTTAAGAAGGATTCAAAGTTTATTTGATGAAAATCGTTTTGAAATGGCTGGGATATCCAAAAAAGTGATAATAATAAAAGGCGACATGCCACACTTTTATTTGGATCTCTTTGTTTCACCTTGTTTTTGGATATCTCAGCCATTTCAAAACCGATTTTCATCAAATAAACTTTTGATTCCCCTTAGAACTGCATGCTCTTTGACATCTCATAGAGTGGTTTCTGAATATCTTGCAAAATGTTAAAGGCTAAATTTTCACCTCGACCAGAACTGTACACACCCTTTAATATCAAGGCTTACAGCTTTGTCTTATAAACAAGCAATGTAGATAGAAAAGTGGAAATTCATTTTGGCCTGATTTTTGTGTGTTTTTCAGGTTGGCAGTCACATATCATGTGATAGAGACTGATTATTTGATTAACCCTTTCTGAGCCGGAGACTTTGGACAGTGTATGGGTTTTTCTGTACCAATCAGTGCTCAAAACACACAAAGGAGTTTAAAAAAAACGTATCACTATAAAATTTTAAGACTACATTTGCAGACATATTAAAACTTCTCATTAGTAGTGGTGTATTGTTGTAGTTTCATATTCCTAAACACATTTTTTATTTAATATATTCAAAGTTAAAGCTTGAGTGGTGTTTTTATTCAGTTCGCTGCCTCTAGAGACTACAGGCTAGGCATCCAGGGTGACCGATAGAGTAAATCCTGTTACATAATAAGTCTGTAGTATTTATGTGTCCTCGTTACGCTCAATAAACCAAGGAGAATATATCCGAAGCAGTGGTAGAAATACCTTCCCAAATGCTAGGGCTTTTATGCTACGATGTTTTTTAGTTTTGTTTTACTTATTTGCCCACGTAAAGAGAACACGTTTTATTGCCACATTGCTTTATGCTGATGTGTGCAGTTAGTGGGTAGCTCTGAAATAGTCTGCTTTCTCCCAATGTGAAAAAGATTACATACTGTAAACACAGAAATTTTTGCAGTATATTGATTTTCATGTATTTCATGCTATTTTTGGCTAACTAAATTCTACATCCTGTGAAAATATCTTCACAATTTTCTCTGCACATATTGAATACACTGACAATGTGCACATTGTGAATTCAAGGATCCGCAAAGATGTGTTTGAGCAACTCAGCACACACACACACACACACACACACAAATCATCAAGCGAAAATATCGACGATATTGAAGATATATGTGACCCGCTACAACAAAAGGATCCTAAAGTCGCTGACGGGTGAGCCGAGAAAATCGAGTTTGAAGTCAGATCACCAAAATCTGTCAAACGTTTGGACTTCTGTTTTTACATAATTTTGTAGTCTAATGTATCTTCTATCATCTGCCGAAATTTCAAAGCTAAATGATCAAAGGAAAGGCCTGAAAATAGCATTTTTCTGGGCCATGCTCGGCTCGCCCGTCAGCGACTTTAGGATCCTTTTGTTGTAGCGGGTCACATAATTTGTTGCCTAATAATCAGCTAATATCCCTTCCTGCACATCCCTTATACAAGTATCTCTCATAGAAATCTGAGGTAGAAAAAATAAAGGATAAAATGTGAGGAAAAAACAAAACATACTTATCTCAGCAGTCACTCATAAGATCATAATCAAAGTCTTTCACTCATCAGAAATCTACTTGCCAAATAAATGTGGAAAAAAATTATAGCTTGGTGCAGCTGACCAGTCCCTGTGTAGCACAGACATAAAACATTGTCCAGAGTTTGCTTTCCTGAAGTATTCTGAAAATGTACAAAATGCATACTCTATTTACAGCTCAATCTACAACAAATGTTTGGCCAATTCATACATAAAAGGCATGAGTCAGGCCTATCAATAGCCATTATTGAAAGTGCATTAACCTTGGGAAGTTTACAGTGGGGTTATTGGTCTGTCTGTTTGGTTTGATTTTTTTTTTTCCCTAAAAGACCTTCAAATGCTTCAAAATTTACATTTACTACAGGCAGACAAACACAAAAGTTACATTCATACGGAGGCCAATCATGAATGGAACCATGAGCTTAGTGTATATACGGTACCCCGTAAGCTACAACCAGCATCCATACAATGCCTAATCTTTATTCAAGATGAAATTTTTCAACATGGATAGAGTGTAAACCACAAGAAATCTTGTAGATCTAATCATCAACTAATCTTAATAGTGATTGCTATTAAACTTCAGAGTGCATCTACACAGGGATAAACTAAAAGCTACTGGTAATCATCAAAGATTAAAAGGATGGTACAGTTTTGGTTGAGAAAGGACTTGATGTTTCCAGTGTTGCTTGATGATTAATTTTTGAGATAATGAAAAACCTCCTATGAAATATGAAAGAGCTAGCTTATAATTCTAAGAGGAATTCGAAGTTTTTTTGACAATAATCTGTTTTGTACTAGCTGAGATATCAAAACAAAGTGACCCTAATAAAAAGTGGGATCCACCTTTTATTAGGTTTCCTTTGTTTTACCTCAGCCATTTCAAAACCGATTTTCATCAAATAAACTATGGATTTCTCTTAGAATTGTATGATTTTTAACATTCTACATATTGGTTTCTAAAGTACCTCGCAAAAAAGTTAAAAGCTAAATTCTCACCTCAACCAATACTATCCCATCCCTTTAAAACTTTGAGTTTAATGGGTTAAGTTCAGGAATGTCATGTGAACTTTACTACAAACTATGAGAGAGAAAGTGGAGCTCCATCTCCCAAATTGTGTTTCCATTCTATCAATTTGTTGCAGTATTCATAGATTTAGCAATTAGGAGGCGTTGAAAATTCTGAAACCAAAACAAGCAATTTCATTGCACAGTCTAAACAAAAATTGTGCAAATGAAAGATGGTGTTTTAACTCCACCTCATTAAACATGAGGGTCAAACACCAGAAAGTACAGCCACAAAACCACATACAATAATGTGGTTTACATGTATAAAACTTAATGAGAAAAAGGTCCACCATACAAAGGGGTCATCGCTACTTTACAGGATTAAAGGACAAGTCCACCTTCATATACATAAGGATTGAGAGAATGCAGCAATATTAGTAGAACACATCAGTGAAAGTTTGAGGAAAATTGGACAATCCGTTCAAAAGTTACGAATATTTTAAGTATCTGCGCAGTTACTGCTGGAAGAGAAGACTACTACAGTGTGTGATGTCACATGCGTACAACTAAAGGAAAATAAAAAGAGAATTTCACAAAACTTTACTTTTTGAATAAAGTGCACATTTCTTTGACTTGCTACTGACGTATGTTAACTCTTAACGTGCCATGGTCGCCGAACGGCGACCTTAGTGCTGACGTGCCATGGTCGCCGATCGGCGACTAAGAAGAGCGAGAAAAGCATTGATCATTTAAGTTCTTGTGGTACCGTAATGTGTTACACCAAGAAACTGCCAATGATATGTAGTGGTAGCTGATTAGCATAGCCATCGTTTCCACTGAAAATATAAGCACGCTTACATTGGAAAATTTTGAGTAAATACATGATTTTGCAGCTATGTGTATTTTTTTCGTGTCGGGAAAATGCGCAGCGAGCGCATCCTCTGCGAGATGTGTATGGATCAAAAGTCTCATTGGTAAACCACACGTGTGTATGCTATTGAATCTGCGTGTATTGTCTATGCGGTTCCAGTCGCATTGTTCCGCTTGGATGCTGTCCTGCGGGAAGCTGCTTTGATTTTGTCCCTCAAAGAGGGTCAGCTTTCGTTTGTCGGTCAAGTCTTTCATCCTATTGTTTTGGTGAACTTTCCCCAACGCACCCAACAAGTCACCCTGGAAGGAGTTTCATCAACCACAGGCCATGTAACTTCAGGCGTTCCACAAGGTAGTGTCCTTGGTCCCTTGCTATTTCTTCTATATGTCAATGACCTACCAGAATGCATATCTCCAGATACCACTGTACGCTTATTTGCAGATGACTGCATGTTGTACCGTAACATCAAGTCTGAGGCAGACACAGTCAAGTTACAACAGGATCTTGACTCATTACAGCAATGGGAGGAAGACTGGCTCATGCAATTCAACCCCAAGAAATGCCAAACTCTTCATGTAACCAAAAAGAGACGTCCGATAATCAAGTCCTATAACATCCATGGTCAGATCCTCGATCAAGCTGATACTGCAAAGTATCTTGGTGTCCATCTCACTCATAACTTGAACTGGAACCATCACATCAATGTCATAACAAAGAAAGCAAACTCAACCAGCGCCTTCTTACAACGCAATATCAGGTCATGTCCAAGAAACACAAAGGAGTTGTGCTACAAAGCACTGGTACGCCCCATAATGGAATATGCATGCACCGTTTGGGACCCGTTCACTCAAGACAATATACACAAGCTCGAGATGGTGCAACGTCGCTATGCTCGCTTCATCTGCAATGACTACAGACGAACAAGCAGTGTTGCAGCCATGCTCCACCAGTTACATTGGCCTACACTTCAAGAGCGCAGGGCTCAATTCAAGGTAGTAATGCTGTACCGCATCAAGTACTCACTCATTGACATACCCCCAGATATCATACACCCTTCTTCATCAACTTCACTCCGCGGACACTCTCACAAGCTCTTTATTCCATATGCACGAACTGTTAGCTACCAAAGGACATTCTTCCCAGACACAACCAGACTATGGAATGCTCTGCCCCAGGATACCTTCAACTGCACCACTTTAGCTCAGTTTAAGCAAGTGGTGCAGGATATTCAACTCCGCTAGAAGGGAATGGGATGTTTTTAGCTGCACTCTAGAAAATGTAGTCATTTTAACCTGCACTGTACATAAACACCTCCACACCATGCCTGCCAACAGTACGACAATACACCAAAGGTGGACTGTACTGAACAGGACGAAGAAGAACTTCACTAATCGTCCCCATGCACGCTAGCATAGGAATTGCGCGTGGACAAAGACCTGCCGATTTCAATAGAGTACCCCCCCCCCCCCCCCCCCCCCCCCCCCCCCCCCCCCCGCCCGTGGTCTGCTTTAGACAAAAGAAGGATTAGTAGGCTCTTCCTTCTCAAGTGGACAAAGGACACTCTTCCAGGGCCTGGGACAATTACTTTAGTTTCAAATACAAGATCTGGGACTAAAGGACTCAGATTTGGGAATGAATGGTAAAAACCTCTGGCACGTTAGGGGTTTTGGGCCTGGCACATTAAGAGTTAAGGGTAATATTATTCCCCCTGCCTTCTGAAAGAGACAAGTCGAGTGTTCTTTTGTTATGCGAGAAAAATGGAAATATGTTGAATTTTCCTTATTCTTTCTTTATATCGTTGTACTCATGGGACATCACAAGCTATAGTAGTCTTTTCATCCAGCCGTGACTGAGCAGAAACTTCAAAAATTCATAACTTTTTAACGGATTGTCCGATTTTGCTGAAACTCTCACTGATGTGTTCTACTAATATTGCTGCATTCACTGAACCCACATGTCTATGAAGGTGAACTTGTCCTTTAAGGAACAGAATTCTGTTTTCTTTTAGAAGAAAAACTACAGCAGCATTAATAGAGCAAGTCACATGACTTTTTATTAATAGTACTGCTCTCAATTTGCACTCAACACCTTTTTTCAGGTCATGATTTAGATTGCGATGAAAATCCAAAATTTTACATGTACATTGAGGACAGAAATAATACAGTTTTGTGAGATTCATGAACCAAATCACACAAATCAGTGTGATTATTTTTTTTTTTTGCAAAAAAGACCTGAGGTTGTGCGGTGAGAACCATGACAACAAAAATGTTGAAACTTTATATCCCACAATGCACTGCACATGTCATTCCTTGCTATTATTGCCATGCTGTGGTGTGTCGCAGTATATTGAACTGGCCTTGAGACTAGTAAAGTTTACATACAGTGTGTAACATTCATAACATATGCTTGGGTCTCTTTGCAAATAATCGTGACCCAACAAGTCTTTTTTTTCACAGTTTGAATGCTGAATCAAAAGAACGTGATGCTGATCACGACCCAAATTTTGAAATTTTCGCAATGAGAATGGAGCTATTTTTTTCTTTTTATAGGGTCTATTATGCGATATTCGTTTTCCAGATGGATAGAGACATGTTCGCTATCACATCAAACCACTCAGATTTAATTTGCATACAATCGCATAGATCCTCACACTTGACTTTAATACAAGACATATGTCCACTTGATATCAAGCAGACCAAGTGATGCTTTCAAGGAATTAAGTGAAGTATTGAGTGTTGATGAAAACTGTCCGTGATGTCTTGAGAAAAGGAATATATCTTCAGCTAAGAACAAGAAGGGCTTTACTGCAAATGGGGGAGGGGGGCAGTATTGAGTAATTGGTATCCTGGTGTAGAGCTCGATTCCCTATAACCACATTATGGTGTCAATCTTAAATAATTATCTCATTTTATGTCTTATTCATACGATATATAATTGTACACTTAGAGAGTGGCATTTCATTATGTAATGAGACATGAATCCATTGTCTTCATATCTGCGGGGCAGATCCAGCTTTACACATATACTTCAAATATTTTTTTTTTTTCAGTTGTAGCATCAAACATGGGTTCACGGGGAAAAAGACTATAGGGATTCCATCTCTTGAACTTCCTCGGTGTAGGTAGGGCCTTAATGGCTCCAACAGTAACAGGCAACATTCAACACATTATGAATCGATTATTTCACTGCATGAATAGTGCGATGTTTTAGACATACATACTAAATCAGCACTGAACTGTATGGTTGCCCATAATGGCCAAACAATAACACTTTAATCCGTTGAAGACGAGTCCAGAGTATATACTCGGGCAAGTGTCGATTGGAAATGCGTGTTGTAGCAAAATCAGTCTGTACCTCAACGGGTTAAGATAAAGGCTAGCATGCTTACAGTACCAGGTAGTTTCATTTGCATGATACAGGCATGCTCAACAATAGCATTAACAGAGCTAGACAGTGATGTACTTGAAACGTCCACACATAAATTTATGCAAAAGGTCCATTTGTATCAAGCACAAGTCACTTCACTGCATTTTCCAAGTTTTTACGATGTTGGCTGAGAAGTGACCAGTTGGAGACTAGCTCCCAAATATTTTGACTTTGTGTGATTCTGTGTGTATTATCTTTTATACCCGGATTGCAATTGTTAACTCACATTGGACATTATTCAAGCCCTGGGTTGTTGAACCCATCACTACGAAATACACAAAGCGGAATCCTACCTATACTACTGATTCAAACTGGCTGATTCAAAGCCCCATATCATGCAGAGCCCAAATGACAAAGAATACAAGGACACTATATAATCAATTCTTTAGCTAGCTTTCTGGCCAGTTTAGCAAAGATCTAATGTGTAATGGCTTGGGCTAAGTTACAGTGCTTTGGGGAAAAGGGTTGGCTACAGGATTGTGGTTAAATTACAGTTGAACCTCTCGTATCCGGACAAGTCGGGACCGGGGCTCATCCGGATAAGGGATTTGGCCGGATACGGGAGACTCAATGCTTTATACGACCGTCATAATATACATACACATGTACTGATGTAGCCCATTGTAGTACCACATGTAGTAATGTGTATACTGCAACCTTTTCATTGTTACACTCAGTAACAGACCCCAAAATAGAGGTTTGTGTTTGCAAGAATGAAATCATTTTCTTTTATAAATTCTTGGGATGATTTACCTAAATAATTATTAAGAAATGTATCAAGTAGATCTTGAAAATAAACAGTACGAGTCCACGAAACCACGCTTCAAAATTTGATCATCATGGCTCGGCAAAGTCGACTGTAGGTCGCCATTGTTAGATTGAGTTGGGAATCCCCCTTTCCTCCCGTAATTAAAAAAAGAAAGAAATCATGGCGAGATTGCGTCCGTATAATAGAGAGATCCGGATAAAGGGAGGCCGGATAAGAGAGGTTCAACTGTAGTAGTTTAGACCCTGATGTGGCATTGTAAACATGTAAAGGGTATAAAAGTGTCATAGGTAACAATGCTAGGTAAAAATGGCATCTAGACATAAACAAAATACAATGTAAAAAACAAAACAAAAACTAAAACAAAGACAGAAAAAACAACAACCTGAGGACAAAGAGTCCCATCCGCCATTAATGTCTCAGATCAAGAAAAAGGTGGTAGTACCGGTATACAGAGATTGAGTCACAGGAATTATTACCTGAGGTGTCCAACCCTAAGTTTTTTTCTTTTGTTTCATTTTCATAAACTAGTCAGATGGACCATGAACCGAATTTAGCTTCAGTTAGCTCTGTCACCAAAAAAAAAAAAATGATGATTTGTAGTCTGTCAACCATTTCAGTAATTTTTGCCAAACCAGTACTGACAAGTACAAATATGATGTCAATACTAACAGCAATTATTCTTCCTGATGTGCCACTGATATTGCAAAGCTTTGATCTTCTAAAGTGAGGCTATGATAAAGACTGTTATCTGAACCAGAACAATTTTTAAAAATGTGCCAAAAAGCAGACTGAAATCACTAAATATCTGAGCCACATTATACAAGGGTATATTGTGTTAAAGAAACCTGACACTTCCAAACCAAAATCTCTATTACTTCAAGTAAATCCAGGTTTTTTGGCTTAGTAAGAGAAATAAAGGAGGTCCTTTATGAGCAGAAAACCTCTTCAATTATCCCATCGGCACCAGGATGCGGTGCATCAAGCAGGAACACTTAATAGTGGATATGCCATATCCTTTGCCAGCATAGTATTTCAAAAGTCAAGATTTAAAAGACGAGATTACATGAGTGGTTGAATTGATGATCATGAGCCATAGCCATGGAATGAAAAATAAGTTCTATCCTTTGTGAAGAAAAAAATTAGCAAACACTTACTTCTTTTGGAGATGCTATACATTGCATTTCTGTCACAAAAAGCAATGATTTTTTTTCTTTAGTTGTTAATTTCTGTATCAGTTTAAAATTCAGGATGATTCCTTTGAAAACTAGGTGTTCATTTCTGTTGATGGTGGGCAATTTCTCAATCAACAGGAATCAAAACAACGTGATGCAAGATCACTAATTTGAAGGAATAAGCAGTACCCGCTGCTATAAGGGCTAAGAACCACCACTGTCTATCGCTCAGAAGCTCAGTTGTCTATTGCACAGATATGATGCATGCTAGCAATAAGGAGGTTGTTGGTTTGAGTCCAACCCGAGTATTTATGCCTGTGATTTTTCCTCATGGCTCCTATTGGAACACTAAGTACTCGGTGTTTATTTTTGTGGCAACGTAGGCTAATTCTCAATCAGTTGCAATAAACATTATCACTTGTCAAGAGAAAAGTTAGCAGCTTTTATACTTAAATTATATGCTAAACATTGCTTAATTCTGAGAGTCGTTAGTATCACAAATATCAGTCTCATGATTTTACGGAAAATAACACAGACACAAGGTACAATACAATGTATAAGGTGCGTACATTGCAGTGCACTGCAGGTATCAATCAACCTCCACTTCACTGAAACTGCTACTGTTTATAAACCAATATTTCACAAGGTTTATATTTTCACAAATTTTGCTAGTCAGGTGCTATTGGCAAATTTAAAAAACACATGAGAATATTAACTATGATCCTGTCATGAATGTAATATGGAGGCATATTCTCCAATCATTACTGGTACACACAGTACTCCACGATAGCAAATTTAACAAAGTTTGTAATGTTGCTGGGAAGTCCCGATTTGCACAAAATTAGATTCGCTAAAACTTCGCGCAAGGTGTATACAGTTACTTCTTTGGTAAGACTCTTTGTTTCTACTACTGACAGCAAACACGCAACGGATGTCTGGAACAATGAGCTACTACCGGCTATTAACCCTTTCAAAACTAATCATCTCAAACCACCGACGGAAATGCATGTTATGAAGATGCTCAAGGTAAGGAGAGGGTTAAAACAAATGGCATCATTGTCGCCTCAAATGAATACCAGTGTGTGGTCAACCTCTAGTAGCTATGAACTTTCACTCCTACCACTACAGAGATGGCAGACATTTTGTGATATCATTTGGTCGTATGGTTGTTGTTGGTGTTGTTGTTGTTAGGATGTACTGTGAATTTGGTGGGAGAATAATGCAAACATAGTGGAGGCACATGAGCCATAGGGACATTTCTAGTTGATTTATTCATGAATATGTTATAATGTTCATTGCAACTGTCATGGAAACAAGTAACTGTGATGTGAGATGTGTTTGTATTATTGTGCAGATGTCAATGGGAGCAATATTTCTATACGTATGTCCTATCATAGATCAGTACAGATGAATCTGAATCTGAGTTTAATAGAGGGAGGATTAGGTCATGACATCATCACTTCATCTCATTTGCATAATATCGGTTGAGAGCCAGAAGGGCATTATTACGATTTGGGATGGGGGGGGGGGGGGTATTTAAAGGACAATTTCACCTTCATAGACATGTGGGCTGAGAGAATGCAGCAATATTAGTAGAACACATCAGTGAAAGTTTGGAGAAAATCTGACAATCTGTTCAAAAGTTATTAATCTTTAAAGTGTTTGCGCAATCACTACTGGATAAGAAGACTACTACAGTGTATGATGTCAGATGCGTACAAAGATATAAGGAAAATAAAAAGAGAATTAAAAAAAAACTTTACTTTTTGGATAAAGTGCACATTTCTTCAACTTGTTACTGATGTATGTTGAGGGTAATATTATTCCCCCTGCCTTCTGAAAGAGAGAAGTCAAGTGACCTTTTGTTATGCAAGAAAAGTGAAAATATTTTGAATTTTCTTTATACTTTCTTTATATCGTTGTACACATGTGACATCACAAGCTTTTGTAGTCTTCTCATCCAGCCATGACTGAGTAAAAACTTCAAAAATTCATAACTTTTGAACGGATTGACCAATATTCCTCAAACTCTCACTGATGTGTTCTACTAATATTGCTGCATTCACTCAACCCACGTGTCTATGAAAGTGAACTTGTCCTTTAATTACTGGTATCACAATGTAGAGCTCCATCTCCTACACATACTGGTGTCAATCTAAATTATTTTCATTTTCAGTAACGTATTGAAAATCAAAATCACAATGGTGCTATTTGACCTGACATTTGGAATAACGCTTTAATCATAAATCCACCCACTTTTGATATGCTCAACCTTAGAATGCGATAGTGCCCTTCTGGTCCTCAGCTGCTGATACATGAATGTGGATATGACTAAAAGCATTGTTTTGTTAAAACATGGGGGTGTTATTTTAACACTCAGTGATATTCTTATTTTTTTGTCTGGTTGCAATGGACCGTATTCAGTTCTGTTTGCTCTATACCGCTTTATTTGCTGAAGTCAGCTTTAAAATAGAGCGACCTTTCACCATGGTTTCAACAAGATGTTTATTTCTAAAACTGACAAAAAGCCCCTCCATCTTAACATCTGTCCTTGAACAGCGTACACATTTAAAAGTCGATATATATACTATACAGCCATTTTCCACACTTCCTTTGGCCATGTTTTAAAGGGATCGTATGGTTTTGGTTGAGACCTAATTTTGGGTTTCTAACAATTTTTTGGTAAGATAATGAGAAACCTCTTATGAAATATGAAAGAGTATGTGATTCTTTGAGGAATTCAATGTTTACTTGATGAAAATTGGTTTTGAAATGGTTGAGATATCCAAAAAAGAGTGATTCTACTATTGAAAGTGTGGGACCCACACTTTGTTACAATCGCCTTTTTTTACTTTGTTTTTGGATGTTTCAGTCATTCCAAACCCGATTTTCATCAAATAAACTTTGAATTCCTCTGAAAATGGTATGCTCTGTACTATATCATAAGTGTTTTCTTGGTATCTCGCAAAAAGTTAAAAGCCCAATTCTCATCTCCACCAATACTGTACCATCCCTTTAAGGAATTATCAAGTCTGACTAGCTTTTAAAGAAAAATCCATTCCAGCCATTTTCCCCACTTCCTTTGGCCATGTTTTAAGGAATTATCAAGTCTGACTAGCTTTTAAAGAAAAAAAAAATCCATTCCAGAATTGTATTTATTTCATAAGAAAGAGGGAAAACATAGCTCTGAAGAACAGTGCAAACAATGTTCTAAATCAGATTTCCAAGAATAAGGAAGGTATGACATTCTGAAATGTCAAAATTTTTAAGAAAACACTTTTTGACCAGTAGTAGTGAATATTCAAATCAGCAAGCTGATGATGTCATACAGAGCTGCCAACTTTTGTAAAGACCTTTCAGTACTTTGATGGCTAAAATCATTTTATTTGCCCCTTTTTTGACTGAAAATCAGTAATCCTTAACAGTGTAATAGAATATATAACAGACATTATTTCTAAAATCAGTTATTTGCTTGTAGGGCAATTCCACGGTATATATAGGACACAGGTGCCAAAAATTCAAAATGATATTTGTTTCAAACACCATACATTTTCAGACAATACTCGAGTTGAAGTTTTAAGAATCATTATGCTTTTCAATAAAAGCGGCCATTTTGATTTTCAAAATGGCTGCCAAAATATACCTATAACTCAATGGTAAAAAGAGTGTATTGTCACATAACTTACTCTCTGTATATCCACTTTACTAGTACTCTAAACAACAATCTTTTATATGTATGCAGTTACCAGAGAAGTCTTTTACCACACGATAGAAAAAAAAAAACTGGTTCCTTTAAAGAATTTGATAAAAACTTTTAATTAGTTTGACAATGATGAGTGTAACGTCAGTTACCAAAAACAAGGAATTTTTAACTTTATTCATCAAAGAAAGTGAGCTGTATGATGTAACTTGGGATTTCGTCGGGTGCCCGTGCATTGGCCGCTAACGCAATACAAATTGTATTGCGTTAGCGGCCAATGCACGGGCACCCGACGATTTCTAATGTATGTCCATATGCCTTCCTTTTAATACCAGAAATAAGGATACTTGGCATACTGGAGAGTCAAAATGAACACTTCAAAATGTGTAACGTCAGTTACCGAAACGTCATACACGAGTATGTAATGTCAGTTACCATGACAGTATAACTGAGGCAAATTTTTTGACTTTAGGCCATTTCAATACATCTGGGAAGTCAAAGGTTATCAACAAAGAGCAGCAATCCCTTTGATAGGGAATGATATCATCACCATGGTATGTCCATGGATACATTTTTGTTTTCATTTTATATATGTTTTGTTTATTTTTTTATTTATTTATCATAATTATCATTTTTTTTTTGGGGGGGGGGGGCTTGAGCTTTTGATTTTTGATTCAGCACAAGTTTAAGGTTAAATCATCTGGAAGTTTAGGTTTACCACATGCAATATATGCACTCAAATTACTATACAGTACATTCCCAGTCCTACCGGATGATAAAGCTACCAAAGTTTGTAGGCCTAATCAATGACATGGTTGCATGGTAACCACCTTTTCTATACAAAAGCTTGTGTACAGCTTTATACCAACAGTTTTATAATCTTTACTAATGATTGCTTTTGCTAGCATTTTTCTTTTTTGCTTGAAGCTTAGTGAAGTGTCTACCTCAAGGCAAATGCACAAACAGATATATTTCTTCGCTTGCACTTAAATGTGTGGTTTAGTTAATGTGGCACATCTTGTATTATGGTACATAAGGCATGTACTCGTTACTGTTTGAAACTTAACACTGATGTTGCCAAACGTTTAACACTGATGTGGCTCAAAGTGAGAGGTGATTCTAGGGTTTAAAAAAAAATGTTCATATTTGTTGATTACTTTATTTCATTCATGCAGGGACATTTTGTAATACATGATAATTATGAACAGGAAGATTTGTTTATATTGATCTTAGAATTCTTTTGTTGCAAAGTCCTATTTCTTGGTATCTGGGATGTATTTGCAAGCCTTGATATATCATTGAAAAGGAAAAGAAAAACAGTTATATTACTTCAAGCAAGGAATAAACCAATAATGCTCTTTTGACCAAAAAAGCATAATGTTTCTTCTTCACAGAGAAATATTAAAAGTGCAACACTTTTTATTCAAATCAATTGATGATGGAGATCATATTTTTTTTTGTTATTTATGGCCCTAACAATGCCTTGAAGGAGAAGGGGTAAAATAAAGAAAAGAAGAAGAAATATATCACAGTAGATTTCATACATATTTATGTATATTTATGAGTTGATATGTGTTTTTTCCCCATTACCTTAAAGATATTTTTTTTTTTCACACAAAAAAATATCCGTGTTTTGTGTAGTACTGCAGGGTATTATGGGTGGGGCACTCTAGATAGAAACTTTCCTGTTCATTAAAAAAAAACCCTTAGTTATGTCAATATATTTATACTTGGAACTGCTGAATCTTAAATGGCTCTGTGTAATCATAACTGTTGAATAAGCATTCAATCTTAAGACAAATGTCAAGTAATATCCTCTGGTGCATTTACATTATTTTTGCCCAACTGTGCTATGGCATGGGGGAGGGGGGTTGCCCCCTAAGGGCCCTACCCCATTTGTGTCTTAAGATTTTTTTTTTATTTGTTGCTAAGTAATTGCCTGGGATTGTTACTGGTATACTGCAGCAGTATAATAACCTGTTAAATAAATTAGTTCTCTGTAAACCCCATAGCAAAAGTATGTGTAACGTCAGTTACGTAACGTCAGTTACTGACATGTTTACCTTTAAGTTTTCATTAAACACAAAGAAAATGGACTAATGTTTCGTTTCATTTGTGTATTTATAATTGATGAACCAAGGTATGATTCCATATCAAACAAATCATTCTGAAAGGTCAGAATTATGAAATATCACAAAACTATTCCCAATCATGATTTTGCGTGTGTAAACCCTATGGCAAATGTAAGCGTAACGTCAGTTACGTAACATCAGTTACCGTCATGCCTTCACTGAAATTGGCATGGTGCTAAAAGGAAATATCTAGGGTGCACATTATTTTGCACACCTGTTTCTAAGAACCTAGGTGTATTGCCATATTAAACACATAAAGGCTAGAAGTCAGGGACATGAGATATTTCCATTTAAATCTACACCATGATTTTCCATGTCCTTTTTCCGTAACGTCAGTTACCGACACATTTTCACTTGCTATCTGATAAGAAATGCAGTTTGAGAGAAAAACTTTCCACCTATTTCTTCATTCTCATGAACTCATTCATCAATGCTAATAGCAAGCCCCAGGTGCTTTCATTCACAAAACTACAACGTAAACAATTTCATGAAAATCCTTACGCGTAACGTCAGTTACCGTGGAATTGCCCTGTAACCTTCAGTATTCTTCTCCAATTTCAGTAGAAATTACTGAAATTCAGTACTAGTTGGCAGCTCTGGTCATGCTTTCACAATTCTTATTCATTTCATATACAGAAATAACAAAAATCTATTATTTTACCTGTGTAAATATAAAACTTGCTTTAAAACCACCCAAAATGAAATAAACAAATATGTACTCTCATTGTTCACATTGTATTTATCCTGTGATTATACAGTAAATAAACAAACAAATATTTACCAAACACACAAACTATTGAATTTAATTGAACATGGTACTGAATCCATAAAATCAAGCAGTCTCCATTCATATTCAAGCAGAACAGACATATTTTAGAGATTCTTGTTAGGCCTATTGAATCATGATGTAAGAATTATGATATTTGGTTAAAATTTTATGTTACAATTTAATGAAATGTATGATGTCATAACAGTAAGTCGTGAACAGCGTGCACTGAAAAACAAAATGGGTGATAATACCTCAGATGTAATAAGTGGAGTACAGCCATTTGAAACTGCTCTAGTACGAGAAAGGTGTCCTCGTCCACACAATCGAAAAGTTCCTAATGTGAGGGATCATGAGCGTGGAAGGATATCACAGCAATGGTGTGTGTGTGTGTGGGGGGGGGGGTTGTAGGTGTGGAAGGGGAGTGTCTTCCCCCCCCCCCCCCACACACACACACACACACACACACTTTCCACTGTACAGAGCTTTGACAATTTTGCATTTTTAAAGGGTGTGTACAGTTCTGGTTGAGGTGAGGATTTAGCTTTTGACGTTTTGCCAGATATTCAGAAACCACTCTATGAGATGTCAAAGAGCATGCAATTCTAAGGGGTATCAAAAGTTTATTTGATGAAAATCAGTTTGGAAATGGCTGAGATATCCAAAAACAAGGTGAAACAAAGAGATCCTAATAAGAGGCGTGGCCTGTCACCTCGTATCATTATCACTTTTTTTGATATCTCAGCCATTTGAAAACCAATTTTCATCAAATAAACGTTGAATCCTTCTTAAAATTACATGCTCTTTCATATTTCATAAGAGGTTTCTCATTATCTCACTTAGGAATGTTCAAAACATGAATCCCCACCTCAACCAGTACTGTACAGTGCCTTTAAGGTGCACTCTGGTGCATACTTCAGTGAAGATTTCAACACATGCATAAAGAGAGTGTGCCTGTGGGAAATCCCAAAAGTTTGGGAATGTTCGGATTTTCAGGGATTTGAGAGACATTTCTCCTTTTTTAACTTTTTGTTTTTGGGTTCAGCGTGAGAATAAATTCTTTCATTGGAGTGAGACAGTTAATTAAAATCTGGTGAACTGTGTGAGTCTCACGCTAAGATAGTAAATGAGAATTAGGAGCCCTTTGTCCAAAGTCCCTGGCACAGCTAAAAGGTTAATAATACCTGTTCAGACTGCAGGGCCCTGTTTCATAAAGCTGTTCGTAAAGTTACGAACAACTTACGAGCGACTGGTGATCAGTTCTGATGTGCTATACTTATCGGAATTTCCATAATTCAGCACAAGAACTGATCACCAGTCGCTCGTAAGTCGTTCGTAACTTTACGAACAGCTTTATGAAACACACCCCTTAACCCGTTGAGGACGAGTCCCGAGTATACTCGGGCAGGTGTCTATGGGAAATGCGTGTTGTAGCAAAATCAAACCGTCCTCAACGGGTTAAGAGCCTTTAAATGAGCATATTATAGGACATATCAGCAGCAGCAAAGGAGGAAGTATTCTGACTAAAACATTTTTCAGCCCCCAATATTTGTAGAGGACTGTTATGTCAATGCAAAGAGCAAACACATTCAGGATTTCCAATGCCAGTAAACAACATCAGCACAAACACAGTGACATCATGGCCTCCAAGACTAATTACAAAGAACAAACTCATGCAGACATCACATACAGTTTCTTACAGGGGAATAAAATGTATGTAAATGAATTGGCCAAAGTTCGCAGTGGGTGTTTCACGGAGAACTAAGGTAAAAGGTCAGAAACTAATAGGCTCTGTGCAAATTAATGCATTGCATGTGGTTTCTCTGAGTTGCTGTTATTTTATTTCCTTTTTACAGTCTAGTCTGGAAATCACACTGTTAAACTGACAGTGGTAAGGCTATTTGTTTGCATTTGTGTATTGGGGTCTACTTTGTTGGAAAGTGTCCTTTTATACTCATTTTGACATAAGACTGATGATTGATCCATTAAAAACATATTCATATGGGCACAACTGACACCCTATGAAGCATAATACTGAAATAAGATAGAAAACTGCAGTTCCTCCCCCTTTTTTTGGTAGTGGAAGCATGCAAAGAAGCAGATAATCAGAAAAGATGATCTTTCACAGGATGTTAAAAAAAATAAATAAAAGATAAAGGAAAAAGTATGAAACATAAATTAGTTGATTTCATTAATTAAGACATTTTGGTAATTAACTTACATAGGTCTCAGTAATCATAAAGAAGTTTGTAATCTGTAGGTACATTGTACTAGATACAAGATGTGATTCTATAAATCACCTCAAGCAGCACAAAATCTTTCTGTTTTTTTATTGCTGAACAAGCATTGCACACAAGTATTTGGCAGGTCAACAGTAGGTCATAACATCATTGATGCTCAATAATGCAAACTACACTTGTATAGTACATATAATATGTTCTATTCTAAAACTGTTACTTTTTTTTTTGTAATTCTTCACTCGGAAATTATAATGTAATGGACAAAGGGGTTGCGCCACACAAGTGGTGTATGAGAAGCTGATCTCTATAGAATAAATCCTGAATTACAATATAACAAGCTCTTGTTGCTTGTTGTTATCTAATTAATGTAAAACCTGAAAAGGCATTTTTGTTGAACACCGAACATAAACAGTGTGAATTATATAAAACTGCATTAAAGAAAGATTTAAAAATTTAGAACTACTTAAACCTCAACATGATCTTGAAATGTACATGTAGTATGATATTGTACTATACTATGTATGACATAAATTTGACATTGATATCATGAATATGTCTTATAAATAAAACAAGTGTATTTCTATGCAGGAGGATTAAGAAAACATACATTACTTCACAGTCAGCTCCATCAATCTGGCCAAAAAAAAAAATGATTGGTATGATTCAAGGTTAGTCTAGTATGTCCTGTCACACTCAAATGTCAGGCAAGAGCATGGAAACTCTAAGCTACTAAGCCTGAGAGTAATGACTGCCTGAAAACAAGACTAATACGCTGTAAAACATCTCTTACAATTTTGCAGTTATGATTAAATACTGAATGTTCACTGTCAGAGAAATTCCAGAGCAAAAAAGTGAGTAGAACCAGGAAGTATAGAATATAATGATGTAAAAAAAAAGTCAGCCTTGATATTTACCATAATGTAGGTTTCAAGTAATTGATTTGTGGTTGATGTTAGTTTTGCAATCTTCATAAATTGTCTGACGCTAGCACACTATCTGTCATGTATGACAAGCTATCAATAAAGAGCAAGTCACTGTATGGATATTGCAACAGTGCTTAACCTATTGAGGACGGGCTGATTTTGCCACCACACGCATTTCCCATAGACACCTGCCTGAGTATAGGGACATGTCTTCATCGGGACAATGTGCCAAATCTTGATAAGACTGTATTATTACAGTTTACTGTAAGACCAGAAACATTCACAGCACAAAACTTACGCAAATTGGAGCCAACTGCCCTTTTCACTGCATAAATCTTCTGTGAACTGCCAACCATTAGACAATTGATCAGTATACTGCATGTTAATTTACCACCTCTTTGCTCCCTGCCAAATTCGTGAAAGTTTCATGCACAGGAAAATTTTTGGTTTTACGTGATACATAGGGCCCATAGCTTTATCTATATTCTCATGAGCCCCTTGCTAATAAAAGGTCTTTCATCAGGCATGTTTGATATCATGAAGATGGTCATTTTATCTGAATTTTTTTTTATCTGTATTTTTTTTATTGATTTTCTTTTGTAACTTGTTCAGTGCTTGCCATTTATTGTATATCATTGTATATGTTTGCATTTTCGCCATGTGTATGTATGCTTTGTTATTCGATGTAAAACACGGCCTTGCTGAAATACAGCTGTCCAGCTGAAAGCAGGCTTTTATTTCTGTGTATAAATAAAATAAACTCAACTCAACTCAGAGACAAGAAAATGGAGCTTTTATCTAGGCATTGCCTAGAGTGGGATTATTCCCGACCAAATAAAAGATTACAGTCTGAAATTTAAGAGTTAAAACTCCACAAGTATAAGAGAAAAAATCTAATTGAGGCTTGGAAAAATGAGCAGAGTTATGAAATTGTGAGTTTTCACTAGACTTCCACAAAACAGGGTTTATACTGGACACCTCATATCATCTCTCACCACCATGAATATTTGTTACAACTGCATCACCTCGTATTTTACTTCCAACTGAATTCGGTGTAGTTTAAAGGGTGTGCATAGTTCTGGTCGGGGTAAGGATTTAGCTTTTAACCTTTTGCGAGATATTCAGAAACCACTCTATGAGATGTCACAGAGCATGCAATTCTAAGGGGTATCAAAAGCTTATTTGCTGAAAATCGGTTTTGAAATGGCTGAGATATCCCAAAACAAGGTGAAACAAAGAGATCCTAATAAAAGGCGAGGCCTGTCGCCTTTTATTATTATTATCACTTTTTTGGATGTTTATATCTCAGCCACTTGAAAACCAATTTTCATCAAAGGAACGTTGAATCCTTCTTAAAATTACACGCTCTTTCATATTTCATAAAAGGTTTCTCATTATCTCACTTAGGAATGTTCAAAACATGAATCCCCACCTCAACCAGTGCTGTACAGTCCCTTTAACTACTGAGCAATAAAACATATGCAGCAATGGCAGATCCAGGTGGATGTGCACTGGACGCACGCTCCTCTTTAATTTGAGAAAATAAAAGAAATCAACATAAACAAAATAAAAGGAAGCCCGTGCCCTTTCAATTTCAAAGAAACCATCTTTGTCAACCCATTATAGTGACACCAGAAAATTGCGCTGTACCCCCCTTTTTTTGCTTGTCAGCTGATTATACCTGGAAGTGGCATGTGAAATACTTTTTGCGCCCCATTTACGAAATTCCTGGATCCGCCACTGAGCAGTTATGAGTGCAAAGAGGGAATGCAAGTAATGAGGTAAAATACGATGTGTAGTGAACCAGGAAGTCTCACGTTATAAGGTCACTGCCTTATGATTGATTGATGAATGTGTGGTATTCCCTTAAAGAATTCAAACTTATGGCACATCACAAAGTTCATTATTTTCTGTGCTTCTACTGAAAATAGTCCCTCGTATCACGATGCAGCAACCACCTAAAAATGTGGACGACGGATCACCATGCAAGTACTTTGCATCACAAACGACCTGATGTGTTTCTATAGACAGGAAAATTTGAGGCATTACCCACATTGCTGCGTATCACCTCCCACCGCCTCCATAGTGTTCAGTAGAAAGATGCTCATCAGTTGGGGCATCTTTATACAACTTAGTCAGCAAACATTTTTAATTTTGATTTTTGTGCAACTCTATTTGTTGACAACTGAAAGAAGCTCACCAGGCTATGGGAAAGAATAAAGAAAAGATTTAAAGTCAAGACATCAATGAAAAAGAATTAACCTAGTTGGAGGTTTGGCAAATATCCAATAAGTATCCCCTCAACAACTGATGAGGTGGACACCAGGAAGGAAAGGGAAGAAATATAATTGTCAAATGTGTTTAAAGTATATTAATAACACTTAACAGAATGTTCCATTAGTAAGATATGAACTGGGCTCTCTAGAGCTATTAGGAAGGAAATCGAAATATGACTCAAATTCATTGACTCTTAATGAGGACTTTGCCTCTCATGTGTGGGGATTCAGAAATATGACTAGTTAGTTCATATATCAGTCACATTTGAGGAACAATCCATTTAGAAGTTATTTCTATAAAAAGTTGTGGATAAAACCATGTGTGCTGCTATCACTGGGTAAGAAGGCCACAGAAATATATGTGACTCGCTACAACAAAAGGATCCTAAAGTCGCTGATGGGTGAGCCGAGAAAATCGAGTTTGAAGTCAGATCATCAAAATCCATCAAAACGTACGGATTTCTGTTTTTGACATAATTTTGTAGTCTAATGTATCTTCTATCATCTGCCGAAATTTCGAAGCTAAATGATCAAAGGAAAGGCCAGAAAATAGCATTTTTCTGGAACATAATTTTCTGACTTTCAACGGAACAGAAACGCGTCCGAAGATTTGGATTTAGCGCCACAGCTAGACTCTGCCCTTAGCAACGAGGGAGTGATCTCATGGGTCGGTGCGTGGCATCCTGGTTGCTGATTGGTCGTGCGTAACTGAACATCGTGGAGGTTGCTATGAGCATGCCTTCTATTGTCAAGAAGTGTAAACTGTCTTGCCAACCGAGTGCTTTTATGAGTCATGTTCATATGACATTAAAGTGGAAGAGTAATGGAGTAATGTCCTGCAATTTCCAGAAAATTGTCCTTCCCCGACTTTTGGATCCTTTTGTTTCAGTGAGTCACATATGCTGTCACAGTCAGAGAACTATAGAAAGAATGTTACATGATTTCATTATCTAGTAATTTTATTTTAGAAGCACATGATTCACCTCTTTCAGAAGACAAGGGAATTATATTGCCTTTAAAAGGCATCACTTACCATTTGCAGATGAAACAAAAACCCAGCTTATTTGCTTCAGAATAGGTATAACATGTGAGTCAAGGATGAAAACAATGTGAAAATGTTAATATGTATAATCAATGTTCAGTATTGTTAAATATACAAAATGTGAACAATAATCATCATATAGAATTGTTTCTAGACTAAACCATCTACAGTTACAGTTCATTGAGAAAAATAGTGACACCTCCTTATATTTTTAGGCTTTATTGTAAAATTTTCATATGGTAGGATGTTTGGTGATGCAATTGACTTACACTACATGCATCATCCTAAGTACCCAAACATTTTTAAAATCACTGCTCCCAATGGTAAACAAAGACTTTAACGTACATCAGAGACAAGTCAAAGGAATGAATGTACAAAAATATTGAATTCTTACGTGTTTTTTCTTTCATTTCCCTATTGTGACATCACAGACTATTGTAGCCTTATCATAATGCAATTTTTAAAGGACAAGTCCACCTTCATATACATAAGGACTGAGAAAATGCAGCAATGTTAGTAGAACACATCAGTGAAAGTTTGAGGAAAATTGGACAATCCATTCAAAAGTTATGAATTTTTAAAGTATCTGCGCAGTCACTGCTGGATGAGAAGACTGCTACAGTGTATGATGTCATATGCGTACAACTATATAAGGAAAATAAAAAGAGAATTTCACAAATTTTACTGTTTGAATAAAGTGCACATTTCTTCAACTTGTTACTGACATATATGTTAAGGGTAATATTATTACCCCTGCCTTCTGAAAGTCGAGTGCTCTTTTTTTGTGTGAGAAAAATGAAAATATGTTGAATTTTCTTTATTCTTTCTTTATCTTGTTGTACACACTTGACATCACAAGCTATAGTAGTCTTTTCATCCAGCCATGACTGAGCAAAACCTTCAAAAATTCATAACTTTTGAACAGATTGTCCAATTTTCCTCAAACTTTCACTGATGTGTTCTACTAATATTGCTGCATTCACTCACTATGAAGGTGAACTTGTCCTTTAAAATGTATGATCGTCGTTCTCATCTCTCTCTCTATTCATTTCTTCGAGATCAGTCTGTGAAATATTTTCTCTCAGATAATAGGAGATTTAGGCTTCAACCAACCTTTCGACTTGCTGGCTAGTCAAGTGATTGTACTGTTGCTTTGACTAAAGGTTGGTAGAAGCCTAAATCTGCTATTGTACGATCTCCCCAACTGATGAAGGTTTTCTGCATCTCTCTCAGATGTAAGACATCCCTTTCATAATGTCCTTTTATTGAATGAGCATTTCTACTTGACGCATTGTTAATCTACATTAATGCCACTTTGCCAAGACGTTTTTATTGCTCTACATGTTTCTGATCTGTTTCAGCCTTCTACTACATAATACCTTCCTATTTCTCTCGCTGTAGGCATTGTCTTTAACCCATTGAGGACGGTTTGATTTTGCTACAACACGCATTTACCATAGACACCTGCCCGAGATTACTCGGGACTCGTCTTCAACGGGTTAAACAGTGTCTTCTATCTTTCTCTTTCTATCTAAAGTTGTATTGTCCAGTCACTGTTTATGATACACGATTCCGAGGAATTTAATCCCAGTCATGCACACAGCTCTGTTTTTTTTTTTTTTTTTTTTTTTGTTTTTTCCTCTGAAAGTCTCCTCCACTTGTACAACAATGTACCTCAAAATATGTTAATGTTTTACTCATTACGCACAATATGTACCGGCATGCTACATTTTCATTCATATACCTAACTGTGTGTATTTCTGTAATGAGTACCAGGTAAGTTTATTCATCACTCATTTTGTCATGTTATACATGTAGTTTTATGTTGTTGATCAATCCCATTTTTTTTTTTTTTGTACAGGTCAACAAAAGGAAAAAAAAACCAAGCAACTGAATTGAACTGAAAATATGTGACCATGCATCACAAAACAAACAATAAGTTGCACCCCTTGATTTTACGTGAGGACTCAAAAAAAAAGTGAAATGGTTCAACCAAGTTAATTTTAGTTTTCCATATTTTCTGAAAGAGCTATTCTTCTTCTACATTATTCTTGAGTTTGGGATCATAAATTGAATGGAAAAGAGGGTTTACAGCAGTTTTTTTTTCTAAAACCCCCTTTTTTGGTAGAGTATTGTGATCAGGTTTTTTTTTTTATAGAGGTCCCTTTCATTTCTTGAAAATCCCTTCACTTGACCCTCTTCACTTCCAACTCTAATATCTTTTGAAAGGATGATGCTAAGTATTACTCTGAATGTTTACATTTATCATGGTCAGAGTGTAGTAATAGACCGTGCTCATTTTCAGCTTAATCTAATAATCCATTAATTGTTGGTGATGCAGTGGTTAACACCATGTTTTTGTCCCATTCACGGCACAGGTGGCACGGTTTAGTAAAGACTAAGCTCTTTCCAGAGTGTGTGCTTTCTTTCCAGTATTATGTAGGTTAGGAGAATCCATTTGAATTGAGTTATACATCATTTTAAAGCTTAGAGTCTGCTCTTTTAGAATCTACACTTAGGGCAATTCCACGATAAAGTGGACATGACCATCAAATTTTCAAAATAGTCAAATCTCATTCATTTTGGTATCAAATGAAAGCTTAAGGACTGAATTTTTCATATTTGACCATCTTGTTAAAAAATTACATCATTAACTTTGCTAAATATGTGCATAAAATCAGCATAATTAAATTTGACATAATTATCTGAAAAATATAATGAAGTTAAATGAATGTAGCATGAGAAAATGAGAAAGGAGGTAAAAACTTTGCCTTTGTTTTCAGAGTTTAAGGGTTGAACATCATTACCAAATCATCAAAGTGCAAGATTTTCTATGTGTTAAGCTTCAGCGAACATCGCAAATACGATCATCAATAATGTCACGGTGTTATGGTAAAAACTGATGTTTTTAGTATTGTTTGAAAATTACAGACATAAAAGGGTTTATTTTGATAGCCCAAATCATGACCACATGTAGCTACCATATACAAGTACTAAAATGATGGTAACTCATTTTGTTTATTAATTAAAGCTGATTAAAATGTGTCACGGTGTTACAGTAACTGTAACACCGTGACTATAACACCGTGACTTGCATTGCAATATTAAACACAGGACACATACCGGATTACACATGATAATTAACTGTTAAAGTGACTATCTGATTTCTCTGTCACATGCTCAAAAGATAGCTCTAGGTTTTTCAAGGATTGTTCATAACAGATGGGTCAAGCTATATCCACAAAGATTATCCCTTGTACTTGTTGCCAGCATCATGCAATTTTCACCCTTTCTGTGCCAAAAATCGAGAACTGTGTTTACAATGCAGTGGGGTTTGATATGCCAATCAACACTCAGAGCACATGGTGGGTTAAAATGCAAGCAGCCCACTCACAGTGTGCCACCTACCAGATTCATAACTATCCAGAGCAGACATTTCTGAAGGTTTTGAACTTTTAATTACGGTAAAGACAACAGTTTCAGTTGAGTTAATACCCTTTGTTTAATATTTTTATCAGAACTGACCATTTTATCACATGGTTTGACTCTTCTTGTGTAGACTCAGATGTGTTCCTTACATGATAAACAGTCTGAAATCTTGCTGCAGCTTCTCTGGTATCCTAAAGAATTACTTAGGACATACTGAAGCTAGATCGATGTGTCCACCAAAAGTTAATCTCACTGGAATACTACTTTCCTGCGCATGGTGCTGTGCACAATCTTACAAGTTTCACCATTAAAAGAGCCACACACACTAGGATTTATCGTATGAATGAGAATTTGCATTGTAATCATTTTTATGTACATGTTCATTTTACAGTACATCTTTGAAAAAGAATAATAATTATGGTACATTTTGTACCACACAAATTGCCTGAATGATTCTTTTTATCGCTAATGAAATTGCTAAGTGGGTTCACCTGGCTTTGTGACCAAAGGTATTAAAATAAAAGGTTCAAATTTGTATGTCATCTTTAAATATACAAATTGGACTTTTAAAGAGTAGCTGTAAACACTAAAAGTTCACTCATGAATATTTAACAAGCTTTCAATGATGATAGCGTGAATCATGTCTCAAAACATAAAGTATATTTTACTGAAAGAGCAGTGTTCCTGACTGTAACGTGTACAAACGTATATGACATGTCACGGTGTTACAGTGCAAAGTTTTTCTTTACTTTGTTGTTTTTGTTAATCTGTTATGATTTTAATAATTTTCTGTTTTATCTGGAAGTGTTATACTGTGATGTCAAACATTCATCATGAATCATCATTTCATTCTACCTAATGGAGAAACACTATGAGCTGAAAGTAAGACAACAGGATTCTCCATAGGTTTTCTACACACATTTCAGAGGTCACGGCGTTACAGTCACGGTGTTACGGTGCACTTATTTAAAATCTATGTCATAGTTTTCCTGTCAATTGATTCTTTAATCAAATTTTACTTCATTATTGTCATTGAGTCTCTAGTACACCCAATGAACACATCCACTTATCAAAATGTTCATTAACTTCACAGAGTTTTGTCAGTAAACAAAGTGCACAAAAACCCATGTCCATTTTGCGTCACGGTGTTACAGTGGTAATTAATCTTGCATAACTCATTTACCATGTCAGTTTTTCTTCCTTTCTTTTGTTTTCAAAATTGCTTACGGCGATATGCATAGATACACAATAACATTTTTTTCTCAAGTGTTACATTTTGATTATTATTTACATTTGATGAGTGAAATTATACTCAAAAGTGTCACGGTGTTATCGTGGAATTGCCCCTTAACTAAAAATCCATGTCTGGAGACTTTTTGTTTGTTTTGTGGTGCAGGGTCACATATTATTGTGTGGTCCTTTGTCTTACATCTTGAATTTGTTTTCTTGAGTTTAGGGTTACATAAATTCATTCTTCCTCCATATCTTTGGACTTCTTTGAAGGACCTACAAATTACAAGCACTGCTTTTTACAGGGTTCCTCCATTCTTTGCTGAACTTATCTTCTAAAAGGTACCTTCTTTCATATACCTTTGTAATATTTTCCTCAATTGCCAATTGTTACTGTAATAGGCAAGCCTATTTGTCTCATACAGAATTGCATGAATAGCTGACAGATTTCAAGTGCTATTACATATTTCATGTCATTTTGCAGACCTTGTTTGTGCTTGCTGAAAAGTGAAACAAATTCTAAATTGGATCTGAATGAATTCATCAGATCATATTTGCTATACATTTTGTGCTAAAATTAAAGATAGGGAGAATCATTATGGTTTAATATCGCAGCCAGTAAAAATATTCTTTGTAGATTTGTAAAATCAGAGCTCAGCACTTTGAGTGACTGTTTATTGTGAAGCATTTTGCTTTCTATTACATACAATCCATGACAAACGGAGGGGGGGGGGGGGAGACAAGTTCCTGTTTATGTTCTTGCTATAACTCAAACAACAAGTTAAGCCAGGCATACACGTGAAGGCCATGAAGTAAATCAGAATCTACCCCTTGAATGGATCAGCAACCAAACAGAACAATCCAACCTTTGGAATTTTAAAGACATTTCTGTAATTTACATTCAAATGGATTATGGCTCTATGCTTCACAGAAATGCCTGTCATAAATTCTGGCACCTAGATCGCTGTTGAGGCAAATATGCATTCATACAATGATCACTATTGTGGCAAAATATGCATTCATGCATAGACCTACATTATAATTGTATTCAAGAAACTGTCCTTATCAGATGAATAAAAGACAAATCAAAATCTTCTACCAATTTGAATCATGTTTTATTGAGTGCAAGGTCATGTGAATCCAAGTGATTATATGAATGCTTTAAAAAAAACATTCTGACATAGGAATTTGCAAGCAGTTTCATCAGTATGCAACATCACAGACTTCACATTAAAGAGCTTTTCCTTCCAATTCAGTTCAAGTATTTATTCATTTCCATCATCAAAAAAGAAAAAGAAACAATCTCTTCTTCATCGATATAAAACACTATCAAGTCCACACAGATGGTCAATGTATAAAATATAAAGGATCGGGTGCCATTCCATCACCCTTGATGACGGGCAAGTCCAAGATAAGGTCCCCTCAGAAGGCAAAATTTCATCTTTGCTCAATATTGACATATTTGGTATCATTTTGAAGCTTATGAGTTGAAGTTTTGATTTCCATGGAAGAAAAAATGATATTATGTAAATTTATGCAAATTTCAAGGGCTTCATTTGCATAAATGTAAAACACAGCGTTACGTATGGGACATTTATAAAAATTCATATTTATTCAAAGGAAAGCAAATGATATTTGATTAATATGTGGACATAAGAAGTTCATCAAATAGTTTAACTTGGTATGAAAATTTAGGGATTATGCAAATGATTATGCAAATTAGCTCGTGTCCTATCATGAGATGTCCCATGCGTAACAAAATGAGGTCATTTTTTTAGGTTTTTTCTGAAATTGCTAAGGTTATTTGAATGCCCTTTTGGAAAGTTCTAATTTATTGTTTAAAGAAATTAAATACCATAGAAAAAAGAAAAAAACAGTAAAAGAAATATTCTTTATTAGGCATTGAAATAATGTTACGTATGGGACAAATGCGTTACGTATGGGACATCCTCATATATATTGCATGTGAATGCATGTAGCTAGCTGGGAAGGTCTCTCAGTGCACAAATGGTCAATCATCCTGGAGAAAGCATCCCAGCTTTGGAGCTACTTTTTGAGTTATAGACACTTGAAACAATACATGTACTTGACTGAACAATTTTCAGAAAGAGGGAGGGGAAGATGGCAAAATACACAATGAATATCAGCATTAAAGGGATGGTATAGTTTTTGTAGAAATGGGGATTCAGTTTTCAACATTTTATGAGATGACTGGAAACCAACAATATGAATTACTTAAAAGCATACAATTCTAAGACTAGAGGAATTCAAAGTTAATTTGATGGAGATCCAATTTGAAATGGTTGTGATATAAAAAAATAAAATAAAGTAAAATGATTTTTTTTTTTGATTGCAAGTGATACACAAATTGTCCTTATTCAGTTTTCAATAGTAGCCACAACAAAATTCATGGGTATACATACTGAGGTGTGACTCAAATCAATGACCTGACTGCTAGACAGACATCATACATCTACTCGATTACTGGAATTCCACGCAGCAGGTATTGCTTATCTATCAAGATTAATATTTCTTGTGTCAAGTTGTTTTTTATTGAAACTAAATGGCAAACTGCCCTTCATCAATGGAAGTAAACACTTTAAAATATTCATTTTTTTAGTAGTAACTATCCTGATTAAAATAGGGCATACATACTCAGGTTGGTCATGAATAATATAGAATATGATTGAGTATGATTATAATGGTAAATATTTGGGGGATGTTGTTCCCTTGACAATCTGGATCAGTATTTGAGTAATTTCAACTGATTCCACCTCAATAATTAAATGCAAAAATTTGGTTATGGGTATTTTGCAAAATTATTTTGCAAAATACCCATAAACATGGTTCTCCACACACTGAACGAATGGGAGACAAAGGGCATGCATACTCAGGTTGGTCATAAAAATATGAAAATATGATTGAATATGACTATGATGATGAATATTTGGGGAATATTGTTTCCTTGACAATCTGGATCAGTATTTGAGTAGTTTCAACTGATTTTACTTCAAGAATTATGCAAAATACCCATAAACATGGTTCTCCACACACTAAATGAATGGGGGACAAAGTGTCCCATACGTAACACGTCATGTCTCTCTTTAATTAGAACCTGTAATTAGAGCTTTTTGCCTAATGACATGAAACTTACCTGTGATAATCTTGAGTGTTGTGACTTTCATCACAGTGAGTTACAAGTTGTAGAATGTAATACTTTCAGAGAGTTTTGAGGTTGAAAAAAATGTTCAAAAAAACAAAATTTTCTGGTCCCATACGTAACGGCACATATTTTCTCTTCTAGAATATAATTGTCAAGGTCATTTTTTGCAATTTTTTACATGATTATACTTCTCCTAGATATCAATCACCATGATAAAGTTCAATATGATCAAAGGCCATTAACACTATTTTTCAGGTCATAAAAGTCTCTGAATGTCCCATACGTGACGCGCATGTTATCTTGGACTTGCCCTGACACTGGCACTCGTCCTTATAAATGTAGACCATCAGGGGCACCCAATGTTCATACAACATGTTATCCTGTGTATTGAACAGCATGGCCTGTGACCACATTGTTACCATGGTGTTATGCAGCAAAGAGGTCAACGATTTAACTTCAGATACTAACTTTGTTGCTCTCCTCTGAACTGATTCAAGCTTTTTTGCATCACTCTTTGTATAGTTCATTCCATACACAAGAGCAATATTCAAAGAGTGGTATGGCAAGGGCTTTATAGAATACAGTACGTAGGACACTCATAGTTTGCCTGTTTTTATTTTTTTGTTTTTATTTGTCTTTCTTTCTTTCCCTCCTTTCACACGTATCTTATAATGTACATAAAATCTTAAGCAGGGGCAGATCCAGGAATTCCGTAAAGAGGGGGCGTGTTTACAAAATTAAAGGGGGGGCGCACGCACCCCTCCCCCATTTTTTTCTTTTTATTTCTTTTGTTTCAACAAAAAATAAAGAAGGGCGTGCGCCGGTTGCGGTCCTCCCTGGATCCGCCACTGTTAAGTGGGAGTCCAGCCATAGAAAGGCCAATGGCCTCTGCTTGCTCCTCCATTTTCTCTCTTAGAATTCCCTTTCTTTTTAATTTTTTTTTCTCTCCATTGTGCTTTCTTTTTCTTGCACAACTGTTACCGAATGTAATGTTGTTATCTTCACCTCCTTGTTCTTTGTTACATGTATTTTAATGAAAATTTGGAAATAAATGAAATGAATGAAAATGAAATGAATAGTGATGAGCTGAAATGAAAGCAGGATGTTCTTGAATGATATTAATGAAAATGATAATGTTGAGGTTATTTAGACAGTCAAAGAGGAAAAGGATCTTGGGATATACTTTTCTCCTAACCTCAATTTTACTCTTCATGTGCACAAAGTAGCTGCAAAGGCGAATGAAGAACTCCGTCTGATCAAAAGGACTTTAATATTCATCTGACTAGGGAGTGTTTGTCCTACTGTATAAGGCCCTTGTTAGACCACTCTTGGAATATTGCTCTTGTGTATGGAACAAACTCTCAAATAGTCCAGTGTAAAAAAGCTTGAATTGGTTTAAAGGAGAGCAACAAAATTGGAATCTGAAGTTAAATCATTGTCATGATTCTGTGAGAAAGTATTTGGGGATTCCATCCCTAGAGTATCGACGTGAACGTTCAGATATGATTCAAGTGTTCAAGATTTTGCATGATATGGAAGACTTCCATGATCAAGCTGTTCTCTTTGTTATCAATGATCAAGTAACACGCAGTCATAAGTTTGGTTACAGCTTGTTATTCCGAAGGTTCGTTATTCCAAAGGCTCTTTGCTCCTAAGATTCGTTATTCCGAAGGTTCATTGTTCCGAATTTCATATTCGGATTAACCTATCTTCGGAATAACGAACCTTCGGAATAACGCCACATATTTTCGAATTAACAAAGCCTGTTTCATTTTCGGATTAACGAACCTCTAGGTATAGGGAGTTTGCGTGTTTCGGATTAATGACCCTTCAGAATAAAGAACCTTCGGAATAACGAACAGCACCCACAAGTTTAACCTGTTGAGGACGAGTCTCGAGTATACTCGGGCAGGTGTCTATGGGAAATGCGTGTTGTAGCAAAATCAGTCCATCCTCAGCAGGTTAAGTTGTATAAAGGAAGAGCCTGTGTCAAACTAGTAAAAGGTTTTCACTCTTTCAGTTAGAGAGTTGTAAATATTGATTGGACTATCCTTTGTGCGGAATCTGTCGAGACAACATCAGTTAACAGCTTCAAGTCTATTAAAGCTCAATGATCACTGGAAAGAGAAATATAACAAATTTAATTCAGATTGCATCAACTGACCACCAGTGGATACATCACATGGAACTCCTCAGGCTGAGGATTAAATCATTTGAATGGCCCTCTACAAGTCTTCAACTTACTGGGCGTCATCATACAAAGTTGTAGGTAATTCAGGAAATTGAATATTCTCACCTACATGTAACCTCATTTCCATTCTGTGTCCATCTATGGGTAATTCCATGGGGTTGGGACTGAAATTGTGACATACAAGTTGAAAATTCAAGTTGGGTAAATTGAAATTTCCTTTTTCCCCCTGATTTGTTACTCCCATTCTTCAACTTATTCCACTAGAAATCTGTTTATTACTTCGCATACTTTCAGTCAGCATGGGTAAACAGGTATGGCAAAATACCTATGTTACATGGACTTCATTGGTTGACATCCTTCATAATTTTGTGTTCTGAAATGATAACAATGAACACATCCACGTTTTTTTCGTCCATAGCACATCAACGTGTTATTTAAGAGGCGCATGAGATCATTATTAGTAAGATTGTATGTTCTGATGTCAACTGCAAGCCACTTTTATTAACATGTTTTTTTCTACAAACCATTAACAATTTCAATCAAAGGTTTAACTTTTTCATCAAGAGTGACACAATGGCAATATTCTTAAAAGCACCACAATTGAAGCAAGTGATTTGTATGGGTATTCAAGTGAAAACATGATTTTATTGTTATAATCAGGGGTTTTCAGTCAACAACCTCTCCCACAGTGTACTACCTATGTTACACGGACAGTATGTCTTTGTAACATAGGTACACTACGACATATCAACTGATTTCCTTTATTGTGGTGTGAGATGTTAAAACCTACACATATAGACTTTATGTATGTTCCCACAAATAACACTATTGTAACAGTTCTTTGGAATTATATCTACTGCACACCTGTGGAACAATACCTATGTTACGAAGACTTCAATTCTTTGTAACTCTGGTATGAAAGAAGGCAGACTTAATCAGAAGAAGAAGAAAGTGAAGCTTTACACAATTTGACCTTATATACACTAACAGCATCATCAACTAGTTGTTAACTAACTAAGGAAACTAATAAAGAGAAATCATACAAGTCTTCTTGTCTTCTCCATGTTCTTTGTTTGAAATTAATTTCTGCTCTTTTTTTTCCAATGTCCATTTAGCCCTCGATTTTTGTTTTTCTTCTGTCCATTTTCCCTCTGTGCAGTTTTCTTCTTGTCTAGTTTGTTACATTCGCTCTTCTTGGGTGTTGCTTTGTCGGCTTCCTCTCTGTTTGTGGAGTGCTGTGGATGTGTCCTTTTCACTCTTTCATGTAGTTTAAAATGTAGTGGTGGCAGAGGAGGAGCCATGGCAGATTCATCAACAAACTGAACAAAAGGTGTAAAGAGAAATAGAATAAAAAAAAATAAAAGAAAATTTTTGTCGGGATTGACTATATATTCCTGTTGATGTATCTGTGTGTTTATGAATGGAATTAAATAATTTCAACAATTTTGCTTACATTTCTACCTCTTGGCATACCCATTAGCTAGAGTTCCATGTGTACCTCCCACCAAAATTGGGGAAAAAAAATGGGTTATGCTTAAAATGATGTAAATATTAATAATAATAATAATATAGCACGTAACACATAGGAAAATATCATTTTCATACTCTATGCTAAAAACTTCTTTTGATGTAAGCTAGGAAGGGCAGGTCGCTGCCCCCAGTGTCCTAGCTAAGGTTAGGGCTATGGTCAGGGTTACGGTTACGGTTATGGTCCTTAATAGACTCCCAAAATAATACTAGGCCCTATTTTATATTCATCCCCCATCGAAATTGTCGCCCTCTTTTTGAATGATAGTGTAGAGCAATAATAGTCCAATTTTGATTGGGGTTCATAATTTTATTGAAGCCTTTCCTACCCACTACCCATCCAAACTGAATAGGACCCTGGCATTTTAGCTTTGAGACTTCACAGTGGGTGAACATGGAATGGAAATGGTGAATCCTTGTGAAATGTTAACAACTTCATCAGAGCATCTAACAGATCAGTGAAATCTTGGAAGGAAAACACTTACATTTTCGAAGTAAATCTGTTAAAGAGAAAGAATTTCACAGCTCCTAGTTCCCTCAATATCACCAGCAAAATAAAGCAAACTCTATTTCTCTAGTTCAGATGCAGTCTGGACATCTACGTTTTCCAACTAGTATATAGTGATTAATACTAACTCTAGCACATCTACCTTGGTAGATACCTTATGACAAAAGGGTCCAAAAATTCACAATAATCGGGAGGTAAAACAAATTTATATTGCAGTGAAGATACACTGATATGCTTTAGTATGGTTTTCTAAGAGAGGAATTATATGCTCCTTTTGCAGAGACCAGCATGGACGGAAAATTTGGCGATCAAAATTATGAACATGAACATGTAACAAATATCTCAGTATGTGGGACTACAGTATCATCGTCCACAGTATTTTTGGCCAGTTCAGAGGTTTAGATGTCGTTTTTTTTCCTCTAATAGAGTTACAGAATATGACAAATGTTATTATTTTCGTAAAATAGCGTAAAAGCTTACCAATTGACATCAGAAACATTAAAACTCCTGTACCTACGTTACATGGACAACGGCAGAAAAACAGATCTTGCGCTGTCCAGGTAGGTGTATATTGGCTGTGAGTAGTTTTTCTGCCATTGGGGGAGGACTGCCAGTGACATGAATACGATTGCTGAAGTTAGTAGCTCTTCTTTTTATCGCGAGACGCGTCTTTCCATACCTACGTTACACGAAGAGGCCGGACATCGCACTGAAGTACAGTGATATGTTCTGTATTTTCTGGTTTATTTGGAGGATTTTGATGCTAATTTTTGGATAAGAATACTTCTGAAATATAAATCTCATTATAGAAATAAAGTTTCTGATCATATTATGATTGGAAGTGTATGTAAAACCATGCTATACCTATGTTACAACAAAAATTGCCATGGACATCGTTTGTAACGTAGGTATGAGGTTGCTTGAAGATGCTCTGGTGTTCTTATTTTGTTACAAATGTTTATGTGCCTTATAGTCTTTGTAGAAGTCACCTTGCCTCTCTTAATTATGATAGGCATAATGCTGAAAGGTTGTATATTCCTGTTTTACATTGTCATGAAAATGGCATATATTTATGTCACAACATAAACCACAAAAAACCATGGGACATCATTAGTGAAACAGTCATAGACAAAATACATTTGTACACAGGCTTGTTTTTTTTTTCATCAAATAATTCTTCACACATTTCTCTTCAAGAATAACTGCAAACCACAGACAATTATTTGATAAATTTCTCAGAATATGACTTTTATTCCCTGCACAACATGAAAATCTATAGAAGACCCAACCCCATGGAATGACCCCTATAGATCCCAACTTGGTGGTATGCAGTATAATGTACCTCTCATGACAAACTTACAAAGGATGCTTTAAAAGCACTGCACGTCTTTGAAAAAAAATAGTAGTACACTCAAATGCACAGTGTACAATCATAGTAGTTTTTGAAGAGTCATCTAGCCCAATTCCCCTTCTTCGTGTCAAAGGTACAAGGCACTGCCTAGATTCTTGTGCAACGTTGGCATTCCTGACTCAGTCACTGGCGAGCCAAGTTCACATATTCTTCTCGAACACACATTCTTTTCAAATGCACAAACTCGCCCAAACCGATCGATTTATCGCCAAATGCCACAGTGTAATGAAAGCGTTCCTCGTGATTCCATTCCTGTCACAGGTAGCTTGCATTTCATGTGGTGATTGACTATCAATCAGTATACAAATGACAGTTGGAATTGTGTGCACAAGGTAACTATGGAATGCTTAACCCATGAGGTGAAGCCGAGTGGGTTTAGGCTTAATTCCATAGTTTCCGCATGTACACTTTATTCTGACTGACGCACGAAAAGACATGTGCGTCGTCTGTTTTATAGAATGGGTAATTTTCTTGCCAAAAACTCATTTTCTATCGTGTTACCCGATGACAAATTTACTGGATGCATTTCCTTTTGGCTTGCCATAGACGAGAGCCCGAAAACCATGCATCAGTTTTTACTGGAAGCATGGTTTCTCTTCAGAACCATGCATCCAGTAAAAACTGATGCATGGATGTTTTATCCAATAGGCGTCTTGTACTGAGTGCGCAAACGCTTGCTTACCACGGTATATAATGCGTGAACCTTTGTTACAAGTTTGCGTACTCTTTGCAATAAGTGCGCGATAACATGTTTACCACTGTGACTCAGCGTGCGGCCAGCACAAAATAACACATAGCTCTTGACCAATGAGATCGCAGGATTCTCGCTACCCATTCTATAATCTTCCCTACTTGATTTGCAAGTAAATTCTAAGTTTCTGTCACTGTTTTATGTGCAACAGTCATGCCTACAATATGGTCACTTGACAGAAAGCAATCATAGATTTGTCATACAATTAACAACAAAGCAAAGCTTATAGGCATTTTTACTATAACCTTGCTCATTATATGTCCAGGGTAACAAAAGTCTAGAAGTTACATTGATTAAAAAAACAGAATGTTTTCCCAAAGCATGACTACATTGCTGTCTCAGAATAATGTGGCACACAGGGGGTTTTAACCATGGCACATAAAGACTTATAATCAAATTTCATCTTTTTTCTGTTTCCATCTATCACAACTTGTAATTGGTATGATACCTGCAATCTGATCCATATTTATCCCATTGATCACACCTTAGCAGATGTTGGTAAGATAAATGGATAACATAAAAACATTAATAGTTAAAAGATACTGCCATTATGACGAAATGTAAAAGGTGCTTAAAGTAAACAAAAGTGGTTGTTATGAGTACTCTGCAATTACTATATTACTATTATCAAATTACGACACAATTTTCACTTTCTATTCACCTATGGTGGGGTGATTAAATCTTTGCAGACCCATCACATCAAAGTGTCATAGGTATCGCATACAAACAAGTTTCAGACGGCAAAGAAAGAGTTAATGAAGAATACCTGATAAGATAACAGGCTAAGCAATGGCAGTAAAGAGGTAGGAGACTACCAGAGGAGAGAGTAAGAGTAGTCGTTAAGGATAAAAATGTCGAAACAGAGACAGATTTGTTGCTTCTGGTTTCGCATATGTCATAATGTCATACCCTAAATGTCATTAACTGTTGCCAACTACCCAAAAAAAAATAACATCTCAACACTAGGCCATAGGTCTTTCTCTACCTCCACAAAAACAACAAACAAAACAAACAAAAGAAAACCAAAAAAAAAAAAAAAACTAAACTAAACAAAAAAACCTTAAGCAGGACTGCACACTAACCCATTTTTCTATGCCTGTCTGTGTCTGTGTCTACATAATGTACAATGTATTTTACTGGTCCGACGGTGATTTTTACTGGTCAGTGACCGTCGGACCAGTGCCAGTGTGCAGCACTGCCTTAACCTGTAGAGGACGGTTTGATTTTGCTACAACACGCATAATTTCCCATAGACGCTTGCCTGAGTATGTATACTTGGGACATGTCCTCAACGCGTTAAGACATTGCAATAATTACAAAGAATGATGAAAGTTTATAATTTTACTTTAATGTCTCTCTCCACTTTAGCTATATGGACATTATCACATTAAAACCTATGAAGTCTCACACATTTAATAGGTTTAAGACTTATTATGCCTCAGAGGTCTTTCTTGCATTCACATGCTTGACAAGCTTTAATTCTCACATAATAGCACCTACCTCACAAGTCACAACCCCACCCTCCCCCCCACAAAAAATAATAAAGAAAAAAAAATTCCCCCAAATATGGATTTCCAGTCCCCCCAAAAAGTCACATTGTGGGCCAGTCTTTTCATTTCATTACAATGATTTGAAATAGCCGATGTTAGAATTTACCATATGGCACGATTTAGGCCCTACCGCTTAAAAAGTGCCACAAGTTCCATACTGTGATAACAGGCACACCCACCTCCAACATCCTCCACCTGATCGGTTCTTTGCTTCCAAGGCAATGTAAAATCCCATGCCTAGCTGCTCTCTGACTATGGTATTTTTGTCATATTAATACCATTTATCAGGACACACCTCCATAAATGATTTTATTAAGAGACCATTCCTCATGAAGAAGTTGTAGAAGTAGCTTAATTGGCAGTGCAGTGCAGGGCCGATTGCGATGGGGTGGCCGGCGGCTTGCAAGACCAAGAGTAGGCCTATGTTTGTTTCCAAAATCCACTCATAGAAGGGGTACACTAGTGTTGTGGTGGTTTGAATTATGGTTGCATTGTACAAAGATCTTAGCACTTATCTTGGCAAATATCCATCCACATTAGTATAATGAGAACTTCTTACCAATATGGATGCAGATACAACCATCTACAAAGAAACCCATGGACTGATCCCAAACAATGTAGAGAAATTCACCCACAAAGGAAACTATCATACTCGTCGACTTCATGGAGAATTTTCCTATGAGAGGCCTAAATTCAGCAAGGATTGTCTTAAGTATTCCCTCTATACTCGCACTATTCCAGAGTGGAATCTACTACCAGATAGTGTGAAAACGGCCCACAACCTTGACAAGTTTAAAGCAGATCTATTAAACATAGATGTGTTTAGCATAACCCAAAAAGCACACTTCAAGATTTAATTGTTGCTGCTGCAAATGACCTCGACCACTGTACCGTGATAGCCCACCAGGGCGTTGTGTGCAGTATACAACCAGAACCAGAACCAGAACCAGATTGAAGACCAACAAACTTGGTTAATCGTGACAATTTAGAGTACGAACATACAAGAAAATAACTTCATGCCAGTCCCAGGCGTAAGACTAAAGGCCCAAAACCACTATTTCGGCGCAATTGGTCAAAAATCGTGTCGCTTATGTTCCTTCTCACCTAGGAGAGATAAAAAGCTCTTTCAAAATGCTCCGGTGATTTTATGTGATGCCAAGGGACATATAGACAAAAACTGAAATCATTTCGAAGGCGAGATTGTACCACTAAGCCATCGGTGGAGGGTTAAGTTCGGCCAACAGGCTCAAAAGTGCATGTCGCCAACGATGATTTTTTATGTTTTCTCAACTTTGTGGGAAAATATGAGCATAAAGAAGAAGCTTACTCACAGTTTCAGAAAAGTAGCCGAACGTTCTATGAAAACCTACGTATCACAACTTTATAAGCTTATCATTCTTTAACAACAAACTACCTGATGGAAATGTGTCGCCAGATCTGCTGAAACATAGGTTACCATCTTTGTACTGCAAACTTGGTAATGCTATTACAGTGAATACTACACAATTGTATTGTTTTTCTGACCAAAAGGGGTCTAAGTTTATGTTAAAAAATATTTCATCACTCAGCTTCAAAAGACATGCGACTGCAAATCTCGCAAATATAGATTTTAAAAAGGTAGATTTAAGAGAAGTAACATACGTTACCATCTTTGTAAAAAGTATGAAGGTGCATGGCTCTGAATGATTGTTCTAAAGTTGAGACTTATGGAGTAGATTGTCCTCATACCCATGGGTGGCAAAAGATTCATCATTATGTTGCTAACTTATACGATTTAATCCACAAGTGTAACATACGTGATGTAACTTACGTTACCACCAAATGACAGAAAGCTTAATTACACCATTAATTACCACCTAAATGTATATTTCTCGAATCTGTGCCGTCGATTTGAGGCCATGGGATAGCTCAGCAACCTCTTTTACTGGCATCTTGAGCATTGGCAGCGCGAAAATACCTTTACATGATGTGTTGAAAAACTGAGTAAGTGTTTGATTGTTGGAAATGTGTTGTTGTTTTTCATAGAATCATACTTTACTTCTGTTTATTGTGTGTTTATTAAGTCAGTAGGTTTCACCGTAAAAATCCAGTAATTACTTTGCTGTACAGGCTTATTCTTTTGAAATAAATCACTCAATTTATTAAGTAACGTATGTTTCAAATTTTGGTAACGTAAGTTTCAAGATGTTGTCATGTTAATAAAAGACAATCTACGGAAAATCCCATTTAATCTGAGACAATTTAATTGCTGCAGTTATGATGTTGATGAATTTCTACGTCAAAACATATCAAATTCATTTACAGCTGTATGTTCTTGTTTGTTTGGAGGATGCAGTAAAAGGGGACATAATCATAGTATCTTTAAAAAAATCGTTTGGTGGGCGTTGATGTTCAACTTGGCTTTAATGATGTCATATTTCAGGTATAAGCAATGAATTTAACATTGTTTTAAGAAAATTCAATGCATAGCTAATAAGATTAGAGATTACACAGACCTGTAATTCAAAACTAGTGGACCAGGTCCCTGCATTAATGTAGTAACGTAAGTTTCTAGTTTTGGTAACGTAAGTTTCATCAATTCATGTCATTGAAAAAGGATATTTTAGAGAATGTGCGTGGATAAAAATAACATTTAATTGTTCTAGAACTATTGTTGAAGGAATTCTGTAGGGAAATACGTCTTTTCTATTATATTTATCTTTGGTTATCATAAACCAATATGGTGACTTACTCCCTGACTATATTTAATGGAGAAAATAAACTCAAATTTCTGTCGTAATGTCGTTGATGATCTCAAAGTGAAGAAACACACATTTTGAATGAAGAAAAGGCAACAAAAATACAGTGCATTAGAGAAATGTAATTTCAACTACATTGTATTACTGTTACCACCATAGATCAGGCCTACATGATAATAATAATGATAATGATAATAGTAATTATAGTAATATATGTTTCAGTAAGCTATATGTTTAAGACATTAACATTTTTTGTTCTTCCTTCTCGTTGAAGTTATACAGTTGCAATGGGGAAGAGCAGTGCTAGGATTAAAACCCCATAATTATAGGGAACGTGTTAGCTGTAATCAGAATGGCAAAAAAGCATATCTCTAAGCAAAGATTCAAGAAAAAAAACTTATGCCCGTCTCATAGTTAACAAAGAAAAGAAGCAAAGTTACACATCTTTTTTTTTTACCCTACCACATCAGGGTAATTATAGGAGAGGGGGTTCAGGCTCCCCCGCCCCTTTGCCAGCAGTCAAAATATAAACAAAAGGAAATAAAAAGAAAAAAATGAATCGCGGACTGCACCCTCCCCCGTTTGAAATAAAAAAAAAACAAACAAACATGAAATTGGGCTTGTACTGGCAGCATCGAATTGAGCTGAAGCCTTTGTTTTTTACATTTCTTCAATTTTCTTTTCTTTCTTTTTTTTCTTGCTTGTCAGTCGATGAAACCCGGCAAAAGAAATGAAACCAAAAAAAAAAAAAAAAAAAGAAAAAAAAAGGCACGGGAGCTTTTTATTTTTCTGCCCGTCAGGAGATTAATACTGGAAGTGGTCGACTTTCTCTAACTCCTGACCCCATCCCCCACCCCATAAAAATCCTACTTACGGGCCTGCATGCCTATAATCATTATCAGTATCTTTGTTGTGCATGCATACCAACTTGTCCTTTCACTTTTCTTTTTAAAGATTCAAAACATTTTTCCTGGAGACAATTTCAAGATACGGCAAGAATTATTAATGCAAGACTTGTTATTCTTGCTATCCTTGTGGATTATAATGTTTTATGCATACATAACAAGGAAAATCGAGTACATCATTTTACTAATGACAATTTCATTCATCCTACCCAGTATTGTGCTAATGAAACTGTGTAATTTGACGTTATTTCATGGACCTCATTTTGCCAAAGTCAACTTAGTAAAGTGGTCATTTATTTAGTTAACAAAGAACATTTCTCGGTTCCTTCTTTCCCTATCTCTCCTTTACCGAGTTCAGACATTTTAAATACAAGCAATACGGCGTTATTGTTCATTACGAAGCACTTTAACAGAGTAATCATCTCGTTTCTGCCGTTTCTTGTTTCATACAAGTGTTAAAAATTTTGTGAATACTATTTTATTGCAATTGCTATTTTCAAACTGTTCCTGCATAGAGTAACTGTTGCGACAGCTGATGAGTCTGCAAAGTTATGGATTCGAAACATATCTTTCAACAGCATGAAGATAACAAGTTACAAGACATCAATATGAAGATAACAAGTCACAAGACATCAAGCATACGAAAACTTTCATTATGATAAAATTAAAGTGAAACCTACGTTACCCACCGCTCGTTTTATATTACACGTACATCATGACAATATTTTCATCCGTTAAGGCACGAAACAGCATGTTCCCAACTCTTATCATTTCAATGCCATAAATTCATAAGTATGAAGCCAATTGTCTTCAAAATATCAACAGTTACGGATTACTGTTCTACTGAAGAGTTTATACGAGGACATGTTATAAAGTCTTGCAGTTTTACAACTATTTTAATTGTTATTTTTGAGAATTGTATCGCCATAATATTGCGACATCGTGTTATAATATTCGTTCACTTAGAGTTGAAGAGAAATTAGTGTAAGAATATATACAAAAACCAAAAAGAAAATGTTCCAAAATTTGCTGCACATGTAGTAGTATTGTCTTTGTAACTTACGTTACATTAACGTGAAACATACGTTACGTGGAATCTAACGACTATATTTTTGCGCATATAGTTTCACATGTTTCATCGATGATACTCAAGAATTAGCTGGCAATTTGGGACTGATAAATGGTGAAAAATATTTTCTGAAGAAAGTCTGATGTCAAATTATCGAGAAAACAAATTAACATTACCTGTCTAAGGTTTAACACAATAGGACATGCTGTGTTCAGTATAGCATACAGGTCATTTGCCATCCTTCCCATCTGCAGGCAGCATTTACAAACATGGCAGCCGATGGTATACTTCACATCTGACGCATAATTATCTCAATCATAGAATGTAGTCACCAATCTTAATGCATTTGAAATAGAATGACATGGTAACGTATGTTACATGATGAAATTTACGCCCCATGGAAGAAATTATCACACCTTTAAAATAAAGCAAAACCATGTGTTCATATTTTTCAACTACAAACTTGAATATTTGTCTCGTGGATTGGTATAAAAATGAAACCTATTCTAACAACTTTAATTTTCCCGTTTTGTGATTGTCCAATTGTGCCGAAATAGTGGTTTTGGGCCTAAAACGTCTTTGTCAAATCAAAATGACTCACCTGATGCACGGTCATCAGAAATGAATATAAGAACAGCCATTTGCATAAATCCTGTACCCTGACGGCGTATTCCAACAGTTTTCTACTTCTTGGCATCTCTGCAACTCCCCGAGAGAAAAACGTCCCTGTATTTTCCCATCGCATTGCATGCGAAGAATCACCGTTAGTTCTGTTCGGTGCCAGTGTCCTGCGTGCACGGGTGGATGACCGCACCGTGGGCACCCTTCGCCCCGGCTCTAGCCCCTCCCAACAGTTCGGCGAGCACTCCGTGTTTTCTCCTCCACGACCAAGAAATCTTCGTCGATTTTTGCCCGTTTTGCTTGCTGTTCCAATCATGATTTGAAGCAGCCGACCTGACCATCTGAAACTCTATATCCGTAACTTCATCGCTGGTGGCTGCCTAGTAGCTGACAGGTTACATGTTAGTTGGACTATCACGAGATATTTGAGGAAGTAAGTTTAATTTTATTCTGTGAAGTAGCGATTTCTTGTATCACACAGCCCTTACTCAGATGCGTGGGTTCGGCTTGTGGTTGATGCACACACAGGCTAGGGAGGCTAGAAGGCCAAGGAGGCGCGGCAGGCGGTGAGCCGACGCAGGCGATCCCAGTGATCGATATCTCGTGAGCGCATGCGATTACACCTGGCAGGGGAAATCCCTCTTGACTCCCGTGAGCAACTGTTAACCAATCAACTGTGAGCGTCACAATCAGGTACTGCTAGTATGTAAACAGGGTTCATCTTCGTACAACGGGGCTAGAAAACGGGCAGGGAAACACGCCAAACGCTAAAGGTGTACTCTGTATATGGAACAAGGTTCGCAATGGTAGAAAAGCGGTAATTGAGCGGCAACAGTATGAAAGAGGATTCCTCGCACAGATCTCTACGTGAAAGCATGAGTTTAATGGAATTCAGTAATAGTTTTTTTTCTTCTCCCTCGTTGGCTGAGACACAAATCTGTTATAACGATTGGTCTGTGAGGGACGCACACTGATTTTATGTGTTTTTTTTTTCTCTCTCTCTCTCAACGGTGGGTGAGCTATATACCGACTACTGGTGTTTTTGCTCTCTGGTTTTTTTTTTTTTTTTTTTTTGGTTATCCCCATGAAATTGTAATAAATGTAATAAAAAATGTAATAAATATGATATATGCAGAAAAATATGTTGGTATAGCATATTATGGATTAAACTTCCTTTTGAAACTATATGTCATTGGAAATATTTGTACAATATGTCTTATGATATAAATCATATCTTTGCAGAATATGTTCAACCCTACTTTTACAACACTTGGTATATAGTGCTATTATGTTCATAACTATCTACAGCTTTACTTTCATTATCATAATTAACATTTAACATTATCTAGCCCACATCTACAATATTCAAAATGCTCTTGAGCAATTTCACCTCAAACTGAACACCCACTTAAAACATTCAAAGTATCCTGCTGAGCACCACCAATACATATCTATCTAAAACATGCACATACATTTGGAATAAATAATTGCTTAAATTCTTACGTGTGATTCTAAATGTTTAGAGTTTTAGTGAAGAAATAACTCTGCACTAATTTTCACATTTTACTTGCCCACACACCACCAATAATTATTGTTGAAATAACAGTATTACCTTGGAAGCCCACACTGTATTAGCATAACTGCATTTGATAGAAATTTTGCATTATGTATGCCATGCACTCTAAATCATTCTTGATAATGAATGCTAAAATGAAATCATCCTAAATTATGATATGAATATCTATGGTGTATGATGTAGTTAAGCATGAGAATAATAACAACAAAACTTGTCTGTGTGTTTAAGAAAAATACCACCTGAATGTATTGACCTAGTGCATCTTTTTGCTTTTCCTTTCTTTATTTCATGTAAGTTAGCAAGGGCAGATCCAGGAATTCCATAAAGAGGGGGTGCCTTTACAGGGGGGCACACGTACCCCAAATTTTTTCTTATTATTTCTTTTGTTTTTACAAAAAATAAAAAGACAAAGGGGGAGGTGCCCCGGTGCGCTCCTCCTGGATCCACCACTGGTTATACAGTGAGGTCTCCCTCAAAGTACTGTTTTATTTCTGTTCTCTTTTTTTCTAAATCAACCTCGTGTTTGTATTGATAACCAACCAAGGAACCCTCACTTCAGCACCTTCCTGGACAAACATTAGCCTGTTCTCTTTGTGTCCGTGTTTGTGTATGGGTGTGTCTGTGTGGTGTGTGTATTTGTATGTAAGTGAAGTAAAAGGAGAGTGAATGTGGGTGTTTGAGGTCATGGGGGAGGGGGAGGGTGGACAGTTATAGGATCCAGCCAGAATCAAGATGATAACAGGTAAGAGAATAGTTATATTTGTCTGCTTGTGTATAGAGTATCATATAAGGTTCTCAATGTACCAATGTATACCTATTGTATGATCAATGTACCTATGGTAGGCCTACAGCTGTACAAACATAGTAGAGCGTACCTACTATTTGGTCCAGTAAACACAGGATAAAATGCAATTTGTATCAATGGCTGTATGATTGTTCTGTTTTTTTCCAGCTTTCAGAAAATTCTGTCACCACAAATGCAAGAAAAATAAAGGAACAGTATGTCTCTTTGTAACCGTCACAGGATACTAATTTGCTATGTAACACTCTCACTCTATCATCATCAATTTATCATCTGCATCATCACATCAAATACCTGTCATCTTTTGTATGATTCATCAACACTTCTCAAGGTCAGATCCAGGAATTTCGTAAAGGGGAGAGGCCTTCACAAAATCAAAGGGGGCACACACGCTTTGCCCCATTTTTTATTTTCACTTATTTTGTTTTAACAAAAAATAAAGAGGGGGAGTATGCCTGGTGCGTCCCCCTCTGGATCCGCCACTGCTTCAGAATAAAGAAACAATTTACATAAACTCTAGTATTACCAATCTCCAGTTGAGAGTTTATTGAGAAAAAGGAAAGAATGTGACATAAAGACAACAAATAGAAAGGAAAAAGAAAAAGTTGCCTGCACACGACAACTCGCACAGGCAAGGTACTCTGAGAGATAAACAAAACTGAATGACAAGACATAAATCTTTCATTACTACTTGCAACCTGGTTGCACATAAATGTCAATGGCAGTTTCTGACACTGGCTGGTCTGCAGGGGGTTGACATGGTAACATGGCTTGTCTACTCTTCGAGTCAGTACATGACCTTTGACCCTTTACGCATTTAGCAAAATCACATACATCACTATGCTAGACCTGCACGTACATGAACTTGCCCCCTTTAGGCTTGTTTATTGTGGCAAGTATTTGTACTGTTGATCTCTCCCCTAAGACATAGGATACCAATATATCGTTAAAGCAATTGTCTCAAATGTTCATGTATTCTTTTACAATCGATGAATCATAAATACATAGCTAGTGTAAACATCTTTACATCAAGGTTCTCTAAATTACTAACTGCCACATCTACACTGTGTTTACACACCAAAACATTTCTATTGACTTTTAGTACCAGCTTCTTATATATATATATATATATATATATATATATATATATATATAAATATATATATATATATATGGACATACATATTTAGAACTGTCATCACAGCAGTTGTCACATTTGTCCCTCAACATGAGTGTCACATTGAACAATTTCCAGTTTATAAGTTTATAAAATATACACGTATCTCAAATGGACATGGTATATTTTTGTTGTGTGGTTTCTTACCAAGAATCAAGGTAGAAGAAATAAGACAATGTAACAAAGAAATGGTGAAATATACAAAGCCAACAACAATATTCACAAATTTTTAAGCAGAGAAATATAAAGGCACAAATGGCTTCACTTGCATGATGCGTTCAATGAAAACAATGTTTTTCAAACTGTAGACATACAGTTGAGTCTCATACACATTTTCAAACTTAAAAAAGAAGAAGACAAAGATATCATCTCCATATTGTTGGTAGATCATTAATAAAGGTCTGGGTTTTAAATCTGGCAAACTTTACTTTTCACGATGTCATTACAAAGGCCTTTATTCAAATATTTTGTTGAAATATAATTCCAAAATTACCTATGTACATACTACACTGTTTCTTCCAGCTAAAGAGAGAGAGAGAGAGAGAGAGAGAGAGAGGGTGGGGGGGGGGGTGGGTGGGAAAGGATCCCATTACAGCTGTACGTCATTAACCTTTCCTACAATCTTTAGCTGTTTCTTCCAGGAAGAGGGCTGATAGAGAGAGAAAAAAATCTTAGTAAATAACAATTTTGTGTACATCACTAACCTTCATTATTGTACAAGAATAGAATCCCTGAAACATGGCACTATCAATTACATAAATGCATGTCACATTCCCAAACCACATGCCTATCTGTTCAAACAGATACAAGTCCATTTACGATAATGCAAGATCAGCATGGATACGAAGCTAAACATCATTAATTGACACAAGCATATGGCTGCTGCCAATTGATGGGCCAATTAACATGGTTGAAACCATAATGAAAACAAAGTTTCAACAAAAACTTAACATGACACAATTGGCCTCAAGAAGTGAGTGTTATCTCTGTATTAGTGTGCAAAATAAACAAATAGACCAGGAAGTGGGACATATATTATCATGGCAAAATACATTAAAAGGCTGGAGGGTAACAAGGTTTGTATTATTTGTGTGTGTGGATCAATACAGGCATGAGACAGCAAATAAAACTACTGTATAACCTATGGACTTTAAAAATGGCTGCTTCAAATGATCAAATGAATGACTTTAGTCAAAGGTTTGGGGGCAACTCTCTGTCATTCAGTGATGTATTCATATTCTTCTTTTGCTCAATCACTTACTGTTTAGTATTGAAATGATATTAATAACTTGATAATGATAGCAATGGTAATGTAAAAAATATTTCTTAGTAACACCTTTACTTTGTATAAAGTACCTCTAAACTCTAATGTGGTGTTAAAGAATGACTTACATTGATTTTATACTGCTGTCACTTGCTACTTGTATTTTGTCCTTTTGTTTACAATGTGTGCTTGAATTTGTACATAAAATCCGACCTTCAATGGAGTACTCTATGTGTAAATATTGTGCAGACTTGTTTCAGATACCGATAACTGAAGCTATCACACTGCTAAAGATCGAACAAAAATGAAAACCCACTAATCAAAATCCTCATCACCCCAATCAAGACGACAGTCATGGTGGCGATGATGACAATGATGACAATGATGATGCAGACGATGCAGACGATGATGACGATGATGATGATGATGACGATGATGATGATGATGATAATGATGATGATGATGATGACGATGATGATGATGATGACGATGATGATGATGATGATGATGATGTAAAAGGGATGGTATAGATTTGGTTGAGATGGGGGATTCAGATTTTAACTTTTTAAGAGATAATTAGAAACCACTTATGGAACAAGAAAGACCATACAATTCTGAGAGGAATTCAAAGTTTGTCTGATGAAAATCAGCTTTGAAATGGCTGAGATATCCAAAAACAAATTGAAACAAAGCTATCTTTGGAGATCTCAGCAATTTCCAAACAAAATTTCACCAAACAAACTTTGAATTCCTCTTAGAATTGTATGCTTTTTTATATTTCATAGGTCATTCATTATCTCACAAAAAAAAAAGTTGGAAACCTGAAGCCACATCTCAACCAAAACTATACCATCCCTTTAAAGACTACAAGTTGTATTATCACACAACACACTCTGGTGAAAACTTGTTACACAGCCCTGCCATTTTACAACAAAGGTCGCCAGATGTTAGCCCATCAACCAAACTGATATATGAGAAGGCATAGCATAACTTTGATGAAAAACTAAAAATGTTGCTACAGCCACTGCTATACCTCCGCCATATTGCATGGCTCCCCTACTAGGTCTACACTACATCTTGAAAATGTGAAGACAGTTTCACATGATTGGCCCAAAACTTACTGGAAATATCATTTTTTTTTTTTACAGCAATACTCTGAGGTATTTTCCACATATGGGAGAAAAATTGTGACATTTTAATATTTTCAATGACCTTTGACCCCATGGACAAATCTTTCCCTACAGAATCATTGTGCAGTAATGCTTATATATACCTAGTTTAAAGGGATCGTATAGTTTTGATTGAGACATAATTTTAAGTTTCTAACCTTTTTTGGTGAGATAATGAGAAACCTCTTCGGAAATCTGAAAGAGCATGTAATTCCATGGGGAATTCAATGTTTATTTGATGAAAATCGGTTTTGAAATGGCTGAGATATCCAAAACAGAGCGATTCTAATAAGTGTGGGACCCACACTTTATTACGATCGCTTTGTTTTGCTTTGTTTTTGGATGTTTCCATCATTCCAAACCTGATTTTCATCAAATAAACTTTGAATTCCTTCTAAAATGGTATGCTCTGTACTATTTCGTAGGTGTTTTCTTGGTATCTTGCAAAAAGTTAAAAGCCCAATTCTCATCTTCACCAATACTGTACCATCCCTTTAATTACATGTATAGGTATCATGTCATCAGCATTCTCTATTAGGTATGGAGAAAACAGTGTAGTCTTCATTTGCAGAGGACAAGCATAACATGAAAGAAAATCCACAAGCAAACTCTTGGTAAATTGAAATATTTTTTCTTTTCATATGTTGTAAGAAACTTCACATGACATCAGGGTCTTCTGATAAAATCAGATTTGTCATAACAAAAACAAAAAAAAAAGAGAGAGAGAGAGAAAAAGAAATATTTGAATCACACAGATATATAATCATACTTTGAAATACAAAATGTTAAACTATTCCCTCCACAAAACATCCCTATAAACCCAAGCAAAAGAAAGCTTTGAAATAGTCCTGAATCAAATAAAAAAATGATGAAATTTCAATATCAATAATATTGTCTTGTAATGTGGAACCTTAATTTTGCGACATACTGTACTATAACAACTACAATTTTACATCTAATATAGAAAATTTACGATCTATGATTTTGAGCACACGCAGTGGAACAGGAGCAATAGACAAGTGGAAAGTAGAGCAAACTGTAAAGATGGTGACGTAACCTGAAAGTCGCTTGAACAAGTATGGCGATGTGCAGACATCAAAATACAGGAAGACAAAAACAAAAACAACAACAAGCATAGTCATATGACCTTGACACTGTTTTTTTTTTTATTTGATTCGTTGATTCAAAATCACACACGAAAATCTTGTTCTCTTAAATCCTCTTCAAGTTTGCTACGGTTTAGCTGAATTCAACACTTTCATGTCCTGTCAGAGGTCTATGTACTGTAAAAGTGGAAATTTTCTCGGTGTTGAAATTTTCGCGCATTTTGCGCAATTAGAAACTAGCGCGAAAATAAAAGCATGCAAATATTTTTGCTTGCCATATGTTCCTGTGCGTAATGTCTTGATTCCGCGGAATTAAAAACACGCGAAACTCTTCTGACCCGGCCAAGCGCGAAAAATTAGTCACGCGAAAATATCCACTTTTACAGTAACTTGTTGCTAATTTTGTTTTTAAAAAAAAAGATGATTATTTGGCTTTATCCGTACAGAGTGAGCAAAGAAAGCAGTGGTCACAAGAAGAAGATAGCTGCCTTTACTGGTGGACAGAAGGGCACAACAGTAGATGAACTGATGATGAAATGACGTCAAGTTCATCATTAATTCTGTTAACTTGTTAGCTCCAATTTTCACAAGTCTGCTGAATTTTCATGGAAATGAAACTATAAATCAATCTTTTCAAGCATATATATATTCTCCTATAAAACAGTGATATTCAAGTTCAAGTAATGATACCTACTGTGTTTTGAACACATGTAATTCAGTCAAACATTGACTGATAATCAAGCTATTCTGTGTTGTACACCCAGTACTGTTACTTAAAGGGACTGTAGAGTACTGGTTGAGGTGAGGATTCAGATTTATAACATTCCTAAGTGAGATACAGTGTAATGAGAAACCTGTTATGAAATATGAAAGAGCATGTAATTTTAAGAAGGATTCAACATTTATTTGATGAAAATTGGTTTTCAAATGGCTGAGATATATCCAAAAAGTGATAATAATGAATGCCGACAGGCCACATCTTTTATTAGGATCTCTTTGTTTCACCTTTTTTTTGTTGATATCTCAGCCATTTCAAAAGCGATTTTCATCAAATGGTCTTTTGATTCCCCTTAGAATTGCATACTCTTTGATATCTCATAGAGTGGTTTCTGAATATCTCGCAACATTAAAAGCTAAATCCTTACCTCGACCAGAACTGTACACACCCTTTAACACCAAATAGTTTTGACAGGCACTCCAACACACTGATTTATTCAGCCATAATTATGCAATATCATCCATCAACATAGCAGTGTCAAATTTCCTCTTTATCAATGTTGCTAGCAAATTGCACATTCACAAATATTTGTCCAACTTTCAGAAGTGATCATCTGGTATAAGGCAGAGGCACCATAAACATTTGCCCTTAATCATGCACAAAACTGAAAGTCTCTATTCTATTTTAAAGTGCAATTCCACTTCATGTTCAAGTTAGGTTTACTGAAAAGAGTGAACACAGGCTTTACAAAATGGTACGGTTTCAACAAAGTGTGTTTAAAACTGAAAAGTTACGGAATTGGAAACTGAAGTAAAGAGATGTTTTCCTTGTTTTCATATAGTCGCAACTACATACCTCAAAATTGCAGGCGTAACATAATAAATCGACCCTACCAAATCGCCTATACTCTGTGAAAACCTGACAAAATCCAAAGCTGTATCACTTTATGTCCTATTTTATGTCTGAATTTGCTGAAATTTTGATCTTATTGTTTGTCTGATTTTATCAAAGTCAACTTGAACATTGTGTAGAATTGCACTCTAGACAACTATTGCTGGCCATAGACGAGGTTCCGTGACGTTAAATGGCGCGTTTACTGAGGGGCAATAATAAACGTGTGCATAGCTCTAGCGCGGGGTACACATACCACATACCCGCCTGCCCATCATGGGATGTGGGATGTAACGCTTACGCGCTTGCCCACGTGTCTGGGAGACCCCCATACACAGTTTTTGCCCCTCAGCATGGCTTGGCGATGTCACTGGAACCATGTTCATATTAAGAAGACTGACATTCATCATTTATCGCAATCTGCATTTCATGCCACCGCGACTACACATGCTTCACTGGCAGACTTGCAGCACTGCTTCCATTATAGGCAGTTGAAAAGACAACTGATAATTCTTCTTTTCTTTTCATTTAAATTCACATCAGCCAGGCTGCATGTTTCATAGTTGTTTCAAACCAGAATACCTTTGCCTTAGCTACACATCAAACATTTCTGATAAAATTGGACTTTTCCACATAAAGCTAATGTTTCCTTCATTGCCATATTTTTGCCAGTCGGTATTTATGACTCACAGAGAAAAGTATAAAAGTTCGATAATTCATGGCAACAATGGGTGGATGGTACATTTGTCAAATACATGTACTGGCCTCAGTTTACCATTATGATGTTTTTATCTGATAGCATGTAATCATCAATGTAACAGGAAGCTTTACAACTGATCTGGCAGTCTATATGGAATAAAACTTTGTGCACCGCCAAATCAACACTCCTTGGAATGGATCTACAAATTCTTCATACATAAATTGTGATTCTATAAATGAGTGGGCATAAAAAAAAATCCATGAACAATTATGTACAACTCAAAAAGCTCAAGGTCAAAGGTTAGTGACATTTTCAACCTTCCCCCCCCCCCAAAAAAAAAAAAACAACCCAAAAATGATAAAATGAAAGATACTCTTCATAGCATACAAGTGATTAACAAGGACAAGGGGAAATCAAATACACACAAAAAAGGAGACTTGTATGGAATAACATGCATTGAATACCGAGGAGAAAAGTCTTAAATCAACTCTCATGAAATCGATACGCTGAAGAGCCAAACATGCATCAGCTACCTCAGTCGAAGTAGAGTAAAATCGATACCATGGATAATCCGACCAACAAAGTTACATGATGTCAAAACAAGGAATACAAGTGATAACCAGTTTCAAAATCAGACAATCTGTATAAGAATGATATCATTCAACAGTTGCTACTTTTGAAAACAGGTCAACTTCTCCACTTTCCTTGTTCAGTCGCTTTTACTACTAGGTAGTCATTTACACATTGTTTACACATACGATTTCTTACTAGCAACAAGGGTTGTAAACATAACAAGGTTTGCTCAAGTGCAGCCCGTCTTTGTGTTCGATGTATCACTTCAAATTTGCTCTGTACACATCGAATTGTATCACTCAATTTCTTGCCATCTCAAGAAAATCTCCACAATGAGCTTCATGTGATTAAAATACAGTTCCGTAAGTCAGTTCAGATGTCAGTACCGTAAAACACAATATTTTCACAGCATGAAATTTTCGCGAATTGGAGCCAACAACCTTTTTCGCGGCATGAAATTTTCATGAGTGGCCTCTAACATTTAATGCGTATAGTGTAGACAAGAACTTTCACATGCATTCTAATTTCGCGAATCTTGGCTCTTGCGAAATTCGCGAAATTAAAATGTATGCAAACATTCCTTGCTTTACAGTATGTTGATATCTGAATAGCCCAATGTACATGTAGCTACCACTGTAACATGTTAACACTGTATCTTGCATAGCTCTCCTAATCTACTATGGCATGGCATAGCAACAATGTCATATTTCTTGTCTTTGTTTTTTTTTTCAAAAGCTAGTTCTTCCATAACTTTGCTAAAAGATTGGACTTATGGCTATAAATGTTAGGCAACATTTTTCAGTACATACAAATGTCATACCTTGGTGGAAAAGCATGACAAAGTCGGTGAGAATATCAAGTGCAATGGGAAGACCAAGACAGAAAATATCAAAAGCTCTCCCCTGAAGGCAAATCGAGCTCAAACTGTTGCTGTAATTGCCAGCTGTTTACCCTGCTTGCTAGAAAGGTACCAATTCATTGGCTAAACAGAATTTACGACACACATGCTACAATAACAAAGAAATGATACCTTCTGGCAACAGGTGTGATATTTCTTGAAGGATAAACCCACAGCACTGATATCGCATAACTATAAAAACGACAGATGTGTTTTTGTTTACATTTCCTTCTCGTTTTTATCCCAAACTGGTCTTACATCCTGATGACGTGCCTACAAAGTAACAACGCCTGCATGAAACCCCTTGCTATTCCAACTCTCTCATTTCAGATAATGGCAAAGAAGGCTTTCTGCTATTTCTATCTCAACTCTGCAAAACTCAATCCTGCATCCATGTCAAATGCTGCCAATGTAAAAATGTGACATATCGTAGTTGATTACATCATGTAAATCACACACTGGTATGACGTCATGTAAAATCGCGGCTGCCTACACAAAGCCTATTTTCTGGTTTCAAAAGATTTGACTTACAATGTATGCAGAGTTGTTTGTACCCTTTTATACACTTTTATGGTTATATTGTTTTCAGATGGCCTTCATGGTTCTACAATAATTGCATTAGTACTAAAGATGGCTACTATTCACAACATATTCGAGGTGCAACATCCACGAAGTCATTTCCAGACATACAAAAAAAAACCAACCCAAACCCAAATATATATCAAATACTGAACTAAAAGTATGTTCACTCTTGTGCAAAATCTATCCCATTTGTTTGAGTTCACTATACCTTATGTGAATTGTGAAAAAAAAAATGCTGAAACAATTCTTGCCTACGAAATGTAAAGAAAGAAGACTCCTCCAAATTCTTATTGAGTGATTTTTTAGGAAGAATCGCCTAGATAAGCATCGTCATCTAGACTAAAAGTAACTAAGCTAAACTGCTGATGTCCTCAGATCTGGCACGTGTTGATTTTTCTGCTTGACATTGTGACTGTGGGATACATGGAGGAAAAGGAGGAGGAGGAGGATGAGGAGGAGGAGGAGGAGGAGGAGGAGGTAGTGCAGATGGGAATGGGATGAGGAGGGGAAGGGGGAAGTGGGAGTGGAAAGCAATGTAGAAGGGGGGGGGGGGGGGAGGGAGGGGAGGAGAGGAATCCCTTAGAGTTCTACTTTGGGTATCTTGGATGTCAGGTAGCTCTCCAGACCTGAGATGCTCCTAGCTCCAGAATGCTTCTCTACGAGATTCCCGTCCTGGAAGAGAAGGAGGGTGGGGTAGCCACGGATCTATGAAGACAATGAAGGAAGAGGAAGAGAGAGTCAAAATTAAATGACAATTATTCAAGAGACTCATGAGTGAATAAAAATCTCATCCAATCAAATATCAACACCAATTCTTATATTCCAATTCATCATATCTCATCATAACTTTGCTTGCATTATTGTTTGTTTGTTGGTGTTTTTTTTTTTTACTCCAAAGATTTAATCTTTCTCTTTTGGGGCAACGGGGAGCTGAAATTGGGAAAAGTTATAAAACAAATAGGGCCTCACTGAAGTTGGGGAAAAGTTATAAAACAAGTAGGGCCTCACTGAAGCTGGGAGAAGTTATAAAACAAATAGGGCCTCACTGAAGCTGGGAAAAGTTATAAAACAAATAAGGCCTCACTGAAGTTGGGGAAAAGATACAAAACAAAAAGGGCTGCACTGCAGGTGGGGAAAAGTTATAAAACGAATAGTGCCTCACATCATGTTTTGTGCAGAGTTCCTTCTCCTCTGTGCAGTCCACCTTGGCGATGGATACTCCCTGGACTTTGTCAAACTTCTCTGCAAGTTCATCCCAAGTTGGTACCAGTTTCTGGCAGTGGGGGCACCTGGTTAATACGACATGGAGAAAAAGTAATGACTAAATCACTGGTGCTATGTAGAAGATAGTCTTCAAACTTTTATGAAACATTGCTTCTTATAAAAGCGTGTAAATTAAATCTGTTCAACTGGGCATACTCAAAATCTACATTTTATATTGCCTCTGATAGAGTAAGAACATGGCAACATAATGGAAAATACAAATATTCAAAATGATACCCCTGGTAGAATGCAGTAAACTTCAAGGAAATGCATGTAATCAATAATATTTGTTTCTGTCATCTTTTATTATTCTACATATATAACTAGATGAATATTAGCTTTCATATTAGCTCTTGTGGATAATCTGGTGCAGAGTGACTTTTTTCACTACACTTAAAACCTGAGATGACAGCAGAAACACATTTTTGACAGTGCATCACAAAACCAACAAAAAGTGCAATGATTTTGTAATGACAGTTGCAAAAAAGAGCAAAGCTTCTACATTATGATAAAGTTTGGGATCATGAAACGAACAGGAAATCATGTTTTTCACACTTTTTGGTAGAATCGTGTGATTAGGTGTGTCTTATAGAGTCCCCTTTTCATTTCTTTACAACCACATTGATACTCTTCCCTATCAACTCTAATAACTCTAGGAAGGATGATGCTACTGTATTGAAAGATGGCATTAATCATCTACAGAATGCGATTATAAAGCCTGCTCAATTTTAGCTAAATCTGATAATCCCTTCATTGTTGTTTGCTCCAGTAGTTCACATTCTGTTTCTTTGTTCCGTTCATCACACAGCTAGCATGGCTTAGTAGAGATCAAGCGCTTGAATAGACCCTGTATTTCAGAAACCGCTTTTCTCAGTTCACACTTACCAGAGTGTGTGCTTTCTTTCCAATACTAAGTTAGGCTGAAATGGGAGAGTCCATTTGAATCGAGTGATACATCATCTTAAAGCCTAAAGTCTGCTCTTTCAGAATCTACCCTTACCTAAAAATTCATGTCTGGTGACTTTTTTGTTGGTTTTGTGATGCCGAGTCACATTTGGTCTGTGAAGACCCATAAAAGCTGAGCAAATAGAGCTTGATAAAAGCCCCCAACGTTATCACCCGCAACTGGTACATGGTTTTGTATACAGTTCATACATACAAGCCCTGATTAAAGTTCAAAACGTTATCAAGAAGCAGTATATGCACATGGTTTCGAAGAGATAGTAGCTTGACTTCACCACAGGTAAAGGACAGTGCCCATCCGGATGTATATTTCGCATATAAACAATGTCTACTACAAAAATACAGTGACTCGTGTCACAAATTCCTACTTAAGAGCATCATATCCAAATCAATGCTAACGTGGATGATTTTAGTTTGAAAACACTGTGGATATTATGCAAAGAAATGGCTATTTCTTGGTAACGCAAGGTCGCTCATCAAGAGAAAAAGGGTTACATCTAGGACATCATCAAAGTGTATTTCATAATAATCACGACCCAGTATTCCGGGCTCAAGCCACAGCTGTAAAATAATAACATTCTGTGTGGTACTGTAAAACAAGGTATGTTCGCGTGCATTTTAATTTCGCAAATTTTGCAAGAGCCAAGATTCGCAAAATTAAAATGCATGCAAAGGTTCTTACCTACAAAATATGCATTGGATGCCAGTGGCAATTCGCAAACATTTCATGCTGCAAGAAAGGCCGTCAGCTCCAATTCGTGAAAATTTCATGCCGCTAAAATATCGTGTTTTACAGTATGTGTGGTATAATGGCAAACTTTCAAAAATATTTTGAGCATTTCAATCTCCTATTGAGTCTTACGTAAAACAAGATAGAGAGAGAAAAAAATATCATGGCTGTGGGCCGTGTAGCACACTGCATGCCACTGCCGCACATGACACGGTGTTGGACATGTCACAGAGCTGGACAGCGTCTACATACCACGGGGCGTAAAACTTTACAAAGGTTGTCCCTGATGCAATCGCTTCTGGGAATGTGTCAGTTCCGAGGACCAGAACCTATTGAGAGGAAAGAAAGAAAATCAAAAACGAAAGAGAAGAAATGAAAAAAAAAATTATCTAATCTAATTCAATCTTATCATTCATCGATTATTTTTATATCATTCTTAATTCCATTTCATCTTATTCATTTATTATTTTTTTCCATTCATTCATTATGAAGATAGAAATGTATGCTTTAGAATCAAATATCACATATCGTAATTTATTTATGTATACATGTATTTTTCTTCCATCAGTTTGTTCATGATTATGTATATGTAATTGTTGAGTGGGTCTTTAAAGGACAAAATTACCTCCATAGACATGTGGGTTTAGTGAATGCAGCAATATTAGTAGAACACATCAGTGAGAGTTTGAGGAAAATCGGACAATCCGTTCAAAAGTTATGAATTCTTGAAGTTTCTGCTCAGTCACGGCTGGATGAGAAGACTACTATAGCTCGTGATGTCACATGTGTACAATGACATAAAGAAAAAATAAAGAAAAATCCACATACATGTATTTTCACCTTTCTCGCATAACAAAAGAACACTCGTCTTCTCTCTTTCAGAAGGCAGGGGGGGAATAATATTACCCTTACCATACATCAGTAACAAGTCGAAGAAATGTGCACTTTATTCACAAAGTATAATTTTTTGAAATTCTCTTTTTATTTTCCTTATATCGTTGTACGCATGTGACATCATACACTGAAGTAGTCTTCTCAACCAGCAGTGACTGCGCAGACATTTTAAAGATTCATAACTTTTGAACAGATTGTCCGATTTTCCCCAAATTTTCACTGTTGTGTTCTACTAATACTGTTGCATTCACTCAATCCACACGTATATGAAGGTGGACACGTATATGAAGGTGGACTTCTCCTTTAATTATGTAAGATGTACGTTGTATGTACATGTTAATCTCTATTGTCCTTTGTCTCCAGTTTAATCCGGGAGGCAACCTAGGCCTTTCATGTCATATTGTTTATTTATATGATAAAGAATATGGTTAAACAACAATATCTTTTTTTGCGCTTTTGTTCATTCAGTTGCTTGCTTTTTCTTTAGGATGGTATGATGGGCTTTAAGGTACATATGAGAGCATCCGTCCCCCACCTTGGAAGTTTCAGCATCCTTTTCGGGGCTTGGTGGCTGGGCGTCGGCTGGCTTCTCGGCTTCCTGAGGAGGGGGCGGGGCCTCACCCTGAGGTGCAGCTGAGGTCATCTTGGTGACGTACGTCTTCAGGCTGGCATGGTCACGCCCACCTCGGTATGAGTCCACCTGTGATGAGCAAGGAACAGTTTTAATATTTATAATTATAATGACAATAATAATAATAATAATAATAATAATAATAATAATAATAATAATAATAATAATAATAATAATAATAACAATAATAATAATAATAATAACAATAATAATAATAATAACAATAATAATAATAATAATAATAATAATAATAACAATAATAATAATAATAATGATAATAACAATGACAATAATAATGTCTTATTTATCAGGAAGCCTCTTCAGTGTTGCCACTGCTCGACCAGAGGGCCCTGCCATTATTATTAACATAGCGGTGCCAAGTATCCATTTATACAAATGGGTCAAGAGGGACATGGTGGGTAAAAAATCTTGTCCAAGGACGTAAGCACTGGGCGGGAATCGAACTCAGGTCCTCCAATTCGGAGTCGGGAGTCTAATCCACCATGCCACAGTGCCCCCACTTTTTAACTGAATTATCAGGGTACTTCTTTGACTTTCTTCATCCGAGTAGAAATTGTCATTTTTGACCTTGAGGTGAAATACCACATTATGTGTATAGTTGTTGTGATAAACAGCAGGAAATCACAATGTTTCTGTAAAAGTGGAAATGTCTGTGGTGTGGAAAATGTTTGTGCATTTTACGCAACAAGAAACTAGCATGAAAACAAAAGCTCATGAATTTGGTTCGCCTGTTATATGTATTAGTTAAATACGCTATTTATTATGTAACACTATAGTTTGATTTCACAGAATTAAGAACATGTGAAATTCATCTCAACTTGCCAAGTGTGAACAATTACTCAGATTTCTACTTTTCCAGTAGAGCCCACAAATTGGACAGTGATAAAGAAAGTGATAGTATTTCAAAGTTGTAAATGTCTTTATCCAAAAACATCACATCTGACAATGATCAATAATTTAGCAACCAAAGCCCGTCTAGGATGTAATGCTTGCTGGGTTATTGGTAAACATGACTACATCAGAGACTCAAGCTCTCCCACTTTCAGGCCCTTTTTGCAAAATCTCTCCTGCTTTTCATGAAATTTCTCCCATTCTAGCTGTGCATATCATAAGATGTATTTCTGTCGCCCCATTAAACCAGTCTTAAGCTCACTTTGTATTAAAGAGTACAATCATTCTATTGCCTTTATACAAGATTTATACAGCCAGCGTGCTACCTTGCAGCACACACAAGCTATTCCCAATGACATAAACACTTCCCTTCAGTTTTTTTTTCTAAAATCAATGACTTCTGCACCATTTTTTTGAAAAGTTTTATCACATGACCATACTCACATCATCGCCATCTTTGAAGAACTTGAGAGTGGGGTAACCTTTGACCCCATACTGCTCACACACTTTCCTGTGCGCAGTGCAGTCAACCTGAATACAAAAACAAGATAAGAGAACACAACAGTAAAATCTAACCTTCTCATGATTCTACAGCTCTACTGGATGAGACTCCATACCATTAAATGTACAAGTGTAGGTAACCCTCTCACCGTGAGATACTGAAGTGTCCTTATACTTCATACTCTTTCTCATTCATTAAATTCCATGACTTTCCATGACCTTTCTACCCAGAATTCCATGACTTTTCCATGACTATTATACTTTTTTTTTTACGCGTTAGACTGAAAATTTGATCTCAAATCAAAGCGAAGCAGAGGGCATTGATTATACATGTCTCACACAAATTACATAAAAACTTCTATATTTGCAATTCCATGACTTTCCATGACCTTTTCATGAAAATATCAGTTTTCCATGCCTTTCAAGGCCTGGAAAAAGACTAAGCCAAATTCCATGACTTTCTAGGCTTTCCATGACCTGTATGAACCCTGTTATATGTGACCCGCCACAACAAAAGGATCTGAAAGTCACTGACCGCTGAACCACAAAAATCAAGTTTTAAGTCAGATCATCAAAATCGGTCAAAACCATCAAATTTATGTTGTTGGTATAATGCTGTAGTCTAATGTATCATCTATCATCTGCCAAAATTTTGAAGCTCAATGATCAAAGGAAAGGCAAGAAAATAGCATTTTTCTGGGCCATGATTTTCTGACTTTCAAGGGAACAGGAACATGTCGGAAGATTTGGATTTAGCGCTGCAAATAGATTCCGCCCCAGCAATAAGGGAGTGAACTTATTGGTCAGTGCATGGCATGCTGGTTACAGATTGGTCGTGCGCAGACCGCTGGCGCTAAGCTTGAGTGAACATTGCAGAGGTTGCTATGAGTGGACCTTCTATTGTCAAGAGATGAAAACTGTTAAGCCTCCCGATGATCACAATTGTGTTGGATAGAAAACTTTGAAGGCGGTTTTCTTGACACGCTAATTTCCTAGACCACTCGACATGGTCTCATAAAATCACCAATATCTCCACAACAGAGTACTTTTATGAGTCATGTTATACATGGAATTAAAGCAAAAGAGTAAGGGAATAATGTTATGCCATTTTCAGAAAATCGACCTCCCGTGACTTTTGGATTCTTTTGTTGCAGCGGGTCACATATTATATACAGGACTTGCCTAGCTTCTGTTGGCAAAAGGCTATTATGCCATCAGCCTCCTAACTTCAATCATTAAAAACAAAAGTTTGCTGCTACTACCTGAAGTACAATTGTATTATAGATTGATTTTCATTATGTTAATACACAATCTGTGATTATATTACCAGAAATAAACTACAGATATGCAAATTCATTCCATAACTACAGAGCAAAGTTTCAACCAGGGATGCCACTAGTACAAAACATGTGTTGGTGTTCTTCATGTGTTTTATTGATGGATAAATAAATGCTCAGAATATCTCAGAATAATGAGACACATGGGAGGTTTAATACACGATGGCACACAAAGAGTCAGTGAACCTGCACAGGAGGACCACCAGACAAATTTTCTGCTGACTCTAGCCGTTCTTGAACAACTTTTATCACTCCACGAGGTGATACAGTACCTCCAAAGATCCTACACACAATGAGATGGTCAACTCTCAGTCAAAAAGTGAAACGCTGCCGCTTGGAATTGTGGGATTTTTATTTAAAAGAATACGCCACTAGCATTGAGCGGGGATAGTTTCTATATGAGCTGTACTTTCCTGATATGTTTGCGTATGACCAAGTCAGGCTAAGACAGGAAAGAAGGATTTTTCTGTAAAAGAATTATGAGTAAACCTAAGAATTGATGCAGTGCATTAAACTGCATCAATAGCTACTGTACGCATGTACATCAAACCATCAGCAGGTTTGGGTTTTCATTATTTTGATTTCCAGAAGACTGTGCACAGCGAGTTTTCGTCTCACCTCCCTGGTCACAGCGAGCAGTAAACTCGAACATAGCTCGCTCAGCTCCACTCGCAGATCACCACATTCGCTGTGACTGTCTACGTCCACAAATTACTGCCAGCTGCCTTTGCAAAAGGCCAACTCTTGTTTGATCTATACATTGTACCTGCTCAACCCTAGCGGGCGGCAGCCACTTCTGTTTCACCAGCGGCCGTGTAAAATCGGAAGAGTTGATCATCTTAGGGAGTGTAGGATCTTTGATACCACCAAGACCACTCACCTTTGCAATAGTGACGATGTCTGAGTGCTGGAAGCCCTGTGCCAGTTCCTCCCATGTTGGGGCCAAACGCTTACAGTGCCCGCACCACGGTGCGTAAAACTTGACAAAGTGGCTGCCCTTGGCAATGTGGCCCTGGAAGTTGGACTCGGTGAGCTCGTACAGGCCATGCTTCGGCTCTGGTGGCTGGGGTACATCTTCCTGAAGTGAAGAGATGTAGATATACAAGAAAGTCAGTCTACCAGTAATATTCTACTCTTCTTCGAGCAATAGATATCATAACGGTTTAGGATAATGAGAAATGACGAGGGAGTAGGAAGAAAGATAAAGAGGAAGAAAAAGAAGACTATTTTTAAGAAAAGGTGAAAGAGAACAAGAAGAGACCAAGTGGAAAAGACACAAAAAAGTATAAAAAAGATTAAAAAGTAAAAATGAAAGTGGAAGTAGAAGGAGAAGTATAGAAGAAGCAGAAGACAAAAAGATAAAGAAAAAGGAGAAAGACCAGGAGGAGGAGAAGAAGAATGATGATGACATAAACTAAGGTAGTACCTATGATGAAAATAAGTTGAAAACGAAACATGAGACCTCACACAGTAAGTGTAAATGTTGTAAATTTTGATCTATAAGCAAGAGTTTCTTCGTTTGGCAAATGAGAAGACAAAAAAAAAAAATTGGTAAGACACACCAGTAAACATACAAACAAGATGAGATTTAAAGGGTGTGTACAGTTCTGGTCGAGGTGAGGATTTAGCTTTTAACGTTTTGCGAGATATTTAGAAACCACTCTATGAGATGTCAAAGAGCATGCAGTTCTAAGGGGTATCAAAAGTTTATTAGATGAAAATCGGTTTTGAAATGACTGAGATATCCAAAAACAAGGTGAAACAAAGAGATCCTCATAAAGTTGTGGCATGTCGCCTTTTATTATTAGCACTCTTTTGGATATCTCAGCCATTTGAAAACCAATTTTCATCAAATAAACGTTGAATCCTTCTTAAAATTACATGCTCTTTCATATTTCATACGAGGCTTTTCATTATCTCACTTAGGAATGTTCAAAACATGAATCCCCACCTCAACCAGTACTGTACAGTCCCTTTAACCAGCTTATTTCTATTTTTTTCTTATTTTTTTTTATTCATTTTTATTTTTTTATTTCTTTTCTTTTTCTTTTTTTTTTGGGGGGGGGGGGGGGAGGGGTTGGGGGTGAGTGAGGGTGGAGTGGAGTGGTAGAAGGACTTGTCCACCATACCTCGGGATTGAGTTGCTCCTGGATAAACTTTTCCAAGGTCTCCACGTCTCTCTTGCCCTTGTACTTAGCCACCTCTTTTCCATCATGGTAGAACTTCAGGGTGGGGTAGCCAGTGACGCCATGGGTGGAGCACAACTCAGTTTCAATGGTGCAGTCAACCTGGGTCAATGGATATGAGTTGATGGTGCAAAGAAAAAATACACAAGAATTGCTTGATTTTCTTTGTTTCCTCTGTTCTGTGTTCCTAGCCCTACCCTGAGTGTTCTTGTAGTGTGTAGTCCTTATATGTGATAGCTGTCCCTGCGTGTTTGTCATTTTGCCTCTGACGAAGATTCTGCTAGGATCGAAAGCTCGGAGGCCCCTTTTGACTCCAAGAATCATTTGAATCTTTTCAGAGATTCTTACTTTCATAGTCATTTTTTAAACTTTGGATATCTTTGAAGGGAGTGCTGGTTCCTCTTGATCCTAAATCTGTACAGGGTTGAATAAGACGATGCCACTATGACACAACAGATGCCAACAAAAAGGCACAAGATCCCAAATGAAGTCCTGATGCCACACTGCCATTATTGGCTCATGTAATCGGGGAAAACTCTGTATGATGGCAAGACACGCTGTGTGAGTGTGTGCATGCATAGTTCAGAGGAATGGCTTTGGACCGTCACTCGCATCTCAAAACACTCTGTACAATGACGGACCAAAGTAACAGGCTGAATTTTGCTATATTTTGAATGTCACAATACATACACACGAGAGAATCTTAAGTTCTCACTAAATATTACTGCCTGCTTTGAAAATCATAGCCTCACCTCCAACGAACACAAAAGTGTGCATAATGTGCCTTATTTGTAAAACAGTTTAACTACAGGGTTACCAGAGGCAACAATTACCTTGGCGATGGTAAGCTGGCTGTCATCTGCTGTATTGTACTTCTCTCCTAGCTCATCCCACACTGGCACCAGTCGCTTGCAATGTCCACACCTATGGAGTAAAAGTATCATGACATATTAAGTGTAAGATATCTTGGAGTCTGAAGCAATGATGCTTACTTTAACCCTTTGAGGATGAGTCCAAAGAAGATTTGGGCCAGTGTCTATGGGGAAATGAGTGTTATGGCAAAATCAGCCCATCCTCAAAGGGTTAAGCATGATACAAAAAAAGTGAAAAAAAAAAATTCATTTACAACATACATGTATGCACCATGAAACTAATGCCTGTATGATGTGAAAAAGAGACAAAGGGTGGCAAACAGCACATGAAAATTTAGATGCATCATACGGTATATGTGACTGCCTAGCTCGAAACCGCACACACAAAAAGTCTCATTCTCTGTAATAGACCAAAATAGTCATTAGGGTTGACCGACTAAAATTTGACTGACTAAAAGTTTGCCTTACATGGGAGTGTAATCTCTTCTGTGCCTACACAATTGTACAGTCAAAACTTGGTGGCGAAAACATGACCAAAATCGAGATAAGCAGTTTATCTGGACCATACAGTATGTTCTCAGACAGAAGCTGCCTTCACTGTGATTTTCATTGATACTTTTGCACAGAATTCCTGAGGGACCCTAATCTTTAAATCCTCTTTTCTCCCTTTTCTATGAAACTGCAACTCCAAAACTCTTATTTCAATCATGTTTTGAATGGGTTCAGATGGTCCAACATGAACGACCTGGGACTGTACAGTACTGGTTGAGGTGGAGATTCATGTTTTGAACATTCCTATAAAGTGAGTGGATAAAATGAGAAACCTCTTATGAAATATGAAAGAGCATGTAATTTTAAGGATTCAACATTCATTTGATGAAAATTGGTTTTCAAATGGCTGAGACATCTAAAAAGTGATAATAATAAAAGGCGACAGGCCATGCCTTTTATTAGGATCTCTTTGTTTCACCTTGATTTTGGATTTCTCACCCATTTCAAAACCGATTTTCATCAAATAACCTTTTGATACCCCTTAGAATTGCATGCTCTTTGACATCTCATAGAGTGGTCTCTGAATAACTTGCAAAATGTTAAAAGCTAAATCCTCACCTTGACCAGAACTGTACATACCCTTTAAGTGTACAGTGTACGATGCATCATTTGAAAGCCGAGAGATAACTCTTTCAAACTACGTAGAAAAATGAAAAGTCATTTTGGCCTACTTTTCTGTGGGTTTTGAGACAGGCAGTCACATAACATGGAAATTCCACTGAAACAGAGGTTACAGCAGTTGGCAAAATTTTGACACAACTGTTCATAAATATAAGGTCATGAGGGTTTCAATACTTGATCTTCAGTCAAATGGCTGTCACAGGCTCTAGTACTTCATTGGCCCCTCTTTGTTAATCCTGTCCACCAGTGGTGCAGGTAATCCTTGCCACTGCTTTCTACCAAGGGGTGCACAATGTCAGTGATATCCAGTAGAGGGTAACAAGATGTTCTGCAAAAGACACTGGTGTACACGTACACACTGTATTGATGTCCCACCGAGTGCAGTCCCCCCCCCACCCTCAACCCGACTACACATTTTTTCGAGCCGCCATGGGTAAATATTTCCAGCTACCCGACAAGACATTATCGCCACGTGTTCGTCATTTTGGTGAGGATGCTGGGTGTAAGTGTATGTTTCATCAGGCACAGTACAATGTACATGTATTTCTCAACTTTGCTTTGTCTGTCAACTACAACTTTGTACATATGTACTCTAAAAAATCAACAAAAATAAGAACAGAACCAAGCATCTGCCATCCTCCCCAAAAAACAAAAACAAGAACAAAAACAAACAAACAAACAAACTGACAATATGACCATTCAACTTTTATATGCCAAATTGAAAAAAAAAAATAGGGACAATGAAATTAAATGATGTGATGGAGGAAGTAGAAGCTTAAACAAGAATACCAACCACTACTCAAAGACAGTCATGTGAGAACAGGCTTGGGTGCCTGCAACTCAGCAAGGCATCCCACGTGTGGCACACACTGTGCATAAAATTACCATGTACCAGGATTTCACACACACTCAGCCATGTAACAAAAACCCAAGCAACTTCACTCAATCCAGTGCACTACAGAACAAGAATGCCTCTTTACATGTTAACGGAGCACTGACAATTTGGCCACGTAGCATCTGGGTTTCAATGGTGTACAATGTATACAGCTTGTACCTCAGTATTAACTATAATACACTGTAATGGAAAAGTAAGGATGGAGTTCCTGTAAGAAGCAAAAATCCAAATTCAAAATGAAATATTTCACTTTTAAATTTTTATTGACTAATCTTTAATGTACAAGTCATTAACATAATAACACCATTAAAAGAAAATAATTGAAGTGGATAAACATCATCGTACTACTGTATATGCTATATATTTCGCGAGGGTTCTATTTTTGCGAATTTCGCGAGTCGGGAGCTATTCGCGAAATTAACAACACACGAAAATATTACCTTCCAAAATGAATCCCTTGCCTTGATGATACGAAAATTTCAGTACTAGTTTATCATGTCACGGCTTACCGAACAGACCATACTGGCTAAGCTTGTTTACGTACGTATATAGCACGTCCACGTCTACTTACGAATACTGCAGAGAGCCAATCCATTATCGCAAGGGGACCACTCGTCAGAAATCTAGCGCGATGGACTTATCCACTTCAAAAATGTTGAATTCTAACTTACTAGTTCGCAGAGTTTGGTAAGTTTTTTTTCATGCAGTGTATAACTAGTATCATTCTTATTTGCTAGTAAGTTGAAAATTCACACTTTCTTTGCCACTTCATATTTTCTCTGGTCCCCCAATCGCGAATTTAACCACTTGCGAAAATGTGTGACAGCGGCAATTCGCAAAAATTTATGTACGCGAAAATTATAGCGTATACAGTATTTGAGCATACAACATGCTACAAGGAACATGCCATAGAGGATGATATTGTGAGTCTGTGATGATGCTCAAACAGCATCATTGCAATTTGGCACAATTTTGGACAAATTTTCTTGGAACTTCCGAGATTGCACTGTACTTTGCTGAATTGTTCTTGAGTTTTCTTACACTGATGTAAGATCAAATTGGAGCCAAATCTTGAACGCATCACCCCAAAGGCTGAGATATCCTTTTCAAAAGCAAGGCTTGTGCAGTAGCTTTTTAAAAGCTGTACCTTTTAAAAAGCAAAGTTTGCCAAACTACTCAGGCCTAGCAATACCACAGTCTCCAAGGAAAACCAATGTGGTTCAAGAGGAATTACGGGGATTACATTACAAATGTACCCTGTTTTTTTAATCTGATGGTAAGTTTTTGTGCCCCTGACAAAAAAGAAAGAAAGAAAAGCAACCCAATGGATGCGCCAATTGGTGAATAAGGCACAGTACAGTAATGAGACTTCAGGCTTCCAGTAGTGTACAGTACCAGCAGAGTTCTGACGTCCAGCGGAACACTTGAGATTATATTTTTAAATACTATTAAAAATTTGAGCTCTCTGAAGAGTGTTATTCAAGGCCAGACAGATAGCAAATTCTAACTTTAAGTACCAGTACCATACTAAGTTGTAGCTTTCCTCTTATAACGCATAAATGACTAGTTTTGATTTGGAAGGCACACCACATACTTAAAGTGTAAATTCACATCCTGAGATGATAATGTTGCTTTGCCATGATGTGCACCTTTTTTTTTGCATGTTAGCCTTTTATGGTAAATTTGCTTTTTCAAATAAACTGTAAAGTACTTTGCTAGAGGATGCTCAGACATGCTTTTCTACATACTGAGTTGAATATACAAAATATGTTTTACACCAGTGTAAATTGAGAGTAAAACATACATTGTAAACACACACATGCAGGGAATAATTTTCCAACTCAAATTTGATTAGCAATTTCAGCTGATGAACAATATTTCACATGGTATCCAGTACATTTCTATGGAAAAAGTGCTACACACAAGATAGTTTGTGTAGCAGTGGTGTAAAAGTGCATAGCAAATTGTGATGCGATACCAGGAAAATTATTCCCTGACATGCAATGTATTTGTGCACAAAATACATAAAATATGTTTCAGTCATTGGCTCAGAGAGCTACTAAAATCAAAGTCATCTAAAATGCTTTCTCCATTAATTGTACTCAGGAGGAAGGACAAGATTATTGACTTTACACACACCTTTATTCTATACCTCAGACTACAGTAAATGTAGAAACACTTCAAGAAAAAGTCGCAAAATGGTTCACTATTCAATGCTACATGCATTCGTACTTTGATTGAAATCAACATAGAAATAGTGCCATGGAAAATAATCTTGATGCAAGCCCCATCATGTGGATTTTTATTCATTGACATAGTAGAGTAGTAGAGACAAATGGGCTTGACTGTACTCGCAGCCCCTTTCCCCCATTCATCATGACAATTTCTCAGGTGTTATTGATTTCCTGTGTCGTAAATTGGAAGAGACAAAACTGTTTCATTTCTCATAAACCAAGTACATCACATGCAGTGATCAGATTTCACAATCTGTATTTATTGATGAGCTGTCATGAACACACTTCCATTGACACACATCACACAAACCAAACTGATGCAGTGACAAGTTTAAAACAAGGAAAAGTAGAAATTACGCGGTGCGTAATATATGTCCCCGCCGGAAGTAGCATTTAGTAGCAAAATGTACAATATAGGTAAAAAGATGAAGGTCAAAGGTCAAAATTCTATGTAGAAGTTTTGAAGCCCTCACCTAGTGCCATCACATAAAGCAAACGGAATCGAAATCGGGTTAGAAGTGGCGAAGGAGTAGCATTTTGTAGCCAATGTACAATATAGGTAAAAAATCAAGGTCAAAGGTCAAAGAAGTCAAAGGTCAAAATTCTGTGTACAAGTTTTAAAGCCCTCACCTAGTGCCATCACTTAAAGCAAACGGAATTGAAATCGGGTTACAAATGGCAAAGGAGTAGCATTTTGTAGCAAAATGTACAATATAGGTCAAAAATCAAGGTCAAAGGTCAAGAAGTCAAAGGTCAAAATTCTGTGTAGAAGTTTTGAAGCCCTCACCTAGTGCCACCATATAAAGCAAACGGAATCAAAATCGGGTTAGAAATGGCGAAGGAGTAGCATTTTGAAGCAAAATGTACAATATAGGTCAAAGGTCAAGGTCAAAGGTCACAATTGAAATTCTGTATAGAAGTTTCAAAGCTCCCATGTAGTGCTATCATATAAAGCAAACAGAATCAAAATCGGGTTAGAAATGGCGAAGGAGTAGCATTTTGAACATTTTGATCACACACGGACGCACACACGGACGGACGGACGGACGGACGCACGGACGCACGGACGGACACACACACGTACGGAGCCCGTTTCATAGTCCCCTGCTCGAACTCGTTCGGCGGGGACAAAAAGTCTTATTCCTGAATTTATAAATTAAACAAAAAAACGAAAAGAAAAGAAAAGAAAAGAAAAGAAAAGGAAATAGGCCACCATCTGTTGAAAAGTATTGCCTTTAATTGAAACCTGCTATTGATCACATGGCCAGATACAGTGTACAACACAGAATGTGAATCTGATACTGGCAATTTTTTTTTACTTGGCTTCCTTGCGCGTTTAGATAGTATTGCATAAAAGACCCTGGAGACTTTTTGTTGAGTTTTAAATAAAGGCATTAAAAACTACAATCATCTATCTACTGTATTTTTTACAGCTTGTACATGCCCATTTAGCATACATCTGCCCTGGTAAAACTGAACACAAGTATTACTTTCAGTTGGAAAAAGTGCTCTTACATTAGTGAATGACTGATGATGATGATTAAGTGCAAAAAGATGATTGGGCTGCTGACTGATCCCTGGGTACATTCATCAACTCACAATCTGGTGTAGAATTAAGAACAGCTCTCAGAGAGTTTTGGGCAGTTGATAAATATGCAAAGATGTTTTGATTATGGGGTTAAAAATGCATTTCTGAAATGCCAAAAAACAAAAAGGCGATCACAAATGCGACTGAGCCAGAATATGCCTTTCTGAAGCGTTGATGAATGCAAAGTTGCTTTGAAATGTGTTTAAATACAAATGTAGCTCAGACCTGCCCATACCAACCACTGCCAACTGATCTACGCTCCTTGGGTCATACTGGGCAATGGAACTGCGCAGTGACAAGGTCTCCCAATCAACTAATGACAGCATTGATAATATGCAACAACTCAAGAAACTCAATGCAAAAGACGTTTGCAAAGGCATTCTGACCAGTGGGTATTGAAACGTATTTCAAACATGGGAAAGTGTATACAATGCAGCGTCTATCATCTCCCCTTCTAATGCTTGGTAGCTCAGATTTGCTAGGTAGTGGAGTGTCACCTGCTGAAAAATATGCAGCGCCATACATTACAATGTATGTACATTACATACCTTGTTGGCGCAAGGTTGCATCATGTTGCAGTGCTCGTTGGTGTCCGAATTCTGGTGAGTCGGCACTTGCATTCAAACCCCTGTACATTTAATTTAGTCACTGCATCGGCACGTATGGAAATTCTGTTTTTCTTTTGTGTTATTGAGGATACCATCACACTCTGAACTTGCAATAAGTGAAAAATCTTGCAACAGATCAACATATTTCTCAATATTTTTAGTGCTTTTTTGGCGACCATCCACCATGATTCTTAACACAGGACTTGATTCACACGCGCTTAGGAAAAGTTGTGCCGATCCTGCATTTTTGACGGCAAAATTTGGGATTTTAGATGGATTTCTGGAGGTGACTAAGGCACTTTCGTGTTGTGTACAACAGTGCCAGTAAATTTATGTGAAACCATGTCAGATGTAGCTTAGATTGTTTAGTACTACAGTGTAGGTTCCAACATGTAGGCCTATGCCTGATGTATAGAAAGTTTCTAGAGGTCTAGGGTAACATCCCCAGTGTTCGGTCACTTACGCTTTTTTGTTCAAAGTCAATGCGTATTCAAGGCAGCTGAAAAATGCACGCGCACGCTACCTTGTTGGCGCAAAATTGCATCGGGGTCGTTGCGAAAAATCCCGCGAGAGAACGGCCTATTTCTCGATTTTCAGCGCTTTTTCAGTGACCCGTACTCTTAAAACTGGGCCTTATCCGTGCGCGCTTTTGGAAAGTAGCGCCAATTCTGCACTTTTGATGGTAAAATTTGGGATTTTGGATGGATTTTTGGAGGGGGCTAAGGGAGTTTCCTGTTGTGAATGACTGTGCAAGTATGTGAATTGATGTGATTTGCGTGTGTTGTGACAGTTGAACTTACTGGCTGGTGACTAGTGATAAGTGACCGAATACTGGTGGCTGACCGAATATTACTGGTGCTCTTACCCTAACGTTACTTTATAGATGCTACCTGCGAGGTGTTGCCGCTACGAGTTTCCTACTGATGTTCTGCGTGGACCTCTGCGATCAGATCAATCTAGATCTAGTAGGTCTATCTAAATTCTAATACAATTAAATTAGGTAAATTCAGTTTACATGAGATACATTAAAGGGATTGTACAGTTATGGTTGAGACGTAATTTCAGGTTTCTAACATTTTTTGGTGAGATAATGAGAAACCTCTTATAAAATGTGAAAGAGCATGTAATTCTATGAGGAATTCAACGTTTATTTGATGAAAACTGGTTTTGAAATGGCTGAGATATAAAAAAAGAGCGATTCTAATAAAGTGTGGGACCCACACTTTATTACGATCGCTTTGTTTTACTTTGTTTTTTGATGTTTCAGTCATTCCAAACCCGATTTTTGTCAAATAAACTTTGAATTCCTCTTAAAATGGTATGTTCTGTACTATATCATAAGTGTTTTCTTGGTATCTCGCAAAAAGTTAAAAACCCAATTCTCATCTCCACCAAAACTGTACTATCCCTTTCAGGGCACATTAAGCATACTAAGTTAAACGCGGCGGTTAGATTAGACTACACTCTAACATCATTAGAACTTAGAGTTTTAGACATGGACACAGCACAGATAGGTTCTAGACTTGTTTCTAATAATAATTAATATGAGCAATAGCATACACACCACACAAAAGCAAACACCCGGGACTAAACGCACTGAAGGTTCATCATGTAACGATCTACTCACCATGGGGCAAAGAATTTAACGAAATGATCTTTAGTTCCGACTGTTGTCTCAAACGTAGCTTTGTCATACAGGCGTTCCGCAGAATTTCCATCTCCTTCCACAAATCTGAGGCTCATAATGGCCACGAGGGTCACAATAAAGTAGCGGCAGGTATTCATTTTGGACAAATCAGTAGCGCTACTGCATGCATGTACACTAAAAGTGAACTACAGTAGCTACGAAAGTAATGTGCCATGTAGTGGCTGCTACGAACAGTACGAGCTCCCACGTACGCGACAGCAGTCACGGGCGATACAACTTTAATAAACTAGGCTCTTTGCAAGCCAAAATAATTTGGGATAAAAATATTAAACACCAATATGTACGTTGGGATAATCACAAAACTGAATGAATTTGAATAAGAATAGAATATTCTTTCCGTTGCTCCTAGCATGATCGAATACACTATTGTGTATGGGATAATTCATGGTCAATGGGAAAATGTTATGTCAAGACTGTACAAGCGCCTACCATGCTCAGAGTGACACGTGTAGCTGCGAGGATCGCAAAAGGGGGGGGGGGGGGGGGTGGGGGGGTGGGGGATTAAAAGGACGGACTGTACATTGTACTTGCCTTGTTGGTGACGTCAATTTACAGTGTTCTCAGAGAAGGTGGGGGTGGGGATGGGGGTGGAGAGGGGTGGTTAGTGGTGGAGGATGAGGGTGTGGGTGTTTGGAATATAGGGACAGAGAGGGGGGAGTGGAGGGATGGGGGGAAAAACAGACAAACAAACACACAACACACACTCAAAACAACCCAAAACCCCAAGTATGAGTCTATGTGCACATTTGCATGAAAATCCATATTTGAATTACTTGAAATGATAATCGCTGACAGTTTGGGTTGCGTAACAAGAGATTATGCCATGTTTACACCATGTTCCCGGTTGCCACGGCAGCCCCGTTTGCCCCGAAACGTATTAGATAGATGGGACATTCTCCTGCCCCCTTCTAGTCTTATTCGTTGCAGTCCTTAGTTTATCATCCGGCAACAGACGCCGAAAATTACTTGCGTCAAATCATAGAATTAGATTTTTCACATGCTACAGGTCACACATGTCAAATTCATGTTGTTTTGGTTGCGAAATGGAATCTAAGGAATTTCTGGTTTTTGCTCCTCTATAATGTTCGCTTGTCTTACATAGCAACAGGCGTCATAGTGCGCATGCATTTAAATAAACTTCAAAAATATACCACTTTTAGAACGAAAGGTACTGAAAATCCACCGTTCCGCTTTTTTGGGACACCCGGTATATATATATATATATATATATATATATATATATATATATATATATATATATAAACAAATATATATATATTCAGAGAGAGAGAGAGAGAGAGAGAGAGAGAGAGAGAGGGAGATGTACGAGTATACTCAGCAAAAAAGAAAGTAAACATTTTTTCAAGTTTATATTTCTCATAGATTATTTGGCTAAAAGTTAATGTTTTATATACAACATGGAAGGTAATTCAACTGGCTATCACCCCAGTATCTAGGTCAATAAAAAAAGGAAACTTTACGCATGAGTGAATGACATTACTTTTCTCTCCCAAAGCCCAAAACTAATAATCACAAAAAGAACAAGTTACCATTCATGCGTAAGTGCTCTTCCATGTAACACAACAGTGAGAACAGACTAAAAATTTAACACATACACACACACACACATACACACACATACACACAAACATGAATTAGGTTGTACTCTGATCTCTACAGTATCTTTGAAACCCCAAAGATTGATAAAGGCTAAAGATAATGGAGGGAAATGAAGAATTTTCTGTCTAATCAAAATTCAAATAAAGTTAGAGGGAGCAATATTAACAAAAATGTTTGGAATTTGACTCGATTGCTCAGAAATCATGAATAATTGGTTCTTGAATTTGTCTCATGAACTGTTAAATCACTAAATCAAAGATGAAATAAGAATTTTCTGTTCATTTATTAATCATTGAGCCCTTACTCCCTTTGTCATATTATTGAAGTTTGAGTAAACAAAAATTCTTATTTTCTCCCTTTAGTTTCCATCTTTTATTTCGTTTCACCTTGTACAGAGAAAGAAGAGTAAGAAAACATATTTTTGCTATTTCTATCATGCCTCTTATTGTTATCATTGTTAACGTAAAGTGCATTTGCAAATAAAAAAGAACTTGAAAAGAAAAGAAAAGAAAAGAACTTGCAATAACTATTACTTATACGCGCTGGAGGACAAAAAACAACGTGTTCACTCATGTGTGGAAATCCCTTTATTTTGACCTACTAGGTGTATAGCCAATCAAATTACTTTTAATCTGATATATAATTCTTTGATTTTCATCAAAATCTTTTATAAAAATATGAACTCGAAAAAGTGTTTACTTTTTTCTGAGTATAGTGTATATATATATATATATATATATATATATATATACCTACGATTCAAATATACGAAATACATATAGGCCCTAATGCATATTACTAGTATCCGGAAACACGAAATTCTAACGACGATATACATAGTAAGTTTCGCGATGTATGAATGTGAGGTATTGTCAGTGTGTAGTTACCTGTCAATCTGCATGTGCGTCACTTTGTAGATACATTTGTACATTTTGTAATTTGTTCTTAAAGTGGGTTATGTGTCGCGTGACTGGGTGAAGTGGTGTTTATGGCGGGTACAGGTTTTGGGTTCGAAATTGGCGGTCTGTGGATATTGTGTGGATTATTATGGAGAGTGACTGGACCTGGTGGAATATCAATGTGTGCGTGTGTGTGTGTGCGTGTGTGTGTGTGTGTGTGCGTGTTGTGTCACCAGTCATGCGGTGTCAAAAATGAACATATCTAATTCAGTTTATTATTCTATCTCTCTGCAAATTTACATATATGTGCACAAAATGAAAATATATAAAGAAAGATATAATTCTATATATCTATGTATCTCGGAATCCGCCCACCCCCTTCCATAGCAAAAGAGAAAAAGAAAGAAAAAAAACCCAAAACTAATAATGTTAAGTAACATTGATACAGGAGAACCATAACGTATGAGGTCAAGAGTCGTGTCTCCAGTATTGATTTATCTTTCTCATGTATATCATCCGAAATTGTAAAGACCAGTTTTGTAAAACACACTGCATTATTTAGCGTACACTAGTACATGTATAATTGAGAAGTGTTGACAAAAAACAACATAAGATTACAAGTTGAATTTCCATGTCCGAAATTAAACATTTTCTTCGAAACGAATCAAAACACTTGAACAGTGTTGAATGCATTGACAAAAAGTAAATCACGTTTGCGGTCGTTGCTTAAAAATTACGCGATATTGAGCTCACAGATTGCAGTAATTTAGAAATGGCATTCTTGAGAAGCAAGTCAAACAAGCTTTGCGACGCAACTTACATAAACTATCTCAAAAATTAGGAAAAAGACACATGTCAAGAATCATCCAAGTCTTCATGAGTCATTAACGTCTCTAGATTCTATATACTGTAATAAGATCTACATGGATGCCAAATAGCAGGTATAGAAACACTTTCGTACCGACTTGACTGAGATACATTGTCTAGCAAAGTCAAATTACGCTCATCTAAATCATCTAGACTTTGTTCATAAATTACAGTGCACTCCCGTTATAACTAACACGGTTATAACAAAATTCCGGTTACAACGAAGTAAGAATTTAGGCCGCATGATTATCCTCTCTATGTATTTTAATTGTTTATATGTTCGATTATAACGAAATTCCAGTACAACGAATGAAAACCGCCTGTCCCAAGGGCTTCGTTAGAACGGGGGTCCACCAAGTAATGCTTTGTCACTCGCATCAGTAAAATTGCGTCTAATTGTTATTACACCACTGCATCTTTCAATGTACTGTAATACCGGTAAGAAAGCGAAAAACGCAAAACAAAGCGTAAATATTGTTTATGTAAATGTAACCGCGTTATGATGAAAGGAAGGTGAGATTCCTGTTAATTAAATTCAAAGCAGATCTGTCGTTATATCTGTCGTTATATTATAATGATATCGCAATGACAACATACACCTGTACATGCATATTATAAGAAAACTGTGTAGGCATAGAGAAACTAAACTCGGTTAGGAATACTACATCGAAATTATTAAGATTTTTTTTCTTTTCTCACTACTGAAATGATTAGCATTATACTCCTATAACTCGTGTGTATAACTTCCTCAGCGAACGTACAATTACACTTTATCAATTCATGCCTATGTTAAACATAATTATGTACACATATATACATATACATGCCCAAGAAACACTCAACCTAACTGCTTCATTCTTTTCAAAAATTATACAAGCATTAAAAAGAAATATCTTTTTCAACCGGTCGGTGAGTAAGGTTTGGTTTGAGAAGGGCTTGTACAACCTCTCTTCGATTACAATATTTAAAAACAATACTCGTTTTCGACATAAAAACACAGAAAAATCAACAACAATAACAACAACAACAACAACAACAACAAATCCGACAGCAACGTGAGGGTAATCAGCATTACATCTTTCAAGGGCGCCACATGTTATCGATGGCAAGAAATGCAATTTTTTAAAGCACAGTGAAAAAAAAAAAGATTAACCAGAAGGTGATTTCTACGGTGAATATCAAATGAAAAAAATGATGGACATATTATATCATACTGTACATTAATATACATCAACGAAATACAATTCTCGAGGTGACATTTATGACACATTGTCAAAGCAAATGCATCCGTGACAATTACGCGTCACTACTGGACACACATTGACTGACTGGTATATTATAGCCAGTTTAGTCTCACCTCCCTTGTATAGCAATGTTCACCAGCATTTAGTCGTTTTCTTACATATTAAATTGCAATCATGAATTTAAACGGAGATAACACTGGTCAACAACAAATTTGTTGTCTGCGTTTTTCAACTGATTTAGGGTAAACCTGATGCGCTGAGTCCAAAAATCACATTGGTTTTGCTCAATCAGGTCAAGTTTTTGAGCTACGGCCACATGTCGTTTTTTACGTTTTTGTTCACATTAACGCATGAGTGGAGCATTTTAGAAGAAGTCGGTGGGGGGTAAAATGCCATTTTGATTAATTGCCGAACTGTTGGCATCCAGATTGAAGAAAAAAACCTCCTCTCTGACAGTGCTCGCATCAGCTTCTTCCGCAACAGGCATCAAGAGTACCTCCGTTTTTTTCTCTAAAGAGAAGGACTTGGTGTACTGTGTAGATATTGCGCAGCTTCTGCTCAAGCTTGGAGTACCACAGTACGAACCCAAAGATTGGAGACTTTTCATTGACAGCAGCAACCGATCACTGAAATGTGTTTTGCTACACAACGGCAACCAGCTTGCCTCTGTACCCATCACTCACTCAACTACACTGAAGGAGAAGTATGAAGCGGTGAAGTATATGTGCTGGAGAAAATTGGTTATGATCAGCATAAGTGGTTTATTTGTGTTGACCTGAAGATGGTGAACTTTTTGTTGGGACAACAGAGTGGCTTCACCAAGTACCCATGTTTTGTGTGCATGTGGGATAGCAGGGACCGTGCTCAGCATTACACGAAGAAGGACTGGCCTGTACGAGAGGAATTGGTGCCTTGCAAAGAAAGGAATGTCATCAACGACCCTCTGGTGGACCGAGACAGAATACTCTTCCCACCGCTGCACATCAAGCTCGGCTTAATCAAGCAGTTCACCAAGGCTCTGGACAAGAATGGTGACTGCTTCACTTACTTGTGCCAGGCTTTTCCAGGATTGTCCATGGAGAAAAAGAAAGCTGGCATCTTTGATGGTCCTCAGATCCGTCAGCTCATCAGAGATCCAGAGTTCGAAAACTCAATGAATGAAGTGGAACTGAAACCTTGGAAAGCATTTGTTCTGGTAGTGAAGAACTTTCTTGGCAACATTAAAGCCAGAAACTACGCAGAACTTGTCAACAACATGCTGACTGCTTTCAGAAACCTTGGCTGCAACATGAGCATCAAGATGAACTACCTATTTTCACATATGGACCGGTTTCCTGAGAACCTGGGTTCAATGAGTGACGAGCAGGGGGAGAGATTCCATCAGGACATGAAAGAGATGGAGACCAGTGGCCCGTTGCATAAAACTTACCATTGAATTTCAATGGTAACTACCGTCAAAATTAGGCGTCACAGCCAATCAGCATCAAGGATTATAAAATTTACCGCTAATTTGAAGACTTACCGCTAGAAAGGAGCGGTAAGTCCAGCGGTAAGGGTTTTATGCAACAGGGCCCAGGTATCAGGGTCGCTGGGACGCAGTCATGACGGCTAACTATACTGTTGGACTCTGAAGAGAGACCTCCCTGATGCTGAGTATTCCAGGAGTTCGAAGAAACGGAAGTTCAAGCCCTGAAGTTTGAACAATGGTGAAGCAACATGCAATTTACGTGTACTTACCTTTATCAATGCCCACCATTCAGTTTACAGTATTGATGTTTCTAAGATCAGGTAATCAATATATGTTGTTGGAAAAACATTTTTTTCTCTTAAAAATATTTTAGGGTGATATATGTGACAAAAATCAGCTGATACCACAAAAATGTAATCGATTTTGTCACAAGATCTATTTCTTTTTTTTCAAATCAACTTAACCTGTTGGCCACTTGAACCGAGTGGTCCCTGTACAAAGTCTATGGGAATTACAGAATTGAGTATTCAAAGGGTTAACACAAAAACTTGACCTGATGGAGAGAAACTGATGCCATTTCCTGATTCAGCACTACAAAAATACCCTGAATCAGTTGTAAAAATCAAGACAACATTCAAAAAGTTAAAAATTGTTGCCCAGTGTAATTATTATTTCGATTTCTACAAGATACTGTGATTTCTCCATATTTAATGCAACATAGAGCAATTGTACTGTAATCTACCGAACACATATTTTTAATGCTTGTGCCATTATGGCAATAAATGGTACATAATGTTATGACAACATTTGGATTTGTGGCTTGATGGAGCCTTTCTACATTTTACTGCCAGAAAACGTAAGTGTGAAGTTATTGAGAGCTGGATGTTCCGACGACTGATAGAAACACTAACTTCATTTCTCTTTACCAAGATATTCATGCGAAGAACGGCAATAACTTCATACAAGCTTGTAGAATGATTCCCTTAGAGAGTCATTTTTCTAATTAATCTTCATAATTTTATGTCAGCAGGTTGAAGAAAAGGTTGAGATTCTTTACTTTCTTCTTTCTCCTCTGCTCCCTCAGATGATGAATGGATTCCACTGTTGATAATGAGTTGGAGGAGGCTGGGCCTCAGTGTCAGAAGCACCGTCTTTCAACTCTTCTTGACTCGATGTGAAAGTGAGCTTTTTCGTCATTAAAATGGTTGGTGTTTCAGGAGATGTCGACTTTGCAGGTTTGTTCGCCGTTAATTTTGCAGTTGTTGGTGGCGGCGGGCCCAATTCTGTATTTCGTTTGGATGACGAAGCAGCTTCTCTACTATTCGGAGAAAGTAGTCTGCCAGCATTTGGGGTCAATTTCCCACAATCTCCACAACGTAGTTTCCTGTTTGGCTCTCAACAGAATTAAGAAAAGATTGTGACTCTTCATTCTTTTCTCCCTCGTCTGCTCCCACAGATGATGAGCGAACGCCACTGGCTGATGGGTCAGGTAATGGTGACTTGGCAGTCTTTTTTGTCTTCATTTCTGGCGATGACCCCAATTCTGTATTTCGGCTGGATGACGAAGCATCTGCTTTAGTGTTTGGATAAAATATCCGCCTGATTCTATCAAGACTTGGTGTCACAGCCCTGCAGACTCTTGCAACAAAGCTTTGTGTTTCACTTTCAGTTCCAGAAGTACCGTCTTGCAACTCTTCTTGAATCGATGTAAATCTGAGCGTTTTCTTTACTGAATTGGTTTGTGGGTCAGCCTTTTCTTTAGAATTAGGAGAAAATATCCGCCTGATTCTGTCAGGATTTGGTGTGACAGGCCTTAGAGCTCTTTCAACGTAGCTTCGTGTTGTCTTGTTCCTGTACGCAATAAAACATCCCATTATTGTTATCATTATAAACGAACCAATTACAACTGGTATTACAATCAGTATTGTACGACGATCTGTGTGGTTTTGAGAATTGGACGTATACCAAGCTTCGAAAGCGCTGGTCATTACTATGTTATCGGCCGTACTTGCTTCAATCGATAATTTGACGAATGTTTGGCGAGATTTAGAATTGGAGATAAAGGTTATAAATGGGTCAAGACAGAAGGATGTGTCCACTGATCCTATCTGAATGTCATGCAAGTCACTTGACTGGCTGCACACAGGATGATCGACGTACACATGTCGATCTTCAAAAGTGGACTGCTCTTGGTACCAAAGGCGATATGGCTCCATTTCACAGTCACAGGACCAAAGGTTGTCTTCTAGAAAGAGAAGCTCAATACTCATAAGGGTCTCGACCGCAAGGTTTTCCCCAAGCCCAGTCAAGTTGTTTTTGCGCAAGTCCAAGCCAGTGATTTTGGGAAGCTGTAGAACGCCACCTATTGACACAAGCTGGTTCCCAGACAAATCGGCAGTTCGCAAACTTACCAAGTTGGCGAAAAGGTCGTAGTCGATAAAATAGAGGGAATTGTCTGATAAATCTAAGAATGTAAGTGACCTGAGGTCTCGGAATATATCGCTGGGCAGTGTTTCCAATTTGTTCTTACCGAGAAACAGACGCTGTAGAACCGTGAGGTTGCTGAAAACACCAGAACTCAGATATCCCAAGCTGTTGTTGTAGAGGTTAATGAACCCTATCCCTAGCGCCCACTGAAAAGTGCCTTCACTGATGTGGTTGATTTTGTTTCTGCTTAGGTAGATGCTTTGGAGGTTTGCCCCTGTGCCATTCAGAGCGGAGCGATCGATGGAAGTAAGATTGTTGAATAGAAGCTTGATGGACCTCAATATCGGAGCTCCGCGGAAAGTGTCGGCCTCTATCTGTTTAGAAAAAAAAAGAGAGAAAAGAAACAGATCGATAAATGATTATTGATGGGAAAATAAATTCAAATTCAAATTCAAATTTAAGTTTATTCCGTTTTTCGACAATAAAAAAATAACATAACATACATCACTCTTTCTTCAGTGATAAAAATCGTATCAAAAAACAAACAAACAAAGTGGGTTTAATAGAGTAAAACAATACTCGTATACTTACAGTAAAGATACATTACAATGCCTGAAGTAAATTGAAATAAAGTGGAATATCAAGGCGAAAAATGGAGGGACCCACTGAAAAGACGAAGATTGTAGAGTGTGGGCCCCTCGGGAGAGAAAGAATCAGTGAAAATGTTGGTAACAATCGGCACCAGAACAGCAACGAAAATGTCTGAAGCAACAACAGCGAAAATAGCTGTAACAGCAGAAAAAGAAAAAAAAATAGAGAGAAAAAAATGTTTAAAAACATTGACAAAATAGAAATAGAAATGGAAGCCCATAAAGAGTCAGACAGAAAAGGAAAAAAAAACCACATAATTACAACATTAACATATAAACGGACATAAAATGTAAAGATGTAGACGAACAACTTCTGCAATTTACAATTGCAATACAAGACTATTTGTAGTTGCCGAAAACCTAATTTGTTGAGGATGATTTAAAGTTGACCCCAGAGATAATGATGACTTCATGGGTTCCTTGCAGGAGAAGTTCCACACGTGTCTTGTGTCATGCTCATACAATTGCATTTCACTCTTTTTCAGAAAGTCCATAATAACGTATTTGAGCTGCACATTATCAGGTTATTCGGTATTTTTTTCCTTCCATGTACAAAACGTTTTGAATTTACTGGTAGGGTTTTGCAGAGCTGTCAACATCAATTCATCAAATCAGATATGCTTCGAGAAAATATCAGGGAGGCATTTAAACAACGCCTTAATCAAGGAGAATCTTATATCGTTTTGTTTGCTGGAACAATATTAAAGAAAGTATCAAATGTCAGAGAGCTTCCTGCAGAATCGGTCAAACAGGTTTCTAGTTAGGTTTAAAGACATAATTTACCACTTGCTTTAAAAAAAAACCCCGCTGCATTAGTGCTTTAAAATAGTTCCAAAACGTGAGTTAGAGATAGAAACAACCACTGTAAAAATTAAAATCTGTTTATTTGATGTTAAGTGTTGTTAAATTCACAAAATGTGAACAATAGTTATCATAAAAATGTTTCCACATTAAACCGTCTACAGTTATACGATTTATTGAGAAAATCACTGCTATCTCATATTTCCGGCTTTATTGCGAATTTGTTTATATGGTAGAATGTTTTGTGATACAACAGACCCACACGTATGCATCAAATGTGATATCTTGAACATCTTTTTTAATCACTGTTCCCAAAGGTAAACACGACCTTTGAAATATGGCATTTAACAATAATACCGGTATGATAAATCGATGGTTGTCATATACATAGTTACGGAAAAACGTAGCAGAAAGAAGTTGACAAATATATCGTTTGAATAGACTCGGTGTATTAATGGTGTCGATAGGACATAATAAAACAGTTCTGAATTTAAAGAGACCTCTGATGCATGTTGAAGTTGATATGAATAGGTATAAACGTTAAAAATGAGAACCGTGAGTTCTCGTATTAGGTAGAAAGAAATGTGAAAGTTTTACATACGTTGAAGACAAAACAATGATAACAGTCAGGACATGCAAGGAAGAATATGCTAAAATATGTAAATGAGAGAAGAAGACAAGAAGATGTGAGACACACAAAAAGTTATCACTCACTCTTTACTTAACAAACAAACAAACAAACTAGTATCAATATAATTATCTTAGAAGCCACGCAGACTTTGAACAGTGGAAGCTGAAAGTGTACACGGTCATGTGCCGTTCATTATACATGTAATACTATCTGGGGCCTGTTTCATTAAATCGTTTATAAAGCGTAAGTTACGATCAATCGCAAAATTGCGTTTCATAAACAACATAAACATCTCGCAAGTAACGTTCAATCTAGTGAAGGTGTGTTTATCAAATGGAACAGGACTTCCGCTCAATATCAAACTTACTCTCAATTCAACGAGTTACGCACAATAAATCGAGCGTAAGATCAATCGCAACTCTTTATGAAACAGGCCCCACTTACAGCCGCATCATTTTATATGATGTTCTTATTTGTGCCATTAATTTTGACACAATATTTGATGCAGCTCAATGGTATAAGGCACATAACTGTATAATATATTTCAGAGCTCAAGTGTACAGGTGGTCGATCTCACAGCTTGAATATATGAATAAAGATCTGGAGAACATTTTAGAGGTGGGGCTCAACATGAATTTAGCAGAGAAATTAAAGAGAATGTTAAAATTATATAATAATATGATGTATATTCATGAGGTAATCAGAAATTGGTTATGAACAGACCAAAAGAATCAATAGAAGTCAACATACATTTGTATTTGCAGGTACCTTTCAACTTCGAGTAGGTGCTCGGTAATTATATACAACGGTACTTACCTGTCTGATTCTGTTGTTTGACAAGATGAGCACCTGAAGTTCAGAAAAGCTCCCGAAAGTTCCCGGTTCGATCCTCTCGATGTGATTGTGACGTAACGAGAGGTAAGAAGCAGCGTTACACTCCGTGGGTACCTCAGTTAGCTGTCTGTCCTCACAGTCTGCTTCTCGGTATGCCTCGAGATAGGTACATTTGGCGTCGCACGAAGCTTCGGTCTGTGTTCTCTGGGTTGGCATGCATTGCGCGCTATGATCATCTAACACTGACAGAATGAATAAAACAACCAAGCAAATTACCACGGGATTTCTCCCCATCGTTGATTTTGTGGGTGATCCAGACTTTTCTGAAGAGGAAAACGTCAATGAATTTCAAACAAATTACTCAGTTAATCTCGCCAGGATACGAGCCTGTTCGCAGCGTGTGGCCGAACTGCTCCGGGTGCTCAAATCAAATCTCCGAGCGGAGGCAGGCAGGTAGTCAATCATTGTCGCTCAGCGCTGAGTGAGCTACCAGCCAATCATATCAATACGACAGTTCGCGTGCTCCGGGAAATCCCCATTACAATGGAGTGACCATTTCATGTTTTGAATGATTCATTGTTTTTTGTCCCCGCCGAACGAGTTCGAGCAGGGGACTATGAAACGGGCTCCGTACGTGTGTGTGTCCTTGTGTCCGTCCGTGTGTCCGTCCGTGTGTGCGTCCGTGTGTGATCAAAATCAAATTACAATGGAGTGACCATTTCATGTTTTGAATGATTCATTGTTTTTTGTTTTTTTGTTGTTGATATTTATGAGTTGTACCAGTAGTGGGGGAAACATGGCGAGAAAGGAAAATGAAGTAATGATGATGTATTTGACATATTTCATGCTATAAACAGCGTATAAGTCCGTCAAATCAAATCAAATTTGACGAACAGTCAGAAGAGGCACAAGTGTAGCACGTGAAAGAGAGAATTGTATTGGAAAAAAATCCTTCACTTGCAGACGACTGGAATAAATGTTTTTATTGATGTGTCACAGGCATGACGTCTGAAGCTGAAACATGGAAGCCACATGGAGGAGCTACAATGTGTCATCTGAGTCGACATATTGCCCCGCCGGCCTGCAATGACTATAATGTATGATACTACTAGTAAAGCAACAAATCTCATTACAATGAGATTTTCCGCCATTGCTGATTTTCTTGCTCCTCTGAGCATTACATGCACTTCACATTGCTTGATCGTATCTGTGCATTGAATAGATTGTAGCTTCATGGTTAAGCTATGAAATGGATCAAATAATAATAGGTCATAAAATAGGCCTACGGAAAACTTCTGAGAGGCAAACATATTTTGTTGTGAAACGACACCTTAAACTACAATGTATATGGATAGGTCCCGAGTTGATGCAGACGATGACAAAGGGGTAAATGTTTCTTACACGCTGGAACCCTTATTCGATAAAAGGGCACAAAGGTCGATAAACGCTCCGTCTAGAATCGTTGCAAATAGATGATCTATGACCCTGACTCATGAGTGGGTATATATAGGGCCTATGGTGATGGTGAACTTTTGGTTGACCTCTTCTATTGTTATGCAAACGCAGACGGCAGTTGGTAATGTTCACGCTCTGTCTACTAGTAATTCAAGTGTTGAGACATTCGCACTTGAATCTAGACATGGGAACGACTATCTTTTTATTTATACATATATTTATCTATTCATTTATTTGTTTATTTATTCATTATTACTATTTTTACTATTTTAGGCCTACAACATATCTATGCAGACTTGTAGTTTATTGGTGACATCATTTCTTATTAAACACTTCAAGGAAAGCCATGTCAGACTCCCGTCAAAGTGCGGAAATTATTGCCATAGATGTAACTGATGTAACTTTCTTTGATCTTCTCTTTTCTTTCAGTGATTTTCGGTCATACTATCTGTGAAAGTCACCTCTGATCAATGTCACGACTCGTAATCCCACCCTCTCTCTCCCTCTCTTTTTCTCTCTCCCTCTCTCCTTTTCTGCATTATCAATCAACCAGTGAGATGAAGCCGTATATGCCTAATCTTTGTCTCAAACCTGTGACCACAAGGGATCGTTCTGGAATTTAAAGATCCGGAAAAAAAATCACTAGGAAAAGGAAAACCACTTTAAGAATAACGGGAGGTTTAGTCTGTTTCTTTTTTTAATTTATGATCTTCCGTTTTTCGACGCTTGACATAATTATCTGTTTCTGCGTAAATATTCACAAATGTTATGCATGCAAACACACACACACACACACACACACACGTTATTCTTATAAAGTGTGTTTATCACAATCGAACTGATGAATTTGAATGGTTCCACTTTCAGGATGAAAGGATGTATACCTCTGCATTCAGTTAATGTTCAAGTTAAGTCAAATGACAGAACTCAACCAAAACAGCTGACGATTTTAATACTGGCATGACATCAAACATGAAGGCCCAGATATGTGTTATTTTTACCTGTGTAGCCAACAAAGGCATGCTATTATTTTTTGTACATAGATATCTTTGTTCTGTGCGTCTTCATTTCTCATCTCATTTCCTATCTCCCTCTTATTGCATTACTCCATCTCAAACTAGAATAATGAAATAAACATGCGTTACAGATGCACTGAGGAATGTCTATTGTGTCATAAGAATATTCAATATCGATATTTCAGTTTGTAGTCCCATTGAATTGAATTGAATTCTTTATTTCCATTCATAATTTCACTCTCTCGCCTTCTAAATCTGCTTCTCTTTTTCTTTTCAGTACACTCTTCCCTTGCTAATATAAATCTTTGAAAAATAAGGGCACAGTGTTTGATTTGTTTCCATCAATTCATCGTTTATTTGATTTCAGTAAAACCATACCTGTGATATTTACATCCTACGCCTTGCAAAGTAAAGCTTGAAAAACGTAATAAAACAAACGTATCAACGTAATGTATACTTAATATCTAAATATGAGTGGAAAATTGCTAGCGAAATTGTAATATGTTACTTTATTTTGTTGATAATATGTAATTATTTCTCTTTGAACATTTTCTTTGGTGGGTATAAAGTCGCGAAATAATGGAGAGCTGCCTAAGGAGGGAGTAACGGTGATCTGCATGACAGGAGTGAGGACAGAATGATGATAATGACGCAAAGGATTTACACCAGATGGACAGAGGGGTTGGCGAGGAAGAATGTGCTGCAAGCTAAAGCTGATGAGAAGCAGATATCAAAAACGTGGGTGGGTAATTCTGGAAAGCTGTTGCATGGTATGGTATGGTAATTTATTTCCGTAAATATAAAAAATCAACATTACAAATCATGTGATACAAAAACTCATACATAATACGGCTGGATAGCCTCACTCAGCGAAGAGGACCATTATGGTCCCGCTGTTTTACAGGAGGATCCAGTATGAATTAAAGTAATACAGTTTCTTCAATTAAACAACAAATCAAAATATATACAATGAGAAGAAAGAAAAAAAACAAGAAAAGAACAGAAAAGGAAAAAGAAAGAAATTGAAAAATATACATTTCCCATTAATTTATGTATTAGTAATCTGTCATGTACTGAGTTATATCAAACATAAGAAGAGATGTGCTCTTGCAGTGATCGCTTGAAAATATCCATACTGGTTGCCTTTTTTATTGACAAAGGGAGTGAACTGAACTCCCTACTACCTCTGTATGAAACCATTCTCTTACAAGAATTTGTTCTTGGAATATCAAGGTGTAAATTGAAATTAGACCGCAATGAATACGAATTTTCTTTGGGTTCAAATTTATCGGTCAAACAAGACGGTGTCATGTCATGTAATGCCTTGTAAACTAATTGCAGTAGATGCTGTTTACGTCGAGAGACAAGATAATCCCATTGGAGAGTGTGGTGCACTTGATGGGTAGACTTGTGAGAATATGGATTTATGTTCAAAATTATTCTTCCAGCTCTATTCTGAAGTTTTTGAATCATATTTACATGATGACGCTTTCCAGAATCCCAAACAATGTCGGCATAATCAAACTGTGGTAAAATGAAAGACTTGTATGTTAAATTCATACTTTGTTCATCGATTATATGCCTAAGTCTGCCCATGAAGCTCACCATTTTACTCACTTTTTTACAGACACTTTCAACTTGTGTATTCCAATTTAATTCCACATCTACTGATACCCCTAAATATTTCACATGATTTACCTGTTCCATGACCACGAGAAAAAAGGGTGCTAGGTAAAAATAAACGTTGGTATTGAAGTTTTTCAAGAAGTATGATATAGGTTGCTTAGCATGGTGAGCTGCATGAGGGTTGGATGTACGACATGCAGGAAAGCGTATGTGCATGGGTGAAAACATGATGTAAAAGAAAGTCCAACCAAATGTGGAGTATGGCGTGGATTATACAAATAACAATAGATAAGTGAATACACATCTTCATCCCTCCTGTGCTCAATGTGACCCATAATGGTCTGAATGTGTTACTTAACTACAACAAGAACAAACTATTTCACACATCAAAATATACAAGGTCATGTACACAGGTGATGCTAAGAAAGAAAAACAAAGAAGAAGGGGATAGCGATAATGAAAGATGGTGAGAAAGAACAGGAGAGAGAGAGAAATAGAATGACTCCTCGTTCACTGTTCAATAATACACTGTACAAGTACAACACTTTTACAGGTGCATTCACCCTGTTGCCAGGTAACGGCTGGGTGAAGCAACGTACGGACCAGTTACTTTTTCATTTCATTTTCATTTCAATTTATATTCATATTTCTCACATATATCACAATATAAAATAAATTGATACGAAATCTATACAGAACATAATTCAAAATTGAACTTCACCGGAATGTTCAAAAGTTTGTCTTGGTATACACAAGGTCTGTATACATGCGAGTTAAACTGAGATCATAATGCGAAAAATATGATGGGGCCTGCGTAAAAGCAAGCTTGTATAGAGCCGCAGGTCCCGTGGTAAAATCAGATTAGGGGAAGCATAAGTACAGATATTTTTAGACCATACTATAATTGGGGGATCCGATTAAAACGAACAAGATCAAATCAAATGTTGCTATATAAAATACAGAATAAAACACTGAAAGGTCACATGTTGCAACTATAACCTACTACAAGTAAGGACATTGAGAGAACAACGACTGAGATTGTAAGGATTTAAGTGGGTGTGGAGGTATAGATGATGACGTAACAATTGGCATAAATACATAAATGGAAGGTGGGCTAAAAGAATTTTGTCGTGAATACAAAATATACACACAAGGACAATGGAGCTCAGGTGTCAAATTCCAGCGGGGTCCTAAACCATGCAGGCCGTGTGACCATGGTAACAGACAGCTGCCACGCGCAAGAATTCCAACAATCGAGTGTAACAATAAAAACTTAGAGAGCGCAACAGGCAGACTGATCGAAGAATAATAATGTACATGGTTAGGATCCCGTCGGACTACTACTAGAAGATAAATAAGATAGACAAGGGAGGAAATACTGAGCAACAAGTACTATACAATATGCATGCCGTAGCTGCTCAAAAGATATTGTTTTAATTTTCGTTTGAATGAGGTTAAAGTGGTGCAGCTTGTAAGTTCCGTAGGGAGTTCATTCCAGTACTTAGGTCCAGTGAACATGATAGTTTTTTTCGCAAAAATTGTTCGGGTACGTGGAAGGTGATACGCATAACGTTGGCGGGTTGGATAATCATGAACTGTATATGAACTGTATGAACTTACATCTGTACATGAAAAAAAAGAGAATTCTATGGCATGCCTACGACAGAAGGCTGGCAGAGTATAACATAGAATGAAGGTGCTTCAAGTAACAAAAGAATTCATGTTCTGGGTTAATTATGTTTAACGAATCTTTTAAAGGAACCAATTGAGCGAATTGCACGGGACTGAGATGGTAAAGACTTCCATACGTCTGGGCCGGTGTGCCGAATTGATTTTTTAGCTAAACAAGTTGTGGGATTTATTAGATGAATATTGGAGACATTTTTTGTAGGGTAGGAGTGGATTTCTTTATTGAGTTTGAAAATATTCATAAAATAAGATGGTAAATACTGAGTATTGCAGCGAAACAGGAAGGTAGCAGTCTGTAAGAAATTAATGTCGTCAACTTTCAAAATTGTATGCTTTTGAAATATTGGATCTATGTGAGCTCTATAATCAGTCCGAGCACAGATACGCATGGCTTTCTTTTGGAGCAAAAATATTGAATTTGTACTACTGTATGAAATTGCCCAGACAGTGTTGCAATAAATTATATGGCAAAACTAGTGAGTTATACAATACAAAGTGTTTCCAACGGAAGATAATAATTTAGTAATAATAATTTAATAATAATAAGACAGTAATTTCATAGAATACCAATGTTGAGTGCAATGGGAGTAGATATATGTTTGACATGATCAGTCCAATTCAAATACTCATTTATAACAACACCTCAAAATTTTATTCATAATTTTTATTCAATTGCAATATCATCTATGAATAACATATTTTCTGATATTTTCTTTTCTCATGATCATTTTAGTATTGGAATAATTTTAGCTGGTCCAGATATTTATATCCGTTCTCCATAATAATTCCACTCGTATGAAGTTTGGTAGCTACAGTTTTACGAGCTAGCTTTTATGTAGGCCCTATCATATTTCTGTTACTTCCTTGCGAAACCTTTAATTCTTTGTTGTTGTTGCTTTTTGCTGCAATCAATTTGTATTCTAACTTGATGTATAACTGTCAATGATTTTATTATTTTAAAAATGGTAATATGAAAATGAATTGAACTGAACTGACTGAACATTACTGTAGTTATTATATTATATTTTCTTTCCTATCTTATCGATACGAATATCATCGTTACAATTACCATCGACATGTTTAGCAGTGTAGTACATCGTCATTGTATCATAACTTTCTTGGTTAGCAACCACACAATTACACTTTAACTACAATTTATACATGCTATATGTACATGCAAAAAAAAAAAATCGACACTTCTAAACGTATAAATTGATACCGTATAATTAAGTACAAATTCTGGCATCAAAAAAATCCTATCATCTTTTCTAACAGGTTAAGTAATGTTTGCTTTCTTTTCTTCGAAAAGACCAGTATTTACAAGCACTATAAATTTTTCTCAGATAAGACTGATCGAAATAACAGCCTAAGGTGCCACAAACATCGCAACACACTTATCGATGGAAAAAAAATGCAATTTTCAGAAGTGACAAACAAAAAGCCACGGGGCAAGATTTTTACGATGAAAGTTATCTTAAGACTTAAAACTGCTTACAAGAAAATCAATCACAGAAAACAAAATAAAATGTCAAGGTGATACAATACAACACCAAGGAAAGGCTTACATGTTACAATATGCCAGTACAAAAGTTCTCTATTGCGTAGGCCTACCTACCGCTTTGGCCATATCAACTGTAGTCAGCAGCATTTCGTCTTTTTTTTTAAAAACATTTACAATGAACAGACAAAAAAATCATTTCTATTTCTAAATATCATTTGTTAGTTTCCATGACTCGTGACTTGAAATACTTAAACAACAATTGTACTGCAATCTATCGAACACATAAGTCAAGTGCCTGAACCGTTGTGATAGTAAATGGCACATACAATGTTATGACAAGATTTGTGATTTGGGGGAGCCTGTTTACATTTTACTGCCGGAAAACGTAAATATGAAGTTGTTGAATGCTGGATGTTCCGACTACTGATAGCAAAGCTAACTTCAATGTTGACCTAGTTGTTCGTGCCAATAACGGCAATAACCTAATGAAAGCTTGGAGTAGGATTCCTTAAAGAACCATTTCTCACAATAAATTTTCAGATGTCATCAGATTGAAGAAGATTGTGATTCCTCACTCTCTTCTCTCTCGTCTGTTCCCACAGGCGATGATTCAACGCCACTGTCGATAGACCTTTCGGAGCAATAGGCCTCATCGTCAGTAACACTACCCCGAAGCTCTTTTTGACTCGATGTAAAAGGCTGTTTCTTCAGTAAAACGGTTGGTGATGATTTAACAGCGTCTTTCGTCTCTTTTATTGGCGTCTGCTTTGATTCTGTATTTTCTTTGGATGACGAAGCAGCTGCTCTATTTGGAGAAAGTAGTTGCCTCATTCTGTCAAGATTTGTCGTCACAGTTCTGCAAACTCTTGGAACGAATCCCCGTTTTTGGCTCACAGCAGAATAAAGAACAGATTGTGAGTCCTCACTCTTTTCACTTTTGTCTACTTCCACAGATGATGAGCGAAGGCCTCTAGTTGGTTGGTCAGATAATGGTAATTTTGCAGTTGTTGGTGGCGAAGCAGCTGCTCTACTATTCGGAGAAAGTAGTGTGCCAGCATTTGGCGTCAATTTCCCACAATCTCCTTCAGCGTAGCTTCTTGTTTGGCTCTCAACAGGATGAAGAAAAGATTGTAACTCCTCATTCTTTTCTCCCTCGTCTGCTAACACAAATGATGAGCGAACGCCACTGGCTGGTTGGTCAGGTAATGGTGATTTTGCAGTCTTTTTTGTCTTAATTTCTGGCGATCGCTCCAATTCTGTATTTGGTTCGGATGACGGAGCATCTGCATTAGTGTTTGGAGAAAAGATCTGCCTGATTCTATCAAGACATGGTGTCACAGCCCTGCAGACTCTTGCAACAAAGCTTTGTGTTTCACGCTCAGTGCCAGAAATACCTTCTTGCAACTCTTCTTGATTCGATGTAAATCTGAGCGTTTTCTTTACTGAATTGGTTTGTGGGTCAGCCTTTTCTTTAGAATTAGGAGAAAATATCCGCCTGATTCTGTCAGGATTTGGTGTGACAGTCCTTAGAGCTCTTACAACGTAGCTTCGTGTTGTCTTGTTCCTGTACGCAATAAAACATCCCATTATTGTTATCATTATAAACGAACCAATTACAACTGGTATTACAATCAGTATTGTACGATGATCTGTGTGGTTTTGAGAATTGGACGTATACCAAGCTTCGAAAGCGCTGGTCATTACTATGTTATCGGCCGTACTTGCTTCAATCGATAATTCGACGAAAGTTTGGCGAGATTTAGAATTGGAGATAAAGGCTATAAATGGGTCAAGACAGAAGGATGTGTCCAGTGATCCTATCTGAATGTCATGCAAGTCACTTGGCTGACTGCACACAGGATGATCGACGTACACATGTCGATCTTCAAAAGTGGACTGCTCTTGGTACCAAAGGCGATATGGCTCCATTTCACAGTCACAGGACCAAGGGTTGTCTTCTAGATAGAGAAGCTCAAAACTCATAAGGGTCTCGACCGCAAGGTTTTCCCCAAGCCCAGTCAAGTTGTTTTTGCGCAAGTCCAAGCCAGTGATTTTTGGAAGCTGTAGAGCGCCACCTATTGACACAAGCTGGTTCCCAGACAAATCGGCAGTTCGCAAACTTACCAAGTTGGCGAAAAGGTCGTCGTCGATAAAATTGAGGGAATTGTCTGATAAATCTAGGTACGTAAGTGACCGGAGGTCTCGGAATATATCGCTGGGCAGTGTTGCCAATTTGTTCTTACCGAGAAACAGACGCTGCAAAACCGTGAGATTGCTAAAGACACCAGAATTCAAATATTCCAAGCTGTTGTTGTAGAGGTCAATGAACCCTATCCCTGGCGCCCATTGAAAAGTGCCTTCACTGATGTGATTGATTTTGTTTCTGCTTAGGTAGATGCTTTGGAGGTTTGCTCCTGTGCCATTCAGAGCGGAGCGATCGATGGAAGTAAGATTGTTGAATAGAAGCTTGATGGACCTCAATATCGGAGCTCCACGGAAAGTGTCAGCCTCTATCTGTTCAGAAAAAAAGAGAGAAAAGAAACAGATCGATAAATGATTATTGATGGATAAATACAATGTAAAGATGCAGACGAACAACTTCTGAAATTCACAACAATACAAGACATGTATAAAATGTTTTGTATTCACTGGTTTGCAGTGCTGTCAACATCAATTCATCAAATCAGAAATGCTTTGAGGAGATAACAGGGAGACATGCCGGAGACTTTTAAACAACGCCTAAATCAAGGAGAATCTGATAACGTTTTGTCTGCTGGAACATTGGGGGATTTAAGAAATAATTGAATGTCAGAAAGCCTCCTGCAAAATCGGTCAATCAGGTTTCTAGTTTAAAATTTGGCAGTTCACAGTAATATCGGTAAGATAAATCGATGATTGTCATAGTTACAGAAAGACGTTGCAGAAAGAAGTTGACAATATATTGTTAGAATGGACTCGTATTAATGGTGTTGATAGGACATAATAAAACAGTTCTGAATTTAAAGAGAACTGCGATGTATGTTGAAGTTGATTTAAATGAGTATCAACGTTAAAAAACGAGAACCCTGAGTTTCCTTAGGTAGAAAGAAATGTGAAAGTTTTACATACGTTGAAGACAAAACAATGATAACAGTCAGGACATTCAAATAAGATTATACCAGAATATATGAGAGAGGTGCAAGAAAGACAAGAAGATGTGACACACACAAAAGGTTATCACTATTTACCAAACAAACAAGCAAACTAACATTAATATATTTCACGAGCCACGGAGACTTTGAACAGTGGAAGCTGAATGATTATTATACTAGATATTAAAAAAAAATCCCATTTTTTGATCCTTAATAGTTCAAAAACTATATATCAGATGACACTGACATTTGTATGAGCTACAGCTGAATAGTGTACAATTTTGTTGGATGTAATTTAAAAATGATATCATAAATCAGTTTCATTAAATTCAAGATTTATTAAGTTAGGTTTCAGATTTTGCTCTGTTTTCAACCCTCTGTACAAAATTCTAATTCTGCACAGGGGTCAATTGGTGTGTATTGGAGTGTGTGGTGAACCCCCTGATTCATGAGAAATTCCACTAGTACAGCTAGTCTTTATTCATGCTGAAATGTAGTGTATGCAAGCACATGAAAACATGTGCCTATTTTTTTTTTTTTCATGTGCATGCATTTTACCCTTTACCATGAATTCTGACTAGCAGTGCCCAGGGAAATCAATCATAAATTATTGATAAAGCATTCACGTGCCTTGGAGCAAGAGTCCAGAAGCCTAGTCAGCAGAGCTCTGAAAAGGTGGTATTCGTGGCATATGTCTATTATTCATGATCATTGTAACCACACACTCACATACACATCATTGGTTCTTGTGTAAAGTTCAATTTTGTACAGATGGTTCGAATTTGACCAAAATTTAGGACGTTATAAACTTTACAATTAATAATAGACTTAACAAAACTGATTCATGCTTTCATTTCCAAATCACCTCCAACTAAATTGTGAACTACAAATGTATTCAGCTATTACTCATATCGATGAGTTTTTGAATTATTATTGATCAAAAGTGGGAAATGTGTTTTATTAAAATCGTTTAAGCGTAACGTTGCGATCAATCGCCAATTGTGTTTCATAAACATAAACAACTCGAAAATAATACTCAGTCTACTGAAACTATATTTACAAAACAGGACTTCCGCTCAATTCAACGAGTTGAGCTCAATAAATCGAGCTAAAGATCAATCGCAAGTCTTTATGAAATTGGCCGGCCCATGCACTTTCACCCGCATCATGTTCTATGATATTCCTTTTTGTGCTGTTAATCTTGCCACATATTATTGGATGCAGCTTTGAATGGTAAGGCACATAACTGTATATTCTAGAACACAAGTGTACAGGCGGTTAATACTAGTATTACAGCTTGAATATGAATAACGATCTGGAGAATATTTCAGAGGTGGGGCTTGACAGGAATTTAGCAGAGAAAAAAAAAATGTTTGCAATATATATGATGTACAGTTTCATGAGGTATAAGCAGTGATTTGGTTATGAACAGAGCAAAAGGGACCAATAGAGGTCAACATTTTGTATTGACCGAAAGATCGGTCTGTATCTGTCCGTCGGGGAATGTTCCGCGGAGACTGCGTCTGGCTTCACGGATCCCCTCCTGTCTATACGGAGGACAGCGTTAATGGCAAACTATAAAAAGAGTCCTCCGGACAGACGGATCTTTCTGTCTAGTACTACAGGTGCCTTGTAACTTCAATTACTAAGTATAGGTACATGTACTCGGTAATTATATACAACTTTACTTACCTGTCTGATTCTATTGTTTGACAAGATGAGAACCTGAAGTTCAGAAAAGCTCTCGAAGGTTCCCGGTTCGATTCTCTCGATGTGATTGTGACGTAACGAGAGGTAAGAAGCAGCATTACACTCCGTGGGTACCTCACTTAGCTGTCTGTCCTCACAGTCTGCTTGTCGGTATGCCTCCAAATAGGTACATTTGGCGTCGCACGAAGCTTCGATCTGTGTCCTCTGCGTTGGCATACATTGCCCACTATGATCATCTAACACTGCCAGAATGAATAAAACAACCAAGCAAATCGCCATGACATTTCTCCCCATCGTTGATGAATTCTCGATGAATTTCAAACAAATTGCTCAGTGAATCTCACCGGGATACGAGCTTGTTCGCAGCGTGTGGCCGAACTGCTCTCTAATATTTCAAATCTCCGCGCTGCGATTCAGGGTGTCAATCAATCATGCGTCGCCCAGCCCCGAGTGTGCTATACCAGCCAATCATATCAATACATCAGTTCACGTGCTCGGGAAATCCCCAATAAAATGGAGTGACCATTTCATGTTTTGAATGATTCAGTTTTTTCCGTTGGATATTATGAGCTGTACACGTAGTGGGGAAACATGATGAGAAAGGTGAATGAATTAATGATGATGTATTTGACATATTTTATGTTATAAACAGCGTATAAGTCCGTCAAATTAAATAGAGGGTGACGAGCAGTAGGAAGATGCACACCGTTGAAAGAAAAACTTGTATACTATAAAAAAAAAATCCTACACTTGCAGACGACTAAAATAAATGCACTTTTTAATGATGTATGAAAGGTAAGAAGTCTGCAGCTGATACACGAAAGCCACGTGAGCTACAATGTGTTATATGCGTCGACATACATTGCCCTGCCGCCCTGCAATGACATACGTTTACCTCTAGTAAAGCAACAAATCACATTACCATGAGATTTCTGATTTTTCGCCATCGCTGATTTTCCTGTTGATCTGAGCATATTATATACCTGCCCTTCACATTGATTTGATCGTCTCTCTGCATTAGGTGCAAAAAAAAAAAAAACAAAAAAAACTGTGTTCTAGCTTCATGATCAAATGATACGTAGGCTTACAGAAGAATTCTGAGAGGCAAATGAATGAAAATAATGTGGAATTCAATAACACTGAACACCCGGGTGCATAGGTCCCGAGTTGATGCAGACGATGAAAAAGGGGCCAATGTTTCTCACACGCGCGGGGGACCGTTATTCGATAAAAAGGCGAAGGGTACAAAGGTCGTCAACGATTTCTCTCTCATACAATCAGAACCATGGCAACTGCTATCTAACTCGAATTATGATCTATTGATAGGACATGTGAACGAGTGCGTGGTCCCTAGTGAACTATTTGTTGACCTCAAACACAGACGGCAGTTGGTGATGTTGGCGTTCTGTCTGATTCAAATGAAATAGTCGGCCATTATTAGTGATTTATAGATCACTCTTGGTGTTGAGACATTCGCACTCGAATACGGACTATTTATCTATTTAGCAGTTTATATAGGCCCTACTTATCTATTACTATTATTGCAATTATTATTATTTTTACTATTGTGGGCCTACAACATATCTATCCAGACTTGAATTGGTTACTACATTTCTTATTAAACACTTTTAAGAAGGCCACATCACACCCGAGTAAAAGTGCGGAAATCATTGCCATAAGCACTGTTGATAAGTATGTGCTGTAACTCACTACTAACTGATATCGTATTATTCTAAACTCTTCGATCTACTCTCTGCTTTCAGAGAATTTAGGTCACATTTCTGTAAAAGTCACCTCTGCTGACCCATGTTGCAGCAGTCTCTCTCTCTCTCTCTTTCTGGTGGAACAATCAACCAATGCGATGGAGCCATGCATGATTATTTTTGCCTGAAACTTGTGAACAAAAGGGATCATTCCGGACTTTGAAAAAAAAATCACCAGGAAAAGATGGCCACTTTAGGGCATACTTTACCATTTGCAGATAAAACAAAAACCCAGCATTAGTGCTTTTAAATAGTTCTTAAATGTGAATTAGGGAAAGAAGCAATCACTGTAAGAATTTGAATCCGAATAATCGATGTTAAGTATTTTTAAATACACAAAATGTGAACAGTAGTTTTAATAGAAATGTTTCCAGACAAAACTGTATACAGTTCCTGTATGGCTTATTGAGACAAATACTGATATATCCTTATATTTTGGGCTTTATTGCCAACATTTTATGTGGTCGAAATAGGATGTTTTGTAATGCGACAGACCCACACATATGGATCCAATGTGATACCTTGAACATTTTCTAAATCATCGCTCCCAAAGGTAAACAGGACTTTTAAGAATTACTGGAAATTTACTGTTTTGGTTCATGGTGTGTTTTTCGACGCTTGACTACTTAGTATCTGTTTCGTCTCCAATTCTCACAAAAACTATATGCATGCCAACATACGACATACACACGTATGTACACATATACAACCCACTACACATATTCTATTCTTATAAATGAGAGTGAATTTTAATGTTTCCCTTTTCAGGTTGAAAAGATGCGTACCTCTGCATTCAGTTCACATTCAACTTGAGTCACATGACTGAACTCAATCAAAACAAATGAGAATTTTAGTACAGGTAATAGCATGACATCAACCATAAAAAGGCCCAGATGGGTTATTTTTACTTGTGTAGTCAACAAGGGCATGTAAATATATATATATATATATATATATATATATATATATGTATATACATATATATATATATATATATATATATATATATAAATGTATATATATATATATATACATGTATATATATAAATGTATATATATATGTATATACATGTATGTTTACAAATATATACATACATATATATACATATATATACATATATATATATATATATATATATATATACATATGTGCATAGATATCTTTGTTCTGTGCGTCTTGATTTCTCGTCTCATTGCATTACTCCCACTGCTCCATCTCTAATTATGATAATGAAATAATCATGCGTTATATACCAGATGCTTGAGGAATGTTCATTTTGTCGTAAGAATATTCAATATCGATATATCAGTTTGTAGTTCAACTGAATTCAATCCATTTCCATACATAATTTCACTCTCCCGCTTTGTAAATCCCCGTGCTTTTCTCTTTCTTTTCAACACATGTTCCCCTTTTCGACATAAGATCTTTGAAAATTATAGGAGCTCAGTGTTTGATTTGCCTAGTTTCCGTCAAATAATCGTTTATTTGATTACGTCCAACGATGTCTTTTGGCATTTCATTATACGCCATGCAAACAAAGTAAAGTAAAGCAAAGGTATGAACATAGTATACACTTTATACTAAATTTGAGTGGAAATTGTGAATGAAATTGTAAATTGTTACAATTTATTATTATTATTTTTTGATCATATCCTACTTTAATCATTCCTCCTTTTTTTTTGATAGTCAGAAGATGATGGAAAGCTGTAGCGGTAATAGAATACACGTTTGGTAAAAAAAAAAAATATTGCAAAAAATCTCAGGAAGAGTCAAAAGGTGATCTGCATGACAGCTAGGCATGGGTGATAATGACGGAAAGAAGGATTCACGCCAGATGAAGAGACTAAGTGATTAGCGAGGAAGAGTGTTCTGTAAATGAAACTGCACACACACGATGAAGTTGACTTATGAATAGTAGGTATCAAGAAGGTGTGTGGATTATTCTGAGAAAATGTTACAATGGATAACGACGAGAGAAAAGGATGGACGATGCACTATGATGCGGGGTGAAGTATGTTTACACGGTGAGTTGCATGAGGAGTTGGAAGTATCGTATACTTGAGGATCAGAGAAGTGTATGTGCCTGAGATAATACACAAATACTACGTAAGAAAAAAAGTTAAAAAAAAGTGTCGAGTACAGCATGTACAGTGGGAATTACACAAATACCCATTGGTAAGTGATCACACTTTCACTCCTATGACACATAAAGGTGTAAATATTATGATTTCCTGTGTAAGCATATATACGCAATCCAGGATTTCCTGTCAGTCTATATAAATCTGAAAAAGAAAAACAAATGTGTATAAATGTACATTGCAACTTATTCTAAATAAGTTAATTGAGGCTATTTTCACCAAGCGTAAGAACTACTCAAATGTTACATTTGTGCACTAGAGACAAAACACAATATAAGATACAAACATACAGATTTCATAAAACTTGCAACAGTTCGAAATGCTTTGATGGTATAAACATTAACAAAGGCCTTGCACTTGGTGGAGCAGTAATAAAGGATAAAAATAAAACATGATTCAAAGCGTTACAAATTGTCAATTTGATTTTCATTCATATACAGTAGTGGAATATACGATATCAAGTATATGCACGAATGAGATATGGTAAAAAAAAGGAAGTTATCATAACGACGGAAAAGAGAGTTCCACTAAAAACACCAAAAAGGCCAAGCTTTTAGGACGTGGAACACTGGAAACACACCTACGTGTAAAATACCAAACTCATTACTTTGCAGAATTTTATTCAAATGAATTATTGGTTTTGACTGGGCAAGAAATAGAGCATGGTCGACAGTAAGTACTGTATTGCACCTTTATGTGAAACAACAATTCTATTCAACTGTGATTTTGATGCGCTACCCCAAGTCACTGTCCCATATCGTCGGCGTTTTCACGAACCGACGCTATTTCGTTTTTGAGCGAAAATGCAATTCTGAGAAAATCGCGTTTAAAGATCTCACAAGTTTTAGACAACGTTTTCAATGACTTTTCCTGTCTTGTGTGTGAAAATTTTGACAGGGTGATGAGAGTGGAAGTTGTTCTTCCTATCCATAGTGTAATTTTAGTGTGAATTCAAAAAATTTACGATATATCTGTCTTCAAACTCACTGCGTCGGTTCGTAAATCCATCGTTTCTTGCGCGCACCATAGGTTATGTACTTAAGCGCGGGTCTCACGAACCGACGTAAGTTGTACTACGCCGGTTCGTGAGACCCGCGCTGTAGGGCCTGTACAATAGGTAACGTGCAATACGCGTGTATTTACGAACCGTCGCTATTTCATTTTCGTATGTGTTTACATACAAATACTATTAGGGCTATACCTGCTTATCAACAATAACCTTATTAATTGAAATTGATTGTCATGTAATGATTGTTGTGATGATTACAATACATTTAGTGATAATTAAGATGATAATACAAGCCAGTTTCTCTTAATTGTTCTAAAAAGAGTGTTGTCATTGTTTTCATCTTCATTTAGTACACGCATGTATTGTTATTATAGCTGTGGTTGATCGTTCCAAAGATTTCTTTGCCCCCCCTTTTTTTGTGGATATATTATTATTAAACACTTTTGCATGTGGACATCTATCATTTGGTAATACATGTACTCGGTATACTGTGTTTCATATTTTTTTACTTTTTACTGTTTTTTTTAAACTTTTTTAACTTACTTTTTTATTTTTTCACATTATTTTTAATTCAAATTCAGTTCACTTCTTTCATAATAATTATGAATGTTTGTTCTAAGATGAAGGATACCGCTAAATCTTGGGAAAAAGACGTGCCAGTCAGTAATAATTACTTGTATTTACTCATCTTTCATACTCATGCATGCACTCTGTTATTTCTTTCTCTGAAATAATCTATTAATTTCTTTATTTCTTATTATTCCACATATTTGTGACATTTACTTTGTCACAATTTTTATCAGTGTCATTATTGTCATTTGGCTCGCATGCGAATTCACTCATAATTCCTCATTTTCCATCTTTCTCTTTCCTGCTCAACAGATTCTATGATAGCTGCACCTGATCATATAAAAACATAAAACTCATCTGCATGCACTCTTCGAAACTGATAAACTCCTAAAAATACATAAATATCAACACTATCAGAATTTCAAGCTTCATTTTAAATATATAATAATGGTCATGTTTTATTATGCCTTTTGCAGCAATATATTGAAGAGGTACATTATGTAATCGAAGAAACATAGGTCCTCAATAAAATATCAAATTTGAATTATTCAGAGATGAATAATGACAATGGGAAGGACAACAATTGTGGAAGAGTTCCATAAATCAATACATATCTAATGGCAAATGGAGATGGAATCAAGATTCAAGAATATGTGTAATTCAAGTTCATTATTATATCAGTTCTTGTGTGTTCACAAAAAGAGGAACACAGTTTGAACATGCACACCAAATCTTACATCGTACATTTACATCTATAGAGTGCGGACGGAACATATACAAGAGAAAGAATAACATTCTCAAATTAATATATCAAGCATAACTATGTATATGAACACACAAAGATGTTGCTGCATATGCATGAAGCTTGAGAGTGCTGCAACACCCATATGCTCAGATAAAAACTTGATGTATATCATACAAAAGAGAAGAGGTACTGCATGTACATGTAGTTACACTATATTCACAGGACAGTAGAGAAAAAGCACGAGAGAGAGAAGGAAATGGGTGTCTAAAATAGGTCGATGTAAGGAGTGCCAAGCCAATTAAGTCTCTAATAGAAGTCATACATATATAAGGAAACAAATTAATCACAACATAAATGATCGTGCTCATGTTAACCAATAATTAGCATCTAAAAATGTGTGTAGAAAGCCCATAATATCAGCCTTTCGCCCCGTAGGCTTGTTACATATGAGAAAAGAGACATTTTGGCCGACCCCCCCCCCCCCTGTGAATCCTTAATCCACCAGTACTATAAACACATTCTGAGAATGTGTTTTAGTACATGTACTAGCAAATTCACAAGAGGGGTGGGGAAATTCGGCCAAAATTGTGTGTGGCTAAAATAAAAAGAAAGGTCATCAGCAAAACTACGGGGTGGATGCAGACGAATTTTCATGTGATGACTAAAAAAAATGCAGCTAAAGGAAAAAAAAAAGACGGCGGAGAGGGGCCAAGGCTAATTTGACTCCCGCCCCCCCCCCCCACCCACCAAAAACAAACAAACACCACTGTTTTACAGCACCTTTAAAGGACTCTTAATTTTTTGTTTGTTAAAAACAAACGTCTCGAAGTAAAGAATTCCATATTGTAGGCGAAATGTAGACCGATACAGTGTATAAAGTGTATATCCCAAGCTATCAAAGAAAAAAAAAGATTATGAATATCATTTAAAGTAAGAATTTCAGTGTGTTTAATCATCTTTAGTTGAGTTGCAAATGACATGTACACATTTAATAAGAGCAGTAAACTTTGAAGCGCCCCCAAGCCCTTCTATACTTAATTATTCATGTGTAAAGGTAGCGCCAGGGCACTCCGGTGGTCTAGTGGTTATGACGCTGGTCTAGTAATCCAGAGGTCGTGGGTTCAAATCCTGCTTGGGCTGCCTGTGATTTTTTTTTTTTTTTCACAGCAGCCTACAAACTGCACCCTGCAGTTGCTTTCGTTACTACGGATGGAGACAAATGAATAATCTATTATTTTAATATACAATGTTTGACATCCTTATTGCAATCACTTTCTTTAATTGTAAATTTAGAGACATAATGAATTATTATTAAAAGAAATCATATTTCTGTATTTTGTTGTGAGTTTGCATGGGAACATACACGTATCATAATTTACAATTTTAGTTAAATAAAGAACATCTTATAACAGAACTGTCTAGTGATGGTTGAATAATTATGTCAATTTGTTATAAGTCCTATCAGTTAAATGGAGTGCATGTTCCCATGTTTATAAGAATCATACGTGACACATTCAAAGTGGGTTGAAGACAACAAAATAATAAATAAAAGAATAAAGGAGAATAGAACTTAATCTGATTACAGCATCATCTAAATATTGCCAATGTGCACTTAGAAATCTATCAAGATTTATCACAAGGTTATGATTACCACACAAAACCTTCAAGATTTATTATCATGAAATACATACCAATGAACACTTAAAAAAATCTAACATTCCATATCCACATGAAGCTTTCCTTGATATAAATGTCTCTCTGTAGTGTTATTAAAGTGTAGCAAAATTGTAAGTACGACATCACAGAATGGAATGCATTGTTTTCACCTTCAATCTTAGGATCTCCTTTCATGTTTCCACTTTACAATCACATTTCACTGTAGATATACCGTCCTTATGTTGTCGCCCTTCATCCCAATTTCTCCCTTCTATCCTATCTGTAGATTGTCTTCTTTCCTAAGCCATTGTATTCACATTCCTTGATGATCAGCACGATGCTGTACTTTTTTCTTCTTCTCTGAAACAGTCCAGCTCTTCGCTACTGCATGGCATCAGTCATCTGAAAGAAAAGACAGAAATTAAGAACTTTCGATTACAATCAAACATCATGATACAAGATACAACTTTCATTTTGAGAAAAAGAAATCAGCCAACTAAACTGTAGTTGAAATTATTTTGCTCTATTTATATTAAACATAAAACAAAACGGTATACAGGATCAAAGAATTTCAAAAAAATACTGCTGTTCGTCTTTGATGCATATTCAAATTGTCTCGCCTTTTACATATTTCAATGATGCAAGATCTTATGTCTAGCACTTAGTAAGTCTCATGTAGAATTTAAATTATCATTCACATGAATAAATCTACATGTCCTTGTAAACAAGGCATTGCTTTGAAAAAGCTGAATATTACTAACTGCATTTGGGAAACAGTCTACGACAATCAAACTTGTTTATTATCAGAGACTTTAACATCTTAATTAGACCTAGACTCTACATTACCATTGTATTCACATCCGTTGGTGATGTACACGACCCTGTACTTTTCCTTTTCTTTTCTGAGACAGTCCAGTTCTTCGCTACTACATGGCACCAGTCATCTGAAAGGAAAGAAAGAAATTAAGAACTTTTGATTAAAATCAAACATCATGGTACAAGATACAACTTTAATTTTGAGAAGAAAAAAAAAATCAGCCAACAAAACTGAAGTTGAAATTATTTTGCTCTATTTATATCAAACATAAAACAAAATGGTAGGCCTATGCAGGATCAAAGAATGTCAAAAAATGCTGCTGTTCGTATTTGATGCATATTCAAATTGTCTCGTCATTTACACATTTTACTGATGCAAGATATTATGTTTAGCACTTAGTAAGTCTCATGTAGAAATTGAATTATCATTCACATGAATATAAATCTACATGTATTTGTAAACAAGGCATTGCATTGAAATAGCTGAATATTACTACATGTACCTGCATTTGGGAACAGTCTATGACAATCAAACCTGTTTCTTATCAGAGACTGTAACATCTTAATTAGACCTAGACTCTACATTATCATTCAGCTTTTAAAGGTATTAACCATTCACCTATAAAACACTAGCATTGTCATGTGCATCATATTTCTTTGATACTGCACATATTTTCATGAAGTCTGTGCAAGAATGCAAATGAAACACGTCTGCTGCTTGGTATTTATGAAAAAAAAAATCACTAACCCGGAAGTCCTTGGCCTTAGGAATAACACGTGGCGAGTTAGTAGGAATTGACGTTAAAATAGAATAAGAATAGATCTACTAAATAGGCCTTTGCCTCATGAATGTCTGGTCTAATTATAGACTAAGTGAAGTCTAGACCTTTCACTTTTAAGTTACCAGTGGTACACAGAATTTATATTATAGATCTAGACAACATCTAGATCTAGACATCTAATACTATTAGATCTTGGCAACTTTTGTCTTTGTGACACGAAATTAACACGTCACGGATGATATTGCGGCGATATCCAACAGGATGACAGTACCACTATTACTGAATCAGTAAGTTGACATAGATAACTAACATCAACTTGTTAACGTACTTTAGCGATGGCACCATATACAATAACCGGTGACACTGACACTGACAGAAACGACTACGTTTAGACTAACGTTAAAGAGTTAGACTCGCCATCTCAGTAAGTCGGCCAAAGACAAAGTCAATACAGGGCTAAGTCAGTGTTACTGTTATGTTAGGCCTAACAAACGTTAACGGTTACTCGGTTAGGTTAGGTTTACCAGGACTCAAGAGTCCTGGTTAAATCAGTCGAGGGACATTTCTCAGAAGTCCTTCGATTCCAAGAATAAAAAGGGTGAAAGAACAAAGGGAAAAAAGGAAAGAAGAAAGGACAAAAGATTATGTATGGCTGCTGTGGAAAACGACAGCGCTACTGTATCACTATCAATCACGCGTAAATATGTAAACGCCATTTGGTTGGGCCGCATTCACAAGTTTTAGGGAAAAAAAGCCCCACGCTGTGCTTCAAAGGTACTCCACTCGAACTAACGTTAGACATAATGTCACATATCTACACACAGTACGGTACTAGGGCTGAATTCACAAGTATACTATAACACTGCACTGTACAGGAAAGCCACCTAACCTGTAGAGTACTACTCGTACTCGTAGTGTTTAGGTAGTATCACTAGACCACATACTGTCATAGATGACATCTACACCAACGCTGCACACTGGCACTGGTCCGACGGTCCCTGACCAGGAAAAATCACTGTTGGACACTGACCAGTAACTTTTTCAGGAATGGACCAGTAAAAATTTGGGGGAAAATGGGTGGACTCTACCTACTATTACCACTAGTCTAGAGATGTAGATCTAGAGCTAGACTATAGACTCTGTGTTAATTTGACTTGGTCTTAGACTTCAGCTGATCTTAGTTTTAGTAACTGGTATTACAAGTAAAGTCTTAACTTAGACTTAATAGTTAAACTTGAAAGTTAAAGTCTAACATGTCTAACTTTATTCTTTACTCTTCCTTTGAGTTTTACTTTTTGACTTTTTACTTTTTTTTTTAGTTTAGTAGGCCTACTTTGTCAATCTCATGATTTCATTTTCAACTCAAGTCAAGGCATAGCCATGAGTGTCTTCGAGACTTCTTCTTCCTGTTCAGTACAGTCCACCTTTGGTGTATTGTCGTACTGTTGGCAGGCATGGTGTGGAGGTGTTTATGTACAGTGCAGGTTAAAATGACTACATTTTCTAGAGTGCAGCTAAAAACATCCCATTCCCTTCTAGCGGAGTTGAATATCCTGCACCACTTGCTTAAACTGAGCTAAAGTGGTGCAGTTGAAGGTATCCTGGGGCAGAGCATTCCATAGTCTGGTTGTGTCTGGGAAGAATGTCCTTTGGTAGCTAACAGTTCGTGCATATGGAATAAAGAGCTTGTGAGAGTGTCCGCGGAGTGAAGTTGATGAAGAAGGGTGTATGATATCTGGGGGTATGTCAATGAGTGAGTACTTGATGCGGTACAGCATTACTACCTTGAATTGAGCCCTGCGCTCTTGAAGTGTAGGCCAATGTAACTGGTGGAGCATGGCTGCAACACTGCTTGTTCGTCTGTAGTCATTGCAGATGAAGCGAGCATAGCGACGTTGCACCATCTCGAGCTTGTGTATATTGTCTTGAGTGAACGGGTCCCAAACGGTGCATGCATATTCCATTATGGGGCGTACCAGTGCTTTGTAGCACAACTCCTTTGTGTTTCTTGGACATGACCTGATATTGCGTTGTAAGAAGGCGCTGGTTGAGTTTGCTTTCTTTGTTATGACATTGATGTGATGGTTCCAGTTCAAGTTATGAGTGAGATGGACACCAAGATACTTTGCAGTATCAGCTTGATCGAGGATCTGACCATGGATGTTATAGGACTTGATTATCGGACGTCTCTTTTTGGTTACATGAAGAGTTTGGCATTTCTTGGGGTTGAATTGCATGAGCCAGTCTTCCTCCCATTGCTGTAATGAGTCAAGATCCTGTTGTAACTTGACTGTGTCTGCCTCAGACTTGATGTTACGGTACAACATGCAGTCATCTGCAAATAAGCGTACAGTGGTATCTGGAGATATGCATTCTGGTAGGTCATTGACATATAGAAGAAATAGCAAGGGACCAAGGACACTACCTTGTGGAACGCCTGAAGTTACATGTCCTGTGGTTGATGAAACTCCTTCCAGGGTGACTTGTTGGGTGCGATTGCGGAGGAAGGCAGAGATCCAGTCATGGGTTTTATCCTGAATGCCATAGAAGTGCAGTTTGTACAGAAGTCTTGAGTGTGGGACCACATCAAACGCCTTGGAGAAATCCAGCAGTAATACATCATGTTGCTGTTTGTCATCAATCCCTTTAGCAAGATCTTGAATAGCCAAGATGAGTTGTGACTCACAGGAGCGTTTTTTTCGGAAGCCATGTTGTGCGTTTGATAAGATGTTTTTCTCTTCAAGGTGATTCATTATGCTACTGCTGACAATGTGTTCCAACACTTTGCATGAGATGGAGGTCAGAGAGATCGGCCGATAGTTCTCAGCCTTGTTCCTTTCTCCTTTTTTAAAGACAGGAGCTACATTTGCTTTCCTCCAGTCCTCTGGGATTTCACCTTGGTTCAGTGATGCTTGGAAGAAGATTGTGAAGATGGGAGTCAGCTCCAAAGCAAGCTCTTTCAGCAGTCTAGCTGGTAGTCCATCTGGTCCTGTGGCTTTGTGAGTCTGTAGACCAGAGAGGAGCTTAAGGACACCAGCTGCTGAGATAGTGATATTTTCCATGGCAGTATGAGGGCTGATGCCTTTGTCCTTGATGTTGTGTAGGTTTTCATTCTTATTGAACACTGAAATGAACTGGTCATTCAGGATCTCAGCTTTGGTATGTCCATCTGTGTATGTTATCCCTTCAGGAGATTTTAAAGGAGCTACTCCAGTACGTTCGCAACGTTTGCTATTGATGAAGCTCCAGAATCGCTTTGGATTACTTTTGGATTCTGGACTTACAATGTCAGTAAGGTAGTTGTTGTATGCTTCCTTACAGGCAATCCTGGTTTGTTTCTTTAAGTTCAGGTATTCCAGAAAGTCCTTCTGCTTTTGGGATTTTCTTGCACGTACGAAGCTGCGTTTCTTCCTTCTGGTGAGCCGCTTCACAGAAGTGGTGATCCAGGGTTGGTTAAATCTGGTGGATGTCATCTTGGATGGGACATGTTTGTCAAGAAGCTGTAGAAGGAACTGTTTAATCTCGGACCACATCTCTGGAACAGGACTGGTTACAGAAAAATTCTCAATGAAGTTCTTCTGAAAGACGACGCAGTCATTTTTCATGTTGCGGAGATCAGCATTTTTCCAGAGGTGTAATTTTCTCTTGACAGGTTTCCTTCTCTTTGGAGAGACATCAGAGTCTACAACAACAATGTCATGATCACTGATTCCTGGGTGGGCAGTACATCTATTCACAAGTGATGGTCTGTTTGAGAGGAACAGATCAAGAGTCGTCTTGTGTCTGGTTGGGAAAGTGACCATCTGCTGAAGACCGCAGTTGCCAATCATTTCAAGGAAGCGATTGCTGATAGCATGAGTATATTGGTTTCCCTCTACTGCTTGGGTGTCCCATTTGATGTCAGGGAGATTCAAGTCACCTCCGAGCCAAAAAACAGCATTCTTATGCTTGTTGCAAAGGTTTTCAATTTCATTGCAGAGATCGTCAGTGTACTGAAGAGAGCTTGATGGAGGTCGATACAGTGCTCCAACTATGAGGGTCTTGTTTCCTCTGAGAGGTAGCTCAGTGAATAAAGCTTCACACTCCGATCTGCTTGGTATGTGCTCACAAGTGTATCTCTTGTTAATGGCTATAAGTACACCTCCGTAACCATCAGCACGATCCTTGCGGAAGACGTCATATGTACTGGGAAATATTTCGGAGGTATGAATGCTGTCGTTGAGCCATGTTTCTGTTCCGATGATGATTCCTGGTGCTGTTGAATCTATCAAATTTGCAATTTCCTCTTTCTTATTTTTGACACTTTGGAAATTCACTGTAACTATTTTTACACTGGTTGAGAGATTAGTCTTCTTCACAGCACGCCTTTGTGGAAGAGGTGAAGAACTGGCTCTAGGAGGGCCAGGGCTGCCAGGTTCATTTAAGTTGTCTTCAGAGATGCTGCGTAAACTTTCAAAACTGTTCCACGTATTTGTAATGTGTGAGTCAAAGAGGCTTGTTGAAAACTGGGGCATACCACATGCTACACATTGCCAGGAAACACTGGAGTTAGCAAGGGCTTCGTAAATGGGAGTAGCCATGTGCATACAGTCTACATGGTACCACTGCTGGCAACAATCACAGGCAACCCCTCGTTGTTTCCAAGTGACGGCTCGTTCACATATCTGACATGGATATTTTGCCTTGGGGCCAGGATTGAGTTCTACATCTGAAGAAAGAGCCAGTACAAGAAGGCTAAGGTACAGCAGAGCATGATCTTTACCATGCGCACCTTGGGATGACAAGCATATCTCAGATCGTTGCTTCAGCAGATGACTGAACACATTTCCTTTAACATCATGAAGAAAAGAGTTCACTTGTTTTGAACAGTAACTCTGCTGATACTCCATGCTGGGGTTTTGAATATTTTTCCATGAGGAACTGTACATGTACCCGTTTGCATGTTTGCACTGGTATTGCTGACATGTAAGGACGAAGTTCAGACATGTTGATAGCATCAATAACAAGCAACATCTGTCGATGAAGGCCATCATTATTGCAGCCACGTAACATACACTTGATGGAGGGAGGTAGTCGGTGAGGTATTCAAGAAAGGATCATGGAATCACCTGATAAAAGATGGCACTACTAAACTGTAACTACAGGTATATGTAAGTCATGTCTATGGGGCTCAAACTTGCTTGCCAGAGTAGAGCTGACATGTGGTTGTCAAGGCTGGTTTGTCAGAGGAAAAATAAAAAGCACCAAAATTCACAAGAATTGTCTAAACAGACAAGTAAAAAGTCGGTACTGACAATAAGCCAGGCTTCCATGTATTGCCTGGGCTGTTCCACTAATAACACGCTTCATCAGTAATGAGACAGAGAGGTAAGTTGTAGCTTACAGTTTCATGATGAGTGCTGAGGAGTTTCCCGCCATTTTCATCTGCTTGGAAAAAGATGACACACACATGGTATCCTACACATGGGACTGAACTTCCTTGTTGGTTGGTGAAGTTGCAGTAGACATGAAGAAAATCCCCTCTCTGTTGCTCCTTGCACTGAGAGATCACTCCAAAAACTCATTAAAAATATCTGCAAGGTGAATATGCAATGCCTGATGTCTAAATTGAAGGTTGTATTGGAAGCCTAAAAACAAATTTTAAGCCGTTTTTGTAAGCAGGATACAACACACATCCACACCACACCACCACCAATTTTCACTTGAGACTTTGACATCTTGCATGTCTTGCACACAGACGTTACGACTACAGTACAGTACTCAGTAGTCTCAGAAGTAACGACATAAGTCGAAAAGAAACTATTAATAATATGATTTGGGATCTAATTTGAAATTGGGCGTTTACAGACTAGGCTTCATAAGCATCACGCGATTGAATACATGGGACTACACTCTACCGCAGTCAATGGTTATGGTAGTCCAACTGAAACTGTTATTTTGAGCATGATTTTAATAGGATTATAGCTTACCATTCACTTCACTAGTGGACAGTGGGCTGGCTTAGGTCGTCATTCATCTTTCAGAAGGTTTGGTTCTCACTCTGAGATCTGGATTAGGGCCAAAACCTAATTCTAGGCCAGTAAGTTGAACAAAGCTCAAAATAATGCAACTGCGACGGTTCGTAAAACCCGCATTGCTCTTCACCCTAGCAATTCGGGTTTCACGAACCGGCGTATCTTTACTGCGTCGGTTCGTGAGACCCCTTTTTCTCAATTTCTCGATATTTCGGGTACCGTCGTTTTTTTCTTTCTTTGATAAAATTAAGAATAATTAATTTTGTGATCTAAAATTTTGGGATTTGGTAGAGTTTTGAAAGCACTTTCATTTGGTACCAATATCTCGATTTTGAAAATTTTGACCAAAATCGAAATAGCGTCGGTTCGTGAAAACACCGACGATATAACAAAAAGTAGTTAAAACAATCGAATCATGAATCATTTTCACTCTCCTACACACGCACAAAACACACACACACACACTTGCACACAACGCACAAAAATAGCATTGATTTCAATAATTTTAGTTAAAGCATGAATACATTGGTACTCGATTTCTTATCCTTTCACAGTGCAGATTAGTTACATCTTTAAACGTCCTGTGATTAGAGAACGATTCGAGACGGAGCGTATTATTATCGTGTATGCACAACGTTCCAGCAAGGAAAGTAATATAAAAAATAAGCGTTGTGAGCATCTATTTGAAGGGATGTTGCGCTATACAAATGTACACTTTGATCATTACTATATCGTTCTTATAAAATGTGAAGTAGATCAGTCGTTATGCATAGTACCTATACAAAAAAAAAAAAATACGGTAATCTTTACAAACATGAGCAGTGTAGGTAACATTAAAGGAACAAGATGGGATAATTACATCGCAAGACAACTATATTCATTATTATTACTTCTCAATCACTGACATCGCTGTCATCTTTACCATTGATATTATGATGAACAATCAATACCGCAATAAAACCTGGTATGTTCGTAACCTCGCAATTATTGCTATCTATGCTTAAAAACTTATATGAACTTGTAAAAGAGATAATCAACTTGAAATTGCTCGATATCCTATTCATAATATGCAAGTTTAAAAGAAAGCACATTTAATTATATCCTCTTCTAACAATTCAAGAATTCAAGAAGAAATTGCCCTCTTTTCGAATGGACAAATGTTCACAAGCTATAGGCCTACTTATTTTCAGATAGTATAGGGTGCACTCCTGTTATAACGAACACGGTTAACAACAAAATTCCGGTTACAACGAAGTAAAAATTATGATCGCGTCATTAACCACATAATGTATTTTCATATTGTTTATTTGTTTGGTTATGACAACATTTCGACAAAACGAAAGAAAACTGCCGGTCCTGAGGATTTCGTTATAAAGGATGATCGGCAAAGGATGATCGGCATGTGCATAAACAGCTGAGGGAGCCACAGACTTTGTAAATTTTTTATGAATGGCAAGAAACTCGTTTTCCGAAGCGCAACAAAAGTACAACCATACCTTAAAGTAAATCAAGGGCAAACGTGTGTTAGTTCTATAGTAGTTATTCATGCGTGTGCATGAGCTTCACTACTTCTTTTCTTTCTTCTTTCTGACACCCAAACGCTGTATATCAAATGTCAGCAACAGAATTTGTCATCAATATTTACATTTACATTTTCATTGCTATTGTCTCAAGATATCTGTTATTTTACTCTTGTGACTTACTAATAACTCATTTGTATTTACACAACACTCGTATTGTAATCTTTATGTTATAGGGTGATCATAAGAGTATAATATGGTGTAGAATTACGACATGTTATATAACTGATTTGTAGAAGCCATTTGTCATTGATATTGTTTCCGTTTATAGATAACAGTATATTCAATCAAAGTAATTATTCTAAAATAGAGACTTTCCCTGTTACATCGTCTTTGGTAACAGAGAATAAGGTTGCATAATCAAAACAAAGTAAATTGAGAGAATATAATTGTGGAACCTTGGAGTTACAAATACACTATACACTGGGTCAGCTGCTATACATGTACATGTACAGAGATATTGTTGCTCCCATCAGGTTGAAGAAATAATTGTATCTCCCCACTTTCTCTTTCTTCCTCTACTCCCACAGATATTGAGTGGAGATGAATGCCACCTTCAGTAGACGATTTGGAGAATGAGGAGGCCTCAATGTCGGAAGCATCGTCTTGAAACTCTTCTTGAATCGATGTAAAACTGAGCTGTTTCTTTATTGAAATAGTTAGTGTTTCAGGAGATGGCGACTGCTCCAATTCTTTATTTCGTTGGTTCGCATCTGCTTTAGTATTTGGAGAAAATATCCGCCTGATTCTGGAAAGATTTGGCACCATAGTAATGAAAGCTCTAATGACATAGACTCTTGTTGTCTTGTTCCTGTATGCAAGAAAACATCCCATAATTGTTGTTATAATAAGTAAAGCAATTACGATTGGTACGATCAGGATTTCACTACGATCTTTGTGGTTTTCAGTAATGGACGCGTGCGGAGTGTAAGCACTGCCGGCAAGTGATTCAGAATTGGATGTAGGTAATGGGTAAAGACATAAGGATTTATCAACGGACCCAATCTGAAGGCGACGCAAGTCACTTGGCTGGCTACAAACAGGTTCGTCCACGTGCACATTTCTGTCTTCAAGTTCCAGGTACCAAAGTCGATATGGCTCCATTTTACAGTCACAGGACCAAGGGTTGTCTTCTAGATATAGAAGATCAAAATTTTTAAAGGTTTCGACTGTTACGTTTCCAAGGCTAGTCAGATTGTTTCTGCGCAAGTCCAAGCCACTGTGTCTTGGAAGGTGTAAACTACAGTGGGGCACTCTTCAAGAAAGGAGAGCACAGCAAAGAGTCTACATGATGTATAGCATTCTTAATGGTCTGGTAGATCTTCCAGTCACCTACTTCATACCAGTTGCAGGACCGTCAACACGCGGAAACCCATATAAGCTTCAAGTTCCATTTGCCAGAACTCACTTGTTTCAGTCCACGTTCTATCCAGATGCTATTCGTCTGTGGAATTCCCTACCACCTTCCACCATTAGCTGCACCTCCTTGGAGAGCTTCAAGAAGGAGGTGCAACCTGTAAAGCTCCGATGAGCTCTCATCTTGTTTTTTAGCTGCACATAGAAATTTTTGTAGAGGATTTTTACCTGCACACTGTACACCCAGCACTTGACAAGCACAAGGTACGATAATACGCCAGAGGCGGACTGTACCAGACTGGAAGAAGAAGAAGTGTAAGGCGCCACCTATCGACACCAGCTGGTTGCCCGAAAAATTAGCGGTTCGCAAACTTATTAAGCTAACGAAAAGTTCGGTGTGAAGGAATTGAAGGGAATTGTCTGACAAATCAAGGTATGTGAGCGACTGAAGGTCTCTGAATAAGTCACTAGGCAAGGTCGTCAATTTGTTCAAACCAAGGAAAAGATGCTGTAGATCCCGGAGGTTGCTGAAGACATCAGAACTTAAACTCAGTAGGCTATTGTTGTAGAGGTCAATGAACTTTATTTTTGGCGCCCACTGGAAAGTTGTCCCGTCGAGGTGGTTGATTTTGTTATTGCTCAGGTAGATGCTGTGTAAGTGCGCACCCGTGCCATTGAGAGCAAAGGGATGGATGTAACTGAGAAGGTTGTTCTGGAGCTCTATCGACCTCAGTTTCACTGCGCCGCCGAAAGTCCAAGGTTCCATCGGTAAGAAAATATGACAAGAGCTACGAATCAACCCTGGGTGGAGTTAAAGGAAACCAAGACCCCAAAGAGCAATGTGGACTGAGTGAAAGCTGCAGCAACATAAGTAGAACACATCAGTAACTAGAAATGTCGCTAAGAAAGGCGACTGGTATACCTCCGCCATAATGCATGATTCTCCTAATAGGTCTATCATAGTACATGTGGACAATGTGTGATTACATTTTCACAAAACTGGCAAAATATTAATATGACAAGTTTGTCACAAATGTGTTGAATGTTCACCTTCCTTGACCTAGGTTTAATCGGATGAATAGGAGAGCATGTATTTGGGGATTTAAGGACATTAACTTGACTTTGCCCATTCATACGTTTATGCATTGAGTAATTTTCAAGGTATGGAGAAAAAGTGCAATTTCTGTATTGAAAAGTACATTGTTACCATTTTCATCTGGCCTTTGATCCATAAATTCATAGGATAATCACTGCCAGGCAGAACATGCATAAATATGTAGAAAGTTTCAAGATAACTTGAGCCACTTCCGAGATATGGAGGAAAAAGTTAGTTCAGCACGTTCCCTTGATCTTTGACCTTTTGACCTTTGAGGCAAAAAAAAAAAGTTTCCAGAGAATTTATTAGGTTATGCATGTATACACCAAGTGTAAAAAAATAATCCTGCTGGCATTGCATAAATATGAGGGAAACAGTAAAATGTTGAAGTGTTGCCCTTGGCCTTTGACCCCTGACCTTTGACCCAATGAACCCTACATTCTCTAGATAATCACTGCCAATCACACATGTATATATACTATCTTCTACTATCTTCTATGAAGATACCTTGAACAATTTCCAAGTTACGGAGAAAAAAGTGAAGTTTTGATATTTTTACTTGACCTTTTGACCTTTGACCCTTGACCCCATGACTCCAAACTTTCACCAGAGAATCTTAATTGGGTAATACATGTATACACTAAGTTTCAAGAAAATATCTTCAGGCATTGCATAGATATGGTGGAAATAGTGAAATTTTACGTTTTGACCTTGACCTTTTGACCTTTGACCTTGAGCATATGCACACAAAAGTTGATAGGCCCAACTTCACCCCCTAATACACATACATGCCAAGTTTCATTAGGATACCTCAAAAGGTTTTTTTAGTTACGCTGTCCACAAAGTTCATTACGGACGGACGGACCGACGGACGGACGGACAACCCGAAAACATAATGCCTCCGGCACCACTTCGTGGCGGAGGCATCAACATGTGAAGAAAATAGGACAATCGATGCAAAAGTTATGAATTTCTGGTGCACGAAATGCTGGATGAGGAGACCACCAGCGGTTATGATGTCATGTGTGGACATTAATAATTACACGTAATATAAAGGGAATTCCTCAAAAATTTACTTTTCTAGCATAATGAAAGAGCACTTGACTAACCGCCTCCAGAAAGCAGGACGAATAATTGCTATACCCTTAACATATGTCAGTATCAAGTTGATGGAATGTGTAATTTTCATGAAAAATCAATTCTTGTGGGATTCTCTTTATATTTTCTTTATATTGCTGTCCACACATAACGTGAGTATACGTACAAAATTTAGGCGATTGTGACGAATCACGTCACTTCGTGACAACACCAACGAAATGATCAGTACTGCCATGACTGCAGCTACCCGTTTTACTCTATTATTAATTATGTTACTGTAACATTATTCATTCTATAGCATACTCCACATATTGGAAGAGGTATGGAGGATTGAAAAAAAAGAATTAGCCTTTACTATTCGATACAGACATGACAGATAACAGGATTCCATTCAAAATTCCATCGGCTTAACTGACCTCTTTTTCATTTGCTGAATCCATATATGAAATTACGTTGTGGGGCAAAATTCCTCTTAATATAAGTGTCCACACGGGAATATATTCCCCATATGCAAGACCAATGGCAATATTAATACAGTGCGTTTTAATCACGTCAGTATAACTATAACGTTACCGTCCGATAATAGATAATAGCATAATCAAACTGGATGATAAACCCCGGAATTGGCTGATCCACATACGTGTTTTGACAAACGTTTCCCTCGAGTAATACACCTGACACGTCGGTTCAATATAAGTACAAAGGAAAAATCTACTCCAGGAAGTTCAATATATTACACATTCAATTAAAACATTGAGATAAGACAAATTGTATCAAGGGTTTCTACTTAAATAGAAGAAAGTCGTAAGTAAAGTAGTGACGAATGATTCAACTCACTGATGTCTTCATAAAAAAAGATATGGTCACAATCAAAATAATGTTAGGGACGTCATTGCCTTCAGAACTCTACCCTTCTGTACATGATACTCCCATTGAAAAAAAAGGCAAAAATCATGATCACTCGGCTTGATCTAAATTCTAGATAATGACACGAATGTGATGTTTCCTGTTTCTAGTAAAAGAGCGCAGTCATGGATCGAATTGAAACCACATCGATAAAAGAAGCATGGTGCTCATTATTTCACCAAATGTATAATAGAATGAAGCAATCTTTTCCCTTAAAACAACCTATATACACTATCTGTTATGTATGTTTTGCTAGATGGAGGAACATTACTCTTCAGATAGGACCTACTCATAACAAGTAAAATGGCATAATATTGCACTTGTGTTACCTACCCGCCTGATATCGTTATTGGACAGGATGAGCCCCTGGAGTTCTGAAAAGCTCTCGAAGGTTCCCGGTTCGATCCTCTCGATGTTATTGTGACGTAACGAGAGATAGGAAGCAGCATTACACTCCGTGGGTACCTCACTTAGCTGTCTGTCCTCACAGTCTGCTTGTCGGTATGCCTCGAGATAGGTACATTTGGCGTCGCACGAAGCTTCGGTCTGATTTCTCTGCGTCGGCATGCATTGCCCTCCCTGGCCATCTAACACCAACGCTAAAGCAACCAAACAAGTAACCACGAGATTTCTCTCCATTGCCGATTTTCTGGGTAAGCCAAGGATTACCTGATAGTAGAAGACGGTATTTTGACTCATTTACTCACTCTGATCTAAGACAGGCATTTGAGAAAGCATTTCAAACTCATACGTATGAAGAAGTCTAGTTTTGGATGCACAGTAAGAAGGCTCCGTAGCGCGCGCCAGTCAATTTCCGCGCGGTTAGGTGAACACGAGTCACAGAATGCCAACCAACCAATCAAATACGACGCACTGGGAAATCCCCTCACATGAAAGTGCAGGAGGAGGCCGTTGAAGTCTACCCGCCAAATCCGTAGAGTGTGCGACTACTCTATGATTGTATTCCATAATTTGAATGATTCAATGCGGTCGGTTGGATATCTCAGGGAGGTGGAACCGTCTTTCCACCTCCCGTATGAATTGTAGGCATGCGCTGTAGATGAAAACCCTGGGAGCGTGGGAGAACAGGACAAGCATGACTAGGGAAATATGCATTATTTATGCATAATGTCATTGCGATGTGTTATGCTGCAATGTTTACCATCGTGTTTTAACAACCACAACATCAAAATGTATATGCAGTGTGTATACGCACTCAGGAAATGAAATCCTAGTAAACACTTTTTCGAGTTCATATTTTTCATAGAAGATTATGATGTAAACAAATGTAGTATTCACCCTATTAAAGGTAATTTGATTGGCTGTCAAACTAGCAGGTTTAAAAGGAAAACATTAGGCATGAGTGAACACATTTGTGTTTGTCCCAAAGAGATTTCGTCAGTTGCCCTATTTAGTCTGGTAGGAATGGGGGGTCCCCATGCACCCCCCGAACACATTTTTTTAACTTACTTTTTTGTAACCCTTAGGGTGTCTAGTTAGTGAATTTTTTTGTTCCCAAGAAAAAATCGTGTCCCATGGGGGTCATTGGCGGCCATCTTGGCAGCCATCTTGGATTTTCAGGGAAAATCATTATTTTCCATGACTTTTGAACTACACAGCATAAAACTATAATAAAGCATTTCTTCAGGGTAAACGTGACACGAGGAATCGATTGCAACGAGTATTTACATGATTAAAGCAATTTTGAAACAAGAAAAGCCTAAAAAAATGCAAATTTCGGTGTCATTTTCACCGAAAAATACCCAAATAGTTTAACTTTTAAATTACACAACATACAGGGACAAATAAAACAGTACTTCAGAATTAATACGGCATGAGGAATCGTTTGAGATAGTTAATTACATGATTAAAGCAAGTTCCATACAAGAAAAGTCAAAAAATGCGAGGAAAACCAGTGTTGATTACTTTAGAAATATTCCCCAGATAGTCCATATACATATACATGAAAATCTCATACCTCTTTAGAGTGAACTCACCACTTTTTCTTAACAGTCTGGTAGGAATGGGGGGGGGGGGGTCACATACACCCTCCTTTTTGTATCCCTTAGGGTGTCTATTTGATTTTTTTTTTGTTTCCAAGTAAAAATCGAGTCACATGGGGGTCATTGGCAGCCATCTTGGATTTGCAAGGGAAATCATTAATTTCTATGACTTTTGAACTTTCCAACATACAAGGACAAATAAATAATTTCTCCAAGGTAAATGTGGCATGAGGAATCGATTTAGCTGGTTATTTACATGATTAAAACAAGTATGATACATGAAAAATCCAAACATGCGAAAAAAAAAGTGTCGTTTACTCTGGAAATTGCCCAAATAGTCCATATACATACATGACAATTATATACCTCATATGATTGACTAACCACTAAAGTCTTAATAGTCTTGTAGGAATGGGGGATCCTCATGCACCCTCATTTTTTGTATCCCTTAGGGTGTCTATTTGATGATTTTTTTTTTGTTTCCAAGTGAAAATCGTGTCGGGGGGGGGGGGAGAGACATTGGCGGCCATTTTTGATTTGAGAGAAAAATCAGTAAATTCTGTAACTTTTGAACTTCACAACATACAGGGATATATATAAAATTTCTTCAGGGTAACTGTGTCATGAGAAATCGATTGAGATGGTTAAAATACAAAAATTAAGTGTCATTTACACTGTAGAGTACCCAAAATCCGTATACATACATGACAAACTACTTCACAAAAGTGACTTAGCACTTTGTCTTTAGACCATAGCTCAAAAGCATGCAACATGCAACTCCAAGCATTTTGACGCCTCACTTGTTGAAATCAAATGAAAAATGTAAGCAAGATGGCAATTCATATGCAGATTCAATTCAATTCAATTCAAACTTTATTTCATTTTTTCGAAAAGAAGGACATAAACATTTCACTTTCTTTGGTAACAGAGAATAAGGTTACATATAATCAAAACAAAGGAAAATTGAGAAAACATAATTGTCAAACCGTGAGATAACAAATATGTTGCAATGAAAATTGACTGAAGTGATATAAACGATATAACATTACACAAAATATCGAAAAATGAGGGACCCACTAAAAAGGCAATGCTTGTAGAATGTGAGCCCCTCAGGTACAGAATGTCAATAGAAATGAACTGATGCAAAGAGGGGAAAATTTTTGAGAATAAAGTCAGATAAAAAAGTCTCGAAGAACAATAAACAGACAGAGTAACAGACACACACACATACACAGGCGAATGAACATTAAACGAGACTGGGACGACAACACTTATAAAGGAGGACTAAAATACAAGGCAGAACGAGACAAGGCTGACATAATAGAAAGACAATACAACGAACAGAAAGGCAAAACAATTCCAGCGATCCTCGACAGAACTATATCGAAAAAATAACGAGATGCGTGGAAAGGATACGGAAATATGGAAAAGTAGAAAGATAAGATGCGGAAGTAATACAAATAGAATCGAATTTACTCTGTACGTGTCACGGGACAACAAGGACGAGAAAAATGCTTGACAGTGTATTATTGGGAATCGGAATTCTTCGAAAAGAAATTAAAAGATACCCCTAAAAAAGCAGATCAAAAGAGGTGAACAAACAAATTTTGATCACAACATGTGAAAGTGACTAATCGACAAAATTCAAACCTAAAATGTAATTGAACACTTTTTGTGCCATGCATCTTCTATTTCATTTAATTTTATATTTGAAGAGTTTTAGTAATGGTATTTTCATAAAAGAAATCACTATGCTCAAAATGCTCTGTCGATGTCACCAATTTAGGTGCCAGAATGTTATCATTAAAACGTATTTAAGATTAATTCTGATTAAGTTAAAATGGTTCATTCAAACGTATTTGTTTAAAGCCTTCCTGTTTGAAAATAAACATATGAATTTCACTTGACAGCCAGAAATCCACTCCCTCTCTCTCTCTCTCTCTCTCTCTCTCTCTCTATATATATATATATATATATATATATATATATGTTTATATTTATATATAAAGTATGGAATTAACGTATATCGAAAAAAGTTACACAATATGACTTTACTTTGTCTAAAGTATTCTGAATTCTCATCCTGTGCAATCATACAAACCACAGATGTGGTAAGTGATATGTTAGCTTTTGGTTTTACACTTCTGTAATTTCCAGTCATCATCAAAACGATCATTGTAATCGATGTCTGGCTCCTCCTCTTCATCCTCCTCCATCTACGCAGTAACTTTGTGAAGCAAGTCAATGAGGGAAGTGGGAAGGATAGGGCCGCTTGATCACATCGGATCCATGATACCGAAGGCTGTCTTCTGCCACCTTTGTCCAGGATCAAAGAGGTAGCGCACCAGAAGATTGGCTAGTCAGATCGCTTGAAGATGGCAAGGTGGTACACGTGGTTCAGATATTGAAAGTGTGAAATAAGGTTGCCTCTGCCAGGTGGGAGCAAGGAGAAATCCACCTTGGTTTGGTCATCTGTTTCAGCATGATGCTGCGAACGCCATTATAAAAGACTTCTCCCTGGCCTTGCTGTACATTTTGGGCATGTGAATGCTTCAATGTCATCTGTCACCTCTGGCTCCACAGACCACCCACCACCAAGATTTATGAGGAAAAAACACTCAACTTGGCATACTGTAAAGTCATAATCTACGATTTCAGCAGTGTTTATTATGATAATCAATACTGAGCAACTTATCAGATTTCAGTATACTTGTAAAAAATCATGATATCAAACAACTCTCACCTGAATGCTATGTGGCATGTGGGGTGGCTTTGTAGATTCTTTAGGGGTCCAACTTTTCCCAACCTAAATGCTATGTGGCATGTGGGGAGGCTTTGTAGATTCTTTAGGGGTCCAACTTTTCCCTACCTATGAAGGCACTTTAATTGTTACATCTTCTCCGGTAAACACATACAGTCCAAGTATTTTGGTACAGTAATGAGCTCCCGTTAACTCTTATGCAAGATAATTGACATTCACAACCTGGTGTCTGGATTCCTCACCAAAGCTACCTTGTTTATACCCAAGCTTAGCAGCGCACTTGAGGTAGAGCACGACCGTCACGGTGGTGTCCGTCTCCTTACACTGGTTAGACAGGTACTCATGGATATCGCACCATTGTCTCCTAGAACACATCATTGTGTAAACAAAAGGAATGTAACAGAAATCACATTCTCTGAAGCTTAAGTGATTCCTGTTACATTCTTTTTGTTCACTCAATTATTCATCCCACGAGACAATAAGCTTTATCCATGAGCTGCTGTAACCAGGAGAAGGACACCAGGGTAGCTCTCTGCCTCGAGTATTCCACTATTAAGGTTGGGTACCAGACACAGACATTTTCTTGATCTTCTTGCACCATGCTTACTCCGTCACCCTCACTATCTTCCTTGATAAATGGACTGTCGAGCATTGCCAGATTGTGAATGTTGGTGAACTGGCATACAGAATCAAAGGGAGCTGGCTACTGTACCACAATACTTGGACTACATGTGTTTACAGGGGAATATGTAACAAGTGCCTTCAAGAGTAGGGGCAAAGTCGGACCCCTAAAGAATCTACAAAGCCACCCCATGTATCAAACAGCATTCAAGTGAGAGTATTCTGATATTATAATTTCAGCAATATTTTACTGAAATGTGGTAAATTGTTCAATATTACATACTAATGAACACTCTTGAAATCTTAGAACATGACTTTAAAATGTGCCAATGTTTTATGTCCCCCACATAAATCTTGGTCTGTGGAGCCAGTAAGAGGTGACAGAAGACATTGGAGCATTCACATGCCTAATGTATGACCATAAGAGCCGGAGAAGTCTATTTACAGCAGCATCATCCAAGGTAGATGATGGGAGAGGGCGAACAAATGACGACAGACTCCAATGTGGATTTCTTCATGCTCCCACCTTGCAGAGACAACCTTATCCCACACATTAAATGTGTGACCCATCGCCTTGCCATCTTAAAGAGAGCTGACCAACCAATCTTCTGATGCTCTGTATATGACCCATTTGAACCTGGACAAGGATGGCAGAAGATAGCCTTTGTTATGATGGAGCCAGTGTGGTCAAGTGGCCCTATCTTTCCGACTTCCCTCATTGACTTGCTTCAGAAAATTACTAAGGAGATGAAGGAGGATGAAGAAGAGGAGCCAGACATTGATTACAATTGGCGTGTTCTGTGTGCAGACCTCTCTTCTTTCTTCTCTCCTTTTCCTTTCCTGTCTATTGTTCTTCGTAGACTTGTATTGTTACCGTCTTCTCTCCTCTCGGTACTGTCTCGCGTCCAACAGTGTATATGCGTGTGGGTAATTGAATGTGTGTACGAATGTATTGTCCTTGTCATATTTTCCCGGTACACGTGGTTCAATGAACAGTGTCCGGGCACTATAGCATTGGTATTCTATATTTTTTTCCCGACCTGTGTATCTCAAAATAACTACATGTATATTGTTATAGAATAGTATATCATTCACTCATTATTTATCTAGCGATCCACGTCCGACAAGCTTTGCTTTTTAGTGGATCACTATTTTCCATGATCGAATTTATTTTCCGCTCGCCCACGTAGTATTTGTACAGTTTTCCTCTTTATTATTGTACATATATGTTGTTCTATAATTTGTCTCGTATATTACATGAATCTTTTGCAAGCGTTTGAACAATATCATTTAATGACATGTATACATTGTACTATGTTTTTGATTTTCGTTGATTGGAAATAAACTATGATTGAATTGAATTGAATTGAATTGAATTGAATTGAATTGAATGATCGTTTTGATGATGACTAGACATTAAAGAAGTGTGAAATGGAAAGCTGATATATCGCATAGCCGCTTCTGTGTTTGTACAGTTACACAGGATGACAATTGAGAATACTTTTAGAAAAGTGAAGTCATATTGTGTTACTTTATTTTTATGCCTCCGCCACGAAGTGGTGCCGGAGGCATTATTTCAATATACGTTAATTCCGTATACTTCATGAAAAGCATATACACACGTCAGAGATGTTAAGATATAATAGATGATGACTGGCGACGGAGGGAACATACTTGAAATGCTGTTGAGGGAGGTTATAAGTGCGGTGCGGTCCTAGGCCTTAATTCTGTCATTTGTTACGTGAACATGTTTTCCCATGGGAGAACATTACAAGAATGTTCGCCCATGGGCAAACATAACGAATGTACCTCCATCACGTGACTGTGTTCAGGAAAACACTAATCGGTATTTGACTAACCCATTTAAAATATCATTTTGTCTTTTGATAACAGCTTGGATATTGTGTCTTGTATTAGACAACTTTTAACAAAATTCGAAAGAAAACTTAATTCCAATCAATGTGAACTTGAATTGAATGCATACAGGATGTAATCACAAAAGCGATTCATTTGTAAATATTTCTAAATTAAAGTACCAGCAATCCACATTGATATACAGTCCCTATTCACAGGGTAGATTTCCGGCTATCACATGAAATTTTTAACTTTGTTTTCGGACAATAATCTTTAAACAAATACATTTGAATGAATTGCTTTTTTTAACCTGAGTGTAAGTGGAAACATTTTGGCATCTACATTTTTCAAATCGGCTCAACATTTTGGCACAGTGATTGTTTCCTTAAAAATATCCCAACTCAAACTCTTTTTAGATACAAAATGAAACGAAATTGAACGCGCAAAGAGTGTTAAATTTCAGTTCATGTTTTATCTTTGTCCATTAGTCACTTTCACATGTTCTGATCAACATTATTATCATGTGTCACCTCCTTTGACCACTTATTTTAAGGGCATTTGCATATGAATTACCATAGTGCTTACATTCGTATTCGATTTCACCAAGTGAGGGGTGACAATGCTTGAAATTAATTTTCTCTTCAGATTCTATTTTTGATACCAAACAAAAAAGGCCTATTTGGGCAATGATCTAAAGACAAAGTCGTTAGTCACTTTTGTGAGGTATGCAATTTGCCATTTTTATAAATATTTGGGCCATTTCCAGAGTAACAGCACTTAATTTTTCATTTTTTTGACATTTCTTGTATCAAACTTGCTTTCATCATGTAAATGACAATCTCAATTGATTCCTCATGCTGTGTTTCGTCTGAAGAAATGTTTTATTTGTCCCTGCATGTTGTGTATAGTTCAAAAGTTGAACTATTTGGGTACTTTTTGGTGTAACCGATACAGAATTTTTCATATTTTGGACTTTCCTTGTATCAGACGTTTTTTAATGGTGTAAATAACCATCTCAATCGATTCCTCATGTCACATTTACCCTGAAGAAATGTTTAATTTTTCCTTGTATGTTTGAAAGTTCAAAAGTTATAGAAATTAATGATTTTCCTTTGCAAATCCAAGATGGCCGCCAATGACTCCCATGTGACACGATTTTACTTGAAAACAAATAAAAAATCATGAAATAGACACCCTACGGGATAGAGAAAGAAGGTGCATGGGACCCCCCTCCCCATATTTCTACCAGACTGTGAAGAAAAAGTGGTTAGTTACTCTTAGAAGATATGAGATTGTCATGTACATGTATATGGACAACTTTGGAATATTTCTAGAGTAAACGACACTGGTTTTCCTCGCATTTTTGGACTTGTCTTCTATGGAACTTGCTTTAATCATGTAAATAACTATGTCAAACTATTCCTCATGCCGTATCAACTCTGAAGCACTGTTTTATTTGTCCCTGTTTGTTGTGTAATTCAAAAGTTAAAATATTTGGGTATTTTTCGGTGAAAATGACACCAAAATTTGCATATTTTTAGGTTTTTCTTGTTTCAAACTTGCTTTTATCATGTAAATAACCATTGCAATCGATTCCTCGTGTCACGTTTACCCTGAAGAAATGCTTTATTCATAATTTCATGCTGTGTAGTTCAAAAGTTATGGAAAATAATGATTTTCCCTGAAAATCCAAGATGGCTGCCAAGATGGCCGCCAATGACCCCCATGGGACACGATTTTTTCTTGGGAACAAAAAAATTCACTAACTAGACACCCTAAGGGTTACAAAAAAGTAAGTTAAAAAAATGTGTTCGGGGGGTGCATGGGGACCCCCCATTCCTACCAGACTAATTGTTCTTTTTTGGGCAAGAACCGCCCAGCCCCTAGTATACATTGGTATATTCATTTACTTTTTTATGTTCCGTTTTGCTAATGTATTTAAGGAATCGTGTCTCCACGTCTCGAAACAAGCGGACATGGCTGAAAATGTTCTTTTGTAAATAATGTCAATTCATTTTAGACATTTCCGATTACTTTATCTATTCTGAAAGGAAAACGCCCAAACATGAAATATCTGCAAACACTATACGGGACGTAGTGAAAACACGTATGACAACAGGGCCGATGTTTTCCAGGCAGGAACCGTTTAGAAACTGAAAGGTGTCGGGTGTAAAGTTCAGCAACGAACATCCTGTCTGGTTCATTATTCAATATAGCGGCGATTCTCTCTCTCTCTCTCTCTCTCTCCCTCCCTCTCCCCCCCCCCCCCTCCCTCTCTCTCTCTCTCGTTCTCCCTCCCCCCCCCCCTCTCTCTCTCAATTTGATCTATTGCCAATATTCTGAAACGGGGTACGCGGTGATGATTAACATTTAATTGAATACTTCTTTACCCAATTCATACAGACGGCAGTACTGGACACTGCAGGTAATGGTAACGTTTTATTTGGTTCCATATAAATGGAAAAAGTGCAAATGTCGAATACCCTTGTATGCTCAAATCTCTTAGGAGTATGACAATTTTCTTTCTGATTTTGAACATAGTTTGCTCCTACATTTCAATTCATATATAGTATCAATGTTATCATCTCAAAAAAACTCTAACCAAAAGAAAATGTGTCTGAAAGTTGTAAACTTTCTGATGTTTTGAAGTTCCAAACACGATTTATTGTTGATTGATCTTCACTCTACTTTCTGATCTCTTCATGATTTATCTTCAGTGAATTCACTCCCGTCCTCGCTAATGTCGTATATATCAGCTTTTGCCGGGTGAAATTATATATACCAATGTCACGTGGGGGTTCATTATGCATGCTTCGTTTGGTCCATACACACCTGCAAATACTATTCATAATCCAGATTTCCATATTACGAATTCATAGACATTTTGATAGGACTATCGAAAAACCGAAATGTGTTTTTATTGGATTATGGAATACCACAATAAAAAAGATCTGTTCTGTGCTATAGAGGTTTATTCTGCTGCAGTTGATGGTTTTGAATATTTCGAGGGCTGACGTATTCCGACGTGAATTCGAAAAAAAAAGATCCACAAACACAGACGAACAAAAACACTCAGAAAGGCACACACACACACACACACACTAACACACACACACACTCACACACACACACACACACACACACACACACACACACACAAACACACTCACACACACACACACACACACACACACCTGTATAGGCCTACCAGGCTGTAACTTCAGACTATGAACACAAACCCCGATCAAGGTGATAAATCAATACACTTGTATAGACCTATCTCTCTGGGTCAAAGGTATATAACTGACGGAAGCTTAAACATGACAGATGTACATATTCATAACCAGTTGAATATTCATTCAATGATCAAGTTCAATTTAATGAGTGAACTCAAACGAAGCAAAGGCATGTATAATTTTCTTTTTTGTACAGTGATCTCTGTTCTGTGCATCGCACAATCTCTCATCTTACTCACTCTCTTATGCATGCAATCACTCTATCCAAAACTGTGATTAGACGTTTAACATGCATTGGACCCACTGCGAAATGTTCATTTTTGTCACAAGAATATTCAGTATCAATTTTTCATTTCAGTTCAATTCAATTCCATTCAGTATTTCCATCCATTATTTCACTCTCTCCCTTTGTGAATATGCTTCTGTTTTTCTTGCCAACACACGATTCGCTTTTCCATATAAACTCAGATTCATTTACGTCCACTTATTGTTTATTTCAGCAAAACCATCACTTTTGATATAATATTACCATTAGATGTCATGCGAAGTAAAGCTTGAAAAGCAAGATAAAACAAAGGTGCGAAAATACATTTAATGTCCAAATATAAGTGACAAAATTACAAGTGAAACTATGATATATATTATATAATATCATATATAATAATATGAAACTATTCTGCTTTGAATGTTGATTTTTTTTTTCTTATTTGGCGGTCTGGAGATGGTGGAAAGGTGAAAGGCTAACGGAATAGGCGGTTGGTCACATCTATGATTAGTCACATGATGCTATTTTTTATGTACACTGCAATCACTGAAGAGGTTTTCATTGACTGGAAACTAAAAATTACCAATATAAATTTTCTAGTAAAACGTGAAAAATCTTTCAGTGAAATATAAAGTATGGGAACTCTCATTTCTTTATGAAAACTTTTCCATAGCAGTACCGTAACGTATTGACGTCAGAATTCGTCTTGTTCAGATTTCTGTTTTAATTTTCTCGTGTTGAAATATAGCAGTATATGCAAGACATATACTGCGTTATGTAATGATTTAGTAAGAGTCATTCGGAATTATCTTTTGAACAGAACACTGCTCAGTTGCAAATAAATTAGGCCTTTTCCGAAATTATATTTTTCAAAACTTCAACCAAACCTTAAAAAAAATAAACGTTTGCCGTTGTTGCTTGGACATCAGTAGACATGTCAGAGCTCACATCAGATTGCAGCAATATCCGAAGCAAGTTACACAATTTTTCCGAAGCAATTTACTTTAAAATTCTGCCATAAATAAGAAAAAAGGGGAAACAAGTCAAGAATCGTACAAATCTGACTTATTGACGTGTCTGAATCGGACGTAACATACACGTACTTTACTCTATAGGGCTTCTCAGCCAGTAGGCCTCGAAGCTCGCAAGAGAAAAAAAAAGTTAATTAACTATAGGCTCTACTTTGATGCCCTGTTCATTTCAGCTAGAAACAGTAATTGAACTGAGATATGTTAAAGTGACATTACGCTTGCATTAATGATTATAGATTTTGTTCATTAGTAACAAGTTATGCGTTGCCACTAGCTTTTTCATTCCATCGATAGGGCAGATTTGTTATATCTTTCAATATACTGTACACTCTTAAAACATCCGAGTCAGAACTGACCCGGAACTGGGTCCGTTGGGGTCATACACCGTTCCGGGTCAGAAATGACAAGGAATGGGGTCACATATGACCCATTCAGAGTCATGAATTGGGTCAGGGTGACTCCATTCGGGGTCTTCATAACCAATTTCCAAGTCATTTTTGACTCGGAACGGTGTATGACCCCAACGGACCCAGTTCCGGGTCAGTTCTGACTCGGATGTTTTTAGAGTGTAATAAGAGAGCAATACTCAAGACGAAGGGTATTATTATCATGACGTGTGCACAACGTTATGATGTAAGAAAAGTAAAATTCCTGTGAATAAAAATGCACAGCATGGATCTGTTAGAAATACATGATGTACATGTACAAAATGGTGTATGGCATTACAGCACAGTCACATTGGAAAGCTGGCACTATAAGCTATAAGCTATAAGCTATAAGCTTTATAACTATGATCATCATTATCTTCTTTCCTAACTCAATGATAACAATATCATCATCACCATTACCATGAACATGATTAGAATTATACCACTTTAACTTGCCTGTGTCTCAAAAGCACAATTACCATGATTACATGCACCTCGTGCTTGCGATACGTACGCATAGAAAAAAGACACTCAACCTATACAGTATACAAATTGCTTGATATCATATTTATAATGCAAGCTCAAAGAAATTCTACTATATTTTCCAACCGGTTGGTGAGTACGGTTTGGGGTGAGAAGAGGCCTTCTATTTGAAAAAGAAAAAAAAGAAAGAAAAGAAAATACACCAAAGCGTATAATTTACAAGGAATATTACTTTTCAGATAAGGATGATCAGCATAGCAGCCTTTAAGGGTGTCACAGACTTAAATGGCTTTTTATTGTCAATGGCAAGAAATGCAATTTTCAGAAGCAGAGTGAAAAAGACAACAAGAAAATATTCTACGATGAAAATCAAATCAAAATGTACAACCATAATGTAACCTACATTGTTCATCAAAGAAAAACCATTGTCGAAGCGATACTTACATCCTCAGAGCTAGTCTTATTATACGTTACTAGATGTGTGTGTTCGGAGCTTCAATATTGGGTACCCATCGCTTTAGCAATGGTAATCAGCATTTTGTCGTTCTTCATATTTACGATGAACAGAGATGTTATTTCTTTCGATTTCTGCTAGCTACACAGTTACAATCGCAATTAGTTCACATTTATGACTTATTTGTCAATACAACATATACTGGAAATAACTTATATCGGACACGTTAAGGTCAACGCTTGGACCATTATGATAATAAATGGTGCATAATATGACATGATTTGTTATTGTAGTAGGAGCCATTTGACATTTTGTTTCCGCTATTAGTATACATGTTCCCCGACAAACTCAATGAATCTATTTTTTTTTCCAACTTGGAGACTTCCCTAAATATACCCGGATGTCATGAAAAAAGCTATCAGTTCATATCCAGATAATGGAAATGAAGCAAAGCTCTTGAATGTTAGCTGTTTCGATGACTGACAATAAAACAAACTGCACATTTTTAATCCCATAGTCATTCATGCTTAGATGTCAATGAACGCGTAATCTATGAAATATTGGTTCAAAAAATATATATATGCAACCTTTTCTGTGCAAATGTGTCGAATGTGAACAAATTTGACACACAAACCTACGAACAGGTAAAAGTTATAATCAATGTGGCACACAGAGGGTGGAACAAATCATTTCGCATAATTTTCATATCTCATCAGAATAAAGAAATACACATGTAATAATATTTTAAAGCCCCACTTTCTTCGGGTGCACGTCACGAGACCGACACCCACGAGTCATACGGCCCACAAGTTATACACCTCACAAGTCATACAGCCCACGAGTCATACAGCTCACAAGTCATACAGCCCACTAGTTATACAGCCCACGAGTTCGACACTGAGTAAATAAAGCCCACGAGTTCGACATCAAGTAAAATAAGCCCAGGAGTTATATGGCTCACGAGACCGACACTACGCACAAAAGGCTCTTGAGACCGACAGTAAGCAAACAAAGCCCACGAGACCGACACTACACTTAAAAGGTCCATGAGACCGACGCTACGCATACAAGGCTCACGAGACCGACATTACGCAAAAGAGGTTCACGAGACCGACACTAAGCAAAGAAGGCCCATGAGACCGACAGGATGAACAGCGCCACCTATAGAGCAATAAATTGTATAGGGTGTCCTGATAATAGCATAGGAAGATATGAGAGATGGAAGAGAAGAGTTGCCATCTCCGGCAGGGTGTTACCCCATCATTCCCCCCCCCCCCCCCCGAAATGATCAGGATCTTTAATTGTGTTTGCATGGGTGTGTGTTTGTGAAAAAAAAATGAACAAAGTACAGTAAAAGTATGTAACAGATCTTTCTACAATAAACCTGCGAGGGTGTTGATTTAGTATCAATTAAAAATAAAAAAAAAATAACGTAATCGTCTATTAAGGTAGCGTTAGGGATTCGGAAAAAACCAGATGCATCCATGAAAACAGCTACTGTATTTCACGATAAAATGTACTGTTCGGAGGAGAATAACACAAGCCACAAAATTGAGGTGAATCCCTGCGACATAAAACGTTTCAATCAGTAGAATTACATCATAGTTACAGAGAAAATTACAAATAGATCTTACTGCAAAACGTCAAAGCAGGAGGGTAGAATATCTAAAATAGAATAACTAACTAGTGAATCGGGAAAGAGAAGAGGTAAAATTTACATCTTGTCCATTTTCTAGCTAAAAACTGGGAAAGCCTATTAAAAATAGCACGATGGCATTATCAATGCTCTAAAATTAATTCATACATCGTTATTGTACTCTGTTAAATTCATTTGTGTTTTTGTCTCTTTTGGGGAGGATGAAGAATACTAATTCTTCTATTTTTTTTTGGGGGGGGGGAGCGGGGGCATGAAGAATACAATTCAATTTTTCTACTTGATAACAATGTTGCTCCCTGACACACTTGCCCCCCCCCCCCAGAAGTATGTAGAAATACATATTTGATGACGTCCATAATATGTAGATGGTCACCATCTTTCAATTGATAGCGTTACGAAATTACACCCGCCAGTATGTTATTTTTCCGTTCATGGAACACCCTGTACAGGTGATTGACATGTAGATGGCGCTGTTTATCCTGTCGGTCTCGTGGGCCTTCTTTGCCTACTGTCGGTCTCGTGGGCTTTCTTTGCTTAGTGTCGGTCTCGTGAGCCTTTTTAGCTTATTGTCGGTCTCGTGGGCCTTTTTTTGCCTACTGTCGGTCTCGTGGGCTTTCTTTGCTTAGTGTCGGTCTCATGAGCCTTTATTGCTTAGTGTCGGTCTCGTGGGCTATGTTTGCTTAGTGTCGGTCTCATGAGCCTTTTGTGCGTAGTGTCGAACTCATGGGCTGTATGACTCCTGAGCCGTGTAACTCGTGAGCTGTATGACTCATGGACCTATTATTGATGTCGGTCTCGTGGACCGTATGACTTGTGGGTGTCGGTCTCGTGGGATGCCCCCCTTTCTTCTCTCTAGTCTGGTGCCACAACTGTTTATAGAACTGAACAGTGATTTTTTTTTTTGTCTCTACTGGCAGCTGATCTTATCCTCTTTTTCGTCGAGATGGCGAAGCATCTGCTCTAGAATTCGGGCAAAATATCTTGTGTGCAATAACACTTCGTATCATTATTCAGTAGAAAAGCAATTGCGATTGCTTTGGGGATCAGGATTTCACCATGATCTGTGCGATTTTCATTGATGGAAACGTGCAATGCGTCGAAAATACTGGTGATTAGTTTGTCGTATGCTGTACTTGCTTCACTCGACGGTTTTAAATATGTGTGCAGAGATTCGTCTGACGTACTTGTTTCATTCGACGGTTTTAAAGATGTTTGCAGAGATTCGTTTGTCGTACTTGCTTCACTCGACGGTTTTAAAGATGTTTGCAAAGATTGGTCTGCCGTACTTGTTTCATTGGACTGTTTTAAAGATGTCGGCAGAGATTGGTCTGCCGTACTTGTTTCATTGGACTGTTTTAAAGATGTCTGCAGAGATTGGTCTGCCGTACTTGCTTCATTGGACTGTTTTAAAGATGTCTGCAGAGATTGGTCTGCCGTACTTGTTTCATTTGACTGTTTTAAAGATGTCTGCAGAGATTGGTCTGCCGTACTTGTTTCATTGGACTGTTTTAAAGATGACTGCAGAGATTGGTCTGCCGTACTTGTTTCATTCGACTGTTTTAAAGATGTCTGCAGAGATTGGTCTGCCGTACTTGTTTCATTTGACTGTTTTAAAGATGTTTGCAGAGATTGGTATGCCGTACTTGTTTCATTCGACTGTTTTAAAGATGTCTGCAGAGATTGGTCTGCCGTTCTCGTTTCATTCGACTGTTTTAAAGATGTCTGCAGAGATTGGTCTGCCGTACTTGTTTCATTTGACTGTTTTAAAGATGTCTGCAGAGATTGGTATGCCGTACTTGTTTCATTCGACTGTTTTAAAGATGTCTGCAGAGATTGGTCTGCCGTTCTCGTTTCATTCGACTGTTTTAAAGATGTCTGCAGAGATTGGTCTGCCGTACTTGTTTCATTCGACTGTTTTAAAGATGTCAGCAGAGATTGGTCTGCCGTACTTGTTTCATTCGACGGTTCTAAAGATGTCTGCAGAGATTGGTCTGCCGTACTTGTTTCATTGGACTGTTTTAAAGATGTCTGCAGAGATTGGTCTGCCGTACTTGTTTCATTGGACTGTTTTAAAGATGTCTGCAGAGATTGGTCTGCCGTACTTGTTTCATTGGACTGTGTTAAAGATGTCTGCAGAGATTGGTCTGCCGTTCTTGTTTCATTTGACTGTTTTAAAGATGTCTGCAGAGATTGGTCTGCGGTACTTGTTTCATTCGACTGTTTTAAAGATGTCTGCAGAGATTGGTCTGCCGTACTTGTTTCATTGGACTGTTTTAAAGATGTCTGCAGAGATTGGTCTGCCGTTCTTGTTTCATTTGACTGTTTTAAAGATGTCTGCAGAGATTGGTCTGCCGTACTTGTTTCATTTGACTGTTTTAAAGATGTCTGCAGAGATTGGTCTGCCGTTCTTGTTTCATTTGACTGTTTTAAAGATGTCTGCAGAGATTGGTCTGCGGTACTTGTTTCATTCGACTGTTTTAAAGATGTCTGCAGAGATTGGTCTGCCGTTCTCGTTTCATTCGACTGTTTTAAAGATGTCTGCAGAGATTGGTCTGCGGTACTTGTTTCATTCGACTGTTTTAAAGATGTCTGCAGAGGTTCAAACTTGGATGTAAGATTCAATGGATAAGAACAGAACGATTTGTCCACTGATCCTATCTGAATGTCATGCAAGTCACTTGGCTGGTTGCATACTGGTTTGTCGACGTACATGTAGTCATGTCTGTCTCTAAACTTGTACTGTTCCAGGTACCACTGGTGATATGGTTCCATTTCACAGTTGCAGACCCAAGGGTTGTCTTCTAAATAGAGGAGTTCAAACTTCTTTAGTGTCTCGATTGTTATATCTCCAAGGCCAGTCAAGTTGTTTTTGCGCAAGTCCAAGAGAGCGATTTTGGGAAGATGTAAAGCGCCACCCATTGACACAAGTTGGTTCCCCATCAAATCGACAGTTCGCAAACTTACCAAGTTGGCGAAAAGGTCCTCGTCGATGAAATAGAAGGAATTGTCTGATAAATCTAGGTATATAAGTGACCGGAGGTCGCGGAATATATCGCTGGGCAGTGTTTTTCCAATTTGTTCTTACTGAGTAACAGACGCCGTAGAAGCGTGAGGTTGCTGAAAACACCCGAATTCAAATGTCTCAGCGGCTGTTGTTCTAGAGATCAATGAATCTGATCCCTGGCGCCCATTGAAAAGTGCCTTCACTGATGTGGTTGATTTTGTTTCTGCTTAGGTAGATGCTTCGGAGATGTGCCCCTGTGCCATTCAGAGCGAAACGATCAAAGGAAGTGAGATTGTTGAATAAAAGCTGGATGGACCTCAATATCGGAGCTCCACGGAAAGTGTTAGCCTCTATCTGTAAAGACAAAAAAGTAGATCATAACACAATATTGATGGGTAAATGAAAAGTCAAGTAGCAGATGAACAACATCTGCAATTCGCTATAAAATTGCAAGTGTCGGCCAAAACAAGTGCAACAATTGCAGTTGTAGAATACCTAATTAATTTTGTTGGAGACGTTTTAATGTTGACCCCAGAGATGATAATCACTTGATAGGTTCCCATGGCCGGCGCCGCGTTTTTTAAAGGGGGGGGGGGGGCAGTTTTACATTTCTGGTGACCCCTTCCGGGTTTCATCAGCTAACAAACAAACAAACAAACAAACAAAAAAGGCCCTACCCACACACTTCTTCTTTGCCATTTTAGGTCTCATCGGCTGGCAAAAAGAAAAAGAAAAAGAAAAAAACCTCTGGTACAACTTTCAATCTGCTTGCACTCGTCATCGACTACTTCTTCCGGTGCCCTCCGGGGAAAAAAAAGGTTTGTTTGTGTGTGTGGGGGGGGGGGGGGGGAGGGGGAGGGCAAGTGGTTCGACCCTATGCATTCCTATGTATTATCCAAAAATGTGTGTGTGTGTGTGTGTGTGTGTGTGTAAGGGGGGGGGAGGAGGCGAAGACACCCCCCCCCCCCCGGTTGCACCGGCCCTTAGTTACTTGCAGGAGAATTTCAACATTACATGATGTCTTGCATGTCTCGTGCTCTTATTTCATCCTTTTTCAGTAATAGTATACATAATTATTGAGTTGCACATTATCTGGTTAATCGGTATTTTCTTTTCTTTCATGCATACATTGTTCGGGAATTGCACAACAAGGCAGCAAATGAGGAATGCTTCGAGGAAATAACCAGGAAGACATGTAAGACGTTCTTTAGCCCTTTCTGTGTCAAATACAGTGCACTCCCGTTATAACGAACACAGTTATAACGAAATTCCGGTTACAACGAAGTTAAAATTCAGGCCGCAACATGATCCAGTTTATGTAATTTTATTGCTTATTTGTTCGGTTATAACGAAAGAAAACTCCCGGTCCCGAGGAATTCGTTATAACAGGAGTCCACTGTAGTCAAATTAGCACAAATTTCACACACATTGTGCCAATGGGCAGGGAATTGTGGCACGCACAGGGCTCATAACGCCTATTCGAAATCAAGGAGCACCAAGGGGCCAGCGTATGGCCCAACAAATCATCAAAGTAGCTGGCTACGCGCATACGAAGTGAAATAGAGAGCGACTATAAATGGCGAATCAGAAATATTATGGCTCGGTCACAAATACCATTAAGAGAACTGTTACGAATGCCGTACGAACGATTTTTAGACAATTTCGTAGCCGTACGAAACCAGCGTTCGTAAACCGTTCTTACACCGTTCGTAAGTTCATAGCCTGGTCGATGGTCTTGTCCAAGATTGTTTTTTATCTTCGTACCATTACGAAACTCTCTCTTCGTAAGGCGGCCGCACGAACTAAAGAATTCGTACGAACAGGGACATTCGTACGAATCGTTCGTACGAACCTTGTGACCGTAGCTTTAGATAATGCGATCCCCATTTCTTGACTCGTATAGGCATCAGTTAGAAGCCAAAACTTAAAAAAAAAATATCATTCTATACTGCAGCCTATGATATTAATAAGAAGTATGTCCTTGTTAGGTCATTCTGTGCTTGGCATCCAGACTCATGGTGCCAAGGCTTTCATGAAACCTTATCTGCTGTGATTGATTTCACCGAAGACCGTTTCTGTATTCTAAATGTGATATCCATCATGATATCATAATCATGGTGTTTTCTTTTTTGTTTCTTCTTACATTATGGTAAAGAAACATTCAATTTACCGACTCTTTGCATTCATCAATTATATCCCTTCATAATACATGTGGAATGAGTGAATGCAGCAATATCAAAAGAACACATTAATGAAAGTTTGGGGAAAATCGGACGATCCGTTCAGAAGTTATTAATCTTTAAAGTATCTGCGCAGTCACTGCTGGATGAGAAGACTATATAATATTACAATTATGATGTCAATGCGCAGAACGACATGAGGAAAAAATAGAGAGAATTTCACCCAAAAAAAATGCACATTTTCTCGACTTGTGACTGACGTATATTAAGGGAAATATTATTCCCCTACCTTCTGAAAGAGGCAAGTCATGTGTTCTTTTATTATGGAGGAAAAGGGAATATATAAAAAAAAAAAATGTTGATATTTTCTTTCCTTACAGCGTTGCATGTACACATGTGACATCACAAGCTGCAGTATTCTCATCCAGCAGTGACTGAGCAGAAACTTTAACAATATTCATAACTTTTGAACGAATTGTCCTATTTTTCTCACTCTCACTGATGTGTTCAACCAATATTGATGCATTCACTCAGTCCACATGCCACATTTTTGCACTCACAGCATTGAGTCAGCAGCCAATGGATACTATACGCAATGCGACACGCCGCGTCTTGCGACAGATTTCGACCAATCACAGACCCGGAATTCCGGTGCGAACGCGAGGATAATCTTTTTAAACTCGACGCTAGACATGTCTCTGAATTTTGCTAGTTCCTGACCCGTATTGAAATGAAGATGAGAAAACTTGCCCTTATTGTGATACTATATACTTTAGCGGACATAGTCTTCACCATATTTTAGAGGGGCATGAAAGATTTCAGGTTAGTTTTTTGGCGTCAAACGTGAAGGAATATTTTTGAATACTATACCGAATTCGAGAGATATTTTGATATTCTATATTCTTCTTTTCCGTTTTATTTTGATCATGAGCATATTTGCTAATGTTTTCTCTTTCAGTCGATATTAAAAATGTCGAAAACTGACAAGAAATACTCGTTCTACACGGATTTATTCATGACCATGTATCTGCTCATTACGTATGCAAGCACCGCTCAGCCGTGCATACGACTTGAATAAATACGTGCGTTTTCGCTCGCGCTGCGGACTGACTGTGGAAGCGCGCGCTATTCTGTTCGTTTTCACTGCAGTGCAGTATTATTTTGATCACAGTTAGCTGGTTGGAACGTTGAGCCAGGGCTTTTTATCAGTACAATGCACACATAAATTTGTGCTTGTCGAGACTGTTATACTTACGGTAAAACTATATAGTTTTCTATATTAGATCACATACGTAGTAGGTGTGTAAAACTTCATCTACAGTAGCATTCAGGAGGATCATGAAATTTCGCCGATATGACGAAAGTGAGAAGTAGGACTTGGGAGTTAGGACCGGTATTTTATCAGGCGACAGCAACAACTCACACTTGTTACGTACTCCTATACTAGTATTCCACAAACATCGTATATCGAGAGCAGTACGGGCACTCCCACAATCTGAATCAACGCATTTCTGGGAGAACATCATTTTGTTAAGTCGTCTTGGGGTGATGATACGTGGTTGGAGAACTTCAGGTTTGCTACTAGTTGTAGTTTTCACGTACTAGTTTCATCTGGGAGAGGGAGGTGAGAGACCACGAGCCGATCGAGGATCGGCCGTTTAGACCTGTACACAGCTACACGTTCCAAAGAGGGATCGGGAGCGCGCGTAAACTCCCGGTGCAATCCGATACCGAAAGTCACGTGATGAAAAATCGCGATATTTCTGCAGCTTGGGTTTACACTGGCTAACTTCGCCTCAAACTTCGCGATGTTTCAAAAAATCGCACTCTGGCTGGCGATTTTTCTGGCGATGTTTCGAGGGCGTTTGGGTGTAGTTGCTTAGCAACTTACACCCAAATGTCGCGATTTTAGCAAAATCGCGATTTTTCCAAGCAAGTGTAAATGGGCCTAAGGTTTGGACTAAGAAGAGGCTTTATGACCTCTATTTGAAAACAAAAATTGACGTATATTTACAAGTAATATCATTAATTTTCGGATAAGGATGATCAGCTGAACGTGCCACAGACTTTGACATTCACTCGTCAGTGGCAAGGTATGCAGTTTTCAGAGGCAAAGCGAAAAAGGGTCACAAGAAAATATTCCACGACGTAAATTTAAGGGTACTGCTTACCATTGGGAGCAATGATTTAAAAATGTTCGAGATATCACATTGATGCATATATGTTTAGTTCAGTTGTATCACAAAACATCCTACCATATATAAAGATTTTCAATAAAGTCTAAAATATAACAAAATATCACTATTTTTTCCATGAACCATAACTGTATAGACGGTTTAGTCTGAAAGCATTTTTTTTTTGTTATAACCGTTGTTCACATTTTGTATATTTAACAACACTGACTATACTGACTATACTGATTAAAATTTCTACATTGGTTGATTCTATCGCTAACTCACATTTTAGAACTATTTTGAAGCACTACAGCTGGGATTTTGTTTCATCTGCAAATGGTAAATAACGCCCTTAATCAAAATGTGCAACCATTTTGTAACCTATATTGTGCATCAGATAGATAAAACTGCAGAAGTGATATCTACATTGTCAAAGCAGGTGCTATATACGTTATACAACAGGTGTAAGCTTCATTATTGGGTACTCATCTCTTTAGCATAAGTCACAACATTTTGTCTTTTTTTTCATATTTACGATGAACAGAAAATATATTTCTTTCGATTTCTACCAGCTAATCTGTTATCTTACACTTCTGACTTACTTACAATAATACGACACTTTGCTGTAATCTATCGAACACATTATAGGTCAAATGGGTCACTATGATAGTAATGATGCATACAGTATATGACATGATTTCTGATTAGAAGGAGCAGTTGTTTCCGCTATAGTGTACATGATCACTAACATGTTCAATATTTTTTTTTTTCAAAACTTGGGGACTTCTCTAAAAACTGACAAATTTCGTGAAAAAGCCATCATTTCATCATCACCCATTTCATTATCCAGATAATAGATTTGAAGCAAAAGCTGTTGAATATTAAATGTTCCCACGACTGACAGTGAAACTAAGTTCACATTTTTAACCCCATAATCATTTATTTTAAGAATGTCAATAACTGCATGAATGCGTATGAATTATCGGTCCAAAAAGCGGAGGAAAACAATGATTTATATGCAACCTTTTCTGTGCCGATGAATAAAATGTGCACAAATTTGGTATAATACAATCAATGCGGCAATCATTTCTCATAATATAAACATAAAATAATATTCTAAGCTCTATTTTCTTCTCTATAGTCTAGTGACAAAACTTTTTGTTGAACTGAATTTTTTTTTCAACTCTTCTGTCCGCTGCTCCTATCCTATTTTTGTCCACATGGCACAGCATCTGCTCTAGGATTCGGGCAAAATATTTTGTGTGCAATAACACTTCGTATCTTCATTCAGTAGAAAAGCAATCGCGATTGCTTTGGGGATCAGGATTTCACCATGATCTATGCGATTTTCATTGATGGAAACGTGCAATGCGTCGAAAATACTGGTGACTAGTTTGTCGAAAGCCGTACTTGGGTCACTCGAAGATGATGGGTCAAGACAGAGAGATCTATTCACGGATCCTATCTCACGGCGATGCAAGTCACTTGGCTGGCTGCACACAGTTTCGTCGACGTGCACATTTCTGTCTTCAGACGTAGACATTTCCAAGTACCACAGACGATATGGTTCCATTTCACAGTCACAGACCCAAGGGTTGTCTTCTAGAAAGAGAAGCTCAAAACTCATAAGGGACTCGACTGTAAGATTTCCTCCCAAGCTAGTCAGGTTGTTTCTGCGCAAGTCCAAGCTCGTGATTTTTGGAAGCTGTAGAGCGCCACCTATTGACACTAGCTGGTTGCCAGACAAATAAATTGGCAGTTCGCAAACTTACCAAGTTGGCCAAAAGTTCGCTGTCGATAGATTTGAGGGAATTGTCTGATAAATCTAGATATGTAAGTGACCGAAGAACGCGGAATATACCGCTTGGCAGTGTTTCCAATTTGTTCTTACCAAGAGAGAGACGCTGTAGAATCGTGAGGTTGCTGAAGACACCAGATTCCAAATATCCCAAGCTGTTGTTGTAGAGATCAATGTTTTCGATCCTCGGTACCAACTGGAAAGTGCCTTCACTGATGTGATTAATTTTGTTTCTGCTTAGGTAGATGCTTTGGAGATGAGCCCCTGTGCCATTTAATAGAGCGAAACGATCGATTGAAGTGAGATTGTTGAATAAAAGCTGGATGGACCTCAATTTCGTAGCGTCACGGAAAGTGTCAGCCTCTATCTGCAGTGATCTGTTCAGGAAAAAAGAACATCCAGAACAAATCAATTATTACGACACACTGATAGTTGACTTGCAGAGTAGGCCTATTAATATCTTTCAATTCATATTAGCAAATACAAGCAGCAGCTTAAATATTAGTGTCTATCAATGACAACTTTCGCAATTGTAAATTTGTTGTGGACGGTTTTATGTTGACCCGCGGAGATGCTGGGCAGGTGGTAGTTTATTTTACTCGTTTAGGGGAATATTCATTCATCTTATCTACTCCTATTTTGCCTATTTCTCCCTATTTTCAATCGAGATTTTCTATTTCCGCTAACATTTTGGGGCCACGAAGGCAATATTTCTTTTTAAAGGTGCGGAAAAAAAGCGTTGATTAGTGGAAAGAAAAACGAAACTTGAGCGCAGTAGAAACAGATGCTATTATCATGATTATAGGAAGATGGTAGTGAAGGACCATTGCTTTCATAATGCCAGCCTAGAAAATAAAATGAAATGCGCCACTTTTGCCCGTAGAGATGAAAAAGGAGACGACAAGATACAACAATTGATATGACAAATCAATATCAGCTGCCAACACACAAGAAGAAAATAATGCTAAATCCGCGGAAATGAGAAAAACAAAAGATCCTTGATTGATATTTTGACACGTATAATGTTATTGTCTCTAAATTTTCAAATTGCTGTGATTGCACGGCACGGAAATATTTGTGAAAATAATTTGATCGATGTCGTAAATCTCTGCCCCTTCAAAGTTCATCGTTGCTGAATCGTTTCAACTTCAGAATTATGATGATGGTAACGACAAAATGCCCTTGGAATGGGACCCAGTTCTTGTAATAATGCTCCGAAAGGAGAAAGATAAGGGACTTGTGAGGGAATTTTAGTCTCTGCTTAAATTCTCATTAACGAAATTAATAGGCAGAATGAACAAGCTAAACACATGTAACTATTAACTCTTATCTGTGTTTTATCTTGCGTTAGAAAAGTACCGAAGTCATGAATGATTTTTGCGACAGTAGCAAGTGTCATATCATACGAATATACTATAGTATAAATGTCGGCAATCCAATGTTGATTTGTTACAGGCCCACTAGACCCGAATAAAGTGAGGCAAGTTCCACTTCTTTGATAAAGTCTGTATCATAGGACGGAACTGCTCTCTCAAATTAATTTTCTTAAAGGCAGACATTCACATAGCATTCATTCAATTCAAGCTTTGTGATTTTAAAGGCAATCTTTTGTGAACAAAGTATGCAGAGAATTTGAATACATTAAATATACCCCTATGAAAAACAAACAAACAAACACACAAACCCAAAACGATCTAGTGATTAGAATCACAGCTTATGTATAGTATTTAATAGATTAGAGTAACTGCACAATGACTTTACCCGTCTGATTCTGTTCTTGGATAGGATGAGGTCCTCAAGTTCTGAAAAGCTCTCGAAGGTTCCCGGTTCGATTCTCTCGATGTGATTGTGACGTAACGAAAGGTAGGAAGCAGCATTACACTCCATGGGCACCTCACTCAGCTGTCTGTACACGCAGACTGCATATCGGTCAGTCTCTAAGTAGATTCATGTGACGTCACAAGAAGATTCGGTCTGATTTCTCTGCGTCGGCATGCATTGCCCTCCCTGGCCATCTAACACTAATTTGAATAGAAAACTAACCAAACACATTACTGCAAGATTTCTATCCATAGCTGATTCTCGTCTTGATCCAAGCGTTTCTTGATAGCAAAAAGACAGTATTTTAAAGTCGTCTATCTTTCCTGAAAAAGGAGTATGCCAATTGATAACAAACCCGTTCACGCATGGAATCTAGCTGAAAATGCAGAAAAAGAAGGCCTGATCGTGTTGTGTGGCAAAACTGGTAATGACTGGTCCATAATATGATTGTTTGATTCCAAAGATTTCATATTTCTGCGCGGTAGTGGGCATTGGCCACAGAATATCAAAGCAAGTAGCCAATCACTTCAGTGCGCTAGCGTTCGAGGGAAATCCCTATACATTGGTCGGAGCGATTATTTCATGATTTGAATGATTCAATGCGGTCGGTTGGAAATTTTATGAACTTTACTCTGTAGAAGAAAACACGACCATTGCATGCGAAAAAAGAATTATGGTTAAAGGAAACCAAAACCCAAAGAGAAATGTTGATTGAGGGAAAGCAGCAACATTAGTAGAACACATCAGTGACGGTTAAGGAAAATCATACATTCGATGCTAAAGTTATGAAATTTTTAAAGTTTTGGTGTTGGAAATGCTGGATGAGGAGACTACTAGAGGTTATGACATCATGTGTGGGCAACGATAATTACAAAGAAGGGAATTCCACAAAAATTCACTCTTCTAGCATAATGAAAGAGCACTTGACTAACTGCTTTCAGAAAGCAGGGGGAATAATTACTACCCTTGGCATATGTCAGTATCAAGTTGATGGAATGTGTAATTTTCATGAAAAATGAATTTTTGTGGAATTCCCTTTAGATTTTCTTTACATTGTTGTCCACACATACTTCAAATACCCTTTGGGTTTTGGTTTCCTTTAATTACAAGCATATCCATCCCCCTTTTTAACATTACATTTCAGCTGATTGAAAACAGTTGAAGACGGCATAAATTAAAAAAAATGACTAGACTTTAGATTTGGAAGTTAGAGTAACTGATATACTTGACAGGGATCGTGGAACACATGTGTTTGTATGTGTGTATATGTGTGTGTGGGGGGGGGGTGGGGGTGGGGAGGGGTGGTGTGAAGGGGTGGGACCGACTGGCCTAAAGGGGGAATCGGATGTTTGTTCTAATTGAAAGGTCGAGATATTGCTTTACCCTTCACGAGTCTTGAGACAGGGTTTCGTTTGCTTTATTGTTGTTGTTGGGTTTTTTTTCTCGCAATTTTGATGTTCATTCTTATAAAAATGTAATAGGGCATTCATATTACAGTTAGCAAAGTTGTAAATAGTTGTTCAGTTGTAAATAGCTTGTCATATGAAAATATTCTAAAAAGAAACGCCAAATTATGAAATGACAACAAACTCTAGGTCCCTACAATCGTTGGATAAAAGGTATGACATCAAGCAGCGCCAGGGTCGATGTTTAACACGCTTGGACTGTTATGAAAGGCAAAGGGTGTAAAGTTCGGCAACGCACCGGGCGCTTCCGACGCGTCTTGATCTTTATGCCTCTCTGTAATCTATATATTGCGATGACTAAAAAAAAAAAAATGAGTACACGAGTACACAAAGAATGGGAACTTTGGTCGAACTCTTTCGTATGCAATACGTACACACAGCAGAAGATGATGATAAGGTCTTTGTCTAGTTCAAGATAGCTTACTGGTGATGTCGAACACTTTTGGAGGCTCAAATGTCTTTTGAGGGCACAAATGTTTGAATTCACAGTATTAATATCATCATCTTTTAAGAGTCAAACCAAGAATTAATTTATTTATTTATTTACAGTGTTGTTAAATCTCTGATGTTTAATTCCAAGTATAAATCCTTTATCAGTTTTGATTGATCTTCACCGTGCTTTCTGATCTTTTCAGTGATCCACTTATTTGAATTCACGCCCTCTATGCCCATGTTGTAGTAACATTTGTCAGCACAGTTTCAAATGATACGTGAGGGAGGGTTAGTCATGCATGCTTTGTTTGGTCTCATAACCTGCAAGTACAGTATGTCCCCCCAAGTAAAATACAATGAGACCCTCCGCAATGATAACTTTAAGATAGTGAATCATACCAAATACAATACCAGGGTACGAAACTTACTCATTGCCCACATCTTACAGAAAACCCCATTCGATTTGTTTCAGTGGTCAAAGAGAAATGAAGAATTTTGTAGAGCATGTCGGGAATCTCTTCCCTCCAAGTTCTGTCTAATGACTGTGTTCACACACAAGAGCATCCAAGTGCTAAACTTGGAAGAATCAGACTCATGACATGCTTTACAACAATCCACATTTCTCTGTGACCGCTTAAAAATTGAATGGGGTTTTCTGCAAAATAGAGCTAAGACGTCACATATTACGACCCTGAAGTGGCATTTAGACATTTTAATCATATTGCGTGTTATCGATGCGAAAATCTGATTGTCATTGTTTGGGGACATATTGTATATTATAAAGGTGGAAATGTACAAAAACAAACACAGACACACATCGTGTGCATTACAATGCTGTAACTTTAGACTATGAATGCAAACGTTTGTCTTTTTAAAGGTCAATGGTGTACCTGACGGAAACTTAGACAATAGTATAAATATGTGCAGATTCGTTGCAGGTGAATTACCATATGCCTCTTGCTTATCCATGCGTGAGCCCATGCCACACAAATATGGTATCAAAACATGAATCGGGATAAAACACTCTTTAAAAGTATGTTAACAAGACATATCTGTTGTTCATGATATAGAATGTATTTTTTAATGTTTGTTTTGTTTTATTTTATTTTCTCAAATTGTCCAACTGCATGACGGAATATTGACCACGGTTGCTAATTTTTGACGAACTTTTTCGTAATAAGATGGGAAACCTTTAAAGGTAGGGAATCCCATTTGCACGCCTTAAATGAAGAGTTGTATAAATACAGTGGTATGTTGAAGAGAATATCATTTTCGAAACTCCCATAAAGTATTGAAAGTGGAAGGTAACACTTAGTACATTTTTTTGACGGTTAGATTTTGAATTGAATTGTTTTCGGGGCTCACCGTAAATTCCAGTACATTACTAGGCTACCTTTGCAGACCCATGTACTGCATGTGTGTCCATCATGTATATTTTGTGAAGAAAGTTCGTCAACACTTACAAACATTTCTATATACATTCTTACCACACACTCTATATGTTATTACATCAACTCTAGTACTTTTAGATTTGTGTTTATAGATCACAAATACAGAAGAATGCAACAAAAAGGCTTAAGTGTGGCTGACACACAGAACTACTGAGTAGTTGAGTTTTGTGCATTATTCAAATTTTAGATAACGGTTGACTTCTAAATTTCGAAGCAGTGGCCTAAGCAAGTCCCCTGAGGTTCATATTTAATGTTTTGCTGCATTTCGGGAGGTCTGTAAAAGGTATCCCCTACCTTTAAATCTCACATCGTTCTCAATTTTTTTTTTTTCAATTTTTTTTTTTTCAACGAAACGTCCAGGTATATGTGTGATTTTATTCATGTCATTATTAAAGTGAACTTGTACATAAAGTGCATTCAACTTTTGAATTGACTTTGTTGGAGGCATGGCATCAGCTGGCTTGTCCTGAGAAATTGTTCCTGCTGTGTGACCGTGGTTGAAGCAACAACACTGCATGTCATGTTTTTCAATTTTAAAAATGAAACCATGCTTGTATTGATATCAAAAATATCAAAGCTTTTAAGCAATAAAAACAAACTTGTTCAGTCCGCAAAATTTTGGTGGTCATCATTACACACATACTGTACTTGTATCTTAATGTATAATTTAAATAGGCCTATACGTAATAATTATGTATAAATGTGTGTACGTGTTGTTTTTCGGGCTTAAATGCATCGGCAGATGTGGATAGCAGTAAAATGTTTTCTCATTTCACAGTACCCCATTGAGTAAACTCAACCCTATAAAATGCACTATAGATAAACATAAGCACATGAAAATGCTAATCGCATAATTATAATCATGCATTAATGAAACAGAATCTTATAGAAAGTTGTATATAAGACAAAGATGCAAGTCTCATAAGTGATTTCTATAACTGAATGGGTGAACTTTGATTGATGTACATGTATTTATTTCTGTTTATAAAGGCAGAGCAACTCAGTCATGGGAATAATACGGTTTTGTTGTAAAGATATTATACACAGACAATATATGTAAAGAGGGTCTACCTATAAAATTTGATTTCATACATTATGTACGATGGAAGCCAAGCTACCTATAAAGTTATCTGTGAATAGAAAAAGACAACCAAAAATTACTTGTACCAATAGCTTACGATACAATTAACAACTTTCACACGAATGTAAAGAACTAGTAGTACGCACATCGAAACATGTATCACTGACTACATGATTAGCCTTTTCAATGACTGAAATTACTTGGTATGAGAAGTCAAAACCTATTTTCCGCATGAATATATGACACGAGTATAGGTTGAATCTGTAACATCCCGTTTGAGATTGCAATATCTAAACCACACATTTTATCGTCAAACGGTTGAAAATCGGCTTGTTCAGCTATCCCTTCTAAAGATACGTAAGTAGGAGCCAACTTGTGCATGCAATGAACATCATTCTTTACGGATTGAATCCAAAGGTGTTATTTCACTATCATTCACTGGAATTGAAAGTTATCAGCAGTCAGGAGGATTATCAAAAGCTTAATCCATTATTACATTTCCTGCCATGTAGTGATCACACTTAATGCAGTTTGAGATGGCTGCCAATGTATAGTACAAGTCTAAACTTCTTTATAACTGTCCACAAGTCATCAATGTATCTCTGTATTATTCAAGACACTTTATCAACTTGTGACCAGTTTCATTCAGTTTTTTATCACAACACACGAAGGTATGAATTAACCATTCTACATGGTAGTCGTTCTAAACGTCAATACACCTATGTAAAGCACAAGGTATCAATTCAATTCAATTCAATTCAAAAATGCTTCTCCATGACACATGTGTCTCCATGTCAAATGTGTCTCCATGACACATTTTCCAGATTGCCTCGTTTGACCAATTACGTAAATTACAGATATAAATTGAGATCAAAATTAATAATAATAAGAATTCTCTGTATCATGAGTCATTTTCATCATAATGAGGATTGCAATATACTGTCTCTGAAGTTTATTTTCTCTCAATATATTATGATTGTATATAGTATTAATAGTTACTTCTAGCAGTTTTCGTTAGTTCCCATCAGGCAGTGTATAAGGATGTAGCTAAGAGTAACCAAAGATCGATCAAATGCTGAATGCAACTCAGTAATGAAGAGATTTATAGGCCTACAGTTTCCAGTTCAGATTTCTGAATGACGAGATGATAATTGATGTTTTGCAAAAGCACTACCCGATTTGAATATTTTATAGTACTACCCGAGCTCTTGTGCATACTCAAGGTACATGTACACACATCAAGATTTGTAAATGTCGGTCAGGGACTGGCCGCTAATAAACTTCAATATCTTACAAAAAATAAAAAATAAAACTAGTCTTACGCTTCACTATAGCTATAACTATTCATATCTGAGTTCCAAATGTCTTTAATCATAATATACACGCCCATAAACTCGCAGTCATCACAGCTTGGATGGACTGGCGAAGATTTTTAACACATTATTGTTTATACACTTTTGCATAATATTATGTTATAAATAGCTTGATTGCAAGACGTATGAAGTGCCACTTTTAAACATTTAAAAGTATAAATTAATCATCACATAGAACAAAATAAAACCTTTCCAGTGGTACCTGAATTTGTTACATAACAAGGAGTTTATTCTTGTAGTTATTTCTGCTGCTTCTATTAATCGTAGATATTTCAACTACGAATGCAGTTGTAGTTTGCAGTTTGCAATCGAATTCTTTATATATAATATATTTATCTCTGACGGGATTTTTGATTTCCCCTGAATTGAGGTGTACTTTTCCTTTCTTTCTATACATGTTTTTTTTTTCTCCATCTCATTACGAGATCTCTTAAGATCTTGGATCCTAATGACTACTAAGGAAGAACATCTGAAATGGTAGAACTATAGAGACGTACTTGATATGACATTCTTCTGAAATACCAAGAGGAGATCGGGAATGCAGTAGGGAAAAACAAGGGTCCAAAAGAAGAAAATCCACGCTCCCAATATTCGCATAAATTCGTCGTGTTTAGTTTTTAGGACACAATATGCTCTCCATCGTCTCAGAATAGCTTCCTATACTGACTTGGATTTTTGCCTCGGGATACAAAGAATGTGGCATTTTATCGGGTGTCATTACTTCACATCCTGCACCATCAACTGAGCTGGTCATCATTTGAGTCGTTTCGTTTGGTTGTTGGTCGCTCTCGATGACTGTTTGCGGAGACATTGGAGCGCCGCGAGGATGCGAAATTTGTCCATCGTCTACTGTCATTGTGTCCAAAGGCAAATCGTGGCTAGACTTCCGGTTGCGTTTGTATATTTTTGCACATATACATACCAACAGCACCGCGGAAAGAAATACAAAAACCGCTATCACTGGAACAAGTACTTTTTCGTTACCAACACTTGGAGGGCTCGGCTTAGTTTCATCAAGTGATGTTGAATTGTCGATGTCATTAGATGGTCCTGTTTTGCCCTTTGGTAACTCAGTGGTTGATCTAACCTTTAGATTTTGGCAAAATCCCTCATATACTGTGTGTATTTGCTGCAAAGCGAGAGACGGCGGATTATCACAGGTGGGACTATCAATGTAGACTGTACCCTGCGAATGTACCTCGGAGTACCACAGACGGAGGGTTTCCAGTTTACAGTCACAGTTCCAAGGATTGCCTTCGAGGTACAATGCTTGGAGCCTATCCAGTCTTTCCTGTGACAGATTGTCAAGACTCGTCAAGTTGTTGTTGATGACATCCACAGACGTGATTAGCGGAAGGAGGAAGATTCCTCCAGAAAACAACAGCTGGTTGTCCGAAAGGATGACCGTTCGAAGTCGTGTCAACGGTGTGAAAAGGCGTGGGCTTAAAACAGTAATAAAGTTTTTAGACATGTCCAAAATTTCCAGTGATGCCAAGTCTCTGAAAAGATCCTCTGGTAATGTCCCCAGATTGTTACAACTGAGGCGGAGACCTTTCAAACGGCTCAAATTGTTAAAAACACCAGGACTAAGACCTGATAAGCTATTGTTGTAGAGGTCGATGATCTGGAGGTTGATCACAAACTGGAAGGTGCCTGCCTCGATGCCTTTGATGAAATTATCGCTCAGGTTTATGTCTCGTAGATCACCGTTCAAGCCGTTTAGTGCAAGTTCGTGAAGGAGCTCGAGATTGTTACGTTGAAGGTTTATCTCTGTCAGCTTTCGTGCACCTGTGAATGCGTTGGCTTCCACCTGTATTCAAAAAAGGGTGTGAACAGCCGATAGTATGGTGCTAAGTATCTCCATATTGTGTAACATTTCATAGTGAAGGCGTTTGATATTCATGTTATACCTAAAAAAAAAAAAGACAGTTGTGTAACTAGTGCAATAGATTCGAATTATGATTCAATTATGCAAGGTGACTGGCAACTCTTAATCCTCATTAACAGTTGATACAAACGCTTTCCTCTGGAATTCGAATTGGACTCTTGCATTTGACTGTGCTAAATTTCTTTCTTTTACTTTTTTCACTTTTACTCATTCTGCGTTAATGAGTAAAATGTGGGCAAATTTCACACACATACCAATGGGCTTGGAATTAATGTGACACGCAGAGGGTTAATGAAATACAAAGAAGCACGATTGTAACGTTTACAATCATCTAAAGTACTGATCAACTCAGTTTTACACTTCCTGATTTATTTAGTTCTAGTTAATTTTTTCATCTAAGTACTGACTCATCTTACTTTTTGACCGCTTAGAAATGTGCAGCAACTTCAATGATAGGGATAAAACGCCTCAAATTGAACTCATTATAAATCGGATGTTAGTGCTCATTTTTTTTTTCTTATCAATCACAAAGTAGTGCTTTTTATCCCTTGCATCAAACTACAAGATCATTTCAGTTCAATCATATCCAAGCAAATATTTTTCTATGGGTTTTTTGATGTAGAGTTATAGGAAATTTAATGTTTATAATTATTTGGTCTACAAAAAGTAAATGGAGCAATATTGTAAGGCGTAGAATCGCCTTGTAATTTGCAGAGTAATTATGCATGGTTTGAACAAATACCATTGTGAAACAATACGTGATGTAAGTGCTCTTTTTTTTCTTTTCAAGCACGAAGTAGTGTCTCGAACCCTTCTCATCAAACTACAACAGTCAAGTAAAAGCCAAGCAGTGATTTTGTTTTATTTTGTTTTATTTATTTTTTACTGTTTTGAGTTTGATGCTGTAAAGTTACAGGCAATGTTATCATATTTGGTTTAAAAACACTGAATGGAACAACAATGATTATACATGGTGTGAACCGATACCACTGGGAAGCAAGTGAAACTTACAATATCACGTCTTATTTTTTGTCTCACCTTAATCAATCTTCTACCGTTTGATATAATTCAACACTTTTCATTTAAGCTATAGATGAAATGCGGAATTAATATTTTACCTCAGAAAAAAATGGGGGGGGGGGGATAGCTGCTGCACTATTTCCAAAAATCGAAAGACAATGTTATATTTTCATAAATAAACCACAGGTGTAGAGTTGTTAGGGGATATACGCCTACATAATATATATCGTTGTCTCTTACGAGCAATATAGGAACTTACATAGTGACTCTGGATGCGTTGTCTTACCTGTCTGATTCTGTTATTGGACAGGATGAGAATCTGAAGTTCAGAAAAGCTCTCGAAGGTTCCCGGTTCGATTCTCTCGATGTGATTGCGACGTAAAGAGAGGTAGGACGCAGCATTACACTCCATAGGTACCTCACTCAGCTGTCTGTTGTCACAGTATGCTTGACGGTATGCCTCCAAATAGGTACATTTGGCGTCACACGAAGCCCCGGTATGGGCACTCTGCGTTGTCATTGCCATACATTGCCCCGTATCGCCATCTGTTAACGCTAGAGCAACCAAACACATCGCCGCAAGAATTTTCCCCATCGCTGATTGTCGAGTTGATCTAACTAAGCATCGCTGGGTAGCAGAAAATAATTATTGTGTCTGGTTCTATCCAACCTTTTAAACGAGAATAACGGAATAAATTCGGACGATATTACAAACTAAAACTGACTCAGCATGTAGAGCGAGCGTTTGACAGCGACATGTAGACTGAAACTGACTCGGGCATAACCTTATCCTAATTTGAATACTCGCGCGCTGCGGTCACGTGGGCTATCCATCGTGCCAGTCAATGCCGAACTTCCGGGGAAATCCCCGCACAGTGTGGCGCACGTATAGTACTATAGAGCATAATGTCTGTGGGGTAAAAAATTGTGATGAAATTAAAAACCAAACATAAGGATTCGAGATGGGTTTCAGGCTTTGTTTCATACACACACACACACACACACACACACTCACCCACACACACACATGCACACACATATTAAAAAAAGACAGAAAGAAAAAGATTAAGAAAGATGCAAGGAAAAAGCTCGGTAAAGGGAGGTACATGAAATATCCCACAGCGACATCAGTAACTCGTATGTTTCTCTCTTATAGCTGTGACACAAGCATGACAAGCGACCTCTCACGTGTTCGTATTCCTTATAAGGTGATGGCCCTGACGCGCTTCTCTACATGGAACTAACGACTATGATCTCAAAGACCTGGGCCCCGTTTCATAAAAGATGTTAGGATGGCAACTCTTAATGGAATGGCAATTTCCCACAACAACAGCCAATCAGGAAGCTGGATTCTTTTCGTTACTATGACAATTGCCATTTCAGCAAGAATTGCTATCATATCAACTTTTTATGACATGGGGACCTGGAAGTATAGGAAGATATAATTGAGGACACATTAAAGTTGTGCCCCTCGGAAAAAAAAAAATGATTCAATTTGATTCAAAAAATTATATCATTTTTCGACAAAAAACATATACATTTCACTTCAAATGGTAATAGAGAACTAGGTAAACAGAACATAGTAGAATGAAAAGACTAATAATTGAGGAATCTTATTGTAGGTATACATTGTCATGAAAACAGAAGTGATCGAAATAAAGTAGGCCTGAAATAATACGCATGCAAAGTGCGATAAGATAAACAGGAAGAAAAGTAAGTCAAACATTTACATTATGACTGGATTGGATAAAACGATCCATTGAAGTGAATTCCCACCCCTAAAAAGTTTAGAAAAAAAGTAAGTCAAACACATAGACTATGATTGAATTGGATGGGCGACCTAGGGAGGTGTGAGGGCTCACACTTCCCTGGATGATCAGCACGCACCAACATTGACCGAGATACAATTCGTACCACGGGGGACTGTTACAGAAGGACATGGAGGTGCAATGTTCAATGACACACTTCTGTCTAATGTGGAACTGTGAGCGAAAATTCAGATTTGGAGGAAGTATAAATGTGAATATGGGACTGCTTTTAAAGCTATATATATATATATATATATATATATATATATATATATACATATATATATTTTACACAATATGTATATATAATATAACACATTTCGAATGTTGACTCCTTTAAAGTTGCCCTCAAGACTCATTTGTTCATGACCATTTTCCAGTAGAATTGTATATTATGATGTATATATTTTTTTTCATTATCATTATTGTGTCATTCATTTTCATGTGCATGTTTGTGTAAGGATTTTTGTATTTCATAACTTACTCTTCTACTGCGCCTTGAGCACGTTAACTATGTGGAACTGGCGCATTATAAGTACCCTGTATTATTATTATTATAATATATATATGTATATATCATATGTATGTATATACATATGTATGTATATATATATATATTAGATGTATATATATATATATATATATACATATATATATATGAATATATATATAATATGATATACAAATAATGAATGTTTATGAGTGCAATCGACAGAATATTTCATAAGGTGAAAGATGAAATGTAATGTACACATATAATTTATATACAGTGTACATTCACAGTACATTTTGTGTGAACGCAATGCATAAACACATGCAAACGTATAATATCCATGATTATACATATAAATTCATGTATTGTAAAGCAATACGTTATGTTTATATTTTTTATGTTTCGTCTCATAGGTCTTAATGTAAAATGTATTTGCTTTTTCGTATTTTTTTGGGGGGCAATCTTCACATAAACTAAATAAATCATGCGTTCATAACTAAACTCTTCGATTCTTCCATTGACCTGGACTAGCCTTTAATCCTTACAGTTTACACTTTGCCGAATAAGCCAGTTCGGATATAGCTCATGTGTACAAGGGTACAAATGACCTTTCATTTTTCTAAGATGGTTGGGCACTTCACTCACTCAATTCAAAGCGACATTATGTAGCAGCTTGCCCAACAAGGCAATTTAGGGAACTCGTATTCTAACAAAGAATGAACCTGTGTAGATGAAGTGACCAGAATGGTTCGTTATTGTGCTGCTTTGAATACATTAACAAACTTTTTCTGTTAACATTGCCAAATACCAAGTTTGCTGTCAGGCGGATGTACTGGCAGGCACCATTAATAAGAATTCATGAATAATCATAGCATTACAGATGCTTATCTAAGTGAAATTAAAAACCAACCTGTCTCTCCGTACAAATGACCTTTTTCTGCTCATGCTCAAACTGGATCCCCGAACCAGCTTATTAAACTGACTCATCGAGAAGACTTCGGTGGTATCCTGTAACCAAATATTGTTAATTTAAGATGATTTATTGATTCTGTCGACCCTCTTACATTGTCTTACGGGATATAAGAGTACAGACTAAATCGCAATGAAATCACTCAGTATTTCTACGGTATCTTCAAGTAACAGATGAGACTGAATACAGTTTCATTATTCTCATCAGTACAAAAGAATAAGTTGAAACAAAAATACACAACGCTGAAACAACATCATAATACAAGTTCAACATATTGTACAAAAGTTATAAACGTGCAAATGATAAATGATACGTTATATCAAAAGCTATAACATACTTTGCTATTTGACTACTTAGCACTATAAAATATCTTTAAGATAAAGGTGTGGTATTAAAGGTATATACGCATACAATATGTATAGGTAACTTATAATAAATAAGAATATACCAGTGGGGTGATTTATCTACTTTACCACTACGAGAAATTGCCTCCTTGTATTGTAAGAATCTGGAATTGCATCTTAGGCTCGTTGATAATCCTTAGAAAAATGTTGTACAATTCTGATTACTGTTATGAGTTGTTTTATGGCAAGTATTGACTGAACTATTTTGTAGCACACTTGGATATCTGGTAAACTGTTGTTTAAGATACCTTCATCTTCCTTTAGCAAAGGAGGAGTACACACTCAGTTGAACAACTTTCCTCTTGAAATCAAAATAATTTTCGTCTTACTCGTATTGACGGCTATATATTCCATATTTGATATTGCAATATCTAGAGCATTTTCTAAATTCTGACTGGAATTGTTCTGCTGATTCAACCAAGTTACAGTGTCATCATGTAATAATGTGAATAGGTAAAAAATAATCTTGCGTTACTCCTACTTTACATGGACTTTATTTTCAGTTTCAGGAAGAAGAAAATCTAATCCACTGTCATGTTAAGCTATATAAGTTTTGAAGTTGTTAAGATAAATATTGCAAATAGTAACGGCGAAAGGTTGTCACAACTACCCACACCAATATTACAATCTAATGACTCTAAAAAATATCCCATGAAAGATATGCATGATTTTGCATGTTTATTCATAATAATATCAAATAGTTTCGCCTCTATCTACCAGATGTTAACATCTGCTGATCTGTCTGCTAAATCATAAATATGCTTTCTTTTGGTTATCGATTTCTGGTAGAATAGTGCTGATGACTAACAGTAGCTACACTTACATGTAGTTCTATAACTTATCAGGGGGGGGGGATCCAGGAATTCTGTAAAAAAAGGGGGACGCAACTAATATTTCTGGTGCCACTTCCGGGTTTCATTTCATCTTTTTTTTATTTCTCTTGTTTTTAACGAAAAATAAAGGGGGTGCGGGGGGGGGGGGGAGGTGTGCCGGTTGCGCCCCCTCTGGATCCGCCACTGCTTATGATGGAAAGTAATCGTAATCTTGACAAACGCCAGTTTTTATTACCAATAATGAAATGGCAATTAACGTCTTATGTACGATGAAAATCAATCATCGTGCTTCATTTACGGGAAAAAAAGTTTAGCTGTAAAAAAGAAGAAAAAAGGTCAGGAATATTGCCTTGAATTGAGGCCATTTGATACCACTCCCTCCCCCCCCCCCCCCCCCCGCTTGTGTGGGTGCGGTCATAAATAGTTTTTAGATACTAAAAAATATGGTGCTCTCTTGAACTTTTGATTGATTTTATTTCATTTCTGCATTTCCCCGGAGTAAATGCAACATTTTTTGTAAATACTAATCATCATAGGTAAAAACAAAAATAATAGACGTATACCAATCGCGACATATTACAGTATATAATCTGTAGTCATATACACGAATAATTGAAGAATCGTAATTGGTTATTCAATGAAATTATTGGGAAGAAAATGCAAAAAGCTACATTGAAAAAATAAATACATTATGGTTTACATACCGTTACAAATTATACAAAAATTTCCTGATATGATTCTATCATTCTATTGATTACAAAAAAAAAAACCCGGTTTATCACTCATGTAATATATCATTATACATAATATATACATATACCGTACGTCCCCAAAAAAATTACAACGGGACCCTCCGCAATGATATCTTTAAAGATATTGAATCAATCTAAAATTCAGGGTATAAAACTTTAACTCATTGCCCACATCTTACAGAAGACCCTATTCGATTTGCTTCATGTTAAATGTTATATTTTAAGACCCTGAAGTAGCATTTTACAAATTTAATCAAATTGGGTGTTATCAATGCGAAAATCTGATTGTAATTTTTTGGGGGGACATACTGCAGTATGTCCCCCAAAAATTACAAACAGATTTTCGAATTGATAACACCCAATTATGATCGAGCTGTCTAAGTGCTACTTCAGGGTCTTAAGATATAACATCTTAGCTCTATTTTGCAGAAATCCCCATTCAATTTGGTTAAGCGGTCACACAGATATGTAGATTGTTGTAAAGCATGTCATGAGTCTGATTCTTCCAATTTTAGCAATTCAATGCTCTTGTGTGTAGATAATAGACAGAACTTGCAGGGAAGAGATTCCCGACATCCTCTACAAAATCCCTCATTTCTCTTTGACCACTGAAACAAATCGAATGGGGTGTTCTGTAAGATGTGGGCAATGAGATATAGTTTCATACCCTGAATTTGTATTTTGATTGATTCAATATTCTTAAAGATATCATTGCGGAGGATCCCGTTGTATTTTTTTTTTTGGACATACTGTATATATATATATATATAGCTATATACACTGCACACCGTGACCTCGAGATGCGATGAAACTGCCCTTACCTATCATAATGTCATAATCTATAACCATTCGATCTGATCAGTGAGCAATAGACCATGAACTGCCATCATTAGATTAAGATTCGAGACCGGCAACATACGTACAACGTCCTATAGCTGCTTCGGGAAAGTTCAATGTGTGCTCTGACCGAGATATTTTAAGGGGAGAATTTTCACCTCATACAGTGCAATCCCGCTATAACGAGCACGGTTATAAATTCCGGTTACAACGAAGTAAAAATTCAGTCCCCAACATTATCCGCTCTACGTTTTTATTGCTTATTTCTTCGGTTATTACGAAATTTTAAGGAAACAAAAATCCCGGTCTCGAGGACTTCGTTGTAACGGGAGTCCACACCTACTGCCCGAGCATAATGACTCCCCGAGTCTGATATTTGGAGGTTGCGTGTTTCTCTTTCTTTCTCTTTGTGTAAATTCGGTATACTGTTATCGGTACGAGTAAGACAGGTACGATTGAGATAGCTATCGCGATACAATTGACTTTCCAATAGTAAGTGATAGGCATTTGGGAAAAGTAAACACCGCATGTTAGTTTGTCGTATGCCGCATCTGCGTTTACTTCAGTTGAGGGTTCCGAGGTTGTTCGCAAATATTTTGTGTGAGACGAATCTAATGGGCCATCGCAGAAAGATCTGTCCATGGACCCTATCTTCAGGTTAGATAACTCACTTGGTTCTCTGCAGATGGGTTTGTCGACATACCTGTGCCTGTCCTCAAGAGACGACAGCTCCAGGTACCAAAGACGAAGTGGTTCCAATTCACAGTCGCAGAACCAATGGTTGTCTTCTAGATAAAGCAGCTCAAGCTTCATTAGATTCTCTAATTTCAGCTTTTCAAGGCAAGTCAATTTGTTCCTACTCAAATACAGCATGGTGATAACTGGAAGCTCTAGAACACCACCTACCGAAACCAGCTGGTTGCCCGAAAAATCTGCTGCTCGCATACTTCCCAAGTGGACTAGAAGTTCGCTGTCCAGAAATTGGAGATAATTGTCGGACAAATCTAGGTATATAAGAAGCTTCAGGTCTCGGAAAATATTGCTGGGCAGTGTTTTCAATTTGTTCATACCTAGAGAGAGACGCTGTAGCACTGTGAGGTTGCTGAAAACACCAGAACTTAGATTTCTTAAGCTGTTGTTGTAGAGATCGATGGACTTCAGCAATGGCACCCACTTGAAAGTGTCTCCCTTGATGTGGCTGATATGGTTCCTGCTCAGGCGTATGCTTTCAAGGAAGGCACCCGTACCATTCAGGGCGAACCGATGGATGAAATTGAGATTGTTGTACATAATCTCGAGCGACCTCAGTTTCGTAGCCCCACGAAAAGTGTTACCTTGTAGCTGTTGATGATAAGAACAAACAAAGGCTTACAGAAACTGTAAGAAAAATGGGAAATGGATTAAGAAATTTGCATTACAGCTACCCTGTATTTCAGGGAAACAAAATCCACGATAAAATCATATATGCCTTTGTATACATGTATGTCTTTATATGCCTGATGATAAATACCCAAATTACAGTGTAGAAAGAAAATCTGTAATTTTCGATTGGAGGCGGCTCGTTCTTGGATTGATTAACCGCATTAACGATTAAAATAATGAAGTATTGACATGACATTAAAAAAAATCTCAAGACCAGTAAAGATGCACTCTTCGATATGACGCACTGTGGAAAAGACATAGGCCCAAAAATGCATATAAGTTCAGTATCTAGGTCGTATCCACGGTAAAGCTGATTTCAATGAGATAAGGTAATACAAAAGGTACATATATATTCATTCACAATTCTATCCAAATATAATGTGAAAATTTCCGAATCACATTCCTTGAGCGGACCGTGTACTAAGTACATGGAGATAGCTCCATTCTTATTAATTTGAAATATTTGTGACTTAAGATGCTAGAAATCAGAAAAAACTAAAAGAAATTAAGAGATTCGTTCAATCATAAATTGTTATGTCACAAGTGAGATATCACTGGAAAAATTCTATTTGCTCTATCTGATGATGAACTTACTTTAGAATGTTTAAGAATGCTCGTTTTGCAATCAAACTTTAAAAAATCAATTGGAATTTACATTTAAGACTTATGCCATGTGACAATTTCGAGGGAAAAAATGAAATTGAAAAAAAAAGTTAATTGCAACTTTTCAATTGCCCAATGTACACGAAACTGCATAGGTCCTCACCTGTCTGATTTTGTTGTGTGATAAGATGAGAACCTCCAGTTCAGGAAAACTCTCAAAGGTTCCCGGTTTGATCCTCTCTATCTTATTGTGACGTAAGGAGAGAAAAGAGACAGCGTCACACGCCATCATGGGTACCTCACTCAACTGCCTCTTTTCACAAAGGGCATGTCGCCTTTCCTTTAAGTAGGTACATTTTGCGTTGCACGAAGCACGGGTCGGAGCCGGTTGAGACGGCTAAGAGGTCCCAATGACGCCATCCAGCAGAGCAACTAGACACAATATCATGGTTTTTCTTCCCATTGCTGTCACTGGTACAACACTATACCATGGTGATAAAAGAAATGCTGTCGGAATTAATCTACTCCTTCAGACCTAGAAAGCTATGCAAGTGATTCTCTGACAAAAATACTCGAGAAAACTGACACGGGATGCAAAGAGATGCAAGAACTATTAACCTGGAATGCAAAATGCACTAGAGCGTCTCGAAACGATCACCCGCCCTCCAGGTCCTGTTACTAGTGAAAAAAAAAATACACACACACACACGCACACAAAAGACAATATTTATTGCGACAGACTGACCAGCAAATCAGATCGTATGAACAGAACGATCACATCTTTGCACGATGCGTCATGACTGCACGCAGTAGACAATAATGTTGGAATTCTGTATTATTAGTGAGGTGCTGGAGAAGGAGAGACAACTACTGCTCTCCTTTGAAGTCATGCGCGGCACCGCCGAGAAGTTATGCGTTAACTAGAGGTGTTACCCATGTGCTTTGACAAAAGAGAGCATCAATAATCGCGACTAGCGCTCTCACATCTAGAAATACTTGCCCCTACTGCAATTCGCTCTCTCTTTCAGTGTGATGGCAACAATGAATTTGTGTACTTCGGAATTGGAGCAGCGAATCAAAATGCAGTGTAAAACTGACAATTTTAACAGCAAATAGTTTAAAAGCACGCTGGAACACGCTTTAGCGGAGCACTTTATTTGAAAGATCAAATTAAATATCCCAGATTAAAAGATGGAAAAGTAACATGCGGAAATGTGCGCATTATAGAAAAATACTAGGTTTTTAAGAGGGCCTAATTTTCATTTCATTTCGATTTGCGCATTACGGAGAAACTAGAAATACATGTTTATTATATTGAATTCTTTCCTAAACTATTCTAAATCGATTCGAATATTTCATTTAAAATTTTACGGTGAAATAAAGCTTGTAATTTTATAACGAAAGGCAAAATGCGTTCTTCGTCTCCGAACTTCGTCTTGCAACTAGAGCGGTGCCGAGCATGACTTAAAAGCATAGTGGAATGCTAGACATCCCATTGTAACGCCTTGAACCGAAACGTGTGTTTGCATGAACTCCAATTACGAAGAGTTGCCACTCCATCTCTGTAACACCTCCCTGGTATTAACGGGCCTCCTGCAACCTGCATAGCCATTCCAGCTAGATATTGTTATCAAAGTTCATTTACTGACCATCCAAAAGAAAATCAGACCACCAATGTTGCAATAGGAGGGTTTAGCGTGGATAGCCCCAAATAAAACAAAAATATGAATAATATAATGCTTACATACAGAAATGGAATAGCATTCATATCTGCCACGATTAAAACGCGTGCCCTGTGAGTGTGGATAGGTAGGAACTGTGTTTGCCATACTTTTCCTAATGCATGAATGCAGTCATCCTTGGCGTGCATGAATTCAGTCATCCGTGCCGTCCTTACAAGGAGTTGCCCATTGTATAGGTCCCCCAATCAATCGCAACTTTGTGACTGATTTAAAATTTAGTTGAGACTGTTTCGAGAAGAGAAGATCTCACAACTCACCTTCTCTTTAAGATCTCACATATCGCCTTCTTGCCAGCCGAACCCGAGAAATCAAGAAGACTATATCTTACACTTCGCCTTTATTTACTTGAATGCGAGAAGTTGAGAAAAAGGGATTTCAAAGCTTGCCTTCTCGGGAAAGAGTCGAGAAAGCGAGAACTATCTTGCCTTTTTTTTTCCGGTGACACTGTATTTTAATCAAAAATAAGGAGGGAGCGCGCGCCCGGTGCACCCCCTCTGGATCCGCCACTGCGTCAGATAACTCTTGAACCACTGAAGTGTACCTCCATTTATGCCAATACTCAACAACAGATACTTGTCTAGCATTACTCTGTGATCGACAGTGTCAAACGCTTTCCGTAGGTGGCCGAACAATGCCCCGGTGTATACACCTTCATCCGTGGCCAAAAGCCATCTATAGTTATCTTTACAAGGGCAGTCACAGTGGAATGATTTGCCCTGAATCCAGGAAGGAATGACGTCAAGCGGAGGCTTGACCAACGCAAAACAAAATTGGCAGAATTTCCGCAGAATCTTTCCAAGAAGTCATCTCATTTGGACATAATTATCTTTCATTGGCAATCTGCACCCCATTTGCACCCTTTATTTTTAGTGTGTATGATACGGCATACATGTGTAAGATATACGAACCAAGGACAGCAATCAGATTTTAATGGACTTATCAATGCCCCTTTAATCATGTCAAAAGATAATGATACATGGTGAAATATCACTATGGAAATTATTTGTGGTTTGGTATATGGTTGAATTATGAAGGTATTTTCGTCAATATGATTTATGGAAAGAATCCAGAATAACACAAGGCCGCGAATTATAAGGGAAATATCATGATTATAGTAATTATCAAATTAACATGGTTTCGGAGGTTCCCAAGACGGAGCAAAGTTTGAGGTTCGGACAAGAACTGAAGTTGGGAATTTAACAGTCATAAAGGGGGACGACCCGCTACTCCAGGCAGGGTATCGTCGACAGCGGCAGCTTTGAGCAACCCAGCAAGGCAGCTATACTAGCAAAGCAGAGCAGAGCAATCAAGTTCGAACTTTGTATTGATGTTACTTGTAATCGTCACTATACCTTTTGAAAGCAGTATAATAAACTTGTTGTTATAAGAACACGGTGTGATTGGCGTCTTATTTCGAGGCACATGAGTTGCACAGATTGAACCAGCTGAACGAGTGAACAATCTGCTGCATTTTGGAGATAGTCAGCCATTGACTACAGGCCTTACAGAAGAGATCCCACACACAGAGACAATGAAAAACAAGAGCAAAAAACAAACAAAAATCTGTAGTTCCGACACAATATGGCGTGCTATAGGCTCTTTTCTCTTCATTTGATAGTGATAAAATGATAATAACAACAATAATACTACTACTAATGATAATAACAATAATGATAACAATAATAATGATGATAATGTGTAGGCCTATATACAGTATGTCCCCCAAAAAATTACAACGGCGCCCTCCGCAATGATATCTTTAAAAATAGTGAATCAATTTAAATACAAATTCAGGGTATGGAACTATAACTCATTGCCCACATCTTACAGAAAACCCCATTCGATTTGCTTCAGTGGTCAAAGAGAAATATGGAATTTTGTAGAGGATGTCAGGAATCTCTTCTGTCCAAATTCTGTCTATTATTCACACACAAGAGCATTGAATTGCTAAAATTGGAAGGAGCAGACTCGACATGCTTTACAACAATCCACATTTCTCTGTGACCGCTTAACCAAATTGAATGGGGTTTTCTGCAAAATAGAGCTAAGGTGTTATATTTCAAGACCCTGAAGGCGGCACTTAGACAGGTTGATCATAGTAGGTGTTATCAATTCGAAAATCTGGTTGTAATTTTTGGGGCGACTTACTGCAGTATGTCCCCCCAAAAAATTACAATCAAATTTTCGCATTGATAATGCCCAATACGATTCATATTTTTAATGCTACTTCAGGGTCTTAAAACATAACATTTTAGCTCTATTTTGCAGAAATCCCCATGCGATTTGGTCAAGCGGTCACGGAGAAATGTGGATTGTTGTAAAGCATGTCATGAATCGGATTCTTCCGAGTTTAGCATTTCGATGATCTTGTGTGTGAATGATAGACAGAACTTGGACAGAAGAGATTCCCGACATCCTCTACAAAATTTGGTATTTCTCTTTGACCACTGAAGCAAATCGAGTGGGTTTTTTTGTAAGATGTGGGCAATGAGTTATAGTTTCATACCCTGAATTTGTATTTAGATTGATTCACTATTTTTAAAGAGATCATTGCGGAGGGCCCCGTTGTAATTTTTTTTTGGAGACATACTGTATATATATATATATATATATATATATATATATATATATATATAAGCCTATATGTTGGCTATAAATCAATGACGGCACATCATCATATGATCACAGTTACAAGGATTTTACATTGCAATATTATGCATTTTATTACAAATACTGAAGTGTGAAAAATACAAGATATCAGACAATGTTATCCTAGGCAAAAATTCGTACGCTATCACATCAAGTTGCTACAAATCAATAATCACTAAAAATGCTTCTGTATCTAATGTTTACAACGTGGTCTTCACTCAATAAAATGCATATTGGTGGTTTTGTTGGATTTAACATGACTGATGACATTCAATCATAACAATGTACCCAGGTGATAATCTTACAGCAGTCAAGGATATCATGAAGGTTTTGATGCACATTTTTAAAGCTAATTATTGCCAAATCATGTTTCTCTGGTAATCTTAAATGGTTGAAGGGGAAAAGGCCATATCCACGACTCCACGAATATTCACCGTTTTTATCTTGTGATAGTAGCATAAATTTATTCTGTACTTGTTTTCTGATGAATGATTTCAAATCAAACCTTAGGCCTATAGGCCTCACATGTACTGCGCTCCTTTTGATCAATCCACTTGGATATGATTGTGTGATTTTTAAAGTTAGTTGTTGATTTTTGAGCTATGCGTGCTGGACACACATTGCATCATTGCATTATTTTGTGGCTTCTTTCTACATTCTCCGAATTTGTAACATAATAATATACACACTTCATACATATTGAACTTATTCAGTATAAGATGTATACACACATAGGCACAACAATGACCCCATTCCTTATCACATCCATTACACAACAGCCCACCATAACAAAATTACTTCCATCAATGTTTCCTATTTTGTATCACGCAGGTAATATCTTAACAAGAAAAGCCAATATCAATTATGATCAAAGAAACACTGAAATGAAATGAATTTACACTATAATAATCATTTCTAAAATTGTCAAATTTCCATTAAAGGGGAAATCCAGTCCAAACATAAGTTAGTCTGATAAAAAAGAATAAAATCTTGCGAGTTCAACGGTAAAAGTTTACTATAATCGGAAGAAAAATAAGGAAGTTATGACATTTTGAAGTGTTGCTAATTTCTGAAAAACAGTTCTTGTACAGTGGATATGAATATGCAAATCATGTCATAACCTACTATTTTCAAATGATCCTGTTAAAAAAAATGAAAATTCAATGTTTCTGTCATTGAAGTCTGAAACATGATGTTATTCCGGATCGAATAACTTCAGAATAGTGATCAGTTGGATATACCAGGATTTGAGCCTCGGGCATAATTGCGTTTGAATGAAAAAACAAAAACAAAAAACAAAACAAAAACCGAAATTTCACAATTTTATGTGCAAACTATATGGCAAGTTGTGAGGGTATGACATGCTCACTTTGCTATTTGCATATTCATACTGACCATTCAAGAACCGTTTCCTAAAAAAAAAATAGCGAATCTTCAAAATGTCATAACTTCCTTATTTTTCACCCAATTTTGATCAAATTTTACCGTTGAACTCGTAATATTTCACTCTTTCTTACCAGACTAATCTATATTTGGACTGGATTTCCCCTTTAATACACAGGCAGTTGCAGCTATCATGTAACCTGCCACCCAGAAATACTGCAAAGTTACACCGAATTCTAATTTTGATATTCACACATCTTTTTTTATTCTATTCTTTCAATTCAATAGTTTGTTTCAGTTATATTGAAATTGAAATCCTAGCACTCAAATGGTTGTGTTGAGAAACTGGGTGTTAAAGTTTTATATTGATAACTACAGAGTGCAGAAAATTAGGCATAGGCTACAAACAAAATGGGTTAAATCTAAATTTGTTTCATGAAGTCTTGTAAGTTTCAAAATCTCAAACATTTTTTTTTTCGGTGTTGCAATCTAGACAAGAGGGGTATAGTTAAGAAACAGTATTACTGATTTTTTTTTTACTTGCAGAATTACTTCTTTTGGGGTTTATATTACCTTTATGAGGATGGCATGAGGGTTACACACAACAACTCTTTGAATGATTTATCTGCTGAAAACAACAATGGAATAATAGCAATATTCATAATGACCATTCATAAAGTTCATATAACATATTTCAAAAATGCTCAACAAACATACAATCAGTAAAAATTGTTAACCATGGGCAATGCGATGCAATCATTGTATTATATGATAGGTATTTTTCATCAGACACATCTATGTACAAGAATTTTACTTTGATGCATAATGATTGCATTGGAAACCAATCACAATCATGTATGTAGACCATGACTGGCATACGAATACACACAATCCTGTTTCAGTGTGAAATGCTGGCAAAGAAGCTTATCAGCTCCTTGAAATGACATCTCAAACCTTGTGGTTAGAACACTCCATCTGCTCTTGATAAGAAAAGAATTCTACTTTATGGAATAGTCAAATATTCTTTAGAATAACGCATACCTTCAACTTGAATTTTCAGTGGTATATAATTTGATACCATTCAGCACTAAGCCGAGAGCATAAATTGCACTTCACACAGAAGCAAGTTTCTATGGGCACTATACATTGTCCAAATGATTGCACGTTTGGCATTATTCTATAAAATCAAATTTGTTATGATTTATGGATATGGCTTTCCTATGAAGTATTTAAATCTTAAGAAGATGGCATTCACTTCAAGATCATGCAAGAATTGAAAATTTGTCTCATCTGTAATTTGAAGCCAATTATTTACTTTTGCACCACTCACAAAGTATGTTTAAGGTGTTCGCATTTGTATGGCCTAAATCTATGTATAGCTCACTCGAGTGGGCTTTACACAGCCAGAAGTTTACACTGGGTAGGGCTGTTGTGAGTGTTTAAACAGAATATTTTAATGGTCCACATGTCATTGCATAGGCAGTACAAAATATCTTGCACTGGGTGGGGAAGTTATCTGTTGCCATGCCAACACTTAAGTTGGTGAGAAATATTGGTATGTCTTGGTGGCACCTGCTGAAAAATAAAACTTAATACACAGCTAAAGTACTATCAGCTGTCTGACTGCAGAATAGGTCATCTGACTCAACAGGAATATATCTTCTGTTAAGCAAATACCTTTCAGCAAATCAAATTGCAGCAATCACAATAAAGGGGATATATAATGAATGATATTGAACTGCTATATCTTACATACATTGTTAGCATTTCAAGCTGACTTATGAGCACATTTCAATCTGAAACTTGACAGTAAAACTTAAGAGGAAATGTCCAGGGAAGAAGGAACAATCTTTCCTTCTTTTTCTTCCAATGATATGAACATTTCTACCACTTTGGACTACCCCCTCAAGTTCTGGATTACCCTGCAATGCTCTAGATTAGCATGGAGTACTCACAGTTTAAGAAAGACTTTCCAGGATTGCATTTGGCATACCAAGCTCAGTCATCCAATGATAAACTACATCATATCTTACAAAACACAAATAAATTTTTATGATAAATTGTGAACACACCAAAACGGCACATCATATACATCAAAATAATAATACATTGTAACTTTCCATTTGTATCTACAGGGTTACTAACTTAGAATCTACTTTCAGCAATCATGATATTCTGAGTATCTCCTAAATGTTCAAGGTGAAAAATCACAGCAAATATTTTGAACAGCATTTCCAAGACTAGCACTATATACAAATACCTCTAGCTAACATTTACAAGTCCTCAAGTATATGTACATTATCCCTTTATCTACAAGACATAATCATCTAAGGTAGTACAATGTACATTATTTTAACAACAAAGTATTGAAAGCATTACACTGATTTGAGAAAATCCAGTGTTTCTTCCATCAGAGTAGAAATTGAAGATAAACAAATGAACTTGCGTCAACTAAATTTCAAGGATCCAGGGAATACAATAATCTGGACAGGTCCCTGTGTGGCAATTCAATTTAATCAAATTTATATCTCAACAGTGTTACAATCCCAATAGAAAATCACAAACATAATCAAATTACTAAAATGAGCAACACTCTAAATCTAAATTAGTTCCATTCACGCAAGTTCACACATATTGTAGTTCAGACACACAAGGTGTGACATAAAATATATAAACACACATACACACACACACACACACACACACACACACAATTTTGGAGAGAGAGAGCAAGTGCAGTTCATTGGTGGGCTACAGAATAGCTTCCTATGAATGAAATGTGGACTGGTGGAACAGTCATTCTATGTATCATTATCAAAATCAAGAAAGAGTCCAGCTAGCTGAATTGATATTATTTCTTCTCTTTTAAGAATCTCTTCATCCAGATAAACCTGTAAAATCTGGCACAATTCCCCTTCTTCAACTTGTCTCTTCCTTCTTTTTTAACACTCATAATGTGCCATGGTGTAAGCCACCTGTGTGCAACATTATTCTGAGACAGCAATGTATGAAAGCTTTTATGATATATATATACATTTTCTTATTTCCATGTGGATCGAGCAATTTGTTTTTGAAAGCCATGTAACATTTTATACAAACATTGATACTAGACATGCAATGAGGAAAGTTGTTGATTAAATTCCAGGCTTTGCCGTGATGTAAATTTTTATGACAAAGCTATGATTTTTATTTTTCTTGCAATGGCCATCAGCAATATATGGTATTGTCCTGGTCTGGGGGCATGACTTTTGTAGACACAATCGCGATTTGAACATTTACTCGAAAAATCCATGGAACACCACTATTCAATCACCAGGCAATGCAAGCAGCATGTGTGTGGAATGGCATCGTGAGTGAAGCCTTTATTGCGGCAGTATTTGGTGATTTATTGATCGGTTTTGGCACGATTGTGCATTTGAGCAAAATATGCCAACTTAATGGCTCAGTCGGGCGTGTGTAGCACAAAGAGTTATACAGGTCAATACTTTTGAAATCAGTTATTTTGCCAATAACTAAATAAGAAAGGAAAGTTGTCTCAACAACACTAGAGTGCCATTTGATGGGAAGTGAAAAGGTGTCTTTAATGTCTCAGAATGATTCCCTTATACTGTAAAATGAGGAATTTTAGCATCCATATTAATTTTGCAAATTTCACGTGAGTGAAGATCTGCAAAATTAAAATGTGAGTGAAAGTTCTTGTCTACACTGTAATATGCATTGAATGCCAGTGGCAATTTGTGAAACTTTCATGCTGCGGAAAAGGCCCACGGCTCCAAGTTGCAAAAATGTCATGCAACGAATATTAATCACGTTTTACAGTGTACTCCTTGGCCAAAGATGGGGAACTTCACAACGTGCTGACGATGTCGTTTGGTTCGTGGTCCCTGACTTTGTAGAACTTGACACGGCCGTGTGGGAAGTAGATCTTGTACAGATAGTAGGCATCGACAACAAGGAGGATGATAAGGACGGGAATGGCGAGGAACTGTAGGTACCACCAGAAGGGTCTGGAGTGATGCGGTACGGCGCGAGGATGGTTCCGTAAAGGCCTCTTGCTGTCATTATTGTCACCTTCGTTACTTTTATCATTCTCTAGCAAATTGTCTTGCCCATCTATAAGGGCAAAGTCTGTAGTGTTTTCATACACACTGGTTATAACCTCTGTTTCGAAAGGGAAGATGTTGATCACCTTGACGAGGAAGATGACATCGGTATGAGGTGGGATGGCATTTCCATTGGTTCCAGCTTCAGCATCGTCATCATAACCAAGTTGGTGTGGAATAAAAATTTTCCTTGTTTGCCTGGAATGTTTGAGGAGAGAATGAGTGAGCTGTGTTGGAAATATTCCTGCAGCGATGATTGATTACTATCTATCTATCGTTATAATGGTAATCATAACTTTTGCTGCATGTCTACTAATGGATAAAGATTTCATAGAACCAGTAAAATTGATAAAATCTACAAGAAATCTAAAAGTCATTTACAGAGTAAATTACTGCAACTTTGAAAGAGAAGTTGGAATTCGAATTTGCACAAAGTGCAGCTAATTCAGGAATCATTTGGAAAGTCAGCAATTACACTCAAAGGGCATATGAATATATACTATGCCAGCAAAGCAAATAATTATACATGATCACAGAAAGGCCACAGTTTAAAAATGATTTTTGTACTTTATCTTATGAAACAACGATGAAAAGTGAAAATTAGATTTAAAAGATACACAAACCAAAGAAATGGGGTTTCTACTCAGTATTATGCTTAATGAGCAAAAAATAAAAGTTCTCTACTCTTTAGAGTTTGAAAAACTTGCCCCTTGAAAATAAGATAATCAGACAGAATTTGAACTTCAATGTTAATGACCATTTTCAAAAATGTATTCAAAACAGAATCATTGTTTTTTTGTTTTTTTTAATGAATAACTGTAGCAAGTGAAATAACCATCCTTTAATAGCTAAAATGCTGATCAGGCGTTCATCTGCAAATACATCTCCATAGTGCATGGCTAGAGGGGCTCAGAATAAATAATATGTGATGCATGCTGTTCGGCATTGCAGGCACATTACTGTATACTACAGGACTAGAGGTGAAGGGTATGAACAAGATGAATTCTGTTTGGAATTCGTCAATAGTGTTCATCACAGGCAATTGTACAGTGGACTCCCATTATAACGAAGTCCTGGGGACTGGTAGTTTTCTTTCATTTTATCTAAATTTCGTTATAACCGAACAAATAAACAGTAAAAATACATACAGCCAATAATGTTGCAGCCTGAATTTTTATTTCCTAATAACTGGAATTTCGTTATAACCCTGTTTGTTATAACGGGAGTGCACTGTATCAATTAGAACCAGGGGGGGGGGGGGGGGGGGGGGGGGGGTGACTGCCCTCACCCAACGCAGGCACCAGATAGGCCTGAGTTCAATCCCTGGATGAGTGTTCCCAGGGTCAGGTTCACTGGGATGCCTGGAGCCGTGGCATTAAATGACTCTCCGTTCTCATATGTGCCCTGATGGCAAAAAAAAAAAGAAAGACAGAGAAAAATTGAGTCAAGGAACTTGTATTAGTAAGAAGCAGTGACACTAAGTAATACTCCATTGTCAAATCTGCACTGATTGAAAAAAAGGACAAAATTCACATCAAAATCAAATTGTGATGAAATAAATGTGTTTGAAATGCTGTGCTGGTGGAAAATGGTTAAGATCCCCTGGACTGTTAGAAAGACCAATACTAGTGTCATTCAAGAAGTCAACCCAAAGAAGAGACTGTTGTGTTGTGGTCACACCAGTTTACATTCTATTTTTGAACTTTGGCAGGTGCTTCACATGTCCAGTGAAATGAAAATTTTAATTGTCAAATGGAAACTTCCACTTTCGCCTGTATGAATAACTAAACAAGGAAAAGTAGAAATTACGCGGTGCGTAATATATGTCCCCGCCGGAAGTAGCATTTAGTAGCAAAATGTACAATATAGGTAAAAAGATGAAGGTCAAAGGTCAAAGAAGTCAAAGGTCAAAATTCTATGTAGAAGTTTTGAAGCCCTCACCTAGTGCCATCACATAAAGCAAACGGAATTGAAATCGGGTTACAAATGGCAAAGGAGTAGCATTTTGTAGCAAAATGTACAATATAGGTCAAAAATCAAGGTCAAAGGTCAAAGAAGTCAAAGGTCAAAATTCTGTGTAGAAGTTTTGAAGCCCTCACCTAGTGCCATCACATAAAGCAAACGGAATCAAAAATCGGGTTAGAAATGGCGAAGGAGTAGCATTTTGTAGGCAATGTACAATATAGGTCAAAAATCAAGGTCAAAGGTCAAAGAAGTCAAAGGTCAAAATTCTGTGTAGAAGTTTTGAAGCCCTCACCTAGTGCCATCACTTAAAGCAAACGGAATTGAAATCGGGTTACAAATGGCGAAGGAGTAGCATTTTGTAGCAAAATGTACAATATAGGTCAAAAATCAAGGTCAAAGGTCAAAGAAGTCAAAGGTCAAAATTCTGTGTAGAAGTTTTGAAGCCCTCACCTAGTGCCATCATATAAAGCAAACGGAATCAAAATCGGGTTAGAAATGGCGAAGGAGTAGCATTTTGAAACAAAATGTACAATATAGGTCAAAGGTCAAGGTCAAAGGTCACAATTGAAATTCTGTATAGAATTTTCAAAGCTCCCATGTAGTGCTATCATATAAAGCAAACAGAATCAAAATCGGGTTAGAAATGGCGAAGGAGTAGCATTTTGAACATTTTGATCACACACGGACGCACACACGGACGGACACACGGACGGACGCACGGACGGACACACATATGTACGGAGCCCGTTTCATAGTCCCCTGCTCGAACTCGTTCGGCGGGGACAAAAAAATGATGAAACTATGAACATTTCAGCTTTAAACCATGTTAATGTTGTGTGCTATATTTGAACATTATACATCAAAGTGGTATGTCATGCACACATTCTCGTGGTATGCCAAACCTGTATGTGTGTATCTGGTTGTCAAATTTTCATGCTCTTCCTCATACTCTAGGTATCTGAATATTTAAAACAAAATCGTATATCATATGATAGTTTCTAGTTAGGGGAATGCAACCACAAATTCAGAAAATAGAGATTTGTTCTTTTCTTTTTGAGGCTTCCATGGTATCATGTTAAACACAAAGATTTTGATGTCATAATAGGCTATGCACCATTTTTAAACATTTTAAAGGAAGTCCATCATCACATTGAGCAAGATGAAATAATTCCTGTGATACCTAACTTGTAACGAAACAAAGGAATACTCTTAAAGTTATGAATAAAAAGTGTCCCATATTTTCTCACTGTTTTTTTTTTTGAACTGCAAATATCTCAACAAGAATGGAGTCAATTTGATTTGCAATAAATCTCTTCAAACTATTTGCATACTGATGGTCTACGACAGCATTGCAGGACTTACATTGTAGGAAAGAAGTAGTGTGTCGCCCTCTTGTGCCTGAAGTTCACAGTCTGCTACATCTACCTGTGGTGAGAACAAGACACAGCGAACTAAGTTAGAATGGGAGGAGGTTTAGGATCGAAGAAAGAATGTGATATTTTTAAACATTTCATATCATATCACATTTTCCATAGACACCTGACTGAGTACACTCGGAACTTGTCTTCAACTGGTCAAAGAGGAAATCCACCCAAATGAATAAACAAAAATGATAAAAATTGTGTAAGAAATAGGCCTAAGAAAGACATGACATTTTGAAAATTTACACTTTTTTTCATAAAACATTCTTGACCAGTCTGTATGAATATTCAAATCAGCAAGTTGATGATGTCATACTCTCACAATTTCTTATTCATTTCATATACAGGAATGACAAAAATCTCATATTTCAGCCGTATAAAAATAACAATTTTCTTTGAACCATCCAAAATAAAAAAGAACAAATGTTAACTCTGATATATCTTGGTATGGGAACATGCTTTTACTTGTATAAGCTAAAAATAATTTTTTTTTCAGAATTTCATATAATTATGACATACATGAAAAATTGTGAGGTTATGACATCATTAACTCACTCATTTGAATATTCATAAGGACTGGTCATGAAATGTTTTCTGAAAAAATGTGAAATTACAAAATGTCATGTCTTCCTTATTACTTATTTGATTTTTGCCATTTTTGTAACATTCTGTAGGGAGCATTTTTCTCTTTCTTTAGTAGTTCATTTACTTTTTGGGTGGATTTCTTCTTTAAGGTGATGCAAATATGAAAATAAGAAGACTATGCAATACCAGCAGTTCTTGATAGATTCAATAACACACAGTATCTTGTTCATATCAATTGTGTGGTTGACTAATATGATTTTCAATTATTTTTCCAAAATATAAATCAATCTTTTCTGTGTTGCTTCAGTGCAATACACAAATTTTAAATACAAACAAAATGGCTGTAAATCTAAATAGGAAAGACCATCCATTTTATAATTATACAAAAAACAAATGTATAAATGTTGCAAGCCTTTTTGGTGCTTCTGAAAACCTTTTTTTTTTTCAATGTGATGTATATAAATATATATTTGTAAATATATATGTATATCTATATGAATGTATATATATATATATATATATATATATAATATAATATATATGTGTATGAATATGTATGTTCACAGTGTGTGTGTGTGTGTGTGTGTGTGTGTGTGTGTGTGTGTGTGTGTGTGTGCAAACTGAGTCAAGCCATTGGCTGTCTTTATCTATCCTTAAGAATTTTTCTATCCAAAGAAGAGCACCCGCCCCGCAGTGGTTCACCCTATTTGTCAGGAGACTGGCCGTATAACAAATGAGGATGCCATCCATTAATGTCAAGTGTCCACTTGGACTGAATTTTAATTACCAAAGTCCACACACACACACACACACACACACAAACACACAAACACACACACGCTCAACCCTTGCTGGCTCTCCAAACAGCATAAAAAATTCATATAATTTACTCGCCATTCATCACACAAGTTTCGTCCACCTCATCAACCAGCCCCCCCCCCCCCCATCTCCTCCTCCTCCTCCTACTTCCTCCATCCCTATCATCATCATCCTTGGATAAACACAGGATGCGCCTTCTCAGAGGCATCATCTAGGCTTTTTACTCCAGCCCCACAGTGAGAATTTCACCATCTCCTGAATGGACATAATTCTGTGTTCTCAGCAATGGTGGTATTCCAGAAGTGAACTTAATTGCAGACTCACAAACCTTCACTGACATTGACAACACTCTGCTCTTTCTTTCTATATCATTCTCTTGCTCTCTTCCTAAATATCTACCTCTCACTCTCTTGCTATACCTCTCTGTCAGTCTTTTTCCATAATATGTATCTCTCCTTCACTCTCTCTATTTCTATATATATCTCTTCTTCCCTCATTGTATATATATCCCTATCTCTCCTTCTTTTTCCATATATATCTCTTCCTCTCACTCTTTTTGTACACTATATTTCCCTCTCACTCCTTTCCAATATATCTCTCCCTTACTCTTTTTCTGTATATATATCTCCCTCTCATTCTTTTTCTATATAACTCTCCCTCCCTCTTTTTCTACATCTCTCTCACCCCCTCTCCTCTCTCCCTCTCTCCTCCTTTCTCTCACTCTTTTTCTATATAGCTCCACTTTATTCTCTATCATTCTTTCCTACTCTTCTCCTCCAGACACATTCTCTTTTATTTCTAATTGGAAAGCTCTGATGTGGACAAACACATTTTGACATTGATAGTCTCTTGCAGTGGCTTTGCTGAAAGACTAATCAAGTTCTAATAAAGCACGGAAGTGGAGTGAATGTCAGGCCAGTGCAAAATGGTGCTTCTTGGGGTTAGTTTGTTTATTTTTTTTTTCGGTATAAGGGGGAGGGGGTAGCTTATTATGCCCAATGGTATACTGACAATTAGAACAAAAAAGAAAAACCCAAACCATACACATACCATATATTCACATTTTGGATTCATCAAATATATGAAAATTTAGTAAATTTGACCGTTCTTGTGAGATTACTAGTGTTCTTCTGTTTTGTGACTGTATGCTACGGCCATCATGTCAATTCATTCACACTTGGGTATGAACTAAATCTCGATCAGGATCGACCAGCTGTACTACATTGGAACAGCTGATGCTGGAAACGGAGGTACAGGTTTGCATGTGATAACAATACAACAATATTATCTCCTTATTATAGTAACTACGTAATGCTATACACAATGAAATAAATCATTCCTGTCTGAGATTACAACAAATGTCTGTTTGCGTGAATCTGTTTTAATTCTCTATCACACATTAACATGAATGTTGTGTGAAATTGCACTTCAATTTAACTGTAGATGGGGAAAGTCTTTCCTTTCAACAGAGGGTGGACACCATCTGAAACATCTTGCATGGATCATGCCTATTCCAGTCACGTTCAGTTCTCCACAACTGCCTCTGTGTACATGTACAGACTGGTGTGCATGATGGTTACCAGCCGGATCAACATTTCTCTAGAATCAATATTTGTTGGGATGTGAGACAGCGAGGCGTGGTCTGACTTCCTAATGTTCCATCTCCATGGCAACTCAAACAGTCAGTAAGGATGTGTCATACAGCACATCCTGTATTAAAGCTTTAGCACCTGAGCTGTCACGATGGACTTACTTGACAAGAATTTGTATTCACATTAATCCATTTACATATTGTAACTATTGCTGTTGTTTTGTTTTGTTTTGTTTTGTTGTTGTTGTTGTTGTTTTTTTTTTTTTGGGGGGGGGGGGTTGGTACTCATTTTGTATTTTTCTTGGGGGCATGATGTTGTCATTGTTTTCTCTTCACATATTTGAAAATATGTAGGACCTACATAATTTGTGGTGGCAATAACATCATTTTACATCTAGCTCAGCTGTCTGTTGAATTCTCAGAAATCCTAGATTTCTAGTCCACGTTTGAAGACGTAAGATTCTAGTCTTGAATAGAAATGTTCTGAGGAAAATTGTAAAGAATAATCTTTCAAGTGGCACATTTTCCTAATGATTCATTAATGCATTGTATTGTTTTAACATCAGTAAAACTTTGCCATTTTCAGTCAAATTGCCATTCTGAAACTTTCAGTTTTATTGACTTTTAAGTTTTATTTTTATTTTTTCTAATAACTGGATTGTATGTGTCTGCACTGGGGGTACTATTTCACATGACGCATATGGCATTTTAAAAACATCTTGTATATTAATGATAAATTGATCGTTTCAAACAATTATATGTAAATGCTTTGATACAATATCTCAAAGTGTATGAAAATGTTTTCCGACAGTGTTAAGTATGTCATAAGCATAAATTAAAGTACAGAAGTTATGTTTTTCTATACAGAACCTGATTTGTAAACAGAAACAGTATTCTTGGGATAGACTTTAGGCAATGTTGTTCTTGTAGTCCACTATCAGAATATGCAGAAAGAGAGAAAAAAGGGTTTAGTCGTATAGAGACACTGGACACTAGTGGACAGCCACTGTTTACATGCCACTGAGTGACAGGGAGTACCTCTGAGTTTGTATTGCAAACAATTACGCGCACCGCCCATGTCGATTAGGGCCGGGCATGTCAGGCGAGCGGCTCACCTCACGTCTGCATGTTTTTGTAACGTTCATTGTCCGGTATCAGGCTCAAGCCACGTGATCGCACACACGCCGAGAGATGAGCTGGCACTGAGTAATTGGGAGATGCTAACACGGACTGCCTGGCATGGACATTACAAGAACTGGAGGTTCCCCATGCATTTACGCATAGAATCTCATATTGGTGATTGGTAAATATTGACTAAAATTCAGGACTGGAAATTTGTCCTGACTCTCATGCTATACTAGCAACTTGCAAGTGGAATTGTGTATATGTGTGTGTTTGAGAGAGCAAAAAAGATAATGCATCTGTATTTTGGTAGTTTTAGTTATTTATTAGTCCATTATTGTTTCTTCTTAGAGGTAATTTATGACTACAAATTACTAAGAAGTGTTTTCTCTCCAGAGGTATTTTACGACAATAAATTACTAAGAACTCCTTCACAACTAAGGTCAAATGAACCATGCAAAACCATCATATTATTGACTATGTCATGTTTTTCGGGCATTTTTCAGATTCTTTTTCCCCCACATGGTGAATAAAAGATTGTGACAGCAAACCGAATCCCACAGAGAATCTGAAAACTCCATGGATTTGTGCTGGTGACACTTCTTCTTTACTTAATACCTGAATCCTGAACTATTTAAACCTCCATCACTGCTACAGGCAACCTCACTGCATACATATGGCCATTGATGTTTTGGACCTATGAACTTCAAAGGGTTGAAGGGATGGTAAATTTTAGTTAAGATGGGGATTCAGTTTTTAACTTTCTGCAACATAATTAGTATCTGAAGAGTTTGTTCGCAAAAACCGATAAGTCCATTTTTGAAGATTTTGAAGTACGGTCTCTGTCATAAAGTACAAAATAATACCTTTTAAATGATATATTGGTCACTACATGTAAAGGCACATTTTTGAAGTTATGGTCAAAAGAAGCAAAAATTTTCTTATTATTCTCTTTATTTTTCTTGACCTTTAATCGCAAATATCTCCATTTGGCAAATATGGACTTATCGGTTTTTGCAAACAAACTCTTCATCTGCTCATGAAAGATTAATGAACGTACAATTCTAAAATGAATTCAAAGTTTATTTGATGAAAATCAGTTTTGAAATGGCTGAGGTATCCAAAACAAAGTACGACAAAGTGGCCTAATAAAAGGTGGATCCAACCTTTAATTTGGGACTCTTTGTACTTGGATATCTCAGCTGTTTCAAAACCGATTTTCATCGAATAAACTTAGAATTTCTCTTAGAATTGGATGCCTTTTCATATGTCATAAGAGATTTCATAAGAATTTTCTCATTATCTCACAAAAAAGTTGGAAACCTGATGCCCCATATCAACCAAAACTATACCATCCCTTTAAGACCAAGAACCACTGGCTCTGGAGTCCGGAGCATTCACTTTTGATTCTTTCCTCCTTTTTTTCTTTTTTTTTTGAGGGGGGGGGGGGGGGTGTTTAAACAGGATTAGTTCTCTCGGTTGTTTGTATTCAGCAGCTGACCAATACCTCGAGCTGAACGACGTCCTTTCTCAGCTAAGAGCAGAAAATGGAATGCTACCATGGCAACGCATCACTGTCGCAGGGGTCCAAAATGATTCACTCCTGTTTGTCAAATTGTGAAAATCCTACATTGGGGCTAGAACTGCCTACCAAATCTTATCCCATTGATATATAGGATTCATGCTGTTTTCTTATGGGCAATACATAGGATGCTTTACTTTTTTAATGCCTTAATCGATCTGTATTAGTATACTTACACTACTAAACAAAACAAGGATCCTGTAGGGATAAAATCACTACAATAAAAAAAATATATTTTGCAAAAATAGAAAGCAACAACAGAAATTAGACTTCCGGGCTGTGATGGGTGAAACAATATCTGTCTTGGATAGCAACAATCCAATGAATGGACCAAAAACCAAATACAGCACAGAAAAGGTTAATCCGTTAGGACAGGCTGATTTTGCTACGTACGACACGCATTTCCCATAGACGCTTGCCCAAGTATACTTGGGACTCGTCCTCAACGGGTTAAGCATGTATGTAGCAGAATTCATCAGATGATATGCTGAACTGCAAACTGAACACATATGAAATGGCACCACTGAAATGCCTTTATAGTGCTCCTGGAACCATCATTTAGCTTTAGATACACAAAAGGGTAAGGATAAAAGAAAATAAAAAAAGGAGATAAAATTACTCAAAATAAGAGAGTAACCAGTGAACATTGTTCAGCTCCAATGCCATATGATGTGTGGAGAGAACTAGGGTATTGCACTTTTCCATAGAATCTCATCGTTAATTACTTTCAATGCGACATGTATTACATTAATCACTGCCAGAAATAAGCCCACCCACGGACTGTTGATACCATGATTTTTTTATGGCCTTGCAACAGCAGCTGCGCCATACTAAAGGGTAGCACATGCCATGCAAAAATAAACAGTACATATTCATAGACACACATATAATACAGATAGAAGGTTAGGAATTAATTCAGAGCATGACTGCATGGGAGAGAAAAGGTCATTCTAAGTTAACCCACTGAAGACGGAATGATTTTCCTACAACACACATTTCCCATTTATCCCAGCCCAAGAATATTGTCGACTAGTATTCAATGGGTTATAGTAAAGGTAATAATTTCTATGATAACACATGATTTGATTTGTTGAAGGTTTGAGAAAATGTAATGTCACATAAAGAGTGAAAAATCTAAAGTTAGATATACAATACAGGCCGAAATTCACAGATTATACAAAACTTGACTGCATAAATACATGAAAACATTGCATTATACCAACTGGTATAGAATTATGAAGGCCAACTGTATGAACATATGTACATGTAGGTGCTTCTATTTCATGCTTGTTTGACATATTCACTAATTTGGCCATGGTTGTAATTTGAATGTCATTCTTTTTTTAATTCAGGCTTGAATTTCTGGTTTAAATCTCCTTTACCTGTGCAATGAGGAGATATAATGTTGTCCAGTGGAGATTTTCCAAGGTATCCACTCAAGGAAAAAACAACAGATACAGTAAAATGGAAGAAGGAAAAAGAAATAAAAATAGAATATAAAAGTCAGTATAATTTGTCAAGCACCAAAAAGAAAAAAAATCAAGGGCTTATCAACTCTCCAGTATTGACAAAATCATGTTCATGTAGCTAGAATTTCACAGATGGTTTGTGTCTTGTATCTACTAACAGACTGTGAGATATAGAAAGAATGAGTAAATAAGCTGATCTATGAGGATTTACATATTAACTCGATCATCACATACTACACGTGGTAACAATATACCTACCCAATTCTGGATGGGGCAGGCACTTCACCTCACAGTTTTGAATCAAAAATACAATTTGTACTCCTAAACAACTCATTCTCCGTTTGAACTGCATCAGCACAGCAAGTTTCTTAGTACAGCCTTTGGATACATTGCAAGAAAATTTTAAATGGTGGGAAGTGACTTTTGAGCTCTCTCAAGGACTATGTTCTAGCTTTAAGTTATCTAAACAACTTCTATATTTACCTAAATTATCATTGTGTAGACTATTGAATCTCTATATCTACTTATGCTGACCGTTTTCCTTTAGACATTACAACTTTATCTATCATTTTGATTAAAAAAAGGCTGAAACAGAACAGAATGTCAGCTTCAGCAGACTACATGAAAAGAAGACATAAAGTGCATTGCCCTACAAAAATAAGATGGGAAGAAAAAGGGCACTGATGCCAAGGACTCCTCACAGCACTAAGGTCCTTATGCCTCTCAAGCTAATGTCTCCACTCTTGCTGCTATCAAAAAGTCCATTGACTTTTTCCAGAGTTTGATGTTTCGGAGTTCAAAGCTACAGTGAAGCGGGAGCTTCTACTCGCAAGTAGGAAATGGTCCCAACATCAGCTGTGTAAATCATGCAGACCTTGAGCATGAGAGACTGACTAACAGACAGACAATCTCAGATTCAAAGAGGAGAGAGAGAAGAAGAAGATACAGAAGAAGAGAAACAGACAGATAGGACAGGTTGATAAGAAGAATAAGAAGAAAAGCAATGACAAACAGACACATAGAAATATATGACAGGTTTAAAGGGATGGTATAGTTTTGGTTGAGATGAGGCATCAGGTATCCAACTTTTTTTGTGTGAGATAATGAGAAACCTCTCATGAAATATGAGGGATCAAAAGTTTATTTGATGAAAACAGTTTTTTTAATGGATGAGATATCCAGAACAAAGGGATCCTAATAAAAGGTGGGTTATCTCAGCTTTTTCAAAACTGATTTTCATCAAATAAGCTTTGAGTTCCTCTTAGAATTGTATGCTCTAGAACATTTCATAAGTGGTTTCTCAGTAGCTCGCCAAAAAAAAAAAAATCAAAACCTCAATCCTTATCTCAACCAATACTGTATACGCCCAATATTTTGCGAGGTTTTTATTTTCGCTAATTTCGTGATTCAGCTGCTATTCGCAAAATTAAAAACACGCGAAAATATTGATCTGATATGAATGTGAAGTACGCTTATACATTTTTCTGTTCAGTACAGGACTCCATGATCGCGAATTTAACCACTCACGAAATTGTCAGGAAGTCTCGATTGGCGAAAATTTAGACTTGTTAAATATATGGCGTATACAGTACTAAACCGTCCCTTTAAGAAGTAGAAGAGAGAGAGAAAGAAAAGACAGACACACAGACAACCATGACAACGGAAGAGCTACAGTAATGGGTGCAGAATGTTTTGATAGTCACTTTATACCATGCTTGAGTCCAAGTGGGGGGGGGGGGGGCAGGGGGAGAGCGAAGCAGAACCTACCCCTTGTCTACTAAAAGCAGTGGTGCTGGTGGTAAAGTGGAAATCAGATATGATGGAAATTTCAACCTGAAATCCTACGACGAGGGGAAAAAAAAAAGTTTGTCATCCATGTCGAACTTCCAACTGCAAGCTGTCGAGGTACTTTGCTCTTGTTTTTTGGTGGGGAACTAGATCTGCTAGCTGTGTCATGTTCCCTCCTTTGGGCAGGTGTATGAATTTCAACTTGCCTGCTATGTGGGTTGAGTCATATAAAGAGTAGGCAGCACATTAGGTTTAAGATTATAACAAAAGAACCTGTACTATTGCAGTCTTCTGTACATGCAACACCTCACCAACATCATGACAGTACTGAGATATATAGCTTTTGAATGAAAATAACCTTATTTATTCTGGGAGGAAAACAGCAACAACAACCAAAAAAACAAACATAAGACAGGAAATAAAAGAGAGACATGCTGGTCAAAATATGGACCATGAAACTAGAAACTAGGCTGATTTTCCCAAATCATCCCATGGTGTAAATGGGTTCCCTTTACCCCTTCAGCAAATAATGTTTTTACCTTTATGAATAATCATATAACAACAATGAATAATACCAGCATGTGCTGTTATTAATGCATTCCTCAGTTACATAGAGACAAAAGCTCTCCTAAACATATATTACAATTTAGCACATGCATGTACAGTGTATCATCAATGGGGGAGAATTTTGCCATGAAAGCCAAATCCTGATGGATAGAGAAGCCAAGTGAGTACCGAGAGTCAAGACAGATTTGTCCTTTTAAGCCAGCTCTCTTCTAATACCTTATTTCCCAGTTCATCGCCTGAATGGTATCGCTGGATGGTGACACATGGGACATTAGATCTTGAGTAGATGTTGAAACCCTGTGATGAAGTAGACCCTTTGAAGATGGTTCCCATGATCTTTTCTAAACTCTCATCCTGTGCTTTGCAAAGATTCCACCTCTATTGTTTTCAGCGGGAGATCTCCCGCCAAAAGCCCATTTTTGCAAAATCTCCTGTTCTCCCACTTGAGATTAAATTTCTCCCGCCCTGGCTCTGTGTCTCCCGCTTGTGTGGTTTTGTAAATGCCAATCAATTTCATATGCATGCATGAATATCATCTACATATATATGAAATGAAGTTTTATTCAGCCAAAATACATGATTTGAATCATTGAATTATTACTTACTTAATGCCATCGTACGTTAAAAAATAAGCTTGAGATAGCATGAGAGAGCATCGAGAACCCTACTGACCCAAGGGACTTCGTGCTTCGCGCACATCAAGTAGGAGTCTCCAGTTTGCTAGGGGTTCAGGTGGGAGAATCTCCAGCTGAGAAGGTGCTTGGGGTTAGAGTTTCTGGCTTTGTTTGGCACTGATTGGCTCTTACACTGGAGTGCCTTCTTCCCTGATTAGAACACATGTCTGGAAACTATTTGTCAGTAAATTTTGATCACCTAATCCCCCTAATTCCTATTGTGGCAGGATTGCTTTTTGATCGGACTTGGGGACATTGCTACACCTCCAAGGGTTTGCTTATCTACAACTACCGGAATATCAAGTTTGGATGAATTACTAAATGCTGATCAAAAAGCTTGCGGCAAGTTCAGCTTGATCTTGCCTGGGTACCTAAAGGGTTGAACTAGTTTGTGATGAACACGATTCAAGCTTGTCTGAAGACTTAGAACTTCATCACTCAATTAGCATGGAAGCTGTTCCTAAGCAGGCAATAAATGAGTTCTTTGCCAATCAGAATGGAGTTTTCTATCATTCTCTCTTTCTCAGCCTGTATATGTTTCTCTCTCTCTCTCTCTCTCTCTATCTCTCTCTCTATCTCTATCTGTATTCTCTTGTTCTCTCTCTTCCTCAATTTGTACTCCATGCCTTCCCTGAGTGAGTGGGACAGAGTAATTGGAAAGTGATCGCCGCGGCAATGAAATATTTACCTTCAATTCCACATCGTCGTCAGCACGAAAGAGCAATGGTTGTTTTATTTTGAGGGGCTGAGATTCAACACCGACATCTATTGTGGGGAGGGGGTAGGGAGGGGCTTAAATGAGAGGGAAGGGAGCTTGCTGTTTGCATTGGGGTGGATGGCTGTCCACCTGCACACTTTATAGCTACATTTTTCTTTGGACAATGAATGGTCTCGGCTTGAATTTGGCCAGACTACGGAGAAAGTGTACATGAGAGGTCTGAACACTGGAGTGATGTGAAAGAGAGCAATTGATGCAGGAGTCTTTCTAAAGATTTGTTTCCTTTCTTTGGCCAACTCCACAAAGTAGACGAATCATGCCCCAAATGCTGGAGAAGCCATCATGTTAAGCCAATGCACATGTTGGTCAGCATGAGTCACTATAGGCCTGACAAAGTATTACCACGGCAACAATACATAGATATTGACCAGTGGAAAAGAAAACTGGAAAACACACTGCATGTTTCACATTGAAATGCTAGATGGGTGCTTTAAAACTCACTTAAATAGTGCTTCCCAACTTGGGGTCAGAACATTCCATTTTATATTTCTAATCAAAGTCATCACCTGTTATATATCAAAATGGCTAGTCAATGAACACATAAAATGTACATTCAGATTTCTGCTTAGCCTGAAGTAGAGCTTCTTCTATGCTACACTGAAGGTTTAAAAAAATCTATTCTACTCCTTGCACTAACAATGTAGCTGTTCTATTATGTAGTAATGTTTAACACTTGTTTGAACAAATTCTTACATGAAAAACATAGCAAAATGCTACCAATTCTGCTTTGTGCTGAAGTATGAATATAACATGACACAGATGGCAGTAAAGTATGCTTTAGATTTTGAATAAACATCAAATTCCTACTTTGTGGTCAGTTCATCATAATTCTCACTTTACTATGTATAAATGTATCAAGCATACAAGGAAAGTAAGATAAAGACTCCTTCCTTTATCTCACCATTGTATATTATCTAACTTGGAATAAAAGTTGATACACTACCTTTTAACTTCACATTGATGTATTCATTTTTAGCAACTATATGATAGAGCAATGGAAACTTTTTAGTTCTGCCCTTAATTCTCAAACTCTAAAAGAGCCTGTATTCCTAATTTGTTCCCTTTTAAATTCTAATTCATGTCAAAGAAACAGTGACAGTAACTCTCCCCCATCCCAATCTTAAGTCCACAGGATGTGTTTTGATTGGCTGGACTGTTGCCATGACGACACAGAGCCAGCTCTGATTAGCACTGTTTCACTCGCAGCTATCATCACAAACTACCTGGAAATATTATGCTGCAACTCTGTCTCATCCAGTTGTAGGCTTTTCTCACTACAATCCATCTCCAGGATGATATATATGTATATATATGTGTTTTTTTTTCTTCCTAAATAGGAGGTAATGTTACAATTGCATTTACCATGCCAACCAAGTCAAAGAATTGAGAATGTATGCATATATACATAAATATGTCTGTAAATACATAACAAAAGAAAGATGGGACCTTTTACTGGGTCATACTTCTGTCCTCCTTTATCCGTTACGAACTGAACTGAACTGAACTGAAACAGCCTGTCTTCTTACTCCCTAAAACAAACAAAACTGCCGTCCATTCTTTTATGGCTTTATATGCTTTACCATTTTTTTTTTTTTGCTTTCATATAGAATATATGATTATGTAATTTCAAAGAGATCAAAGGTCAAGAGAATTTATATCATAATTTCTTTTGTGACACACCATTTTCTTGGCAAAGTCTTAACAGGCTTTCAAATAAACATAACTTATAACAGATGAAAATAAACATGCAGTGAGCTATTTTAAATCATTTAGAAAGTTGCCGAAACGAGAGCAGTATTGCTGTACCATCTAGGAAACCATAGGCCATTATATAAAGAATCTTCAGTTGCAAAAGGGTTAAACAATAAAATGCATCTGGCACCCCATTCAAGGGTCTTAGCTGCAGAGAGTAGTATAGCAATGGAACAGTTTCTAAACCTTGGTATAAGACATGGGGGAATATTTGGTTACATGTCTGACAGCTGGTCACTGACATCGTCTTGTCCTATATGGATGCAGTTCTCTCATTTCTAAACAGAGAAACTCTTGTGTATCTCATGACAACCATCTGTAACATACAAATAATCTGACAGAATGCATCCATACATCATGCCAAATAGTGCATGCTCTGCTAACTGATGACATCGCGCTGTCGCATTACGACCTTGGAGAGCTATATCAGGAAACCTGCTCGATAGGTGCACCTACCAAAATATGCACTTTGTTAATAAACAACGAAGGTCTTTTCCAATCAAACAGACAGATGCCAAGTTCTTCCTTTCTGAAATCCTCATAGCCTTCATACATGATCAACCAAGTTCTTGTTGGCAAATTTGTGGGAAATCTAGTTGTTTTAACTCTTCATGTGCCACGTTCGCATACCTGACTCAGTCATTAGCAGCATGCCAAGCTTGCATATTTTGCTCAAATGCACAAATTTGGTCTCTTCAAATTGCATTTAATAAAAAGGTAGCTTTCAATCTGTAAATCTAACCCTGTCCCAAGCAATATCTGTATATGAGTTGTGAGTTTTCTGTCTTCTTCTGTACAAATGAAATTTCTAAGATCACAATTACTGATCTACATTCTTAACAAACTTGTCGCAGCAGATGACAGGTTCGATCGCGATTCCAGTTGGTTCCTTTTTTTCTGACATGTTTATCAAAAATTTACTTCATTAAGAACACTCACACCTCAACCTTTACCCCTCTGCTTAATAATCTATTGCTTTCAATGTCAGTATAAGTCCATAACAAAGAGGTTCTCTTTTATAAGACAGTCATGAGATAGATTTAGTGTTACATGATGGCCATGCAATGGCTAAACAGAAGAGAGTAAAATCCTTATCAGCACTCCTCTTAAACGAAGGTACAGCCTTTCATTTTGAGACTCCAACAGCTTGTTTCTCTCCCATAAAATTGTAAGAAAAAAAGAGAGAATAAAGATGAGAAAAAGTCAATACCCTCACTGGCAGCAGAGGATGGCATTTCAGCAGGGCAATCACCACGACAAAGAAAAGTTTAGTACCCTGAACGTAGGGAAGATCTAGGTTGTGGGTTGATTTAATCTCACTCTTCCCATCCTCAACCCATCCTAAGCATAAGTGTACTAGCTTTGGTGTAGCTCTACATCCCCATCCCTAGGAAAGTAAAACTTAGGCTGTGCTTATCTCGCTTATCTAACTCAAGATAGAAAATCATGTTTCAAAACGCATTCCAAATGGCATTTACGAACATGGTTTGAAATATGGTTCTCGGAGTGCCACGTTTATCTAAACATCATATAATTGCGATTCGCATGTCGTCACTGTGGAGCTGCTTTGCGACGTTTGACTAGGGAAGTACAGGTCAATTGAGGCATGTAATTTTTTTTTTGTTACTGACAGCATGCATACCGGAAGTTGACTTTGCCATTTCAAAGATATGAAAGTGTTTCAAAATGGCATTGCATTTATCTACTCGCAGAAAGACAATCATGGTCTCAAACATGGATCAAATTGCCCTTTGAATGGCATTTCAAATCAGTATTTCTAAACGTTTGAAAGTATCGTTGCGTTTTATCTATCACCCAAAATGCCTCCGACGTGTTTAGATCTACTGAAGATATGACACACACTCACAAAAGGCACGCACAAACACAAATACAAACATACATATATACAAATATAGACACACAAATACAAACACACACGCAGGCAACACAGGTACAATGTATCAGGTAGATCTATAATCAAAATATGTCCCACTACAGAAGCTTATGCCTCTGCTTAACAAAATCCAACTCATGGAACAATGGAAAATGTAGCGCTGACAGTCTGCATTGCCAAATAAATAACTTCTCAAGGTCTTCATTCTTTATTTTATAAAACCGCAAACTAGTCTATTCACTGAAAATTTTTGAAATGTTGGAGATTAAAAGTGATGTAAAGAATTAAAAAAAAAGATGAGAACATGAGTTCTTGGGCAAAGCAGATCAAACAAAAAATGTATTAGTGGTATCCTGTTTTTAGTCAGTATGCTATACATGTAGCTAGTGAGGTCATGATGTTTGGAACAAAAATTATGATGACCGTAAGTCAAATGTGAGAAGTCTCCTTATCTTTACAAATATTAGAAAATAAAAACCAACATCAGAAAAGGGCTGTTTAGAACTTCAGCGGACATTTGCAGCAGCAGACATATTTAGATATCTCTTTATAACAATTGCACGTGCACAGATATGTGCATATCTGTATCTTTGCATGTATTGTATGTAGTATGTTTGTCTATAATGAACTATGTAGGAATTCAGGTACATATTACATATACGTATGTCTACAACCATGAATGTGGATGCTTTAGTATAGATGCAATGGTATACAAGACTTGTGTTCAAGTGTGTGTGTTTGTGTTTGTGTGTGTGTGTGTGTGTGTGTGATAACTGTATTATCTAACCCGTTGAAGATGAGTCCCGAGTATACTTGGGCAGGTGTCTACGGGAAATGCATTTTGTAGCAAAATTAGTCTGTCCTCAATGGGTTAATGGCAGACTGACAAGAAGGTGTGCTTGGGTTGTGCTCTGTATCCTCTCGTATCCCTGCAATATGAGCAAAAACACTCCGTTTCATCACTCCAATAAATTTGATATCTGTAGCACCCTATCATCATTCACCTTGGCCAGAGGTGCAACGTTTCCTCACTTATTCTCATCGGCTCCCCTTCCATCGCATTTGTGTTTCACCTTCAAAATGCTGATTGATCGAATGCAACCAAGCGGCCGCAATTGCCGCAGTTGACGTTTTGTTCAATAACCACACACATACACGTACAAAGGAAGAGGGGAAGAAAGAAAAAAAGCAATGATCTAGCTACAGGTCGACACTCATCCACAACACCTTTCGTTCCAGAGCTCATAATTTGTGGCGAATTTCAATTATGATGAACCAAGAGAAGCCTAGAGTGCGCTAATTTAATCACACATCCCGTCAGGATGGGCACAATATATCTTACATGGACAAGGGGATTACTAAAGTTCACTGTAGTCTATGTTTTCAGCCCTCATTACATGACTTCCATTGCATGATCAAGTATGAATTTGCATAGCTTACTATAAAGAAATTACTACAGTTTGCTAAAAATGATAGCCGAAATAAATTGCAAATGACTCCCTAAAAAATGAAAGGAAAATAAAGGATTACTGTGAAGGGGATGTAAACAAAATGACACCCAAAGTAATCTCCTTTTGAAAGTACAAAAAACACAACACTGAAGATAATGGTCTTGTAAACAGATCAACAAAACAAAATATTGAAACTGGGAAAGAAAAGTTGAGACGAAGAAATGCCTGAAGAGAAAGCACATGTGGAGTGTACCACTCATAAACCTTGTATTTAACAAATATGAAAAGATAATCCAGTTTATCAGTAGTTTTACAGTGAATCATGTCAGCTGAATTTTGTTTGAATTTTTCCATGGAGCTAAGTTTCTTTGTACAGTGAGAATAAATTATGATCAAATTATATGCTTAAAGCCAAACATGATTTAAATTTTGTCACCATAATCAAATTCATTCAAAGTAAGACATCTAAATTTACCCAAGTCTGCTCTTTCACTTGCAGATCCAACCACGCAGCAGCTTGAAAGAAGGCCGACAACAAATTTGGCTAGAGGCGAAGGAAGGGTGAGCTAATTTAGTCTGATACAGTAGGCAAATGCTAGAGCTCTGCATTTAGCAAATGAGTTGAAATTCCATTAATTGCAAAAAATAAAACAGTCTGCTAGGCCACTGACCTAAAATGATGAAATATATGTCTCATATCCACAAAGAAATAGGACTCTTGTCTCTATACCACAGGCACAAATTGCATACATGCAAAATTGATTCTTGGCCCCAAATATGACTAAATATGAAGGCTAATGAGATGGAAAGAATGAGGGTGAACTTCAACTAATTGCGAGCCAGGAATGTGAATAATAAATCATATTCCACGTATCTCATTAAAGACATATTGGACTCTGCAGGCTGGTGGGTATATGTACACATACATTTATATAACATAATGCTCCCGATGTATACCATCCTACTAAATAAGATACTAATATGTATTCAATATCACAGCAATTAGCATCTCTCTCCCAATCTTGATGCTACCTCTTCACTGTTGATTTTATTTTCCAAATATTTCAGATTCAAATACAGCAACACTCTCTGATACAACAGGACTGTAATAATGTTTTTCATACCTTTAATAAGAATAGGACTAAAAGGAAATGATCACATTGGGTCTGAGGGCAAGACTAGACATCAGCAAATCGCTGCTTTTACTCCGCTTTGACACATTGATGGGTAAGGCTGGCTTTAATTACACTGGAATGAATGTGTGATGTAGGTGCTACTGGCAATCCTAGTGAGCAGGGGAAAAGTCTCTCTCGTGTCATCAGCGCCACCACTGAATGCATGTATCCTTTTTTATATCAATCCTATTCCCTCCAGCTCTCCTTCTATCTTTCCATCTTCCTCATTCATCTAGATACTTTTTATATCTCACATCTCTCTTTCTTGTATCAATAGCTTTGCCTCTCTCTCTCTCGCTCTCCCCCTACATTTTAAAGGGATGGTATAGTATTGGTGAAGATGAAGATTGGGCTTTAAACTTTTTGTGAGATACCAAGAAACCACTTATGAAATAATACAGAGCATACCATTCTAGGAGGAGTTGAAAGTTTATTTGATGAATATCGGTTTTGGAATGGCTGAGTCATCCAAAAACAAAGTAAAATAAAGCAATCTTAATAAAAGGTGGGTCCCACCAATTTTCATCAAATAAACATTTAATTCCTCTTGGAAATACATCCTCTTTCACATTTCATAAGGGGTTTCTCATTATCTCACCAAAAGATATTACAAACCTGAGGTTTGGGCTCAACCAAAACTATACAATCCCTTTAAACTTTGTCTTACCCCCCCCCCTTTATGCATGGTTCCATGACATTTACTCCTGCAACGATTGCTCCCATGAAATATCTGCATGCTAAGCCAGACATAAATTTTATCCATAAACATAACCCTAACCCTAATCCTAATCCCAACTTCAAACTAAACCTACATGGTGTAAAAACCTACAGTTGTATCACAACCCTTAAGTCCTTACAATTGGAGAAAATAAGATGGGAGCAATTGCCGTAGGAGCGAATGTCATGTTGAGATATAATATGCATATCTGTGCCCCCTCTATTTCTCTCTTTTCCGATTCTTCCTCTCCCCCAATCCATTCACCTGTATAATTTTTGTTTATCTATTCGATCTATCTATCCATCTGTGTTCTATTCTGAAATGTGGGCACCGTTTCATGTAAGTAGCCAGTCTCTGACAATTTAGGTAAAATCTTTAGTTTTGATTGGCTGAAAAGCGCTGGTCACTTAATGTTACCATGGTAATGGTCAGAAAATGACAACTTGTAAGGGCTGATAACTTTCGTGAAATGGTGCCTAGGCGTAGTCATGATAAATCGCCATGGAAACATCCTGGTAATTGATGCGATCAGGTGCAGTGAGAAAAATGGACTGGTCCTCCCTCTCACACACACTCCTACGTGTCACCTGTCATTCCTACAATGTTTGAGCATCCTGGGCACTCATGGGTACATTGGTCATGGCTAATGGATGGAAGGACCAGGTGTAAGGTGGAATGGCAGGTGGAACCAGTGCACTTGGATGCTACGAATCCAGAAGCTATTAACAAATGTCATACAATGCATCACTACTTGCTTTTCATACAGTACCTGAAATTTAACTTTCAATTCTTATCATTTGTTTAAGAAGGGTGGAAAAGTATCAGGGACTATAAATTCAGTTTGGGGGATTCTACTTTCAAACAAGAGACCCGCGGGTCTAGCGCTCACCTGAGTATCGCAAGTTCACCTTTCACGCAGTCACTAATCTAATATTATTCACAGCTCTACCAAAATTTGACCAGGCATTCGCAAGTAGAAAATGAAAATGTACAATAAGGGCCCAATTTTTTTAAGATTCCTTAATTTGGAGGGAATGGGGCCCCCTGGGGCCCTCTGGGTGGGGCATGGTGCCCATTTTTATAAATTGAGATCCTGACCCCCTAGGGATGCTACCTGCCAAGTTTGACGAAAATACATCATGAGGTTTTCAGGAAGAAGATGAAAATGTACAATGCAGGCCCCCATTTGGACCTTCCCAACCGACCCCTCCCCCCTGCCCCCAAGAGGGGCACCCCTGGATCTCCTATGAACAAACTTGAAACTACAGTCATTAATGTACTCACTCATAGTATTATCTTAGCTCTATAACTTCTGATTCTAGAGAAGATTTTTAAAGATTACTTCATTTGGGGGGTTTGGGGCCCCCCTGGGGGCCCCCTGGGTGGGGCATGGTGCCCATTTTAACAAATTGAGATCCTAACCCCCTAGGGATGCTACCTCCCATGTTTGGTGAAAATGGGTCATGGGGTTCTCAAGAAGAAGATAAAAATGTACAATTTAGGCCCCATTAGGACTCCTCCTCACCCCCCTCCCCTGGGTCCCAAGGGGGCACCCCTGATTCTGCCATGAACAAACTTGAAACTACAGTCATCAATGTACAAACTCATAGTATTAACTTAGCTCTATCACTTCTTGTTCTAGAGAAGAAGATTTTTACAGATTCCTTAATTTTGGGGCGTTTGGGCCCCCTGTGGGCCCCCTGGGCGGGGCATGGTGCCCATTTTAACAAATTGAGTTCCTAACCCCCTAGGGATGCTACCTGCCAAGTTTGATGAAAATCGGTCTTGGGGGTTTCAAGAAGAAGATGAAAATGTAAAAAGTTTACGCACGACGCACGACGCACGACGGACGCCGGACGAAGGGCGATCGCAATAGCTCACTTGAGCCTTTGGCTCAGGTGAGCTAAAAACTAAGGCATAGCACAGTACAAAAACATGCACAGTGTGCATGTAAAACACACTGATTTTTCACAACTTCTATTGGAATAGTCATTCCTGTAGAAAATTGTGAATATTTTCCCTGTATACCTCATTTCCAGCTATACAAATTAGGTCAAACCTGATTGAACCAGCATTTATCAACAACACCAGAGAATAATTGCTCCAGAAATTTACACCAGCAACTGATAATATGAGTAAATGCCTAAAAAATGATTGTATGAAACCAAAAATCTTCAAGAAAACCAATTTCTACTCACTGCCATTGTATCTGCAATCATTGCAATTTGCTGTCATAATAACCTCGTTACGCAGTTTGGCCTGGAGAGGTTTTTTAGTCAGGAGAACTCTGTAAATAGCCTTTAAGATTTCCAGGAATCCTCACAATACTTCCCTACTTTGACTAAAAAGGAGCAAATGGAGCAATCACCCATATCTTAGCTACAGTTGTATATATAAAATTCTTAGATCAGACTCGGCATGCTCTGCATGGATACAAAATTAACGCTTGCTTGGAAAACCTCATTCTGCAGAGAGGTGTGCATGCCAATTACACTCACACCACAGTTAAGTTTGATAATGTAACATACGTTTTGGTCATTAATAGGAAAAAACTTTTGTCACTCTTTTTTAATCCCTTATTGGAGTAGGATGCAGTGCAGAAAGCATCACAATAGGACTTGCAATTTAACCCATTAAAGACTAGTCCCAAATATACTTCGGTAGGTGTCTATGGGAAATGTATGTTAGCAAAATTAGCTCATCTTTGAAGGGTTAACAGACCAAACTGCTTAAAGGACAAGTCCACCTTCATATACATAAGGATTGAGAGAATGCAGCAATATTAGTAGAACACATCAGTGAAAGTTTGAGAAAAATTGGACAATCTGTTCAAAAGTTGTGAATATTTTAAGTATATGTGCTTTAATCTGGAAGAGAAGACTACTACAGTGTATGATGTTACATGCGTACAACTATATAAGGTAAATAAAAAGAGAATTTCACAAAACTTTACTTTTTGAATAAAGTGCACATTTCTTCGACTTGCTACTGACATATGTTAAGGGTAATATTATTCCCCCTGCCTTCTGAAAGAGAGAAGTCGAGTGTTCTTTTGTTATGCGAGAAAAATGGAAATATGTTGAATTTTCCTTATTCTTTCTTTATATCGTTGCACTCATGTGACATCACAAGCTATAGTAGTCTTTTCATCCAGCCGTGACTGAGCAGAAACTTCAAAAATTCATAACTTTTGAACGGATTGTCCGATTTTGCTCAAACTCTCACTGATGTGTTCTACTAATATTGCTGCATTCACTCAACCCACATGTCTATGAAGGTGAACTTGTCCTTTAATCACACTTCTTAGAAGAGAAAGAATTAAGGGGAGCTAACATCTCTCAATGCATTTGATCCTGTTGTAAACTTTTTTTTAATGCTTTACAGATAATATTCTTTCTCACGCAGATATTAATTTTGTCTTATTTTGCAATCAAAGATACTGTCGTTTCATTCACAGTTAAGAAACATTCGCTAAATCTGAAAAATGGGACAAACATTAAGTAAGTCATGTTTGAAACTTGGATAGCTACAAGAGCAAAATAGACACAAAGTGCAGAAGTGCATCCACCCATCAAGTAAGGGGAAAATCTTGTTGCAGAAAATATTGTCTTGTCATTACTAAACTAGTTCCTCTGAATTGTACCATTTATGACATGATTACTTTGAATAAGGATTGGACAAAACTGATAAATTTGAAATGCAAATTCTCAAACTCAGAAAACAATTACAAAGATTTGCTAACTTGAGCCAATCTTGTAAATGTCATATAACAAGCTGCCATTACAAGAATCAGGTATCACTTTTGATATTGATTTTTAACCTTTCAGAAAGTATGCAATGGAAATAAACAATTATGAATAAAAAAGGCTCAAATGAGAGCTTTTCTTACTACTTTATGGAGCATCAACAAAGAATAGTTTTTAAAAATCTGATAAAAAGATATTGCACAAAACCACATCAAAATAATTTCTTGGAGTTCTTGGGTTAGGTAATCCTTAAAGGGTCTGTGCTAAGTAAAAATACCAAAAGGTAACATGGCAATAGGTCTTAAGAGCATTTCAAAGAAAGTAAGAAATGAAAAAAGATTTATGAAGGAAAGGAAAGCATGGGAAAAGCATAGTAAACCCAGAACCTTCAAGAAAAAGAAGATCAAGTATGATGCCCTTAATAGTACGTAGGGAAGTGAAAAAACAAATGTTCAATACCATGACATCAAATGTTCAAATCATGCAGCAGCCTGTGTTAATGTTTTACGTGCTCTATCTTACACCATGATATACAAGTATTTGTGCATGCACACACACACACACACACAAAGATAACGCATTCCAAAAGATACATTAAACTGTGAAAAATGGCTTGGGCAGTGTGAAAAATCTTTTGTGCATGTCTGTTTATGAAATATAGCAAGGAACATGAAACGATTTGGCATATGTGCACTGTTCTTACCTCAAATGAGAGAATTCAAAGTACATGCTGAAAGGTTGCAACTTCTGGTTTTAACATGTAAGCAGTGTCATAGTATGTGTGAACTTTTTTTCTTCCTTGCAAATTGATGGAACATATATAATTCAAATGTCTTTTGCAGTCCTACCCCTTTGGGGAGTATTCTTTTAATTTTCTGACTGGAAAAGCCACTCATCCTGCTTTGTAGACAACACATTAGAAACAAGCATGTGCAAAAGAGATACACTGCCGTAGTGTTCATATCATCACTGTACATGTGGTTTTCATGCAGGCACTGAAATATTAGCATGTTCATTTTATTCCTGTCTTTAAGTGGATATATCATTGGCCTGGAGACTAGACGGCGACTTGGTGGCGACTTGGTGGCAACATCTCCACAACATGCATCTCCTCAAGACTAGAGCTGCGTACCTGGGAGTTGCAGGAGAAACGAATATGTTTGATTTTGTCAGAGACTCTTTCTGATCTCCAGCTGGTCTTGGAGACATCTCCATCAGTTGTGGCCATGTTGCAGAAACTAAGTTTGTCTGAGATGTCTCTGCAACCTCGCTGAGACCCATGGTGACCTACCACCAATGTGGAGGCATCAAGGAAACACATATCCACAACCACGTTGATGTTTTGGAGAAGTCATCATTTTTGTTGTGGCCAGGACTCTGTGACTGCCGAGCTAATAAGTTGTCACCTTCTTTTGAGACATATTGGACTTCTCCTTGCAGTGGCCTTTTTGAAAGCATACACCATTTTTTTTTTGTTGCTGCAACATCTCCCACAGTCAGATAGACCCTTTATACAACTTTTAACTATGCTCTCTCCACTTTAACTGAGATTATTTTTTTTTTCCTCAGCACAAAATTTTAATATCAAAGATGTAATAGTATGACAATATATTTTACTGATTACCCCAAATCACTCTGTACCAGAATGAAAGTTTTTTCCACATTGTCCAAATGTGGTTGTTTTTCCCAGTTGTTCATTATATCATATGTGACCCTGCACTTCAAAACAAGCAAAAAGTCACCAGACATGAATTTTTAGTTAAGTCCCTATTCTAAAAGAACAGACTTTAAGCTTTACAATTATGTATAACTCAAATCAAATGGACTCTCCTAAGCTATCTAAATATTGGAAAGAAAGCACAAACTCAGGAAAAGTGTGAACTAAGAAAAGAGGGTCTGAAGTACAGTGTCTATTCAAGCGCTTAATCTTTACAAAACCGTGCTGGCTGTGCGATGAATGGGACAAAAAAAAAAAGGAAGTAAACCAGCAGAGTAACAACAATAAAGAGATTATCAGATTAAACTGAAATTAAGCATGCCTCATTAAAACATTCTGTCCATAATGAATGCCAACTTTCAAAGCAGTAGCATCATCCTTTATTAGAGTTGAAAGTGACGAGCGTGGACAAGGTTTTTCAGAAATGAAAAAGGGATTCTAAAGACACAACTAATCACACTATTCTACCAAAAATGTTCGAGATAAACTGCTAAAAAACACACTTTCCTGCCCATTTTATGATACCAAATTTTAGCATAATGTAAAAGAAGACCCGCTCTTTCAGAAAATATGGAAAAGTCACGTTCGGCTAGGTTGACCCATTTCACTTATTTTCAGTCCTCACGCAAAATCAGTGTGTGCGACTTTATGTTCGTTTTGAGGTGCACGGTCACATATTGACTTTATATTTAGTGATTTATCCAGTTTCTGTAGCTAACAATTACTTCACCTCTTCCAACATCCAGCACCTTATGGTGAAATATGGCTGGATATGCTCCAATGAACTTACTTGGTTTACAAGTGCTCCTGTAAGTAACCTAGAGAGGACAAGTTGCAGTATGAAATGAGAAACTGGCTTAAAGAACCTCAATGGTCTTGTTTAAAAAAAAAAAAATTGCTTACCACTGCTACAACAAACAATTTTTTTTTGACATCCTTGAGGGAACAGAAGGCTGATGAAATTCTTGCGTCATGTTATTTTTATTGCAACTGATTGACAAATTGCCCTACATCAACATAAGAATTGATTTCTTCAATTTGAATGTTTACGCAGTACTGTTTCACACTGTAAGGATTAGAACTAGCACTGGCTGTCGGTCGGAAGCTCACTGGTCTAGTGGATAAGACCCCGTTTACAGTGCGGGGCTGGGCCGAGCCCAGCCTCAATTGCGGGGCCGAGCCCCGCAATTTTGTCCATTACACTGCCGGGCTCGGCCACGCTTTTAATTCAAACCTTTCAATATTTAGTCGTAGTGGTGCTCTGCTTGTAAACAAATGCAATTTGGTATAGTCTGGTTTTCAGACCCTTTGCCAACCGGATTCTGTCGCCGTTCGGGCAAAGTCGTTTGCCGAAGGAAAAATCCTTTGCAGGACAAAACCACCTTAAACTATACTACTTGTAGCTTTCGATGTTGAGGGGGTTAATATCCTGAATAGCGAAATAATACGGGCAGAGGGTTTGGAAGCCAGACTAAAATTGGCCGCACATTTGGCCGAGTTTGCGTTTACACTGAAACTAGAAATGTCGCTAAGGCGACTGCTATGCCTCCGCCATAATGCATGATTCTCCTAATAGGTCTATAGTACATGTGGACAATGTAAAATTACATTTTCACAATATTGGCAAAATATTGAAATTACATGTTTGTCACAAATGTGTTGAATGTTCACCTTCCTTTACCTAGGTTTAATTGGATGAATAGGAGAGCATGTATTTGAGGATTCAAGGACTTTAACTTGACTTTGACCCATTCATAAGTTTATGAATACTATAATTTTCAAGGTGTGGAGAAAAAGTGTAATTTCTGTATTGAAAAGTACACTGTCGCCATTTTCATCTGGCCTTTGACCCTAAAATTCATAGGATAATCACTGTCAGGCAGAACATGCATAAATATGCAGTATTAGTTTCAAGATAACTTGAGCCACTTCTGAGATATGGAGGAAAAAGTTAGTTCAGCACTTTCCCTTGATCTTTGACCTTTTGACCTTTGAGGCAAAAAAAAAAAAAAAAAGAGACAAAGAAAATTTCCAGATAATCTATATTAGGTTAAACATGCATACACATAGTGTAAAAAAATCCTGCTGGCATTGCATAAATATGAGGGAAATAGGAAAATTCTGAAGTGTTGCACTTGACCTTTGACCTCTGACCTTTGACCCTATGAACCCTAGATTCTCTAGATAATCACTGCGAGTCAGTACATGTATATATACCATGTTCCATGAAGATACCTTGAACAATTTTCAAGGTACAGAGAAAAAAGCGAAGTTTTAATATTTTAACTTGACCTTTTGACCTTTGACCTTATGACCCAAAACTTTCACCAGAGAATCTTAATTGGGTAATACATGTATACACTAAGTTTCAAGAAAATATCTTCAGGCATTGTACAGATATGGAGGAAATAGTGAAATTTTACGTATTTGACCTTGACCTTTTGACCTTTGACCTTGACCATGTGCATTCAAAAGTTGATAGGCACAACTTCAACCCCTAATACACATACATGCCAAGTTTCATTAGGATACCTCAGAAGGTTTTGATAGTTACCCTGTCCACAAAATTCATTACAGACGGACGGACGGACAACCCGAAAACATAATGCCTCCGGCACCACTTCGTGGCGGAGGCATAAAAAAGATCACCTCCAGAGCGAGGCCAAATGCGAGGCCAATTTTGGCCCCGCATTTGGCCTTTTGCGCGTTTACACTGAAGCGGGGCTGGGGCGAGCCTCGCACTGTAAACGGGGTCATAGACGCCTGTCTGGTGATCAGGAGGTCTTTTGCCACGGCTATGACTAACACACTGATCAATTCAGTGCTTATTTATGTTGATGTAGGGCAATTTGTCAATCAGGAACAGAAAATATAATGCAAAACTGAATGGTATGTTCAGTCCTTTGTGTGCCCAGGCCCTGAGGGTTTTTTCTATTAGCATTAAACCATCAAAACTTGGCCCACTTGTAATATTAACAAGACAATCAGGTGTTGCATTGACATTATAGGAATTAGGAAATCTGTACAACTGTATTCACAGACAATTAGTATCCAGACATTTGTGCCAATTGGCAAAGAGAAAGCACCCCACCATATGTACCAGTCTGCAAGAAAAAAAAAAGAAAGAAGAAAAGCACTGTGGGAGGAAAGTGAAAATGTTTCAGAGATACTGGGATGATATTTGCTGGTATCATTTATTTCTATTTGTACAAATCCTAGGTAAGCTAATTTCTAGGCTAATGATGCCAAGGCTTATATGAATGCTGGCAATTTTACTTCTTTTGTTTCTTACATCACTGAAACAGGTGCATGGTGTTAACGAGATCACTTGGGACAGGTGTATGGGGTTAACAAGATCGCTTTGGACAGGTGCATACTGTTAGCAGGGATTTCTGAATACTGCAGGATGGTCTTTGGAATGCTGGCTATCGCAGCTCTACAGAACCATGGTATTTTCTCAAGTTCCCGGCACACGTGTGGGAGACCCCTATGTCTCTCTCAACATCTGATTGCTTATAAATACAAGCCACACTTTTTATCAATCTCCCGTTTCGATACAGTCAATACAGGCACCAGCCGCAGTCAACAGCAGGTTACTGCATAATCTACTGCAGCGCTCCTCACAATCCTAAATAGCTAAGTGATGGAGTAGAGACAAGCAGATGTTCTGACGCCCCAGTGGTATGGCTGGTTGGTTTGCTGTCTGTGATCTGGAATTGTACTGAACATCTGATGTATTGGAAAGGCACACAAATCAACACTATATCAACTGCACCACCATCCTAATTAGTGGTATCCCGTCTTGCTCTCAATATCACAATCCCTCGAAGCAACTGTGGTCATTCATTTTCATTTGTCTATTTCCCCAACTTAGGTGTGCGAAAATATCTTATAACACAGACAGATCAATCTTCAGTTTGAGTAGTAAAGTAGAATATAAATAAAACAAAAACTATGAGATGCAATCAAAATGGGACTCAATCAAAATAATCCAAGGCTAAATGCAGGGCTTAACAATGAAATAAATCAAAAAGGTATGTTCAAGCTGCAGACATACAAAAAAAGCAAAAAAACAAAAACCACAAAAATAAGTATTCTACATTCATCTTGATGAAGGAACATTTTTCCTTTTTCTGAATGACATTTTTCATAATCTGGAATTGATTTGCAGACATATCTCATATTGTATTATGATACTCAATAACATTAATTAGCTAATACTATGAATGCCGAGCTTGAACAATGATGGGTATCATTGGGTCATTTACTGAATGTTCTCATTGTATGTTTCTCTACCACAATAGCACCCTCAACAACACTAACATAAGCACCATCACTATAGATCCAAAGGCATCACCACAAACCTCACTGCTACCATGATTACCACCAGCATTACCACAACCAATATCATCTACTGCCATGAACATGGTACTGCTACTTCCGCTGTAGCAAGCATTGACACTATTCATCCTCACCTGAATGTCAACATCACAGAGATACCACCTCTACCACTACCATTATCATCATCCTCATCATCTACCATCACCACAGCAACCCCATGGCAACCAATCAAAATCATGGAAACCATTTCAGCCAGCATCACATCATCAAGTTACTGACACCAATACCCTTTTCCCCTCAGTGCCATCAATCCAGGCTCCAAAAAGCAATAATTTCCTACTTTCCACCCATACAGCAGAGTGTGTACACACAAGGCAGTGTTCACTCGGTCATATACTCTATCCAGAGTAATTTCTTGAATAATTAATGACCAGCCAATCAAATGAGGTGTATCTAATTTCGGAAGTCCGCAACCAACCACCTGCGCTCTTCTCAAGTCCTCCCACATCACACCAGACTTCCTCCATTAACACCAGGCAGAGTGGCTATGTGGACTCTTGTCAAAGATGAAAAATATTCACTTTCACTGCCTTTGCATTATTGAACGAAAGTGTTTCCACAAAATACAGCAGAACATGGCTTCCTTGCATATTCAATTCAGTATAACATTTCATTCCTCTTGACATACATTGTATTCTTATAAGGACATGACTCATAATGCAGTGAATTTCAGAAACTTGTTCTTGGTTTTGAGAGATTTAAAGGAATGGAATAGTTTAGGTTGTGAAGTTTTCGTGACATCATTAGAAATCATTTTTATATCAAAGAGCACACAATTATAGAGAAATTAAAACTTTGATAAAGATTAGTTTTGAAATGGCCAAAATATCCCAAAACCAAGCACTCCGAATCAAATGTGAGACCCACTTTCAATTAGGAACAGATTCTTTTACTTTGTTTTTGGATATCTTGGCCATTTAAAAACTGATTTTCATCAAATAAAATTTTAATCCCTATTAGAATTATACATGCTCTTTATCATTTCACAAGTGTTTTCTAATTATCTCACAAAAAGGGCAAAACTATGCCATCCCTTTGACCCTTACAATACCTGTCTGACAGAAAAATCAAGGTTTGTTGAATGCCAAGAAATGTGGACTAAATGGTGTAGCCAATTTCCAGTAATGAGTACCATGAAATATGCAGAAGATGACATTTATGTTTGCTATGAGTAGTATACGGGCCATTCTCAGATTAAGTGTTCAATTCCCTGTGAGTAAAACCGAAAAATCAACCACAAAGTAATACATTCAAAGATGTGTTTTCGGTAACTTCAAAACCAGTCAAATATGAAACAAAAAGTGGAACATTCTAAATGATGGCCATTCATTGAGTAAAAATGAATTGAAATAGAGCATCATATATGATTTTTGATCACCAATCAGATACGTTACTGCAAATTTACATGTTGCAATGGACTCCTAACTTTGAATTAAATTTATTGTTTTGATCCAATTTCTGTTCAGGAAAAGACATCTGTCCCCCCTAAAGATATTGGGGGTTTTCAAGAGGTAAAGATGTTGTCATCCCTTGCTAATTGGTAGAAATTATTTCTGCGTGGTAGGTTAAAATATGTTTTTTGCTGAAATGAAATATAACCTTAAGATTCACTTTGTGTTTTTAGCAAATTTCGCTTACAAATAAAGTTTCAAATCCCACAAATCATGCAAAGGGAACGATCCGATCTGGAATTTCCACAGGAAACATATCTGAATTGCTTTCCTGGGGAAATACCTATTGAAAAACATCGAATCACCTTTGGTAATGTATCTGGTAAAATATAAGTAATAATTTTAGCTGTGTATGAATTAATAAATATCACCTGTTTAATTATCTACCTCATGAATTGATGTAAAAATGAATGATGTAAGCCCAAATTAACCATTTTAAACATTGTACGTAATATTTAAACTATGAAATGTAGTGGAAAAGAGCCCCAAATGTGAAAGCTGAGTTCTTCACTCACAGAATATTCTCATCTTACGTCTGAATGTATTTATCCATCTGACTATAAATATTCATTAAGTTTTGATGGATAACGCAAACAAGGTTTAAAAAATATATTTTTGCAGGCACTTAGAAGGAAGTAGGTACAGTCTTTATGAACTCGATATGCTAAAACAGTTGTTTGACCTATGGTAACGTATCTGGCTCATCCCTTTTAATGAAAATGAATAAATAATTGTTCAACTTATCAATGAATTTTGAGTAGTTCTTCATATGATGAAAAACACTAGAATAAATATGCAACAGAACACTGAAACTTTTCTCGGAAGCGTTTCATAAACTACTTTTTACTCTTTCAAAGTTTGGTAACGTATCTGGCGTACCGTAAATGAATCTGTCGGTGAAGTTACAGAGCCATTTCTACTGAATATTCTTCATTTGAACATAACTTTAATTTTTTCTGGAAGCGTCATTCTATGCAGAATTGTTTTATGAACACTTTGTTTTACATAACATTATTTGTCACCGTGGGTGCCCTGAATTATACGTAACGTATCTGCTAAATCTGAAAAGCAAAAAACTGATATGCTGAATCTTAGCTTCGTCTTGTAAAATAAACGTTCAAAGTTGTTGCATAGAATATGAAAGTGGCTGGGTTTTATAGAATAGAACTTTGGAGTTTATGAGCACACAACGATTTGTTTGTAAAAACATTTACAATTTCTTTTCAGCATTTTGATTATGTGGTAACGTATCTGTAGGAAAACTTGGCATTAAGTTGTGAGACACTGACGCAGAAAGAAAAATCATGTGGAAGTGTTGCTCTTTTTCACCTCTCTGTCCTTTTGATGTTTAGAATACAATCCTGAGGTCCAACAAAACGAAGCATGTAATGTGTAGGGATGAATTTTGACCAGATTTGATCCCCAGAAAGCACAAGACCAATGAGCAAAATTCGGTCACGTATCTGGGGTAACGTATCTGTGGTAACGTATATGGTCGATCATATTATTGTGAGAGCGATATCTACCAAATATTTCTCACTTGTACTAAACTTTAATGTTGAATCGATGCGTCATTCCGAGGAGTAATGTATAATATACAATTTGTCTGACATTGCAATATCTGTCGCAGTGGGTGGCGTGAAAAGTATGTAACGTATCTGTCCAAATAAAAGTGTAGAAAACCGATATTTCAAACATTGTACCGTATTCTTAATAAAGAGCTGTTGCACAAAAACTCTAAGTACTTGCAATGTATGAAGTATGTCCTCAGGGTTTCATATACACAGGGTCATTGCATAGTCTTGTTATTTTCGCAATGCTGTAACACTAAAGAAACTGGTAACGTATCTGGCGGTGAACTTGGCGACAGGTTTCAAAAGGCTATAAAAAAGGAGTCAATAAAATTTTTTGAACTTTTTGAGTATTGTGATTAGCACATATGACATGCTCATCGTCCATGAAAAGTATATTTGGAAAGTGTGTTTGTGGACGGAGAGGAGCAATAAAACATAATTCTGAAATAGCCGGCGACACTGCGTTTTGGGGATCTTAACGAAGTTTAACAGCAAAATTTTATACAAAAAGGCAGACAACCGCATTTGATCGTGTTTATTTTCAACAAATAAAGTCCTCGTGATATATTATAAACATTTAAATAGTATCTAATAGGTTTCAGGGAACCGCAAACTGTCATGGAATGTCGGCGACACCAAAATTCCGTATTTGAACGCTTTTACTGAGAATGGGCCATACATCAGTTATGTAGAAATAGTTTATTGCTGTCTTATATCCCTCATGTCAATCATAAAACCAAAGCAGAATTATATCACAGTGGCCCCGTTTATCATCTTTTGTACACAGTATGAAACAATGTTTCAATACCAACTATCAAAACGCATATTTGCAAAGGCATTAACCCATTGAGGACGGTTTGATTTTGCTACAACACGCATTTCCCATAGACACCTGCCTGTGTATACTCGGGACTCGTCCTCAACGGGTTAAGGATTGCGTTTCTCGAGTCATTGCATTTATCATCTCTTTAGTCTGATTGGCTGATTTCTCTGAACTTGTCGGATATAATTGACTTGTCGGACATTTTATCCGACAAGTTCCTTCATGAAATGCCCCCCGGCCACCATGCAGCTCCACTGCGCAGTTTGACCCGTGGTGTGTAGTTGGCAGTTGTTGGCATGGGCAGGTCCAATCTATAAACGTTTTTCAAAATGACTTTGTGTTTATTATTGTGACAGAAACATGTTTGGGATTACACTTTTTCAGCGTTTCAGAAAGGCATTTCTAACCCAGTAATCAAAACAGATTTGCATTTACCAGCTTCCCAAATCTCCTTGAAAGTTGATTGTTTGGGAAACCTGAATTCTACCTGCATTCTAAATTGGCACTCAAGGTACACAAATAACCATTCTAGCAAAGCTTTGCTGAACCAACAACTGCACTGTTTGATGAGTGGTGGGGTATTCACATCTGCACCTGATAGGCAACAGAGAACTATACTGGCACAAGGCATTTTGTAGACGGGATAGGGAAAGAAACAAGAGATAGATAAGGGAGAAACCACTCATCACACTGAAGCATCTGAGACTAAATGTAAAGTGTCCTCCACCTCGCCTTGTTAAAAACGTCACCTCCATCATGGACACCACATACCGATGAAGGCATCATCCCGTCCCCCAGGAGTGATGTCCTGGCTTTCCTCGACGCCTAGCTTCTTGGAAGGGACGGATTTGCTCCCTCTCATGCCTAATACCATCCCCATGGAGTGGCAAATGATGCTACGATACCCGATAAATTATGCAAGACGTTGACGCGCTGGGATCGAGTTCCTTTTGGAGGATGTCCCCTTCCTCTGCTGCAACATTTTCTCACATTCTCTGCACTTCTAAAGCAAAATGTGACATTGGTCAGCTTTCTGCATCTTCCTGATCAAAATACACTTCCAGTGCTTTTGTAACCTGGGGTATATCTTCCAATACTTTGCAATGATTTGCCACAGGCAATTTATGTCCATAAACTCTGTTCCTGAACATTATAACTGCAAGATTTTGTGACAAATTAATTCCAGGTAAACATACTCTCGAATAGATCCACCATGTTAGTGTACATTGCAGGAAAGTCACTAATGTTAAAAAAAAAGAATATCAAGAGCTTTTCAGAAATGACAAGACTAGCACGATAAGAAAGAAAGAAAGAAAACAGAGCAAAATAAAACACATAGCACTTTAATTCAAAGATGAGCTTCAAAAACTCCCACAAGAATAGGTTCTCTCTTTACATGTCAGGTTGCTATGGCGTATAGTACATTGAATCGAAGTTCAAATATGACAATGTAGCTCTCAGCGAAACTACTTCAGTGCTTCTGGAATACCATGGGGAGCGAGACATATAAGGTGCAGACTGCACCTTCTCAAGCACTCTTCCACAAAACAGCTGAATTTGTCAACTCCGTCAGCTACTCAAGACGATAACTCTTGTTGCCATGGCAACTGTCAGACAGGTGAGGCAGAGTGTAATGGGTCTGCAAGGAACCTCACGTCACGAGGAGGATGGAGACAAGAGAGATAGAGTGAGAGGAGAGATTATGCAAATGAGATCTTGATGGAGAGCCTGAAATCCAATTAGGAACCACTCAGAGTTCGACAGCCCTAGCTCATCACATCAACAATCACATAAATCAGATTACATGGGACTTGTGACGACAGGGGATGCGTTCACACTCACTCCATCTTCCTGTCTCATCCCCATGCTGTACTGGAGAAGCTTTCTACCAATTGCCAGAGGCAATGCTCACAGCTTCTGTATTATGTTCCTTTGACATTAGCATTATAGTTGAGTTCCCCAGGGAATTACTTCCTTCACGGAAAAATGGAGTACATGCCCACTATCTTTTCTTTATCTTTAACATTTCATCCTTACCTTTAATCCTGACAAGTACAAAACCCTTATATCTACATGATTTAACAGCACACAAGCTGAGTAATGCGTACACTTGTGTGGGTGGCTACACAATGGCACGCTTGCAATTCAACTAGTAGGAAGTAAGTCCAGCCATGTGACATAAATACAGAGAATTGGTGATTGATGTTGCAGGCAAATGATTAATACTT